>NW_028301605.1:22502500-23702500 GCF_987345545.1 Pholcus phalangioides
TAGATTTCCTACCATTGGTGATTTTTCTGTGATTTTAGCAATTGTTGGCAACTTTTGCTTACTTTTGGCGATAATTGGCATTGTTCATTCAGTATTTGAAAGCCCAATATCCCGTATTTTTCTCGAGCAAGAATGGTCAGCCATGTATTCACACGGTTACCAGACGTTCTGATTTTTTTTTTTGTCATTTTGAACATTCCCCCACCCCCCATACGTTTTCAAAATTTCCCCCTTTTAGTCCTCATTTTCGTGTCCCCAAAATGTTTCTTTTCTTTTTTCTTTCTTGGAAAAAAAAAATTACCCGCAAAACATAAATTTTTTCTTCACTGTGCCCCCCCCCCCCCCTGCATTATATTTATATTTCTGTCAAAGCCGGAAATCGGCGAGGCAAACTGCTTGCCCTTAAAATTGACCCGGCCAATGACTGAATTTCGGGCGCTTTTGTTGGTCCCTATATTCTATGATTCGGGGTCATCGCCACTTTGGCGTATTTTTGGGATAATTATGGATGGCCATTTATAATTACTGTTGTTAGCTTTGGCAACCCTAACGATCAAAGGAATCGGAATATCGAATCATTAAAAACAGACCTATTAAATACAAGAACATTTGCACATAATTCGTTTTCGGGACCATTTAGTAATCGATATATAGAGGCCAGCCAAAGCCAGGTGAAAGCCCGAAATTCGGACATTGGCCGGGTTAACTGAACCCCGGCCGATTTCGGGCTTGGCAGTAACATTTCGATCGCCGTCCAAATTTGCAGAAAATGTGAACTTAATAGAGCCTCCACACACGGAGAGCAGTTGACTGCCATCGCGTGGCACGACCTCATAGATTAAGGGTGCTCGACCTTTAGGAGAGTGCGGCCACTTCATTGATTTGAAAACCTGCCACGGGCGGGCCACTTAAGTGCTCTGTAACTGTCCCGCGGGATACTGAAGTGATCTATGAATGTGCCGTGGGCCACTTGAATGATGTGGAACTGAACCACGGGCCATTTAACTGATCTGTAGATGTGCCGCGGATCACAGAAGTGATCTGGAAATGCGTCACGGACCACTTAAGTGCTCCGGGAATCGTGCCGGGCATCACTCAAGTGATCTGTAAATGTCACAGGTCCCTTGAGTGATCTGTAATTTTCTCATTTGGTTCATTTTTACAACATTTGGTTTGTAGTCGCGGGCCAGATCAAATGAGTCCAAATACCATATTTGGCACACGGGCAATATCAAAGGCCTCATTTGGCACACTGGCAATATCAAATGAGTCTGAAGCAGGGCCAGACTTAAGCAGGTGCGAAGGGTGCAGCCGCACCAGGCCGCTAAATTTTTGGGGCCACAAAACGAATTAAAAATACTTTGTTTAAATTGAGAAAATTACGTTGATTAGATTGAGTTACATTTTGACTTCTTATCAAAGCAATATCGTAAGATTCTGCCCAAGACAAGGGACCCTCGAGATTTAGGATTTTGTTAACGGCCTACATCTCATAAGTTCGCGCTTTTGGGAAATACTATTTTTGGGCGGCTCTTGTACAGTTTTCTTTGAAGCAGATTCGTGGGAAGGGATTTGACTGTAACGCAAAAAAGCAGCCAAATTCTACTCCCTGTAAATTTGTGGGAACGTGCCCTATTTGCTCAGGGGCGCCGGACAAGAAGGAGTGCCGAATTCTCACTCTAACGACGTACTTATTTAAAATTACTCGGGAGGGGGTCGTGGCAAAATGCGTGCTTGTCACAGCTGAAAGAGTATTTAGTTGTAACTCTGGGGAGATAATCCTCGTCTAGCCCTGACAACCCTTCCATCGTGATGTGCTGCGTACAGATGTTGCAGAGATGGCTACCACATTTTGCAGCAGAATGCGTCCGATGCCTATGCCAGAGAATAGCATAGACATCGGAACCTGGGGGCCGAGTTCAGCCCCCTCAAGGATCGGGAAAAATTATTTCGGAGGGCCGCAGATGTTTTCGCACCGGGCTGCAAAATAGTTGAGCCCATCCCTGGTCTGAAGGTCACATTTGGCACGCTGGCCATGTATAGAGGCGGTCTTAGGGCAGTGCGACCAGTGCAATCGCACCGGGTGCCAAATGAGAAGGGGTGCCGAAACACGTTAGATATCCATTAGTACAAAAATATCTTTAAGATAAGTATTTAAAAAAATAATTAAATGTAAAATATACATGAAAAATGACCGAGATCAGAAAAAAAAATTGGAGGTTTGAATGTACATAATATTACGGTTATTTTTCGAAAAGAATAGATGGGCAGTTCACCTATATACGTACAGTACATAGCGACTTTGGTCAGATAAAAATACATGCTCTCTCTTGATCTCTTTCCGTTTACCCCTGAAGGAGATTTTGGGGGAACGACGCAAAAAAAAAAATTCGACATGATATGTTTTCTAACATAAAATATCGCTGTTCCTTTGAACGCATCAAAACGAAGAGATTGAAACAAAAGGTTTTTTTAATTGGGGGAGGTCAGGGAGCCCAAAAACAGGTCCCGCTCGGGTAGAGATTTTGTCTCGAGCCGCCCTGAGTGCAACGTATGTGTGTGTGTGTGGACTATTGTAACAAACCGTACGTACACAACTGAACATCTTTTCGGAGTTTCGTGGATCTTGTTCCAGGTACCCGGTGAGTAACGGTAAAGGCTCCTAGACAGCATCTCTGCCCAAGGCCGCAACTAGATACTTGGACACCCGGGGCAAGTGCGCGTTTTGGCGCTCCCTTGTAATGTTGAAGGTAAGGTTTGAAAATGAAATTTGCGCCCCCTCTTGTCCAGCGCCCGGGGCACGAGACCCGCCTGTTCCCCCCCCCCTAGTTGCGGCCCTGTCTCTGCCTAGGAGGCCTTGGTAAGGTGTGGCCGCAACAGGACTCTAAAAAGACATCTTTTCTCTTTCAAGAAACTAATGAGGAACGTATGTTGGAAATGCAATTTGATTTTTTTTAAACAGCTTTGTAAACCAGATTCCACAACCATGACTCCAATCCAAAAAAATTTAACTACTCTTCATTTTTCTGAGACCCCTCTTCTATTGAGGTTACCCATTCGTTAAGACGGCACTGCTAGGTGAAGGAACGATGACACATAATAGATTTATTAATTAAATAGTGTGCAAGTTTATTTAAATATGCAATTTTTTCACTACGTTACGTATTATTTGGGAATACGAACATTGTGAGAACTGTTAGGTAAAGCTTATATATTACGATTTGAGGCTCAGTGGAAAACATATTGGATACAAAACATGTTGGAAAACATTTCATTGGCACCGCGAAACAAGAAAAAAAAAGATGTTCGGGAACTAGAGTGATTTTTATGACCATGTTTTTTTTAGGAAATGAAAAGATAACGTCTGAAAGAGGGAAATGCGAGATTTTCCAGGAGCAGATTGAGTGGTCTTTTGTTGCCATTAAAAGGAGATGTAGAAAAATTAGCTGAGCAAATTCGAAGTAATAGAACCAGGGCCGCAACTACATGCTTGGTCAGCCGGGGCAAGAACGCATTTTGGCGCCCCCTCATAATGTTGAAGGAGAGGTAAAAGAGTGAAATTTGCGCCCCCTCTACTCCGGCGCACCAGACCCGCCTGCATTCCCCCTAGTTGCGGCCCTGAATAAAACCATAGATCGAACTCCTTTTTTCAGAACAGTTCGCTCTGTACGAGTGGAGAAGTCGACAGAGTAAAAGTTTTCTTTCTCTCAAAAGTGGAGGAGGTTGATAATCATCGATTTAGAACCAATACTATAGGAAGCTAGACACAGCTATGTCTGTCGAGTCAGAAGATGGGGAATGTAAAACGATTGTTTTTTGTCCGTTTTTCACGACTTTTCATGTGGGTTTATGACATTGATTACTGTTAAAATCTAAAAAAAACCAATAGTGTATACAAGGGCGGCTTAAGCGAAGGTGCAAGGGGTGCGGCGCACTCGGGCGGCAGGTTGTAAGGGGCGACGAAGTAGACTCTAGTTAAGTCTCCGAAATTTTTAAAACAGTAAAAATTCACATGACATCATGCTTTTGAGTCATACCTCGACAACGGAAACGTTGAGAAAGGCTTAGAGCCAGGGCCGTCTTTAGAGTATCGTGGGCTCCCGGGCCAAGTGGTTTTTCGGAGGCCCTACCTGGTAAATCCTAGAAAATTTCAACCGCATCTCATTTTTGTGAGACCCCCGGGCCGTGTCCGGGTGGGCCCATGCGTTAAGACGGCACTGCTTAGAGCAGCGGTTTTCAACCATGGAGGTATTATCTAGTATCCGAATAATACCTCCATGTTTTCAACCTATTTTGACTCGCGGAGCCCTTTCTGGTATACAATTTCTATGGCGGAGCCCCGTTGGGCTATTTTTTATTCACATTCATCAAAGTTACTGATTTATATATCTTTATTATTTAAAAATATTTATAATCATTTTCTTTTTCATTTTCCCCCATTGGGCGTGGAGCCCCTAGAGTTCACACGGACCTCCAAGGGCTCCGCGGAACACCGGTCGAGAACCACTGGCTTAGAGGGTGGGTCGTAATGAATTTCTTGAAAACATATTCTTCTTCAAATAGCATTAAAGTCAACAGAAATTAATAGGGTGTTTTCTTCCTAAGTTTTAATTTTTTTAAAAATATTTTTTGCATTTAAAAAATAAATATTTGATCGCTGGGGGGCCGGGGCTCCGCGTACGTTCCTGATCCCACCAATATGCGTTAGGAGGCAGGGCCGTCATTTCAACTTTTTCCGGGGGGGGGGGGGGGGCAAAGAGCATGTACTAAAGGTACGCACATATATATTTGTATATAATGCATATATATATATATATACCATTTGTAGTGTATTTTCAAAAGCCGGGGGAGGGGGGGTCAATGGCCCCTCTAAATGACGGGCCTGTTAGGAGGCAGAGCTGATGACGAAATTTTGCGGAGGGGGGCGGTCAAAAATGGCTAAAAATTTACTGACGTAATACTTGAACGGCCCCTACGAGGAAAAAAAAAAAGCTTAAATTTTCTCTGCTCAAGTATGAGAGAAAGAGAGCAGACGATTTTCGCTGCTTGTGTCTCCAAGCGTCCCCGGAAGCCCGGATGCGAAAGATGGTCCAACGACCAATAAGACGGCTTCAAATATCCCGCCAAATATGTACAACAGAGAAAGAGCAGACGACTTGTGCCAGGAGCTGTCGTGCTTGCACCTCTCGCAGTGATAAACAAATTAGTTAGAGTCCCCGGATGCGAATGATGGCCAATGAGAAGACTTAAAAATTTCCCGCCATTTTAGGGAGGTAGCTGACGACAATTCTACTACGCAGTTGTACTTCGGGCGTCATCAGTGACGTAACTGCTTTGCGTGTTGTTCTCCGAAAGTACATTTATGAATTGAAAAAATTATTGGTTGAGGAAAAAAGTTAATTTTTTTTTTTTGAGAATTTTGTTCTTTTTCGGGTGAGTTTTGAAATCGATTTGTTTATTGATTAATTTTGTTGCCTGTGAAATATTTAGAATAAAAATTGCTTAGAATATATGACCTTATTAATTTATAAGTATATCGTAAAATTATGCATTTGAATTATCAGCTGGAGGATTTGATAATTAAAAAATATTATCAATTTTTTTTCTAAATTATTCTGATTAGGAACTATTGGAATTCTGCATTTTCATTTAGGAAAAAATAATTCTTGAATTTATCTAGAAAGAAATTTAATTCTGCAATAATTTTTTTGATAAATTCTAAATTTCCATCAATAATTCTGCAATTTGGCATTTTTATTTATAAAAACATAATCTGGAATCCTGCATTTTCACCTTAAAGAAATCCTGTAATTTTATTTGTTTGATAAATTCTGAATTTCCATCATTTCTGCATTTTTATTTTAAAAAGTGTGGTTTTGGAATTCTAAAATTTTATTTAGATCATTTTTGTCGCACCATGGTCATTTTCTGCACACGACGGCTAATTAGACACCGGGACCTACAATTTATTGCCGATTCCGAACGGCAGCCTTGTTTTTATACTCATCAAGAGGTTGGTGCGCTAGCCCCTCGATGGGGGGGGGGGGAGACTCCCTGCGGTAGCTATTTTTTTCTGCGGTCAAGTCACCGTTTTTGTTGTACCCCTGTGTCAGGGAAGTTTTCTGACAAGGACGAACCGAGTATCGAACTCGCGACACCTCTAGACATCCTTTGGTACTTTAGGCGAGTTATCTTATGGACCTGGGCTACCGCCATGGCCCCCATATAGTAGAGGCTGACAGGGCTCTAGGCCTGGGACGGTTATAATTTTTTTTGTTTTTTCACGCTATAAATTAACTGCAGAAGGGGCCCGTTAAAAGTCTGACCGAGAGGCCCGCGAAAGATCCCAGCCTAGGGGCCCCGCTACAGGATGTGGGGGCCATGGTTGCGGCGCCCCAAAATTTTATTTAGAAAAAGGTAATTCTGAAATTTTCATAATCCCTCCACAGTGATATTTTTCCAAGGTCCGCAGAGTATCGTTATATCGAGGTTTCACTGTAATTCTAGAATTGAGAAAAATTCAGAAATTCTTTTTAATAAATAATTCCAGATATGGTGCAAATTCAGAACTATTTCTTTCTAAATGAAAATGCAGATTTCCATAATTTATGAAAGAAATTGTTGGTACTGTCATTGCGCCCCCCCCCCCCAAATGCAGTGCTCTGTCCCACACCCTTAAGGGTGGCTCTGATTCTTTCTCATAAATGCAGATCAACAGCTGTCTGGCAAGCCAACACGTCTATAGCAAATAGACGTGTTGGTAGGGTCATATGGCAGAGGGAATTTGATCGAGCGTGTTCGATTAGTTCTTCTTTCATCGTCGAAACAAGGACAAAAAACAAGATGAATGAAAACCCAAATGTATAAAAACATTAACGAAGCAAAAAGAATGAAAAACAAATATTGCATCTTCACATGCCATCACACGACTGACAAAAATCTAAAAGTTTGATTTTTTTTGACGCATAATAATACAGCATGTTACGTCACAGGTGGAATTTATATCACACATTTCTACATGGTCTCGCGCAGGGTTGGCAGGTTTTTGACACATGGCAGTATTTGATGGTTTAAACTGTCACGTCAAAAACCTTAAATATTGCTTTCCAATAAAAAAAATTCCCATTGGAAATGCACATGTTAATTGCATGTAATGTTTAAAGTGGCTATGTTATTAAATATTTATTCTTTGTATATGATTCTAAAATAATTTTTTACTCTCTACAGAATTATTTTGGACAAAAAATGTATATGGTTTTTTTTTCTTGTAAAATATACAATTTGAATAAAGCATAGCATAAACCCTGAAGGGAAAACTATGGAATGATTTGACACATTCTCTGATTCAAGATGATTCTTGACCTTCCAAAATTTTTTCAGCTGCTTATATATGTGCTTTGATATAAACCATCTGCTGTACTCTTTTTACAACAGATAAGTGTTTAAAAATAGGTTATTACATGATATATGTAATGTTGATTTCTGTTATTATCAAATTATCTAGATAATCACTGAGATACTCTTATTGTGCATAACATTGAAATATATCTAGCGATCAAAATACTAAATTGTAGAACTAAAATGTTATTTAATTTGGCAATGCTAGCTTGTACATGATGCTTAAGAAACTCCTGTAACTTATCCTTCGTCAAACTTAGTTATTCTTACTTCTGCACTATGATATAGTATATTTACTAACATTTATAATGCAATGGTTTTTGAATTGAAGCTGTATTTAATTTTAAATATGCAAAACAAATGCTTTGGGTATCAAGTTCTATTGGCTCTGCTTTAGTTGAAAATACTTTTTAAAACTCTGAATTTATACTCCCTGAGCTCTAAGAAATTTTTAGATGTAAATAAATGAGTTTAATTAGTGTAATAATAGATTCTATGTGAGAATTTTTACATGGAATAAAATTTTGGGCAGATCAGAAAATTTAAAATATCAAAATACATTCTCAGTAATTTATAATTCTGAATATAAAACCCTTTAATCTATGTAAAAGTAAGTGGTTTTTTTTATTTAGCATATCTATCGGGTTAAAAAAAACTATTTGACAACATTGACAATAAGTTTTTTACTGTTTTAACTGATTTAGGTTCTAGACTTCAGAAACTATAACTCTGTGATGCTCCTATCATACATATAAGTTTACTTATATTTTGAATTAGCAGCTCTATTCCACTTATCAAATTGAACACGGGTAATCAGTAGCTTAGATAAAATGAACCACAAAACTTTTATATGTTCTAGACCAGTGATTCCCAATGTGGGCGCTAACGCCCTCTGGGGGGGGGGGCGATGAAATGTTCTAGGGGAGCGGTAGAAGCTACGGGTATAGCATAGGATCCTATGGATTAGATTACGTTGGGGGGCGATGGGACAAAAAGGTTGGGAAACTGTTCTAGACTCTTATGTTGAAAAATTCAAAATTGCAAATTATAATTAATATATTTTTTTAATTATTGTAATAAATTAATGTTTAAAAATAAAACATTGCACTATACAAAAAAATAAGTTTTTCCATCATGTTATATACACTTATTGTGTTCAAAACATTATCAAAAAGCATTCATTTAGGTTTTTGGCAGTTTAAACCAGTTTTTGATGCTTGTCATGTCAAAAACCCAACCCTGGTCTCGCGTCAGAGTAGTGTGCACAGATTTTTGCCTGTTATATCAGATTACATCATCATAGACTTTACCACGTCATGTCGGCACAGAGTGAACGTACCTACAGAAGACTCATTGGTAGAATTTTATATCGCACTCATTAACGTGTGGCACCACGCAGGGTTGGCAGGAGTTTTTGGTGGTTTAAACTGTCACATCAAAAACCCTCCATTAAAAATCTCAAATATTGCTTTTCAATATAAAAATTCCCCATTGGAAATACACATGTTAATTGTAATGTTTAAAGTGACTGTCATACAAAGAACAAATATATTTAATATGATTGTAAAATAATTTTCTACTCTCTACAGAATTATTTTTGCACAAAATATTTTTTTCTCTCATAGAATGTACAATTTGAATAAAGCAGCACACCATAAACACTCAAGGGGAAAACTATGGAATGATTTGACATTCTCTGATTCAAGATGGTTCTTGACCTTCCAAAATTTTTTCAGCTGCTTATATATGTGCTTTGATATAAACCATCTGCTGTACTCTTTTTACAACAGGTAAGTGTTTAAAAAAGTTTTATTACATCATATATATAATGTTGATTTCTGTTATTATTAAAGGATCTACATAATAGTACAATACATAATTATAATAAGGTCTACATAATAGTAGTATAAACAAGAAGCTTTTTTTTATGGTAAGACAATTTAAAAATGCAAACGACTACAAATTTGCATGGGTTAAAGAAGGTAAAATTTTCCTCCGAAAAGATGAAAAGTCAAAAATATTGCGAATAACAGAACAAGAGCAATTACACAAACTAGACACAAACATAAATGGAAACTGATATTGATCAAATATCTACACTAAACCAAAAACCATTGGAGGATATTGAAGAGGTTCAAAATTTTTTCAAAAGACCCGCTAACACAGATAAAACACTAACATTTTTAATACTTAATATACAAAGCTTGAGAGCAAATTTTGACAACTTTACAGCATTTTTAAAGTCTTTGAATGTATCAATAGATATTATTTGTCTAAATGAAATATGGATAGAAACAGACGAATTGTTTAATTATTATATTTCAGATAATATAAATGACTATTACAGTTACGCAAACTGTAGAACCTATAATAGGTCAGGAGGAGTTATAATGTATGTAAACAAGTCAATTAGATCAATACAAAAAAAAAGCTATAAATTCCAAACAGCAGAAGAACTTTGCATATTTCTCCCTGATTATGAGCTAGAAATATTTCAAATCTACAGATCACATTGTTATACCATATCACAATTTAATGATGAATTGGAGTTTTACATGTTAAATTCGAAAAGTAATACATTAATAGTGGGAGACATAAATATTAATCTTTATGGAGAAGACATAGAAACATCAAAATATCTTGATATAATGGCGTTAAATGGATTTCATCCATTACATGAAAACGTAACTAGAGAAGGAAATGGAACTAAAACATGTATTGACCATGCTTTCTATAGAACCAAACAAACAACCACACAAGAATTCACTGTTTACAAAACACAAGTCACTGACCATTACCCAATTATAGGTTACATCAATTTTTTGGAAAGGAATATAAAAATCAACAGAACAAATGAACAAATAACGATAATAAACTATGAAAAATTTGAAAAATTCATTTCAAATTTGAATTTAACGACTATTATTGAAGAGAGTAATACTCAAAATAAATACAAGCGGTTCATGGATGTGATAACATTAAACTCGAACTTATGGTCTAAAACGGTTAAAAAAAATCCAAAAAAATCCAAGAAAAAATGGATCACCAAGGAAATTATAGATAGAATAAACTACAAAGAAAAGTTGTACAAAAAATACAAAAAATATCCAAATATAGTATCCTTTGAAATAGAATACAAGAACTACGACAAAGAATTAAAAAAACTCATAAAAACCACAAAACTGAAGTACATTAAGAACAATTTCAACACTTGTGAAAATAATAAAAGGCTGCAATGGAAATGTATAAATGAAACCATTTTGAACAAAAATATAAAGAACAACATATTACCAGAATTCCAATGTGCTTCAGATATGGCTGAAAGATTCAATGTCGATTTCATAAACAGAAATTTGGAGGATGTAGAAGAAAATGAACATTATTTTTGCACAGCACAAACAAATAATAATAATGCAAGTAATTCTATGTTTTATTTTGAAACCACTGATGCAATAATAAATGATGTAATTAAAGAAATAAAAGAAAACAAATCAAGTGGGTACGATAAAGTTACCCCTAAAATGATTAAAATTATTTCAACATACCATTTAGACGTAGTAAGAAATCTCATAAATTCATCAATATCAAATGGACTTTTTTATCCGGAACTCAAATATTCCCTGGTACATCCAATTTACAAAAAAGGAGATGCAACCGATTTAATAAATTACAGACCAATCTCTATTCTACCTGTTTTTTCAAAAGTTATGGAAAAATGCATAAAAAAACAACTTCTAAATTTCTTAAATCATCAAAAATTTTTTGCCACCAACCAATACGGATTCCAAAAGAAAAAAAATACAGAAATGGCTATAATTGATTTATGTAATCGTTTAAACAATGGATATAACTTAAACAAATACTCAATAACCGTATTCCTAGATCTTAAACGAGCCTTTGATTACGTTGACCTTAATATACTAACTAAGAAACTTTACTCAGCTGGCATCCGTGGTAATATATTGAAATGGTTTGAAACATATTATTACAATAGACAACAAGCAGTTAAAATAAATGAAAAAATTAGTACATTCTTGGAAGTAAAAAAAGGCGTACCTCAGGGATCAGTTCTGGGACCTGTACTTTTCCTCATATATATAAACGAATTTTGTAAACTAGAACTAAATGGAAACTTAATATCTTTTGCCGATGATACAGTACTGTATGTAGAAGAGATGGAAATGGAAAATTTATTAAAAAAAGTAGAAGAAGATCTTTTCAAAATAAATAGTTGGCTAAGTAAAAACAAACTGCAGATAAATATTCAAAAAACTAAATATTTTTGCTTAAAGACAAAAAACATAAATAATTTTAATAATATACATATAAAAATTCATAACCATTCCCCTAGTCATAGTATATCATACTGTAACTGCCAAGAAATAAACAGAGTTTTCGACTACAATTATCTGGGCATAATAATACAGGACGACCTAAAATGGAATTTGCATTGTGGAAAAATAACTAAAAGAATTCGAACTTTTGCAGCGGTATTATATAGACTTAAAAATGCAATAGATGAAAAATTTTTTAAAGATATATTTTATGCATGGATATATTCAATTGTAACGTATGGAATCTGTGCCTGGGGAGGTGCATATTATACTAACATAAATAAATTAGATAATATATATAATAAAATCAGATTCACAATAAAAACTAATCCCACTAACCAAAACAAAACTGAGTGCCATGCATTATCCATAAGACAAAACTATATATACAGAATAATAAAATTTGTTATAGCAAATGAAGAATGGTTAATAAAGAATCGAAACAGATCTTCAAGTAGATTAAGTATGGAATATCAAGTGCCAAAAACAAATAAAACTCTATTCAAAAAAAGTTTTAGTTACACTGCTCCAAAGGTATTAAATAAATACCAAACTGCTAATTATACTAATAAAAGATTGAATTATAATATTTTTGATTTTGCAAAGAGCATTGTGTTTGAAACTATAATACAATAGAAATATTTACTAATACAAAAAAAATATATATATATATTTTTTTTTTTTTTGACTTTTACAATACGTGTTTAATTTTTGTGCATAGAGATATCTATCATAAATATCTATATTTTCAACAATTTTCATGAACACTAAACAAAATTTGAAGAGATAATACTACGAACAAGATGTATTTTTAGTTTTAATTTTAAATATTTTCAACATATTTTTTTGATGTTTTAAAAATCCAATTATTGTGCGTGCACACGATCATAAATTACTAATGTTTTTTTTTGTTTATGATAATAGAACAATAATGAAGGTTGCTTGAAAAATAGAAATATAGTATTACAAATTATTCGACCTTCTGGAAGGACAAGTAGTCCCTTGAGGGTCACAGAGTGGGTGTATATGTATGTCCATTTGTCCATTTTTGTTTATTTATTATGTATTTTGTTTTGTCATCTGTCTTTCTTATGTATTTTGTAACGTGTTCTGTTTTGTCCAATTAAAAAAAAAAAAAAAAAAAAAAAAAAAAAAAAAAAAAAAAAAAACTGATACTCTTATTGTACATAATATTGAAATATATCTAGCAATCAAAATACAAAATTGTAAGATTAAAATGTCATTTAATTTGGCAATGCTAGCTTGTATATGATGCTTAACCGATTGAGTGGTGGAAGTTTTCAACTTCCACTTCTGGAATGGCGAAGCTTCCTTATCTCTAAGTAGTGCTATCCCCCATCAAATATGCAGGACAACAGAGGAGGCGTGGTTGGAGGGGTCCGTCAGAGTGACAGGTATTCTGCACCCATTAAGTGATTCTCTATTCTTTACTAATACACACTCAATATCAGTACCTTTTCTTTTGTTACAGTATTGGCAATTTTTTTTCTCCCTGTATTGCTCAATTACAGAACACATTTAGAAAAGTTAATTTTAAAAAGTTCAGTGAAACCTTGTTAATACGACAATTGATACAACAATAAATTCCTCTATAACAATATTTTTTCAAGTATTATTTGGAAATGTCTACACTCTAATGTTAAACTTCTGCTTCTCGATACAGCGGTAAACCCTCTACAGTGATATTTTTCCTTGTTCCGCAGAGTATTGTTATGTTGAGGTTTCACTACATATATACTGTACTTTTCTCACTCATTTTATTGGTGAAAAGAATCGTTTATTGGTTCCACAATGAATACAAAGCAACATTGTAACGGGGGTATTAAGATTACATGATAATTTTTTTTTTTTCTGTTCAAGTATCCATTGTCTAAATTGTCTGAAATTTAATTTCTTTCTTATGGACTATCTATAATACCCGATGCTGCCCAGGATTTCTGGGAGGATTGAAAAAGTGGCAAACCATTACAAAGGCATATGCTTGTCTGAAACGCGTTGTTTGAGAACCACGGTAACCAAAGTAAACATTGCGAAAGTGATTGTTGAAGCCCAGTAATAATTGTTGCCCAACAGTTTTTTGCCCATTTCAGGCATTTGCCCAGCTCTGATGAACTTTTAAAGTAGTTCAAGTCGGATCCCATTTGGTTTATACGCAAAAAATTTGCCGACAATAGATAAATTCTAGATTTGTATAGAGAACTTACACACACAAACAGAAATAAATTTTATATATAGAGTGGAATCTCTAGTTTTAACGAACACTCTTCCAATCCCCCAGATAAGTTTACATAGGAACAATACAGAAACCTGGAATTCATTTATAACAAAATTTTGTTATAACGAAGTAATTTGTCCTGTCTCTTGGAGTTCGTTATAACGGGATTTGACTGTATATAGATTTAACTGTTGCAGCATTTTTCTACAAGATTTTAATTACTTTGTACGAAGTTTTTTTTTTGAACGATATTCAGTCTATGTAGTTTTATGGCGTTATACAACTTGAAAATCGCAATTCCTTCTGAATTTTGCTCTATCGCAGACATCAATATAAATTTAATATATATAGTTAAATCTATATATTTTATATATTATCTATCGCTCTGTCCACACCGCTCATACTATCATTATAGGCAGCGACCCCAGCAGGATTCCTTACCACGGTTCCCTTCTTATTTCGCACATCCACCAGTTGTGGACTGTGCTTAGAACGCACACAACGAT
The DNA here is from genome assembly GCF_987345545.1 of Pholcus phalangioides. Classification (NCBI taxonomy): domain Eukaryota; kingdom Metazoa; phylum Arthropoda; class Arachnida; order Araneae; family Pholcidae; genus Pholcus; species Pholcus phalangioides. Next base: position 22,516,975 of record NW_028301605.1, read on the forward strand.
ATATCCTGCCTTCTTCAGAAAGCCTAATCCTAAATATGAAACTTTGAGAATATATTCTCTAGTATTTATCAACATAATATTGGTGGGCTGTAACTATGGTTCTATAATTCATGTTCAAATTTGTATAAGGGAAACACAGTTCTGATGAATGTTTTGCTACTCTTGAGCACAAACTTTTCATACTCCTGTAAGTGAAAAATATCACTTCTGAAATTTTCAATATCATTTTTGACAAACCAACACCTATGTGTATGATTTCTTTTCTCTCAAATTTTCCAAAAAAAAATGATTTTTGCGTAATTAAAAAGAAATTGAAAATGTTAGAAAAACAATAAATTTTGCTTTCGAAAACAAATTGAACATGTAGCCAGGGTTGTTTGGTTTAAACCACGTTGGTTTAAACCATGGTTTAAACCTTGGTTTTAACCAAGTGGTTTTTTTAAAAAAACCAGTTTGGTTTTTTTCAAAAAATCAAATAAAAGTTGCCTAAATATAATTTTTTTCCTTGAAAAATATCATATTGGTTCATTATTAGCCAAAATGCTTCATTTTTACCACATTTTATATCCTTGGGGTACATTCTGATGGTATATCTTTAAATGACATAAGATTTTATAAGTGGTTTTTTTCAAAAAGTCTCATAAAAGTGGCCAGAATATATATATATTTTTCACATGAAGTATCTTAGTTATTTAAAGTTATATACAAAAGATAAAATTTCTCATTCTTACAACATTTTCTAACCTTTGGTTACATTCTGATGCTCTATCTTCAGCAAATTCATGAATAAGGATTGCATCACACATCTAAATGTAGTGGTGTATTATCTCACAGGGTTTCTTTTTCCCTTCACAAAGAAGCAGCAACAGTAGTGACACCATCATGCTAGGGGCAGGTGGTCCTATAATCCAATAAAGACACCAGCTGTCCTTAAAGGACAAAGACCAGTGTACTAGTAGTTACATTACCTCACATACATTTTCATTTTCTTTCCCATAAGAAGTAGCACATCTCCTACTGTATATCTCCCAGTCTTAATATTCAATAGTTGTTTTTTTATACTTTCACACTTAAGCCCAGTTTATCAAGGTTCTACTGAATAGTAGTAACATAAATCAGCTATATACAGGGTGATTATAATTTTAAGTTTTGATTCCAAAACTATACAATAAGTACTGGTCAGAATGACTTGAAAATTTGCATGGATACTCCTGAAGCAATGGAAGTTTCTTTGGCAAAAGGAAAAAAAGTGCAAGTAGTGCAAAATGTGCAAGTAGATGATGCTGTACTTGGCCAGCAGTATAATCTATTTTGTGCAACCACATCATTTCAGCACTTCCACAGCATCAGTGTGTGGATAGAACTTCTATCAAGATGCACATTGCAATACCAGCAAAGCAGCTGCTGAAGACCCATTTTGACAGGATGCACCTTAACCCTTGCAACTTCTGGCTGTGGGGGTACCTCAAAATGTTATAAACAGTGGTCAGATTGCAAACTTTGGTGAATTGTAATCTCCAGCACATTCCCTATATGTTAGAAGTTCCTCATTCCTCAGGAATATGAACGGGGGAAAGGGGCGCGTTTGGTTTAATAAAGCTGAATTGCAAGCACATCCACATCATGAGCATGGCATACTCCGATTCTGTTGTTGAACAACAATTTTTGTGCTTTCAACCTCAGGTTGGATAACATATTTAACATTTCTTAAGTAAGTTGTAGTTATTTGTTCATTACTTCGTTTTTTGTGATGTTTCCATGAATTATGAAATCATGCAATGCTATAATTAAGGTATCATTTTGCTATGACTGGCTATCATTTCCATTCTGTGAGCAAATTTCCCACTTGTTGGATGATGTCATTAATTTTTTAAGTATTTTTTCCCCTTTACCAAATAAAATTGATTTTTTTCAGGAATATTCATGTCAATTTTCAAGTCATTTTGACAATCGTTCTTTTTTACAGCATTTTGAAATCAGAACCTTAGTTATAATCACCCTGTATATCGTAAATCATTGCTAATTAATCTGCATTATTTATGCTTCATTAAATACATTATATTCACCTAATTTTTATTATAGTTTTTGCAAAATAGCTTCCTAATTAAGCATACTGAAAGTAACTGGAGAAAACATCTTTATATATTATGTGATTAATAACAACATTAAAAGAATTTTCAAACATGAAGTGATCCATTGAGTTAACCAAAAAATAATTAAATTGCAAATGTTAGTTTTTGTTAAAATGTAAAAAATATTTATTGATTAATATGGGAATAGTGTTAATTACATTAATAAACATTTTATTTTGATTAATTATTAGAAGTTTGAATGATTTTTCAGAAATTTTATTGTTTTTAATGTTAATACTATTTAAAACAAAAAACCGGTTTAAACAAAAAAAAACAGGTTTTTGGTTTTTTTCAAAAAAACGGTTTTTTTGCCATGACTGCCTATTGTTTCCATTCTGTGAGCAAATTTCCCAAGTGTTGGATGATGTCATCAATTTTACATTTTTAAGTTCTTTTTTCCCCCTTTACTTAATAAAATTCCATTTCTTCAGGAATATTCATGTCAATTTTCAAGTCATTCTGACAATCATTCTTTTTTTACAGTGTTTTGAAATCAGAACCTTAATTATGATCACTCTGTATATCGTAAATCAATACTAATTAATCTGCATTATTTATGCTTCATTAAATGCATTGTATTCACCTAATTTTTATTATAGTTTTTGCAAAATAGCTTCCTAATTAAGCATACTGAAAGTAACTAGAGAAAAACCTTTATATACTATATGATTAATAATAACATTGAAAGAATTTTCAAACACACAGTAATCCATTGAGTTAAGCAAAAATAATTAAATTGCAAAAGTTGGTTTTTGTTAAAATGTAAGAAATATTTATTGATTAATTAGTATGGGAATGGTGTTAATTACATTAATAACCATTTTATTTTAGTTAATTATTAGAAGTTTGAATGATTTTTCAGAAATTTCATTGTTTTTAATGTTAATACTATTTAAAACAAAAAAACCGGTTTAAACCAAAAAAACCTGGTTTAAACCAAAAAAACCCGGTTTTTTGGCTTTTTTCAAAAAAACCGGTTTTTTTACCAACCCTGCATGTAGCACAATGTTTCAAAAATACCATATTATACGTTTTTAAAATAAACGAATCTTCGTTTTGAGGTAGACCGTACGAGCCCGTACGTTATTCATTTTTTTATTTAGTTTCTGTGGTGGGGTACATTTGACATGAGCTTTTATTGCTTTCAAATGGGAAACTTTTGCAACTAACTTCCCAGTTGAGTCTAATTTTTTGATTTTTTTTTTCTTCAAAAGAAAGAAAAGAATAAGAAACTTTTAGGTGGTGTTTCACCACCTGATTTGGGAATTTTCCAAAAAAATCTCATATGTATGTTAGCTGACAAGCTTTTCATGATTTTATAATAAGGTTACCCAGAAATTTTGATTAATATATATGTTTCGGCATAGGCACACGCAGAATTTTCCCGGGGGGGGGGTTACGTTTTTTACAGTAAAATAACACTATAATCTTGGCTCAACCCTTGCGTACACCAATGTGTTTCGGCCAGTTTCCGGTCGGCCTAGTTGACCCGGCAAATATCCGAATTTCAAAATTTTTTCTGCCCCTATACATCGATCCCTGTGTATGGGATATCTGTATTCCTGGATATCAATATTTAAAGATATCGATATTCCGATTCCGCTAATCGTTAAAGTTGCTGTAGCTAATCATAACTAAATAGTCATAATTATCACAAAACAATTCACCAACGTGGAGATGACCCCGCATCATAGGAATCAATATATAGGGGCTGGGTAAACTGGCAAATTTCGGACTTCGGTAGTAATATATATAATATATTTAAAAAATAAATATCATTGTAGAGTGATAATCGTTATATCGAGACATAGCAGAGTATTGACATTTCCAAACAAGACTTGAAAAAAATATCGTAGGTGGATTTATCATATTATCGAGTATCATTGTAGCAAGGTTTCACAATATATAAAAAATATCATATGTGATTAAAATATGTAAAAAGAATATAACTGTTGTGTGAAACTAACAAACAGTTGAAATATTATTCAAGTCACAAGTTAAATCTATATACATATAACTTGGAATAAATTCCTAAAAAATGAAATTCTGAAAAAAATTCAATTTTATCTTCCAGCCAATAAACTTTTTTTTTTTGGGTTTTGACGGATTGCATACATTAATTTAAGTGTTTATATACAGTGAAATCTCAATACAACGATATAAATACCTCTACAACTATTTTTTTTCAAGTCTTATTAGCAATGCCGATAGCCTAATATTAAACTGCTGCCTCTCAATATAACGATAATCCCTCTACAAAGACATTTTTGTGGTCCGCAGAGTATCGTCATATCAAGATTTCACTGAATTTAAAATAAAATGTAAAAAAAATTTCAGAAGAACTTTGACGTGCAGCTTCGCTTTTTGCATATTGTGAATTATAAGCGGGGAAAAAAAACAGTTTCTCCTCTATACCCCTCCCTAATCCCATTCTAACAATCTTGCATTTTTAATTCCAAGATACCAGTAAAAAAAATTCACACTTTGTTCTATATATAAGGCAGCCATTGTGATGGTCTAGGGCCAATTCATTGTAACTTTTCGACCAAGTGCTTCATTCACTTGAATGAGTGAGGATTAGGAGGCATTGAAGGTGTCAGTCAAAATACAACAATTAAAGGGGGAAGGAATAGATCCTCCATATGACCCATATGTTCGTCAACACCACTCAAGGATTGAAAACTGTTTGACCCATATATGCGTCATTACCACTTGACTGGTTAAGAAACTCCAGTAACTAATCCTTAGTCAAACTTAGTTTATTCTTACTTTTGCACTATGATATGGTATATTTACTAGTGTTTACAATGCAATGGTTTCCAATTGAAGCTGTATTTAAACGTGCAAAACGAATGCTTTGGGTATCAAGTCCTGTCAGCTCTGCTTTGGTTGAAAATACTCTTTAAAATTCTGTGAGTTTATACACCCTGAGCTAAGAATTATTTGTAGGTGAAAATAAATGAGTTTAATTAGTGTATTAACAGATGTGAGAATTGTGAGATGTGAACTGCGTGAGAATTTTTATATGAAATAAAATTTTGCGCAGATCAGAAAATTTAAAATATCAAAATTTGATTGTTTTTCTCAGTAATTATATATAATTCCGAATATATAAAACCCTTTAATCTACATAAAAGTAAGTGTTTTGTTATTTAACGTAGCTATCAGGTTAAAAAAATATTTGACAACATTGACAATAAGTTTTTGACTGTTTTAATACTGATTTAGTTTCTGAAGTTAAAAACCTAACCCTGATGCCTTATCATACATACTTTGAATAAGCAGCTCTAGTCCGCTTAGCAAATTGAACACAGGTAATGAGTAGCTTAGATAAATAAACCATAAAATTATATTTTATATGTTCTAGACCAGTGATTCCCAACGTGGGTGTTAACATCCCCTTGGGGGCGATGGAAGGTTCCAGGGGGGCAGTAGAAGCTACGTGTATGGATTGTATGGGCTAGATTGCATTGGGGGCGATGGGAGAAAAAAAATTTCTGAAGAAGGGGGCGATGGGACAAAAAAGGTTGGGAAACTATGGTCTAGAACATATGGTCTAGAGTTTCTAAATATCCTACAGCTTCTTTTAATGTGAGATATCTTTTTGATATGGTTACACTCAGCTGAACACAACAAGACTATCTAAGATTGTCGAACTTGGTTTGATTAGTCTGCAGTTTGCTAAAATATACATTTCTAAGAATGCAAGAATAAAAAAGTACTCATCTAATATTATAAACAACCCGTCCCAGAAACCACATTCCTCTGTGTCATATTACCCAGAATTAGCCCCTATACACATGTGAAACGATGACAACACCCTGCGGTTCGACTGGGAAAATCGAAGCAGTGCACTGCTCATTAGATATCCCTAGAATTCTGCTCTCTTGAAAGGCAAATGTTCCATAAATGGAACATGCATTTTTGAACACGCGTAATGTTTAACAATACAAAGAAACTAATTGATTTACTTTGATTGATATATTAAGTGGTAGGAACACACAAAATAATTTTCAATTTACTTCAAAATTAAAATTTTGGCAAATTTTAATCAAAATGGGAGAAAAATACCCGCGAAAAATGTCAAATTTCAAAATTCTGCCAAAAAATTTTATATCAACCTGAAGTTTCCTAATTTCGAAAAATACTTCGAACTCTCCTCTATACACAGTAAAAAACTTGAAATGTTTGAATCGATATTTTATCTGATATTTTTGTAAATAATACATTGGCCTTTAAACGGTTAAGGGCTTTCAAATCCATAAACTATGTAAATTTTCATCTAAAGATGAGATGAAGTATGTAAGGATTACATATTGAATTTTTAATCTTACGTTATCATGTCTAATTATATATCAAAGGGATGTATGTGTTTTCATGTCTAATTATGTATCAAAGGGATGTATGTGTTGTCATGTCTAATTATGTATCAAAGGGATGTATGTGTTGTCATGTCTAATTATGTATCAAAGGGATGTGTGGTGTCCTTATAAGAAATGACTAAAAGAACTAAACTGATAAGAACATACAACGCCACCTAGTGTTGTGTAAGGGGAACTAGGGAGTTCCACCTCGGACATCAAGTAGACAAGATGTCTAAATGTTCTGCTCTTTCCGCTTTATAAATTCTTCCTATCTATATGTATGTAATCTATCTAAGTCTAACGTAATAATAAATACTCATCAAAATAAATACCCATGTGTTATCCACTCGGCTCACAAAAGTGTTAAAGAAAACACAACAAGTGGCGACGAGGCCCATCTTAAAAGTTGGATAGAGTATTTACTCGAAGACTGCAAAAGGTAGGAGAAAAAGTTTTTCATACATCTCTGACGATGGAAAATTTAGTTGAAGAGTTAATAAGACAGAATCAAGCTCTAATGGAAGCTCTCAAAGAGCAACGAGGCTCAACGTCAACAAACCAAAAAGTGACGGTTTCGTTTGATAAATACGATGAAGCTTCAGAGACTTTCGATTCGTTTATAGAACGTTTGGAGGCGTTTTTAGACATTCAAAATGTCCCAGAAGAAAAACGTGCTAAAGTCTTAATTTCGAGCATTTCTGCAAAGCTCTACAACTTGTTAAAAAATTTATTGTCTCCGGACAATCCAGCGGAGAAAGAATTCGCCATTTTAAAGAATGTTTTGAAGAACCATTTGAATCCTAAAGCATTGATTATACCGAGTAGGCACATGTTTATAAACAGAAAGCAGAACGAAGGCGAAAGCATCAGTTCGTATATAGCCGAATTGCGACATCTCGCAATCGCGTGCGATTATAAACAAGAGATGTTGAACACCATGCTTCGGGATGTTTTCGTTAGTGGGCTCCGAGATAGAGCGATCCTCGATCGTTTATTTGAGGAAGACGACATCGAGCTAGACAAAACAATAAAGATCGCGCTGGCGATGGAGAAAGCTGTTCAGGGGGCGAATGAGATTATCGGGAAGCCGGCAGAATTGAAGGTAGTGAAAGCGGGGAAGAGGAAAACGAAACTGCCCACGCAAAACAGAAACTACTCTGCCGCCGCTGTCAAATATCCGCCGTGTATACGATGCACAGGGACAAATCACGATAAAGACTCCTGCAGATTTATTGCTAGCAAATGTCGCTTCTGTAAAAAAATCGGGCATATAGAAAAAGCCTGCTACGCGGCAAAGAAGACTCAATCGGCACCTAACAAACAGAAACAGATTTCAGTTCAGGAAAACGAAAACGACGTTTCCATGTTTGGGTTAGAGTGGGCATTGAGTGAAGAGCCGAAAAAGCCTCCGATGATGGTTACTGTCAACATAGACAATAAACCAGTGAGTATGGAAGTTGATACGGGTGGAACAGTATCAGTAATGAGCTTACAGAGATTCAGAAAAATCTCGAAGAAAAAAGTTCAACCTACGAATTTAGTATTCCGGACATACAATGGAGAAAAAATTGTCCCAGCGGGATATGTCACTGTGAAAGTGGAGTACGGAAAACAAAAGTTGCACTTGAACTTATATTTGGTGAGGGAAAATTTAGACACGATTTTTGGCCGTGAATGGCTATACAAAATCAATCTAGACTGGAACTCTCTTAAGGCTGTGAGGACCGCTAATGACATGGATCTCAAAAAATTGTTGGATGATTATAAAGAAATTTTCGACAACAAATTGGGTGAGATAAATAACCATGAAGTGGAACTAAAGCTAAAACCAAATGTTACCCCAGAGTTTCGTAGAGCGAGAACTGTGCCCTTCGCATTAAAAGACCGGGTTGAAAAAGAAATAGACCGGCTTGAAAGAGAAGGCATTATCGAGCGAGTTGAAACTTCAGATTGGGCTACACCAGTTGTTCCCGTGGTGAAACCAGACGGATCCATAAGGTTATGTGCAGATTATTCTGTCACATTAAATCCTAAGCTAGAGGTGCCTCAGCATCCCTTACCAACGTTTGAAGAAATATTCTCATGTTTAAATGGGGGTAAACGATTTTCAAAATTGGATTTCAGTCATGCATATTTGCAAATGAAAGTGCACCCTGACAGTCAACGACTCCTAACCATAAACACTCATAAGGGGTTATACGCCTGTAAAAGATTGATGTACGGCCTAAATGCAGCTCCAGCAATATGGCAGAGGTACATTGATGGGCTATTCCAAGGAATAGATGGTGTAAAAGTTTTTATGGATGACGCCAGAGTGATCGGAACAAATGACGAGTCGCATCTCAGGGCTTTGGAAAAATTTTTCAAAAAATGTCAGGAGCATGGGCTGAAGTTAAATTTGAAAAAGAGCACATTTTTTCAAAAAGAAATAAATTTCTTAGGTCACAAAATTGATGAAAATGGCCTAAGTGAAACAAATGAGAAAACTGAAGCAATTTTGAAAGTTCCCGCACCGAAAAACGTTCAGGAAATAAAAAGTTTTCTGGGCATGGTAAATTTCTACGGGAAATTTTGTCCAAATCTGGCAACTATTGCCTATCCTCTCAATGAGCTGACAAAAAAGGACGTTCCGTGGCGTTGGTCTAAAAAGTGTGAGACTGCATTCAAGAAGATCAAAAAGGAAATTTGCTCAAGGCGAATCTTGATGCACTATGATCCTACACTACCTCTTACTCTTGCTTCGGATGCTTCTCCAGTGGGAATAGGAACAGTTCTATCACATGTCTTACCTGATGGAACAGAAAGACCAATTGCCTTCGCTTCTCGAACGCTGACAAAAACGGAACAGAGATACTCCCAGATTGACAAAGAAGCTTTGGCAATTATCTGGGCAGTAAAGAAATTTATGCTTTACTTGAAAGGCAGAAGATTTACTCTCATAACAGATCACAAGCCTTTGGTAGCGATATTCAGCTCGAAGAAAGGTCTACCAGTGTTGACGGCTACTCGACTTCTGCATTATGCCTTGATCTTACAAGCATATCAATTCGATATCATTTATCGTAACACACAGAACCATGGAAATGCAGATTGTCTTTCCCGATTACCTTTAAGGTCGGAAGACTTAGTTGTCAAGGATGACGTAGAACTCTTCCAGTTGAATCAAATCGAAACACTACCAGTGAAAGCTCAACATTTAGCAAAAGAGACACAAAATGATGAAGAGTTGGGTCCATTGCTGAGGAAATTGAAATTCGGTGAACCTTTAGGAGGGAAGGAAGCCGAGTACACCTTGCAGGACGGATGTATAATGCATGGCCAAAGAGTTTTTATTCCGAAGAAATTTAGAAATCAAATTCTTGATGAACTCCATCAAGGCCATCTGGGCATTGTTAAAATGAAAGCAATTGCTCGATCCTACGTCTACTGGAGGGACATTGATAGCGACATAGAAAAAGCTGCTAAAAACTGTCCAGATTGCTCCAGATTCAAGTCCGATCCGGTGAAAGCAAGGGTACACCATTGGGAATACCCGAGTGCTCCGTGGGAGAGAATTCACGTAGATTTCGCAGGTCCCATATTCGAGCATATGTTTTTGATCGTAGTCGATGCTCATTCTAAATGGATGGAAGTATACCCGATGAAATCAACAAACACGTTCAAGACAGTTGAATGCCTACGGGACTGTTTCTCTCGATTTGGACTGCCTTTAGTGTTAGTGAGTGACAATGGTCCTCAGTTCACATCACACGAGTTTGAAATATTCATGAGGAATAATGGAATAAAGCACAAAACGTGTGCTCCCTTCAAACCATCAAGCAACGGGCAGGCAGAGAGATACGTTCACACCTTAAAACAATCCCTTCGGGCGATGCAAAGATTTCCCGGAAACATCTACCAAAAAGTGAGCACGTTTCTGTTGAATTACAGAAAAGCGCCAAATGCGACTACCATGCAAAGCCCAGGAATGTTATTCCTAAAAAGAGAAATCCGAACTAGGATAGACCTAGTCTTGCCAAATATCAAGAACAGGGTTCAAGAAAGGATCAGAAATGAGGTCACAGACTTCTATGACCGAACTTTCGAGCCAGGAGATCGTGTGGCTGTGCAAGATTACAGATCCGCCAATAACAAGTGGAAGTTCGGAACTGTTCTCAACAAAGACGGAGTTCTACACTACACTGTAGATGTAAATGGAACTCTCTTCCGACGTCACATCGACCAGATGAGAGCAGCTGGCAATCAAGTTCAGCCAACCTTGGTGGTACCCAGAGTTCCAGGCAAACTTTCATCAACTCCTGTCGCTGCTGACTCCGAAGTACAGATTGCTCCAGAAGAACAGACAACTCCGACAGAGATCAGTAGCGATCTACCAACACCAGCTAAGGCACCAGCGACGTCCAGCAAGCCACCAGCGATGTCCAGTACTCCCGTTCCTTTGCGACGTTCTCAACGAACCAGGAAAGCTCCTGTCCGGTTGGATCTTTAAATTAGCGGGGAGGAATGTGGTGTCCTTATAAGAAATGACTAAAAGAACTAAACTGATAAGAACATACAACGCCACCTAGTGTTGTGTAAGGGGAACTAGGGAGTTCCACCTCGGACATCAAGTAGACAAGATGTCTAAATGTTCTGCTCTTTCCGCTTTATAAATTCTTCCTATCTATATGTATGTAATCTATCTAAGTCTAACGTAATAATAAATACTCATCAAAATAAATACCCATGTGTTATCCACTCGGCTCACAAAAGTGTTAAAGAAAACACAACAGGATGTATGTGTTGTCATGTCTAATTATGTATCAAAGGGATGTATGTGTTGTCATGTCTAATTATGTATGAAAGGGATGGATAGATATGTATGCTGTCCTCGTCTTGTGTTATCTGTTTTTTGTGTTGTCATTTGCAATGTTGTGCAAAAGGGGTGAGTATTTGTGTATTATCTATCCTCTTTTGTGGTATTTATGTGCATAGTTTTTTTTTTTGTCATGCCTCACAATTGTTTCATTTTTTTTTCCTTTTGTCAAATACCATTCAGCTGCTGATGGATACTTTCAGTAAAGAAGTCCTAACCTTTTAGTCCTAAGAACTGAAGATATTTAATGTTTGGAGAGTAAAGGCGCATCATTTTATACTTTCCATGACTTTGAATCACCAAGTCTCTCAATGATTTGGGTATGTGAAACGACTGGGGTGAGTGCCATTCTTGAGACATTCAAGCTGATTATCATTTTTATGTTTTGTAACGACTTACCACTTAGGTTTTTTCGTCTTTTTCTAGTTTTAGACTTTTGGAATTCTTGATTTTCTTTCCCATAATCAAGTTAGTGTCCCTCTAACTTTTTTTTTTTTTTTTGTCAGATCTAGTGTTGTGTGTGTTGTCCTTGTCTTGTGTTATGTGTTTTTTGTGTTGTCATGTCTAGTGTTGTGTGAAAGGGATGAATGTGTGTGTTGTCCTTGTCTTGTGTTATGTGTTTTTTGTGTTGTCATGTCTAGTGTTGTGTGAAAGGGATGAATGTGTGTGTTGTCCTTGTCTTGTGTTATGTGTTTTTTTGTGTTGTCATGTCTAGTGTTGTGTGAAAGGGATGAATGTGTGTGTTGTCCTTGTCTTGTGTTATGTGTTTTTTTGTGTTGTCATGTCTAGTGTTGTGTGAAAGGGATGAATGTGTGTGTTGTCCTTGTCTTGTGTTATGTGTTTTTTTGTGTTGTCATGTCTAGTGTTGTGTGAAAGGGATGAATGTGTGTGTTGTCCTTGTCTTGTGTTATGTGTTTTTTTGTGTTGTCATGTCTAGTGTTGTGTGAAAGGGATGAATGTGTGTGTTGTCCTTGTCTTGTGTTATGTGTTTTTTTGTGTTGTCATGTCTAGTGTTGTGTGAAAGGGATGAATGTGTGTGTTGTCCTTGTCTTGTGTTATGTGTTTTTTGTGTTGTCATGTCTAGTGTTGTGTGAAAGGGATGAATGTGTGTATTGTCCTTGTCTTGTGTTATGTGTTTTTTTGTGTTGTCATGTCTAGTGTTGTGTGAAAGGGATGAATGTGTGTGTTGTCCTTGTCTTGTGTTATGTGTTTTTTTGTGTTGTCATGTCTAGTGTTGTGTGAAAGGGATGAATGTGTGTGTTGTCCTTGTCTTGTGTTATGTGTTTTTTTGTGTTGTCATGTCTAGTGTTGTGTGAAAGGGATGAATGTGTGTGTTGTCCTTGTCTTGTGTTATGTGTTTTTTTGTGTTGTCATGTCTAGTGTTGTGTGAAAGGGATGAATGTGTGTGTTGTCCTTCTCTTGTGTTATGTGTTTTTTTTTGTGTTGTCATGTCTAGTGTTGTGTGAAAGGGATGAATGTGTGTGTTGTCCTTGTCTTGTGTTATGTGTTTTTTTGTGTTGTCATGTCTAGTGTTGTGTGAAAGGGATGAATGTGTGTGTTGTCCTTGTCTTGTGTTATGTGTTTTTTTGTGTTGTCATGTCTAGTGTTGTGTGAAAGGGATGAATGTGTGTGTTGTCCTTGTCTTGTGTTATGTGTTTTTTTGTGTTGTCATGTCTAGTGTTGTGTGAAAGGGATGAATGTGTGTGTTGTCCTTGTCTTGTGTTATGTGTTTTTTTTGTGTTGTCATGTCTAGTGTTGTGTGAAAGGGATGAATGTGTGTGTTGTCCTTGTCTTGTGTTATGTGTTTTTTTGTGTTGTCATGTCTAGTGTTGTGTGAAAGGGATGAATGTGTGTGTTGTCCTCTGTCTTGTGTTATGTGTTTTTTTTGTGTTGTCATGTCTAGTGTTGTGTGAAAGGGATGAATGTGTGCATTGTCTACTTTTGCGAAATTTTGTGCATGCATTTTTGTTTTTTTTCATTTCTCATGTTTCATTTTTCCTTTTGGTAAATACTATTGAGCTGCTGATAGAAACTTATGGAAAAGAAGTCTTAATCTGTTAGTTCTGAGGATTGAGGATACTTAATGTTTGGAAAGTGGAAGCACAACATTTTACTTTCATGACTGTGTATCACCATGTTTCTCAATGATTCGGGTATTTGAAATGGTTGGGGTAAGTATTAATTTTAGCTGATTATCATCTTTATGTTTTGTAATGACTTTGAGAATTTTTTTTCATCTTTTGCCAGTTTTCAGAGCTCCCACTCGTCCTACTTTTCCTACTTGTAAAATGTCCTACTTTTGTCCTACTTTCTCGGTTTTGTCCTACTTTTCCTACTTTTTTTACCAAATCCTATCGACAAAATTTGTGTAATTGATTTTAATTGAGCTGGATATCATTGATATATTGCCAAATATTACAAATGTTGAAGAATGCAATTAATGATTCTGCCAAAGCAGAAATTTTATCATTTTTAAGGTTATTTGGGGGGGGGGGGTGTATGTGGACCATTTGGTTGATTAATTTTTCATTTGCTTAGTTTGAGGGTTCAACACGTATAGTAGTCATTAAAAACTTTTGTCTGGATGGGAAAAATAATTTTCTATTTATTACTTCATGGTCTTGGACAGTAACTAACATTCATCATTCAAAATTACGGTGCAAATAGGTGAAACAACAGTTTGCATTTCAAAGCAGTTGGATACATAGGCCTATTCTAGGTTTGGTGATTCTGATGCTACCCAATAGCATTCAGTCGCCTTCTGTATTTTTAAGGCATGAAGAGGCGTAAACAATATTTACAATGCTCAACAAAGAGCTAGAAATTGAAGTTCTTCATTTGTCAAAAATGATTACACTGGCATCGAACAGTAAAATGTGAACAAATCCCTTTAAAAAATGATGGACAATGCAGTGCAACAGGTTCACCTTGCCTTATTTACATCGGATCTTGTAATCTACACATTTTGCACTGTGCTTTTGAAAGTTGTCTCGAAGGAGCGTCATTTTTAAAAAATGTACGTCTTCAAAATATGATGTGCCTTGTCAAAGAGAATTGACAAGCTCTACACTTTGGAAGACTCCAAAAAAAGAATGTAATATATATGATGGGTAGAGACAGCAAAGAATTATCTGTGGTTGCTAGTACACTGTTTTGGCCAAAAATTGGTTTTGTAACCAAGTCATTTATCATTTTGCTTTGGCTTGAGTCAGTCTTATGGGAAACTGAAATAGTGCTATGAAAAAAAAAGTTAATTTAAAATTAATATTTTTTTTAAATTTGAAATTTTTTTTTTTGTAAAATTTTTTTTTTTTTCAGGGGTTTTTCCATTATGGTATGATTATGGGGGTTACCCTCCCCCATCCTACTTTTTAGTCCTGCGTTTTCCTACTTTTTCTAATTTTTTGAGTGGGAGCCCTGAGTTTTAGATGGTTTTGGAATTCTTGATTTTCTTTGTGAAATCAAACCAGTGTTCCTCAATCCACAGTAGCACACCTATATAGAATGGTGTAAAGATTTTGATATCGTTCGACGTAGAAATGGCATACATTTGTTGACGTAGTTAGACATAGAGAAATTTGGATTATTTCTAAAGACACTAATTATTGTATGAGATATTCTCCTGCAGAATGAAATGCTGTAAAAATTAGAGTAAAACTATTTTACAGGAGGGGGGGGGGAAGGATATTTTGGCTTTTATTGAGTGAATACATTTTTCCTATATAGAGTTTGATATCAGACACACAAAAATTTCTGACCTCTTTCTGACATTCCATATTCATTTGATGTTCAGACATCGGTATGTTATCCTAACAATATCGTTGTGCTACTGGGGAAATCTTTTTTATGTAGCGAACACGGTGTGACTTGCAATTCATCAGTATGTTACCAATAAATAGATTGCAATTAATGATTCGACCAAAGCAGAAATTTCATCATTTTTAAGGTTATTTGTGGGCTGTATGTGGATCATAGGTTTATCATTTTTTTATTTGCTTAGTTTGAGTTCAACAAGTAGAGTGGTCATTTAAAACTTCAGTCTGGAGGTGAAAAAATAATTTTATAAAAAATAATTTACTACTTTATTGTCATGGACAGTAACTAGCGTTCATCATTCTGCTGTTGTGGTGGATTGGTAAGATACAGAGTCACAGATGGGAAGAGTTTAGGGTACATGGGTTCAAACCCTCCCCCCCCCCCCCACCACAGCAAAGCTAGAGACTTTTTTAAAAAGAAATACCATGAACATGTTGGGGTAAATCAAGAAGCTATCCATACTTAGAATAAGACAACCACAATATTCTTCATGGGCATTGTATAATATTTTATCATGTGTGTATATATTGTTTATAATTTTTGTGATTGTGTTTTTAATTGGGTTGCTGTATTTTTGAAATGTATGACATCCATATTTGTTATGGGCATCTTTTTTTCAGCCACCTCATTAGGCATTTTGCCTGTTGTGGCGTATTTGTATTTTATGCATGTCTATCAGGAAGCTAGCCTATTCCGTATTTCGAAGAGTAAGCGAGCATTTTACGCATTTCTAATAGTAAACAAAAATTTTACGCATGTTCAGTGGAGAGCTAGCCTCCTACCAGGTGCTGCTCCTACCCATTTGCAAGGGGTAAGCAAGCATTTTATGCATTTCTAAGGGTAAAACACAATCTACAGAACAAGGCCTCTGCATGAAGCTTGTGACGTCAATGAAGGCCATTTCTCCTATTGCCATTGAATGTACTGCAAAAAAAAAGGTAAAGATAATGCATGCATCGGCCTGCTAAATTCAATGGCAATAGGTGAAATAGTTTTCAGTGACGTTACGAGCTTCGTGCGGGGGCATTGTTCTATAGGTGGTGTTGGGTAAACAGGCATTTCATGCATGCCTATCCCGCATTTATAACTAAGCAAGCATTTCACACATTTCTGAGGGGAAGGCGAGCATTTTGCACATGTCTACAGGGCAGTTAGCCTCCCACACATTTCTATTACAAGCAAGCATTTTACGCATTCATAAGGGTAAGAAAGGATTTTACACATTTGTTATGGGCATCTTTTTCTCAGCCACCTCGTTAGGCATTTGTCTGTTGTAGCGTTGTATTTGTATTCAAAATTGTGGTTTACATTTTGTGTATATGTGAAACAACAGTTTGCATAACAAAGCAGTTGGATACCTAGGCCTACTCTGGGTTTTGTGACTCTGATTGCTACCCAGTAACATTCAATTGTCTTCTGTATTTTTAGGGCGTGCAGGGCACAAACAATATTTACAATGCTCAGCAAAGAGAGTAAATGAAAATGTTTCATTTGTCAAAAATGATTACACTGACATTGAACAATAATCCACATTTCTTGTTATCACCACTGGGAACGAATTTGTGATTGAACAGCTACCTTCTGAAAAAAACCAACCCCCTGTCACAGTGTTTCTCAAAGTTTGCGTTGCTGCCCCCTTTGAAATCTCCATGGGAGGGGGGTGCCGCAATGCCCTCCCTAGCATCAATGATGGAGTTGTCTGATCTAATGTATATGCGTATTTATGAATTGTCATCGTCCTGCCTCCTTCCCAGACTTTTATATGTCTATCTCCGCCCCATGGGCGTCACAGTGAGCTGGAGATATTGATTTGTGTGATTATTTATGCTTTGAAGTAGTTCTGAGGGGAGAATATCTACTGAAGTAATTCTGGGGATCCACGGATGACAAAAGTGTGAGAACCACCGCAGAAGAGAAAGAAAAAAAAAGGAGAAATAAGACCAATCGGCAGATAGTGAAAATTAGCTGATCAAGTTGAAAACAAGCAGGTTTGTTCAAGCACCTCGTTGAATGGCCTCTTTTGCCCCCGCTCTTCGAATATGTGCAGTGTAGAACAAAACAATGCAATTGTTTTCATCATTAATCTTTATCATGAACTACTGTACCTCTTAGTCATTGCACTATGTGCATGGCCTAACGTAACTACTTTGCGGAAACAATTTAGTTCAATCAGCGCCCTGATACTATAAAAGACGCCTCTGGCCCGCTATTATTTTTGCACTGGAGCCCCTGCTTCTAATAAGAGTGACCTTGTAAATAATTACACCTATATAATTATAACTTGTCTGTGATAATTATTTTATTTTTCTTGATCAGGAGTTAGAGATCAGTAACTGAGCATCAACGAGGCGGAATGTTTAAAATGACCACGCTCATCTTGTGCACAGAATGTTTTTTTGAGCTTATACCGCCACCACACCTCTTGGAACTCTTGTTGCTACTGTTGTGGAATCAAACCTTGAACTGGTAACTGTGTTTTCTATCTTTAAGTTTCCTCGCCAGTGTTTTGAACATTGTGTATGATTGCGCATTTCTTATCGCCACTGGGAACTAATTTGTGATTGAACAGCTACCTTCTTTTGGGTGTGTTTGTATTTTGTGACTCAAAAATTGTGTAAATTACCTGTAATGTTTTTTTTTTTTTTTTCATGTGATCTAGGCCATAAAACAGAATCCGACCAGCCGCCAAGAAAATCGGAGGCATTGGTCGCTCTTTGTCTCTCGTGTCGTTTTGAGTCTTGGTTTACTCCTGTCCTATAGCAAACAGAAAGATCTGACTTGGATGATGTGGGTTACAAAAAAATTTTTTTGCTACGGGTTGAATCCCTTAGAGAAACTGACAGCACGGAGTGAATGTGATTATTAGAACTAGGGTTTCTAATGACTCTGCATATTTTTTTCTATGATTTTACATATTCCGCTATTTTTATGTGATAAGGATTTTTAAGGTATATTTTGCATATCTTGAGACGTTGTTTTGGATATCTCAGCAGAAGAATGGAGAGGGATTCTCTCCAAATTTATTTTCCCACAATTCGTTGATGCAATTGGCATCGTTTTTGTGAGGATATTAGCAACAGTTGACAGTTTTATTTGCGTAGCTTCGGCATAATTTTTCACAATGATGATTTCCAGTATTTTTCTTGAGGAAATTTATATATAGCCTATTTATTCATAAAGGCATATTTTTCGTTTCCTTAGGGCATACAAATCCTAGCCCTAGTGATCACATTTTTTAAATTTTTCTTTACCCATAATCAACTGTTTTTTTTGTGGCTGTCTAACTACAGTATATGGTAGTCATGGTATTCGCAGTTCTGAAAATGACGTGCGTTAGAGAAATTCAAATTGAATGTGGAAATCACATGCTGTATTGTCTATTGCGTTATATCTCGTATTGGGTGGGATTGTTGTACACTGCCTATTGTTCTGTTGCATATTGTATCTCGTTAGTAACAATTGACAATTTTATTTGTGGTGTTCAGCTTATTGTGTGTGCTGTATCCCATATTTCGTATTATTGTTGGGCAGGATCAAAACTGGGATTTTGGGGAGGGGCAGACAAGCATGACTTTGCCGCTCGCTTCGATGATTTTCATAACAGTATTTTTGTCCTTTTGTAATATTTTCCACTCGGGACTACCACCCCCCCCCCCCCCGTAGTTCTGGAATTGTAATGCATTTTTGGGAAGTGGTGGGTGAGTTATTCGCGTTAGCACTCTATTGTAATTTGTGGTTAATCACGTATTGTGCTGTATGGTAACACCTTTTGGGCAATGTGGTTAATCACATATTTCCGATTTATTGTAATGGATTTTGTGTGAGCATTCAATCGTGAATTGCGCCGTATTGAAACGAGACTTGGGCAATATGGGTAAATTGTGTTGTATTGTAATGTATTTTGGGCTTTATTGTAACATGTTTGGCATTGTTGGATAATCGCAAATTGCGCTGTATTGTAATCCGTTTTGGGTATGAGTTAATCACGTATTGCAATGTGTTTTGGGCATTGCCAGTTGCGCTGTATTGTAATGTGTTTTGGGCATTGTGGATAATTAAAAATTTCGCTGTATTTAACACTGTTGAATAATTGCAAATTGTGCTGTATTGAAATGAGATTTGGGCAATGTGGGTAAATTGCGCTCTATTGTAATGTGTTTTGGACATTGTGGTTAATCGAGGATTACGCTGTATAGTAATGCGTTTTGGGCGTTGTGGGTTAATCGCATAGTGCAATGAATTTTGTGCATTGCGTTTAATCGTGAATTGCGCTGTATTGAAACGAGATTTGGGCAATATGGGTAAATTGCATTGTATTGTAATGCGTTTTGGGCCTTGTGGTTAACCGCTGTATTGTAATGAATATTGGGGTAAATTGCGCTCTATTGTAATGTGTTTTGGGCATTGTGGTTAATCGAGGATTACGCTGTATAGTAATGCGTTTTGGGCGTTGTGGGTTAATCGCATAGTGCAATGAATTTTGTGCATTGCGTTTAATCGTGAATTGCGCTGTATTGAAATGAGATTTGGGCAATATGGGTAAATTGCATTGTATTGTAATGCGTTTTGGGCCTTGTGGTTAACCGCTGTATTGTAATGAATATTGGGAATTGTGATTAATTGCATATTACGCTATATTGCAATGTGTTTTAGGCATTGTTGCTTGGATATTGCGGTTTACCAAAAATTGCGCTGTGTAGTAATGTATTTTGTGCGTTATTGTAATGTATTTAACGTTGTCGGGTAATCGAAAATTACTGTGTATTTTAAGGCGTTTTGGGCGCCATGGGTTAATCTCGTCAGCGCTCTATTGGAATGAGATTTGGGCATTGTTAATTAATCGCCTATTACAATGCGTTTTAGGCATTATAGTTAATCACACATTGCCAGCATAATACGCAATATTATAATATATGGGCATTGTGGTCAGTTGCATATTGCAATGCGTTTTGGGCATTGTGATTAAATTACATATTGTGCTGTATGATAATACGTTTGGGAATTGTGTATTGTAATGTGTTTGGCATTGTCAGGTAATTGCGTTGTATTGTAATGCGTTTTGGGCGCCGTGGGTTAATCATGGAATGCATTAGAGGGTTGTTGATAATCACATATTGCACTGTATTGTAATACGTTTTGGGCATTACCATTATTAATGTAATGGGATTTGGTCAATAATCGCTTGTTGTGCTGTATTGTAACACATTTTGGGCAATCACATATTTTAATGCGTTTTTGTCATTGCCATTAATTGCGCTGTAATGAAATTTGGGCATTGTCGATAATCGTATGTTGCGCCATATTGTAATGAATTTTGGGCATTGTGGATAAACTAAAATTTCAATGTATAGCAATGCGTTTTGCATGTTGAAGTTAATTGTGTATTGAGCTCTATTATAATTTGTTTTATGTGCAATCGCAAATTACGCTGTATTTTAATGGGTTTTGGACATCCTGGGTTAATCTCGTATTTGCGCTGTATTGTTTATGCGTTTTGAGTGTTGCAGCTTAATCGCATATTGAGCTTTATTGTAATGTGTTTTTTCAACAGCATTCAATCGTTAATTTGCATGTAAATAATGTATTGTAGAATTGGGCATTACATTAACATTTTGGACATTCTGGGTCCTTGCTTATTGCGCTCTGTTGTAATGAGTTTTTGGGATTGTAATTTATCGCAAATTGTACTGTATTGTTTTGGGCATTGTGGATAATCGTGTATTGCACTTTATGGCAATACGTTCTGGGCACTGGTTAATCGCTTAATGTGCTCTATTGCTTGGCATGTTCAGCTGATTGCAAATTGTGCTGCATCGTAATGTGTTTTGGGCATTGTGGATTAATCTTGTATCATGCTGTCTTGTAATGGGTTTTTTGGGGCATTATCGATTAATCGCATATTGTAATATGTTTGAGCTTTAGGTTATTCGTGTACTGTGCTGCATTGTAAATATGCTTTGGACATTGTGGGTTAATCGCATATTGCGCTGTATTATAATGAGTTTTTAGCATTGGAGGATTGATCTCGTTGTGTAATGCGTTTGGGGCATTGTAAGTTAATCACATATTGTAATGGGCACATTAGGAATTGTGTACTGAAATTTAATGTGTAATTTTTTTTCGTGTGTTGTGATGCATGCATTCTGCTGTGAGATGTGCTATATATTAGGGAAAAACGGATGGCTAAAGTGAGTTACTTATTGTGATATACAATTGTTTTGTTGTCAAACAATCATCTAGAGTTTCTTTGCTGTGTAAACAATGAAATAAATATTCAATAGTATTTTTGGACCTAAAACGAGCATTTGATTGTGGATCTAAACATCTTAACAGAGAAACTATATTCAGCTGGTATAAGAGGAAATATCTTGTAATTTTTTAAATCGTACTATTACACGACAAGCTGTCATAATCTGCTTTTCGGATCACGTGATATTCCCTTTTTCTTGAGGGATGAATATGGTGACTTCCTGTACGACTCATGAAAGAGTCGCACTTTAATCTAAATTAAAGAAACATAGAAATGAATTTGTTTTTTTAATGGGAGCAGGATATTTCAAATTTTTTTCAAGTTAGTCCATCAGCCTGGTTTTGCTTCAAAAAATGTTTGAAGAAATTCCGCAGCTTTAATCAATGTAATTTATATGGGCCAACATGATTAATTTCAAAACATCCTAAACTATATGGATTGATGCAATTGGATATAAGACAATACGGAGACATTAGTTCTCATTTTCATGCTTGAGAAGATATGAATAAAAATTTTAAATTAATGTTATTGCATGGATATCCACCTCAAAAGTGGGTCGGGCTCATTATTTGATTTTTTGGACTTCATATTTCTAAGCGAACTCAATATTTCGAAAATTCAATTTTTTTAAATTATTTGTGACGGAAAACCTCACTCATTTCTACGCTTTTAAAATCAGCAATTTTAACATTGATCTCTATGGGATCATCTAGTGTTCGTTCCGCAGAGTTATGATGATTATGACGTCTATTCGGAAAGCCTCATCAAGAAATAATAAATAAATCACTAATAATAAATAAAATATATAACACAGGCTAGTTAAACATAAAAATAAATACACAAAAAAAAAAAAACCAGGGTTCGTACAGTGCTTGAAGAAAAAAAAGTTCATTTTCAAGTCTAAAAAAGTGCTTGAAAAATCGTAGCAGTCCTTGAAAAAAAAATAAAAGCATTTTGAAGTGCTTGAAAAGATTTTTCTGCCTTAAATTTCTTTTTTCCGATTCCCTGTTTCCCTCAAACGTTCAACCCATACAAAAAAGAGCGAAACAATAGCAATGAGTTGCGGGACGGAACTCATTATGGTCACGTAAACCGGAGGTATTTTTTCCTTAGTGCTTGTTTTTGTTACCTAAAAATCTGGCAGCAAAACACGATACCGCCGCGGGAAATGCAGTTGGAAAAGCACATCACATGGAGGAAAGAATAACTTATCTTCTTTCCTCCATGGTTTCTAGAATATATAGCGGGGGTCCGGTCCCCCTTACGGGTACAATATACATACCGGGGTCCGGTCCCCCTTCATTTATTGTCAAATGCGGTGGATTGACATTAGACGCACGCGGCCAAAGGGTTCTTCAACCATGGTTCAGTAATAAACTGACCATATTTTCTCGATAGAAATGCGGGACAAAAATCCAGAATTTTTCGGTAAGGGTCGTTAAAGTATTACGTCAGCAAAATAAATTTTACAATGCAAAAATATTTAATTATTTAACTTAATTATTCTTAGAAGAACTTTCTACAATCTCTTAATGTTCTGGAGAAACTGAATTCTACCATCCTGAGATTTTGATTAAGCTGTTACATAGTTTTTCATAGCTTGAAGTGTGAATGGTAATAATGCTTTTCATTCAAGGTTTTCCTTTTTGGTGGAAAATTTTAATATATCTCCAATATTTTTTTCAGATAATCAAATCCTGTTTTAACGAATGCCATTATAGCAAAAATCTCATTTTAACGAACGCTTTTCTAATCCCGCAGATAAGTTGCAATGCAAAAAGACCTGGAATTCCTTTTTAATGAAATTTCATTATAACAAAGTTATTTCTTCGGTCTCTTGCAGTTTGTTATAACGGAATTCAACTGTATATGTCCTTATGTCGGAATATTAAATTAATGAATGTATTTGACTGTGCTTTCTAATTTTTTTTTTGCGCTTATAAAGTTTAGTATAGTTTCAAAAATAAAATGTCATTTTGTATGCTAAACTTCAATTGTTATTTTGAAAGCAAGTCCTTTCAGAATTTGGTAGGCCTATTGTCTATGAATAAAAACAAGAAAAAATAACTGTTATATGGAAGTTATATATCTTAAAAACTTAATTTTTAATTAGCAATTAAGAATGCTAAGTTTTTAATTTAGAATATATTTAACTTTTTAGAAAAAATTAATTTTTATCGAGTGTGTAATATAAACGTCCTTGAATTTTTTTTAACTTGAAAAAGTATGAACCATGAAAAAGTAAATTTATGTGCAAGAAATATAAATGACAGTATAGAAATCCACGTAAAATTACACTCACTACCAATCACAAACTATTTCAGAATGTAATTGTGAAGAAATAGGTAGTGTTTAATTATGAATATTCGAGAGTAATATATACAAGATCATTCGCGTACACAAGTGGGGGAAAAGGTTGAGGCAAGATTATAGCAGGAAAAAACTCAATCCTCTCTCCCTTGAGAAAATTCTGTGTACAAGATGACCTAAAATGGAACATGCATAGTGAAAAAATTATTTAAAAAAAATCTACTTGGGAGTTCTTTATAAACTTAAATACATAGTTGATAACTTCTTAAAAGATATCTTGTATATGCATGGGTTTATTCAAATATAAATTATGGAATATGTGTCTGGGGAGGAGCATATTACGAAAACATATGCAACTTACGCAATCTGTATAATAAATTAAGTTATATATGGGGTGACCATACGTCCTGTATTCTCCGGGACAGTAACGGTATTTTCTGGGTTTTTTTAGCCGTCCCGACTTTTTGGCAAAAGTGTCCCGGTTTTTCCCGTATTTCACATGAAGCCTACTTGCATTTTTATTCTTTATTGAAGTTATTTTTGAAATAACTGAATAATTGAAATTATTTTTCAACTCATAAATTATTTTATGATAATTACAACTATATATGGGATATTAATCTCCCACATTTGCCTTGGTGAACCTTTTTTTTCGTGGAATACATTTTAATCCACTGCAATTTGCAGTAATGCATCATTTCCCGTCATTGTGATTTTTCCGTAATTTCAACAATATTTGGCAACTTTGGTTTTGGCGTCGTTTTTGGCTATAATTGGTGATGTCCCGTATTTCTCTCAAAGAAATATAGTCAGCCTAGTTATATATATATTATAGTATTAATGTTCAACGAAGAATGGTTAGTAAAAAATGAAAATATAAACATATTAAATAGATATAGAAATACTGTATTTATCAAGTGTCTAAAAAATAGCAAAACATTTCAAAAAAGTGTCACACCGCACCAAAAATAATGAACTTCATCTACTCTAGTAATTACACAAATAGTAATGAAAATACAGAGATTACAATATCTTTTTAATATAAAAAAAAACAACAGATAATGCAGTACTTTGAAATAAATTATTGCACCAATGCATAATATATACACACTAAAGTGCATCTAACGAAGAGAAGAGTTGTTGCTGAAAAATTCGTTTAATAAAATCATATAGGCCTGCTGGGAAGACCATGCAGTCCCTTGGGCTACATAGTGCATGTAATATATGTGTTGTGTAGTCTTTGCGCAACTTAAATGTTTGTATTGTATGATATAGCTTGCCCCCCCCCCTAAAACCTGATTTTGTGAAAATGAAAGAAGCGGCACATTAACGGCCGTATTCACCAACACAGTTTCAACTGCAATCGCAGGTGGAAGTATTGAAGATCGAAACGGATTGGTTAAATTAAGGATTTTAACCAATCCGTGTCGATCGCTGATCGTTTAACCTGCGATCGCAGTTGAAACTGTGTTGGTGAATACGGCCGTTACAGATCGCTTAAAATTACCCGTGTTGCAATTCCTGAACACTTATGCGATCCGTGGCATAGTTTTAGACCACTTAAGCGGCCCTAGTGTAGTTCTACGTCACTGAAGTTACCCCATGGCCCCCACATCCTGTAGCGGGGCCCCCCTTCTGCAGTTAATTTATAGCGTAAAAAAAGCAAAAAAATGATAACTGTCCCGGGGCCCTAGGACTAGAGCCCTGTCAGCCCTCCCTATGTGGAGACCATTATTCTGGTGGGTATAGCCATTCCCTAATTAAGTGATGCGTGGCGCAGTTCCAGAGCACTTGAAGGATCTGCCAAACATTGAGATCACTGAAGTGGATCTGTCTGTAGGGTATGATCAAAAGTTCTAATCTGAAAAACTCAATGCCTCTCCATTGATGCTGACATAATACTTTAATGATCCCCTAACTCCGTCATGTATGACTAAGCTGACCATATTTCAGCGAGGAAATTGCAAATAATACCAAAAGTGAGCAAAGTCGCCAATCGCTTGAATGATGAATCTCCATTTCAAATTGACATCGCAAATGTGCATAGAATATACTGTCATTCCGGAGTCGGAAAGATTACGTTGATTTTTTTTTTTCCGGAGAATGAGAATTTGAGTTTTGGCTTCGACGGAAATACGGGACGTATGGTCACCCTATGCTTGACGTCTAAAATACGGGGGGGGGGGGGAACTCTGGAACGCTTGTAGATCTCGTGTTGTATAACCTATGTGAAAAGTGGTCTTTATTGTTGTTCAATCCAGTTAATTTGATTCAATGTGTTACGATTACCACTCGTTCTAGGAGTCATCCAAATTTTAAGTCGTCTTATAAAAAAAAATTGAAGGGTTTCATCAGAACAATCCATGGACGAAAATTGGAATAGTCTCTGACATTACTATATGAAATTGCTTCCGTCATTCTGGTTTCTCTGGAAATTCTGTCAATGAAAGTGAAGATGACGATAGTAGTCCCGTTTTTCTTGTTAATGCATCTGCAAGATCGAGGGAAAGACCGTTTATCAAGTCGTATTTTAGCGTTCAAAAGTCTCGTTAATGAGGTTTGACTTTACTATTTGGAAGTCTTCAATAGTTTCTTGAGTGTTCCCCCTCATATTTGTACAATCAACGCTCGATATAACGATCCCCCCTTCGTTCCCGTCGAAAACAAATGCTACATCGAAAGTAAAACACATGATAATCAGTGACCATACATCCCGTATTCGCCGGGACAGTCCCGGGTTTTCAATGACGCTAACTTGACTTCTATTCAAATTAACGATTAAAATTATCGTCATCACTCAGAAATTACGACTATAAATAAGAATATTTCACGTTTGTCTTTTTTTCAATCGCTGCAAATTGAAGTGTTGCTTTATTTTCGTTGATAAAGGACTTTGCCTACTTTTGGTATAATTTTTGGCAATAACCCGTATTTTGAGGCCCAATTTCACGTATTATTCTCGAGATAGTTATTCTTTGAAAGCATTTAGGACTCGTTACAATGGAATGGTTGCTATCAAAGCCAGAGATCGGCCAATTGGCGAACTGGTCGATGTCCGAATTTCTGGTTTTCGTTGGCGTATTTTTCTGTGATAACTAACGATTTTTAATTATGGTTAGCTGGCCCTATATATAACTATCAAAGGAATATCAATCTTTTTGTATACTTCCGTTACATGGGTTCAATGAGAAATGTAAATCATTAAAAACAGGCCAATTAAATACGAGAATATTTTTTAAATCATTCGTTTTCGGGACCACTTAGTTAGATATATAGGGGACGGTCAAAGCCCGAAATTCGGACATTTCAGGCTTTGGCAGTAACATATACAGCCGATCGCCATTGAATTCGCGGAAAATAAGAACTTTAAAGCTGAAACACTACGCTGGCGTGATGTAAAGTCTATGATGATGAAATCTGACGTAATAAAAATCTGTGCACACTACTCTGAAAGACCACATAGAAATGCGTGCGATATAAATATTCCACCTATGAGTCTTCTGTAGGTACGTTCACACTGTTCTGACGTGACGTGGAAATGTGTCGGATTATGAAATCTGCCGTAACACGCCTTATTACATGTCAAAAACAAATCGAACCTTTCAGATTTTCGTCCGTCGTGTGATGGCATGTGAAGACGCCGTATTTGTTTTCCTCGTTCTCTCAAATTCTCTGCTGTATGACCCTACCAACACAGTCTATAGCAGATAGCTGTCGTACCGGGCCTCGCATTTACGGTAGCCATAATTTCAATTCTGGAAAGCTGCATTTTCATTCACAAAGAAAATTCTGCAAGGTTATTTTTTAAATCTAGAAAGAAATGGTTCTGAATTTTTTTCCCCCCATATCTGGAATTGTTTTTTTTTTTTAAAGAATTTATGAATTTTCATCAGTTATAATGATATTCTGCGGACCTAGAAAAAACATCGCTGTGGAGGGCTTGTTATATCTAGAGACAGCAGTTTAATATTCGAGTATAGTCATTTCTGAGCAAGACTTGAAAAAATATCGTTGTAGCGAGGATTCGGTATATTATTTTTTCTATATTTTCACCAATTCTGAAAAAATTTTCTTGCATGTATTTCTGTTTTCTGAATTTTCGATTCAGAATTCGGTCCATCTATTTTTTTCGCGGCGGGCCCTATGTATGAGATGTATCCACACAGGGCCGGATTAACCATTAAGCAAAATAAGCACGTGCTTAGGGCATCAGGAAAAAGGGGACACCACAAACTGGCATTAAAATGTGTGGTTTTTTCCAGCCTCAATCATCCGTAAAAGTTCTTAGAATTTCCGATTGGTTCTATAGTTGAAGACCATCAAAAGAGCATATCACAAATGCAGAAAAACTAATGATATTGTATTGCAAGCTAGAGATATTACGTAAATGCTGAGTTTTTGGAATGAGATTTCGTACAATTTCCATAAAGTAAGATTGGGCCTTATAATGCTGTTAAGGCCCTATAGGGCAAACTTAGCTGAAAAAATACCTGCCTACCAATGTGTATGTCGCAAAATGAAAAGATCTGTTCTCGGAAAATATGAAGAAAAAATTCTAAAATGTTCCAAAAAGATCCATGAGAAATTATCAAAAACTGCAAGTAGAAAAAAAAGGAGGGAGACTTAAATGTCCATGCTTCTCTTATAATTCTTCTATAGATTAGTTACTTTTGAAATGCAGTCACCACCGCATATTAGATTCACAGATAATGTTATCATTAGGGTATTGTTATCACTTTTGGAAGGAAAATAATACTATTTCTCATTCATTTATACAAATGTTCATTAAAAGGACTTTTTCATTTTTGCAACTCATTTTGTGACATGTCTCAATTATGGACTTTCTTATAAAGATTTTGAATAGAAAATCCATTATGTGGCTGACTTCATTCCTTATATTTGAGCTAAAAATAGGGTATTCTCAAGGGCGTAGCGAGGGGGGGGTCTGCCCCCCCCCCGAAATGCAAGAAAATGACCTAAAAAGATGGTCAAATCTATTGCTCTACCACTTTGGTTCCCCCCTACCCGAACGAAATGTCTGGCTGTGCCCCTGGGTATTCTCTTCCTTTCCTTTGAATCACTGTTTACAACTTAGATCAGCATTTCTCAACCCAAATGACTAGTAAAATGCTTGAAAAAATTTCGATGGATCAATTATATCCTGTATTATGGGACATTCCTGTAGTTTTTGGTTAAAAACTTACACTAAATAATATGCATTCAAGACATTTTTGCAATAATAATGAAAAGTAATTTTTTTACACCATAGATATTTTTCAGCACGATTCAAATACAATTAAATTATAATTTGTCAAGAGCTTATGAAATATAATTATTACCAACTTTTGTCAGCATCTTTTTCTCTCTTTTGCTGATCGATTCGGAACAAGAGAAAACAAAAATTTCAAAATTATGATTCACAGAGAAAAGCTAAAGAAGAAGTTCTACGATAAATGTAACATTTTAATCAATGAAACACCCACGATTCACTTTTTATGGATATTTCGCTGAGGGAAAGAAAAAATTGGTCTTTTGCATTCTTTTCTGGAAGATTACCACAATGATTTTCATTAAGCAGGGCTCCCAAAAATTAGAAAAAGTAGGGGGGGGGGGTACACGCCCCATAGATAACATAATCATAGCATAAAAAAAATCCTAAAAACAATTTTTTTTAACAAATTTTAAAACTGGAAGGCTTTTACTCAGAGCCGCCTTAAGAGCATCATCAGCCCCCAGGTCAAGTGACTTTTCTGAGGCCCTACAAGGCGAATTCTTGAAAAATTCAACAACTACTCACATTTTTCTGAGGCAACCCCCCCCCCCCCTCTTGAGTGCACTGGTTTTACTGTGTTGTCCTTGCTTTTTTTTAAAAGGGATTCTTTACATTTTACTGTTCAATGCCAGCGTAATAATTTTCGACAATTGAAACATTTTCATTTCTAGCTCTTTGCTTAGCATTGTAAATAGTGTTTATACCTCAGCATGTCCCAAAAATACAGATGACAACTGAATGCTATTGGGTAGAATCAGAATCACCAAACCTAAAATAGGCTTATGCATCCAACTGCTTTGTTATGCAAACTGTTTTTTCACCAATATAACAAAATGTGCACCATAATTTTGAATGTACTGTACAAGACAATGAGGTCGTAAATACAAAATTTTTTCCCATCCAGACAAAAGTTTTTAATGACTACTCTACATGTTGAACCCTCAAACTAGGCAAACAAAAAATTAATAAACCGGATGGTCCACAAATAACCTTAAAAATGATACAATTTCTGCTTTGGCAGAATCATTAATTGCCATATATACAAAATTTGTAATATTTGGCAATATACTAATGATTCCCTCCTCAATTAAAATCAATTTAACGAATTTTGTTAAAAAGGGTTTGGTAGGAAAAGTAGGACATTTTACCGAAAAGTAGGATCAGTGGGAGCCCTGATTAAAGTTAAGACTGTCAGGTTTGGGATCCTGAACACTATTGCAGAGCCCTGTAGCTCTGCAAACACATGATATTAATAATGTAATAGACCGGTCGCCGCATATCTGTAGCAGTTCCAGGTGCAGGATTTGCTTGTACATTATTAATGTTGCTGCTTAGTCTTCCAGGATTGCCATCTGAAAAAAAAACCGAAATAAAGTGTGGTTAGTCTAATTTTTCTAAGGAAAAAGGCACAAAATTAAATGTCAAAAATAAAACTTGCACTATAAAATATATATCAACCCTGTATTGCCATCTAATGGTCGTCACTATAAAGGTCTATCTATTCCAAGGCTAGACAAGTTTGACCGGGTATGTACTTTTTTTTTACTGCATGCCCGTCACAGGTATATGAAAAAAATTTTAAATTTTTATTTTTTCATCACCGTTGAATCAAGTGTTCATACGCACATGCATGAAATTTTACAGAAATGGCTTTCGTTGGCAGCCATTATGCAAATAAATGACTAATCAATGTATTTGTATCTATTCCCCACAGTCCTGATATATAGCAATGGTACAATCATGAGCCCTCATATACCTACTACACTAAGCTGTACCAAAAAATTCAAAACCTCACTACCAATGAAATACTATAGCCTAATGCAGTTTCCCAAAATAGGCAATATCGCCCCTAGTGGACGATGGAATGGTCCAGGGGAGGGGCAATAGAAGCTACGAGTATAACATAGGATCCGTTGAGTTCCCTTGAGTCGGGGGGGGGGTGATGAGAGAGAAAAAGATTCTTAAGGAGGGGGCGATGGAACAAAAAGTTTTGGAAACTATAGCCTAATGACATTCACGAAGAGAAAAAACTTAGTTTGCATAAAAGAAATTGTACATTATATGGCCCTATTATACAGCATATAAAGTGTTTTGAATGGATAAAAATTTAAATGGTGATTGGTTCTAAAAAAAAAGTAGAAAATACTTATGCCGTATTTCTCTTCAAAACAAAAATATCGGAAGAAATATCAGTTTGCGGTATATCGGTTGCATACCAGTATAAATTTTATACACTAAAATACTGGTTGTTATGTTAACTGATTGATAATTTTTTTGTAAATATCAAAAAACATAGCAAAGGACTACACAAGAATTTTGGGATTCCTTCTATGTACAACAATGTTAAAAAAAACAGCTCAGAAACACCTTGAAAGACAAGAATATTCTCGGAAGAGCAGGTGACTCTGCCTAATAATACTAAAAAAAATCCTCAACGAATAAGGCAAATACCAGGGAGTACTAAAAAATTCCTAATGAATTTCGACATACTATGGGTGTCATCTTCAGAGGATAAGAGTATCACGCTGATCTCGGTTGCTCAGCGGAACAAAAAAACAATACGTCTGTTCAAGTCAAACATCGTGCCGTTTTGCTTCTACTCTATCCATAAAAAGCATACCGCGGCCCGTTTTCCAATTCACGGAAAAAAAGAGGCGAGTGTGGAACACCATACTAAAAATTGTGCGATACCTGTATATCAATGAATCAATGAAAGTACAGTAGTTAGCTTTAAAAAGTGTGTGTTTCATATATCACATAAAAACAGCCTTCAACATAGGTTGAATTGAAAAAGATACATATGTATATACACCGTTATAATTTTTCTAGCTTTAGAGCAGTATGAGTCATACAGTGCAACTATATTCACGCAAACCAAAACAACGACCGATGTTTAGTTGCTTGCTTGCAAATGAGTTAATACTTTCTAACGAGTTTTAAACTTAGATAAAAATTTCGCAATTCTTAACATTTTTTTTAGCTGTCCATTATAAGCGATGTCCGCTACGATGGGGTCTGTTATAGCGAAGTTCTACTGCATTAATATCGTATCTCTATGTATTTAGGAGGTTTCTATATATTTGTGGTTTTTTTCCATCTTTTTTTTACGTATTTATCTTTTCCATTATGTTTCAATTTATTTGTATTTACTGCTACATATGTATATTAAATGTGCAATTACAAAGAAAACATAACAAATTCAGGTTTTATACGGTCAGATTCGTGTTCAGAGCACCAAATTACGTAATAAATTACTGTATTTTGTTTCGTACGTGTATGCAGAAACTGTTGAACTTTGTTGTCTATTAGTAAAAAAAAATATCGAAGAAAAGCGTTACCTGTTTCATGTGGTTGAGTTTCACATACGAACGACTGCTCATTCACATGTTTCTCCTGAAAGAAAATTGAATAATGCAGATCAATTGCATTAATCACCACATTGAGCAAAACGAAAAAATATCAAACACGTTTCAAAAGTGAGGGGGGGGGGGAACAGTTAAGAAATGCAGAAGGTCATTTAAAAATCGAAATCAAATATGTTCCATACCTTCATGGGCAACTTATCGACTACTATGAAAGTTCAAAAAAGTCTCGATATTTTAAGACAGTTTTAATCTCCCATGCAATATATTTCAGACACTTCAAAACTCTAAAACTGAGTTTTCAATAACCATTCTCTCTTCGGTTTTCCAACCCTTTCGTGTTCCAAGCACTCTCTTGAAACGCAGATGAGGAGAGGCAAGCAATGCGCACCCACTAAAATTATATTGAAGGTGCGTGTCCCCTATTAAAACACCTACGAGGCTTGATATTTGAGGAACTTGTTTATTTCTATACCTTGATAAAGGTTTGCATAGCCCTAGAAATGCAAAGGAGACTTGCATATCCTCTAAAAATATGTGCACACCCCCCCCCCCTCCACATTCTAGTGCCAGGCTCATAAGCTATCTCTGGTACACCCCTTGCCCCCAGCCAGGATTTTTCATGGGGGCCCCCACTATTTCATGAGTAATAGTGTAGGAAAAGTGAAATAAACAAGATTTGTTCCAGGGCCCCATTGTGGGGACTTTGGTTAGTATGGTTGTGGGCACCTAGAAATGCACAGGTAGTTTGCATATCCAGTACACAGCAAAGGTAATTTGTTGCAGTTTTACCTCAGAACATTTGCCTGTGTAACATATATTGTTTTTTTTCAGAAATTATTGGGGGGGGGGGAAAGCTCAAATGGCCTCAGCCTCTAAGTTCTGGTGCCTATAGTTGGCACAATACTGCTTTAGTCGACTATGATTTTATAGTGTGTTTTCACAGTTCATTTTTCACAAATCGCCCACATGTTGATTAGTTCACAAAATTTTACACTATACTCTGTGCATTTAAAAAATTCCATGTTCCATTGTTTTTATGCTGATTGCCGTCAGTCGTAGATTCTCCCCACACCTTTGGGTAGGGTTACTTCCCGTTGTTCATCCGTTTGGAACATTAAACCTCAACTTGTAAACTACAAAAATCCACGAATAGATATGAATTATTTCTGGAAGGAGATGGAAAGTTTCTTTGGACAATTGCAGTGCTCATTCACAAATCACAGATCTTCGGGCAATTAAAACATGCTTTTTCCACTTAATACAGGATTATTCTCAATAGGAAAACGTTTCATAGAACATTGCAGATCAAAACATTTTAGATGATAGAGTGCAGAACTTTTCAGCAATATACAGATGCGTATGCATACACAAATGGTTTTTAGAAATCGTTAAAGTGGAAAAAGAGATAAAACCTCACTAACTTGACATTTGCTCAAGTCGACATGTTTTTCTATCCCCCCTCGGGGTGTCGAACTATCAAGTTTGCACTGTATTAGTTCCAAGGCTGTTGGGAGGGGGCGAAGACTTGGAGGTCTGGTCCCTTCTCCCTAAAACATGAGAAAATGACAGGAAAAAGGGGAAAATATAGTCAAATTTATTGGTCCCCCCTCCAAACGAAATTTCTGGCTACGGGCCTGATTAGTTATTTCACTGTATTTTCCACCACTGCTCTGTGCACATTTTTTGTGTACCCTTGAATAGCCTGTCACATGTACCCTGTGTCACACAAGTTGGAAACCAATGACTAGAGAGTAATTAATATCAACTGCAAGAAATATTTTGAGAAATGAAAGTTTGACTGCGATAATAATCAACTATCTTCAGAGGTGTATTTATGGTTTTGCTGCCTGCGGGCTACACAAATTTTGCCGCCCTTCACCGATTCTAGTCTAATTTTCTTGAGCACTCATTCTTCAAATCAATGTCACACACTGTCTAGGTCACTCTTTTGGTTGTTCACTGATCTGGTTGTATACCGAGTCACACATTATTTACATGCTCGCAGTTTTGGTCACTCACATGCATGTAGTCTGTTTTGGCTGCTCAGAGGCTCGCACACATATTAGGTCACTCTCTTAGTTGCTAATTGACTTGGTTTCATGCTCCATAGATCACTCAAATGTGGCCCTGGCTTAATTTTATTACCTCTTCAAAAAATTCAATATTTTTCTGTCGTTTGAAGCACGCACGTACACACACACACAACATGGCGGCATTATGCTTGTGACATCATTTTAGGGGATTAAAAATAAAAGCAAGTCTTTTTCTTCCAGGTAAATTCTTTAGGAATAATTTTTCCTCTTAAAAGTAGGGACTTTTTGCAATCATGGCCAAAATTCTGGAGCTTCCCCGAAAATCCAGGAGAGTTTGCAGCTATACCGAATAATTAGTTTGTAAAAATCTGTCACGCTTCTTAAAATCAAGAGGCAACTGTGCTTCCCATTTTTCTGAAGCTTACCTTATTTCCTTCATCAAAATGAAGATCATAGACATCAGATTGATTTTTGTCCAAGACACCATACAAGTCCATGAAATCTTCCATGTCCAAACCACTGGTAGAAGAAAGGTTGAAGCCCCATTCATTTTCTTTTGATGCGGCCGAAAAGTCACAAGAGCCTTCAACATCCTGAAACAAGTGGCAGTAAAATTTAATAAATGCAGAAGACGCATCAGATAAAACCAGAATAATACACATGTAATATAAAACTAATTCTTTTATCTTTACAATAATTTCTCCCCCCCCCCCCAAATGATGATTTTCTCATGCAAATGATAATGAAGATATTGGCACTTTCCTAGTACAACTTGGAAACATTGCTTTTGTGCTTTTCAAAGCATCAAGAATGGTTGCAGCAGCGAGAAAATGATCCATAAGAATTGGCATTAAGCCATAAGAAGGTTATTATATAGAAGGCAATTTTTAGCCACCTCATTGGGCATTTTGTCTGTTGTGGTATTTGTATTTGTATAATATTGCTGAAAGACTTCACAATTAATGAAATACATATGCAGCGGTACTTCGGTTTGCAAGCATAATTTGTTCCGTAAACGTGTTAGTAATCCAAAATACCTGCATATCAAAGCAAACTTCCCCCATAAGAAATAATGCTAACT
Source organism: Pholcus phalangioides (assembly GCF_987345545.1). NCBI lineage: Eukaryota > Metazoa > Arthropoda > Arachnida > Araneae > Pholcidae > Pholcus > Pholcus phalangioides. The sequence continues at coordinate 22,552,453 of NW_028301605.1, forward strand.
CAAATAACATTGAACAGCAATGAAACTGTGCTTGACATAAAAATAATCATTCCGAATTAATAAAAATCATCATAAAAATGATTTTGACCTGCTGAACTCGAATACCAACATGAAAGAGTTGTATTTCTTTTATCCATCTTTTATAGTGTAACACCGCCTAAGAATTTTTTTGGATTTTTTTTGTCAAATTTTGTGCGAATGATCCATATGTATTGCAAGACAACTGTCATTTATTAAGTCAAAATATATTCAAAATTTTTGCTCATTTTGCCAAACCCCCATAAATTGAGTCATGCATAATCCGCAGTTTTACTTTACTGTGCTTCTCAGCGGAATGTTGCACAGTTTGGTGATAGAAGCGACTTCAGTCATAAATTATCTTGCAAATTTAAAAGATTTAGGATGATGATCTTATCAAAAGAAATGTTGCACTTGTGTAATATCAGAATTAAATAGATACTGACCTTCGGCAGATTTTCACAGAGTCCATAAAATTTTTCTTTCGAAAACTCTTCCGAGATGCTACATGGAACCAACTGGTGACAATCTACACTTTTTGAATCTAGAAAATAATTGATAAAACATGAGATTCAAATTAAAGCCATACACATGTTCTCTATATACACTTCTGAGGCTTGATCGGTCGCAGAAAAACTGCATTGGCTGGCTTGTGTGGATGTGTCGCTCTGATTGGCTATGTGTGATGTCTAGTGGCAATTGGCTGTCGAAGTCATTTCCTTCCTGGCTCTCACGCTGAAGTAACAGGACCCAAGTGGGATGCACCTCCATTGTCTCCTCCCTTCGATTTATGTTGTGGTGTTCTACGGCCAAGGAAGCCTCAAAAGTGTATATAAAGTACTTATCAATGACACTTGATGTACAAAATCTTTCTCAATTGTCGCAGAGACCTATATCCATTTAACCTCAGAAGATGCCTACCACAGATGTGGGTCAAACATTATGAATGTTGATATGATGAAAACCAGTACAAAGTTTTTCAATCTTATTTGTCTTACTCTTACCACTCCTTGTCAGAGTTCTTATTGTCTCCCCCCCCCCCCCACACACACACAATTTATCTCCTCCGGGGAATTGAGTCCGGGTCCCCTTGCATACCGGGCAAGTGTGCTAACCAATACACCAGAGACACTTTTTAATTTCCTTATAGCACATATTGTTAGCGTGAAGCACTGAGTGGAGACATTACTAGCCTCCCTTAAATACAGCAATTTCCATCCCAAGTGGCGATAGTATTTAAAAAACCCATTTTTTATTAATACTCTGTAATACGCATATTTTTTTATACAATGCATCGATAAATTGAAAAAAGTGTGAGCTAGTGCTCGTTTAAGAAATTAAAGTAAAAAAAAAGAATAGTTATTGTAATTTAGTTTCATTTTGCGTGCAAAACCACATGAAGTTGACTCACAGCCTGGTCTTAATACAGAGACAACAATCATTTTTCTCCCAGAAATATGCTGGTAAATAGGATGTTTCTGGATGTCATGCAGAAACAGATCTTTGGAAAGAAAAGTAACGCCCGTATTCACCAACACAGTTTAAACTGCAATAGCAGGCGAAAGAATTGAAGATCGAAACGGATTGGTTAAATTGAGGATTTTAACCAATCTGTGTCGCTCGCTAGTCCTTTAACCTGCAATTGTAGTTTAAATTGAGTGTGAACATGGCAGTAAGGGAGGTTGCGATGTCTCCATTCAGTACTTCACGCTAAGAATGAGTGTTATAAGGAAATGGAAAGTGTGTGTGTTTGGCGTATTGGTTAGCACAGCATTTCCCAACTTGTGGTCCATGACAATGGCATTGGTGGTCCCCAGGTATACTTGATAATTAGATTCTATCAATGAAAAATTGATCAATTCTTGTAATTGATATTACTAATATCCATATGGGTTCAAATAAAAATTGTATTGTGCGGTTTGTGTCAAGTAAAATGCGAGAAATTATGATCCTAAATATATCTTTGATTGCAACCAAAAGGTGTAATTTATGACAAATTTACTAATTATTGCAAATATGGGTAAAGGGTGGAAATAAAGGGCCGTTAAAAATTGCAGTAAACAAAAATGTATTTGATGGAAAAAATTCATTCATTCAAATGTAAAGTTGATCATGTTTCATTGAGAAAAGTAAGGTTGAACTGGGATCTTAAATACAGTAACATACAAGACGTCATGAATTGTCATCGAAAACGTTGTCAAAATCCCAAATTGTAGTAAAATTTGAGGAAAAAAACATTGCACTTGACAAATATGCAAGATGAATATTTGTAGCTATAATTTTCATAATAATTATGAAGATGCTGATTATTCATGGCTCTAGTAAACATAAATTTAAATAATCACCATTGAAATAACTGAACAAATGTGTGAAACAATTCAGAATAACTGAAAATAGTGAGATGTCCCATAATACAGGGCACTAGTGGTCCGTTGAATTGTTTCGGGCATTTTACTGGTCTTTGGATTTAGAAAGGTTGGGCTAGGTTAGTGCACTCGCCCTCCTAACCAGATCATGACTCACCGCTGTCTCCCGGAATAAATATATTATAGCAGGTGATCAAAGAAGACTTGGGCCATGCTGGAGAATGTGTGAAAACTTGAAGTGAAGTTTATTTCTGTATAATGCTTGTTATAATGCTGCCACCTGCCATAAATTTTTCAAACTATAAGTAAAGTGTTATGATTGAATAATTGCACTGTTACAGGCCTGTTGCTTTCTGTGGCGAGACTTTTTAACACAGAAATTAGCTCACATTTATGCCTCAATGTTAGGAACTACAGAAAACAAACTTCAGCTGATCACCACTGTGGCAACAGTGGAGTTTCGACCATGATTCCTCGAGATGTAAGTCTGTCACTATGATAGTGAACCTGCCTGGTATGCAAAAGGGGCCAGGTTTGATTCCCAAACTAGACAAATCCCTTTCCTTTCCAAAGATTCATTTCGGTATAACATCCAGAAAATCCTATATATATTTCCCAGTATATTTCAGGCAAAAAACATCTTAATTCTTACTTGGTCGAGTCTTAATAATTGCTACTTATTCAGCAATTATCCCGTGATTATGCTTCAATTTAAGAAAATGCATATTGCACTAAAAAAATCATGTAACTTCCTTTGAGTTCACATAACCCAGGGAAGCGTAAGTCGGAACATTACTGTATTCCTACACATAAGAACTGACATTTTACCACCCCCCTCCTCCAGTCCCCAAAGTTTTACTCGCTATGCGATCATCATTACAGAAGGTATCGTTTTATAGAATTTTTACTGTTTTAAAAAATTAACCTGCATATAAGGTAGAGAGAGAACCTTGCTCTCAAATTAGATCCCTGTTCATTTCCGGCACGATATTTATAAATTCTCTAGAATGATAATGCAACTTACTGATAGAAGGTGATGTTAGATGTTCAAATACATTATAAGAAGGACTTTCTGGAGTGAAGCCGAAGTTGAAAAATGGCGAATCAGAACGTACAGATGAATCAGCAGAAGATTCTGAAAGTTCTGAATCACTTGAGAACGACGATGGAAATGGTGAGCTTTCGGGGGACATATTATCATCGGAGTACTCACTGGCATTGGATGGTGAACTCATCATTGCATAGTCATGATCCACTTGATCGAATAATTGGTTTGAATCTGATACAAACTTCTCAATAGTTGATTGTAGATTGAAACAACGATTAACTTTTTCACTATATTCTGAAAAAAAAAAATAAAATAAAGATGAAAAACGATAGATATATCAAAACAATGAATAATTAGATATTCGGTAACTGCGCATCTAAAATGCTAAACAGCTCAAGTTAAAATATAAAGAAACCATATTCTCTCCCCTGCATTAACCAGCATGCCCGGAAATTTTTGGATATATTTATTATAGAAAAACCAACAAATTGGCTGAATGCAATGCTCTGATCATTATTAAACCTTGCTTTTCTAGGCATGCTGGGAAAGGACTGCGGAGTACCGGTTGAGAACCACTGCAATAGACTATTGACAATTGCAAACAAGATTTGGAAAAAATATATTGTTGTAGAGTGGTCTATTGTTATATCGAGTATCGGTTGTAGTGAGGTTTTATCATAATTGAAAATTATTTTCATTTTACTGCATGTTTGAGTTTAGAGAGACTTCTATTATTTCTGGAAAACGCATGCTTTCAACGAACTTAGTTTTCTATCAGTGTTGCAGAACATGTAAAATTCTCCTGGCATTAGGCAACCAGAAGGAAGGTTTGATCATAAGTTAGGGAGGGGGCAAGAATATAAATTTTAAAAAAAAAAATTCAGATTTCGTGGTTGCAACATCAAGCTGCAGCAATGTTTCATCCAAAGACTTCGCTTTGAGAGTGCATCTCGTGCGAGTCGTAATGCAAGTTGAAAATGAGTTATTAAAATAGATGGAACATGTAATGTTGTGAACATAAAGCATAAACATCAAGTTAAGAGCTCAAACAGGTAAAATGTCATGTCTGATTTGCATATCTCTTAACATGGTTAAACTTTTGAATTTTTTTACACAAAGCTTGCTACTACCACTTAACTGTACATGCACCTAGTGCCGTTTTAACGCATGGGCTTACCCAGGCACGGCCCGGGGGCCTCAAGGAAAGAGGGGCCTCAGAAAAACGAGTAGTTGGATTTTTTGAGAATTTTCCAGGTAGGGCCTCAGAAAAACCACTTGGCTCAGGGGCCCATGATGCTCTAAAGACGGCCTTGCATGCACCTAGTACAAATTCCTCTATGGAATTTCTAACGAATTGGTACATCACGGAATGAATGTCTGTACATGTTGTGAATCTAATGTGAAATTTGTTATGTGTAGTGCTGCTATCTGCCGTCAATTTTTCTAACCATGAGTGAAGTGTAGTGATTGATTAATTGCACCATTGTGGGCTTATTGCTCTCTATGGCGAGACTTTTCAGTGGGGGAGATTGGTTCCCATTTGCACCTCAAAATTAGGAACCACAGAAAACCATCTTTAGCCGACCACCACAAACTTTGCTGCTGATTATGCTTTACTTAATCAGCAGCTAAAAGAGGGGTCCCTACAATTTTTTTTTTCCGATTTTCGACATTACTTTTTGATAATTATTTTTTTCCAATTTCATAAGAATAACCCATGAATGGAAATAACGTAAAATGGATTTCACATAAGCCAATGTGTTTGGGACCACACAATGTAAGAGTATTAACCCCCTTCGCTTACAAGCGAATTGGCAAGAAATTCGGATGCTCTATATTTGACGAATTTGCAATAAATATAGTTAACCTTGTCTTAACCCAGGGCTGCAACGAGGTACTTTTTCAGATGGAGCAAGAATGCCTTCTGACGCCCACGTGTAATGTAGAAGAAGCAGCTAAAGGGTGCATTTGGCACCTTCTGTCTAGCGGCCAGGGCCGTAGCTAGCCATATTCCTGTGACCTGTGATAGAATTTGAATGTAGGCCCCTTCTGCACCCTCTTCCAAGAGGGCCCTGTGCGGGTACACCTGTCTAGCTACGGTCCTGCCTGGGGAACAAGACCCACCTGCTTTCCCCCAAGTAGCGACCCTGTTCTAACCTAACCACACGTTAGAAAAAAAGAAGAAAAAATCCCAAATAAAAGAGTAAGACAGAATAAAAGATAAGGCTATAAGAACGTAGATACAAAGTTAGATTTCTTTTCACCCTCACCCTACCTGTCCTCTTTGACACTCTTATAAGAAAGATACATTGCGTGTGAGGGAAAAAAATCACTATCAGTATACAAAAAACCAAAAGGAAAAAAAAATTGTACGGTTGCAACAAAGCTTCGGGATGATCAGGAGAGAGGAAAGAAAATAGAGTGAATTTGTTTGAATTCATTCCATTGGCGTTTGGACGCAATATTATGTCCTTTGATGGTTAAGCGGGAAATGATTCTACATGGAGGAAGAAATTAAGACATTGCAAATAAGATTTCTTAAATCGCATCAACTCAAATGAATTTGTAAAAGAAAAGGTTGACAAAATGTAGGGAATCAATATATACAGGGTGATTCTAAATTCATGGGACATATTTTTCCGACGGATTTGCTGCGATGTGTGCTATCAACTACTCAAGGGTGCATATGCACCTTTGGATTGAAGTTTGTTTCTTTATTGGAGCAAGGACCATCAATGTTATGTGTGCCAAACAATGATCAAGCAGTAGAATGACTTAAGGTAGAATTTGCGTTACCCAGGTTGCACCACGAGAGGACCTGCCAACTTACAGTGCCCTGCACTCTCAAATGGTTGATTTGCACTTATTGCAGCAAATCTGTCAGAAAAATATGATATTTTCTTCTCGTGGAAAGATGTGGTTCACTCTCTAAGAACACCCTCTACCGCCTTTGCTACTGCGATTCACTGCACATTCTATGACCGAAAATGCTTGTTTAGGAGTCTTATATCACCTCTTAAAGTTTGTTCCATGAATTTAAAATCACCCTATATATATATATAAGTGGAACGATTTCTTTTCTTTTCAGAAAATCAGCGCTTAATAGTTAACGTAAATGTTTCATACCATTGAGAGATTTATTCTTTATCTGGTAAAGCCTATGGTTTCTTGGAAATTTCATGGAGTCATAGATTCTACTAAGATGTTTCGAGTTACCCAATGCAGAAAGAAACCTCTGACGTGGATTAGAACGCTCGGATCCTCGTTTCAAACAAGATTGTGCATAGTCCTATTATAAAAGGAAAAACCATAATTGTTATAATTATCGACAACAATAGTTACTGAAATGGTCACTGAACACTCATAATTACAAATATTATGAGTTAACATTTGAAGAAAAAAAAGATTTTACACCAGCCGAATTTTCTAAAATCTGAGAATTTTTGTTTTCTAAGAAAAAAACGGTCCAAAATAATTTTTTTTAGACTGACCACCCTCACCACCTTGAGATGAAACTAAAGCTTTCACCACACTGACCTCGTCTTTGTTGGTAAAACTGACTAGCCTCTTCAGACCTGCCACTTTCGTGAGGTTGTGACTGGCCTCTTTGGCTCTTCATTTCGGCATGCACCGTTGAGAGAAATTTGATTTACATTGTCACAAATGTGATTTACATTTTAAAAAGATTATAAGAATATCACATGCGCATACCCGTGACACTAAAACAAAATTTCGCTGGCCCCTAAATTTTTTTTTTCTATATGTCAAGCCCATGGCCCCCACAAGGGGTGGGCTGACAAGGCTCCAGCCCTGGGGCCCGGGAGGATTTTAATCATTTTTTTGTTTTTTCACGCTATAAATTCATCATAAAAGGGACCCCGTGAAAGTCTGGTCGGGGGGCCTGTAAAAGATCCCAGCCTAGAGGCCCTGCTTCAGGATGTGGGGGCCATGGTCAAGCCCTGTTAATTACTCACTCGGAAAATTTTCAGATACTCTGGACTCCAAGCTTTGTTTCTACAATTCCAACAAATCAGAACGAAGATTCCGGCTTCTTTGTCTATCCAATAGAAATTTTCATAATTTTGACGCAAGGCACCCAGAATAAAAACAAGCAGGTTCGAACCTGTCACTGGCATTTCTGTTACCTGTATAAGGAAAAAAAAATTTTAAAGCAATTTCAACGTTTCTAAACCTGTACATGCAACAGAAATCAGTACATTAATATTTCACAAATACAATCAACCCGCTTATAATGAGCTCACTTTTAACGAGTCTGGATTTAATGCATTTAGTTTGGTACAATGTCAATCACATGGCAATTCTGTCACTTGGCAAAAAGGTATTCACTGTAGCTTGGATTTAACAAGCACTCGTTAAAACAAGATTTTTTTTCACTATAACAGTATTTGTTAAAACAGGATCCAACTTTATATACAGTCAAACCTCGTTAATGAGTCACTCTTGGGAGAGCAAAAATATGACTTGATAAGCGGAGTGACTCGTTAAACGGAGTAAGCCATAGCTATGGCAATTCCTGCTTGAGGATAATTGGAACTTCAAAAAGTGATCCGGTAAGCGGAGTGATGTGTTAACCGGGTGACACCCTAACAAGATTTGACTGTATATATATCCAGTGCTATCCTTTCGTTCAATATTTTGTATCCCATACTAATTTTTATTAGCATCTACCAGAATGGGTAATTTTTTTCACTCGACTCATTGGTGCACATTTTTTTTGTGCACTAGTATAATGACAAGAAATTTGATCTGAAAAAAAAAAAACCTAATGAAAGAACTTCTCACTCAAATAATGTAAATTCAGAATTCCAGAATTGATGAAAATTCACAATAAGAGCAGAATTTAAAGAGATTCAGTATAAGCAAAATTAAAATGACAAATACTTCCATAATTGATGAAAATTCAACTATTTCTGCAGAATAAATGAAAGAAATAATTCCAGACCTGATGGAAATTTGGAATAAATGAAACAAACATCTCTAGAATTGATCAAAATTCAGAATAAACAGAATTGAAGAAAATTTGGACTAAAAAGAATTGAAGAAAATTTGGACTAAAAAGAATTGAAGAAAATTCGGAATAAAAAGAATTGAAGAAAATTCGGAATAAAAAGAATTGAAGAAAATTCGGAATAAAAAGAATTGAAGAAAATTCGGAATAAAACGAATTGAAGAAAATTCGGAATAAACAGAATAAATGAAGGAAATACTTCCATAATTGATGAAAATTCAGAATATGAGCAGAATTTAAGAAAATTCAGAATGAAAGAGACACTTCTACAATTGATGGAAAATCTGAATAAATGAAAAACAATTCCAGCAGACCTGATGAAAATTCAGAATAAACAGAATTGAAGAAAAATTTTAGAATAAACAGAATTGAAGAAAAATTTTAGAATAAACAGAATTGAAGGAAATTTATAATAAACAGAATAAATGAAATATTTCTAGAATTGATTAAAATTCTGAATAAACGAAAGAAATAATTCCAGCCCCCAGATAAAAATTTAGAATTCCATAATTGAAAATTCAGAATTTACGGAAGAAGTTATAATTACTGTACGTTAAGTGCGCACCTGTCGCATACCCCCCAAGGAAGGGCTCTAGATCAGTGGTTCTCAACCGGGGGCCATATGGTCCCCAAGTGGTACTGGGATACTTCAAGGGGGCCATGGAAGAAAATGGCCATGACAGGTGGTTTGGAGGGCTGCAGAGAGCTGAGAAGAAAAATTAAAGTGTGAAGAAATAATGATTTTATATTAGTGACTATAAACTTACAGAATCCAACAAAACCACCCACAAAACCATGGCCGTCTTAGAGCATGGACCTACCAGGGCCTCACAGCCTACATTTTGCAGCAGGTTCCCTAGGAGGGGGTTTTTTCGCAGCAGCCCCGGCTATATTTTTCAGACTCCTCTATATTAAATTTATAGTGTGAAAAAACAAAAAATTATGAAAACCATATCAGGCCCCGGGTTGCAGCTCTGTCAGTCCCACTCTTGAACGGGGTCATGCCCATAAGTGACCCCCTCCCCCCACCTTATGATATTTTGTATAATACAATAAATTTTTAAAATAAGTAGGAAATATGTAGGCTGCGTTTATTTCCGGCTAAGTATGGGACTACCATAGCATCACTTCGCTTGAGGGGCCCCACGAAAATCCTATTTTTGTGAGGCCCCCTTTTTTCTTGAGGCCCCTGGGCGTGCCCGGGGGCATGCCCTAAGACGGCACTGCAGGGGAGCCACGAGAAAAAAAAATGTGCTTCAAAGGGGGCCATGGGCAAAAAAAGGTTAAGAAACGCTGCTCTAGATCATAGGTTACCAACCTTTTTTGTTCCATCGCCCCCTTCTTCAGAAATTTTTTTCTCCCATCGCAATCTAACCCATTAGGATCTACAGCCCCCACCGGAACTTTCCATCGCCCCCAAGGAGGCGTTAACGCCCACTTTAGTAATCACTACTCTGGATCATAGTTTCCCAACATTTTTTGTCCCATCGCCCCCTTCTTCGGAAATTTTTTTCTCCCATCGCCCCCAATCCAATCTCGTTCATAGGATCCTATGCTATACCCATAGCTTCTACCGCCCCCTGGAACTTTTCATCGCCCACTTTGGGAATCACACTGCTCTAGATCAATTCTTACCTGAATTAAAACGAATATCCACAATATGCACGTGATCAAAACACTGCACTAATTTGATCTATAATCGCTCTTTGTCACAGCTATTATTTATTCATCAAGCACTTTCACTTCGGCAACAATGGATGAGAAAAAATCCGTCACTCGGTAAGAATTGGGTTCCCTACCGGCTATGTCGGGTTCCCCCACCCACTCAGAAAAATCTGCTGCCATCTAGCGGGAAAAATACGTAATCAAGTATTTTACAATAGAAAAGCATTAATTCCTTTATTTTTTGCAAAAAATTCTTTAGTTTAATGAACCCTTGAAATTTCCCACTTGAGCAAATTTTGGCCGATTTTTCCCTCGAGTATGGGAAATTTCCCACGAGTTACCATCACTAGTACGATCCTATGACATCCGTTATATCTGTTGAGAGAGAGCAATATGATGACGTCATCGAATTTCAGTTTTTACTTTCATTGCGCAGTCGCACCGAGTCTCTTCTCCGTCCTGTAGTTCCTTGTGGAGGGAGCGAAAGAGGGCAGTGCCCATGGCCCCCACATTCTGTAGCGGGGTCCCTAGGCTGAGATATTTTGCGGACCCCTGGGTCAGACTTTTAACGGGCTCCTTCTGTAGTTAATTTATAGCGTGAAAAAGCAAAAAAATGATGATAATCGTCTCGGGCTCTGTCAGCCCCCCCCCCCTATGTGGGGGCCATGGCAGTGCCAAAGCCTCCTAGAAGTACTAGGAGGTAGTAGTATCTAGGAGGCTTTGGCAGTGCGCGTGTACAGGGCCGTCTCTATTCTACCGTCTCTACCTAGAATAGAGACGGCCCTGTACACGTGCACTGCCACGACCTCCTATATAAGGAGGTCGTCGTCTTATCTAGGTGGTCGTGGCAGAGGCCGGTTATCTAGGTACGGTTCACGGGAAGGTTATGAGTTCGAGTCCCTTCGAACCCATCAAAAATTTAATTTCTTATTACATTTACTTTCTTTTAACAGTTGCACATAAATTTTATTATATTATAATTCACCACAAATTGTCAGATGCACGGGAATGGGTGGGACGTTGTTCCCAAACAGCGAACTTGGCGACACAGGGGAATGGGGGGGGCCACCCTCGTCCAATAAGTTATCGTTTATTGAATCACTAAAAAATGTTTTCATTTTTTTCTGATTTAATCCAAATGTGGTTCAGTTGCATCAAGTTGACAATAATAACGGCTCGCGTTGTTATACTGGGCCCTGCTATCATTTATTGATTCATAATGATAATAGATTCATTAGGAAACCAAACATAGAACTTGTGTTTCGGCAAGCCACTGTATTTATTGCATGTCAATATAATTATTATTATATAATATATATCATTATTATTATGATCGTAATATTATAGTATTGTTAAATTATATCATTGTAATATTATCGGGTGAGCAAATGAGACGTAATGACAAAATAATAGCGAAATCGTTAACACACGTTGGGTTTGGCGATGAGTTGCCAAACATAGCAGCAGGAGGTACACTTCACAAGTCACAGTTGCTTGACTCTGATTGGCTGTAACGAGGATCATCAGAATTTCTAAGCGTTAGTCAATGCGCGTCCGAAGAGCAGCAAACGCAGTCCAAGTACGCAGAACGCCCATCCAATGAATGAGCAATTCCTTTGATCGTTTGATGTGCTTGTGCTGTGGATCGCGCTCCGATGATTCACTCAACCCGTCACTTGGTCACTCGTACAATCATTCACCCACTCACACAGTCACTCACCCACTCGCGTGGTCACTCACACAGTCAGTCACCGCTAACTTGGTCACTCGATCACTTACTTGATTACACGTTTGATCAGGCACTTAGACACTCATGTGGTCACTACTCCACTCACATGGTATTCACACTCAATCCCCACGGTCATTCACATGGTCACTCGCACGGTCACATATTTGATCACTCACACAGTCGGTCATCACTAACTTGGTCACTAACTCACTCACTAGCCACTCATGTGGTTACTCGATCACTCATATGGTATTCACACTGTCATTCCCCACGGTCACTTACTTAATCACTCAAACGATCACTTGGTGTTGTCACTCACTCGTATGTCATATGGTCATTCACACAGTCACTCCCAGGGCCGTAACTAGGCTGCGGCGACCGGGGCACTGCCCCTGGGCCCCGAGTCAAATGGGGGTCCTCACAAAAAAATTCACATTTATTTTACATAATTTTTTCTTTCAAAGGGGCCTCCCAAGAACATGTGCACCCCGGGTCCCCGAGAAGGTACGCTACGGCCCTGGTCGCTCCTACGGTCTCATTTGGTCATTCATCCACTCGATATAACTCATACAGCCACTCACCCACTTTCCCAGTTATTCACATGGTCGCTCATATGGTCACTTCCCGCTCAATTTGTCAATCACATGGTGAAATACTCGGTCCCTCACATGGTCATTCATCTGTGTACTCCTACGATCTCTTAACTGGTCACTCCACCACTCACTTGGGCTACCAGGGACTATAAATTTTGAGATTATGAACTAAATACTTGAATGCGTACCATACTTGAATGCGACACTTAACTACAACGTTTCTCACCCTATTGTCCGCGGACCACGCGACGATGGCATACGTGGTCCTCAGGCAGGGACTGCAGCTTTTGGTGGGGCGAAAGAACACCGTAATAAAATTATCGAATTTTAAAAGTTGTGTGTGTGTGTGTGGGGGGGGGGGCAAAATCACATTTGCACCGGGCGGCAAAAGCCCTACTTACGGCCCTGATATGGGCTCAAATAAAATTGTACCGTAATAGGCTACTTAGGTTACCATACATCATCGAAGCGAATGCAGGAAATTCCGATTCTAAAATACGGGATATACCCAAATTTTGCAAAAAATTGAAATTCATCGCTTTAAATCAGCGTTTCTCAATCTATGGTCCTCGGACCTGGTCCCCGACGAGGGCATGGGTGGTCCGCACGCAGACACAATAATTTAATTATCACTGAATATAAAATTATTCAACCGTTTTAATTGATATTAGTAATATAGGTTCAAGTAAAAATTTCACTTTCACATACTTCACTATGCGGTTCACTACACATCATCGAGGAAAATGCGGGAAATTGCGATCGTGAATACGGAATATCACTAAATTTTGTTTGCCAAAAAAAAAAATGCAATTTACTAATTAATTCGGAAATTGCTGAAGAGGAGAGGGAAATAAAGGGTTGTTACGAATCGCAGTAAAGAAAAATGTATTTCCCAAAAAATAATATACAAATGATCAGATGCCACATTGCATTGAGGAAAATACGGTCAACCGGGATCTTTTTTAAATGGGGTAAAATACGGGACATCATGGCCCCCACAAGGGGTGGGCTGACAAGGCTCCAGCCCCGGAGCAATTTTCACAATTTTTTTGCTTTTTCACGCTTTAAATTCATCATAAAGGGGCCCCGTGAAAGTCTTGTCAGGGGCCAGCAAAAGATCCCAGCCTAGGGGTCCTGCTCCAGGATGTGGGGGGGGGGGGCAGCGCGGGACATTACCCGTCATTAAAAACGTGGCCGTTGGTACAATCACCAATTTTTGTTAAAATTGCTGAAAAATTGGGCGAAAAAAACGTTCAACTTGCCAAATATGTGGGATGAATATTTTTTTTGCCATATTATCATAATGTAATGTTATCATAATGTGTGTATTAAACACATGGGAAAACAAACGGGACAAATGTATAAAAAAAAAAAAATCAAGATTACAAGACATTCAACAAATAAAATTACAAGAATATCCCGTAATATGGGACACAAGTAACCCGTAAAATTGTTTCAGACACTTTACTGGTTCTTGGGTTCCGGAAGGTTGAGAAACGCTGCTTTAAATGCAATTCGCTAATTACTGCTAAAATTGCCGAAGGTGTGGGAAATAAAGGGCTGCTGCAAGTCGCGGTTGACAAAAAATGTATTTCACGAAAAAATATTTAAATGATCCGATGACTTATATATACACTCAAACCTCGTCAGTGCGTCACCCGGTTAACACGTCACTCCGCTTACCGGGTCACTTTTTGGAAGTCCCAATTGTCCTCAGGCAGGAATTGGCACAACTATGCCTTACTCCGTTTAACGAGTCACTCCGCTTACTAAGTCATATTTTTGCTCTCCCTAGAGTGACTCATTAACGAGGTTTGACTGTACGTATATACTTCATTGAGAAAAATAAAATTCGGTTGGGGGGGGGATCCTCACTAATAATCCGTAAAATACGGGACTTCTCACTCGTCATCAAAAAACATTATCCCAACAATCACCGACAAGAAGAGAAATTGAGGATAAAACGTTAAACGTGGCAAATATGTAAGATGAATATTATTTATAATTTTTGCTATAATTATAAAAATATACTTCATATTATATGAAACGCTGTGAATTAGCGACTTGAGTAATTATTACAAATTCAAATAAATACCGTTGAAAAAACGGGACAAACGTATAAAAAAAAAATCGGGAACAACGAAAATTACTTGAATGTCCCGTAATACGGGACAAGGTGGTCCGTCAAATTGTTTCAGACATTTTACTGTTTTTAGAAATGTTGAGAAACACTGCTTTAGTACATACCCGAAGATGAAGGTGATGTATCGGGAATCACGACAACCGCGTATCCGTTGCGCGAGTGAACACACGCCGGGGAGGAAATTATTTCCGCACCGAGAGTTCACGCTACCAAGAGCAGCCAGCGCCGCACGTCTGTTCGCGACGGCAGTCGGCACGCAAATGCAGAGACCCATTTACATTTGTAAAAATTTTTTTTTTTTGCGCTACGTACTGGTGACTTTCTGCAACTGGAGATTTGGGAGTTTGGAACTCCCAAATGTCCCAAATGGAACTTTTAGAGAAAGCAACATTCTTGATTGTGGTTGCTCAAAAAATGACCATTAATCGCGGCCGCTTGTGCCAAATACCTTCTAGAGCCTGTTGTGTTACCACAATACACCTTATGATATACTGTGTGTATACCGCTGAGCGAAAAAAAAGTGATGATGATTATGACGCCGTTTCTTTTTTGCTCGTACTTGTGACTTTCGGCAACTGGATATTTGGGAAATTGACACTTAGAAACTTTTTGGAAAAGGTAACATTTATGATTTTGGTCAAATACACTGTGCGCCAGCGGAGCAGCAAAAAAAAAAAAAAAAAAAAGATGACGTGTGTTGTTTTTTTTTTTTTTTTTTTTTTTTTTTTTGCTCAGGCGGTACACGCCTCGATGGTATATAAGGCACATGCGGCTGCGATGGTCATCTGTTGAGAGTAGAGCTGGAGTACATAGGATTCGCGATCACTATGAGTGTGGTGCTGGTACTGAAAGTATTTCTTGAATCATCTCAATTATTGACTTTAACGTTTAAGTCACCAAAATATATCTCCCTCGACAACTCAACTTTGTCGACATTACTGTCAACGCCGTCCTTTGGGAGTGTGATCCTGAGTGCGATGAGCTTCAAGGCCCGTCTACAATACGTAATGGATTCCTTGACAGAAAATCCACCATCTAGGGCTACTAGTAGGGGAAAAATGGGGTTTTCAGGACAATAGGCACTCCCCACTTACTCCCCACCAGGACAATAGGCACTCCCCACCTTACGAGGGGATGTCTTCCGCAGCCCTCCGCTAGATGGCGCTCACATGTTCCCCCCCCCCCCTTAATTAAATAGGGGGATGTATATAAATTATCGTTTGTAATTTTTTTTTTAAATGACGTCACTCATTAGAAAATTAAATAGGGATCGTACAAAAATTATCGTTTGTAATTTTTTTTTAACACACTTTTACTCAAAGATGACTTTTCTAGAAAGTTTTCAACATATCCCCCCCCCCCATTTTTTTTTTTTCCAAGTTAGCTGTAAAGAAAAATAAACACAACGATAATAAATTACAGTCATTCTATATGAATCAAGTTTTCATTTATTTACATGATTAAAGATATATACATTGAATAGTTGAGTAATAAAAAAAATTTACAAGAAAGATAATATTTACAAGAAAAAATATTTACAAAACACTACGTCGTGGGGATCGCGTAGTGTCCATATGCATATGTATTTATACCATCACCGAGAATATATCGTTTGTCATCACGGGGGCATAGCGTCGTCTTCCTCATGACCACCGTCTGCAGCTGGTGATGTTTTGATGCAATTTTAATCATGTTATTTTTTATGGTGGCCTTGCTACTTAGACAAGCCAAGTAGTCCTCGTGCTTTAGATGTTTTTTAACCACTGCGCGAACTACCCCCTTTGCGGTCTTTTTCTCCGCGACTGCTGTGGTCATCGAGTACATTTTAGCGCGGAGACCAACGAATTCCACAACGGGTTCGCCGCCGTTCTCATCCTTCATCAAACCCACCACTTTCTTGTTCTTCAGGCTGAACAGAGGATGGTCACTGGGGTAATTCGAAGTGTCGAATAGATGAAGCTCCTCCCGCATATCCCTATATACATCACCGGTTTTAATCTCGTATAAGAACGAGTCCGTATCTGTGAATAAAACTTCAACATTGGATCCATACTTTCTTTTCATAAAATTATAATGAAAATCTGCCATGATGTATTTGGATAGGTCTAGAATAGTCACACCGGTATAGATTGGTCTATCCAAATGAATTTTGATTTTGTTCATCCTTACCACAGCTAGATCACCGGTGATTATACGAAAATCTTCGAACGCTGGGGATGATGTGAGCTTCCTCAAGCTCTTCTGGTTGTTGGCCAAACGGATGTCAACGTGCTTTCGCAGGTTTTCTAGGGACTTCCCATACACAGCGTTGTTGAGAAGTTTGTAAAAGTCCTTCTCAAACTCACACCGAGCTTGCTTTCGCTTCTCGGTGTTGAACGCTATGTATGGTCGAATCCACGGCTCCTGAGTAAACTCGATAGCACGTTGAACACCCGTCAGCTTCATCCCCAGCGAGGTGTATAATTTTAAACAACGGTAGTGGATGACGTATGAAGTTTTATTCATCAGATTCGGAGCGAGCTTTTTAGATGGTTTGCCACCGAGTCTCTGCACATACGGTGACAACATTTCTGGGGTTATCTCTATGTTCTCAGCTGCTAGGGGGTAACAATTGTGACTATCGTGCAGATTCACCGGGTATTCCATGCTGACCTCGAGTATGTAACCCTTGGCGGCGTTGTCGTCCACAGCTAAAAAGTCGATCTCGCTGATCTCACTCGGTGACAACCATCTAAAATCGCTCACCGGGAGAGACTCCATCATACATTTACCATATAAATTATTTACATCGAAATACATAATATAAGAAGTTGGTTCACTGGGATTATAACCGGATACGAGAGGATTATTTGCCCGCGCATATCGTTTGGAGATAACTGACACACCACCCCTCACAGCTTTCTCCAAAAAGAGGTGCATGTCCGGGTCAGTGATCAGCTCAAGCTTGGCACCGGTCATCCTCAGGCATGCATTGAAAGCCAATCCAGGGGATGTATACGTGTGCACAGGGTCTATCTTGAAGTTGCCTTCACACAGCCTCCTGAAACGCTCGAACACATCCCCGAGGAGAAGCACATCTGTCTTTACATACAGATCGTGGTAATCACCGAGATTAGCAAGCTCGAACTCTCTCCAAACGTCATGTGCGTACTCATAATCCTCATCGGAAATATGTTGATCCCCAAGAGAGGTGTAAAAGGCCTCTTTTGGGGGCAGCACTGGGTCATTAAATTTACTGAACGAGTTCAAATACTCATATGGATATATACCTTTTCTTCGAAGGTAATGACTTTTACCCCCGAAGCATTTGGACAAGTTTAGAAAATCACCGGGCTCCATAGTCTTCACAAGGGATTCTAATGACGCATTGAGGAACTGGTTTGAGTCCAAGAATCGCAAGCGACCGAGAGAAAAGGAGATAAACTTCTCCATGTTCCTCCCGATCACTTCGATCCTTCGGTTTGGATATTCGCTCAAACCTTTCACCAGAAAGTGAGCATCATAGTTTTGCAGATTGTGAAAAATCACCGGTATGAATCTCCTAAGCCGCAGTTGGAGATTGCACTTCTGGTGGAGTGCGGCCCTGTACGCCCCAGTAATGTGACAGTGGTCACGAACCCTATCATCGCCCAGGGGTTGCTCACAAACCATGCAAGTGTAGGCTTCGCTGAAACTTTTTTGATCATGAGCAGTCATCCGCATAGGCACCGGGTTATCTAACTGGCTCATGACAAACCGCTCTTCATTGATGATGCACCGGAAAAATTCACTGATGCAATCCTCACCCCTATAAACTTTGGGCTCTTTCACATACAACCCATCGGGTCCCACAAGTGTATATGCAAAACCGCAGGGGCGGTGATGATGTTTCTGCGTGGTGTTGGAAAACGAGGGGTTCGGATCGCATCCTTCTACAAGTTCCAGGATTGCCTCGAAATCTGCATATATGATGTAGGGGACATGAAGTTGGAAATGGTGATTTTTGTAAAACATGATGTTATCCCCCTCACTAGGATAAGTGACGCGCTGCGGACCATGCTCGCGACAATGCGATATGTGTGCATTGTGTTTTTCACGGGTGGAGAATTTTTGAAGGCAGTAATTACAGAAATAAGAAGCACCTTTATGCTTCGTGGTGTATGATAGCAAACGAGACATATTTTTGATTAAACAATAATGGGCCGTTGTCTCGTTGCTGATGAGTAGCAGATTAATGATGGTCTGCGATGACGCCTCGCTTATCCTAAGAGGGAAAACTTCCATCCCCTCGCACCCAAAAACATTTATACGCAGAGAGTTCGACACTTCGAATTTACCAATCTGGTTTAGGGTCACCGGGTATTTGAGAGCTGTGGTATCAAGCTCGTTCTCAAACTGCGTGTATTGGTTCACCCTTTCGGGATGTACTTGCACTGGGTGTAGGGCAGCCAACACCGACCAGAGGAAGCATTTCTCGTCGTGGTTCTTGATGTTGATGATGGCTCCCCTGTTGGCTACCCCATTTGGCAATGTGATGTAACTAGCTGCACCCAGTGGTTGATACCTACTTGTGTTCAGCTCAAGCAAGAGCACCCGCTCGAGCACCCACCCACTCCCACAGCCCTCGAAATCCTCTGTCGCCTGCTTTACCTTATCGAAGGCTTCCTGCAGCTGTTCATCGATTTGCTCGATATCTAAAGTGGTGAGCATCTTGCTGCGGAGATACCCGCTGCAGAACTCGTCTTCCCCGTCACTACCCCTCCTCGAAAACACAGCAGTCGCAACTAAATTCCACTTTAATGATCTATGAGTGATCATATCTTCCCCCAAGCGCTGTGTCAATTCCCCTCTCACGCTGTCGAGGAAGGTAGTCATGTCCATCTCTGTGTCTGGTGTGGGGGTCAGTTCGTGAGTGGATAACATGCCTAAAGCACGCCTGACTTGCCTTCCTGCCCCTTGCTGCGGTGGTGCTCGGTGATGGTTCGATGCCCCAGGCTGGGCCGCTTCCCCGCCTTGCTGGGATGCTCCTCCAAGATGAGGTGATGCTCCCTGCTGCGGTGCCCCTCCTAGCTGCGGTGGTGCTCGGTGATGGCTCGGTGCCCCTCCAAGCTGGGGTGCTCTTTGGGGGGCGTGGCCCATGTTGCGTTGGTGGCGCATGAGGTGACTATTGCGGTGAAAAGCTGCATCGCACTCCATGCACTTGTGCTGGCGTTCACCATGCGTCAACCTATGACGGTTTAGATTCCGACGTAGGGAAAACTCCTTGCCGCACGTCTCGCATAGGTGTCGCTCCTGAAAAACAAATAAAAAGGGAATGTAGGACACGTAAGTCTAACACAAGCAATGGATGAGAGATACAGAAACCCACGTCTTCCCGCTAGTTTCGGTGGCGTATCCGCCCTCAAGCGCGTGCTCAAGTCATCAAAGAAAAAAGAAATCAGAGATTGGTTGTCTGGCGAGAGAGCGTACACGTTACACAGGTCCATTAAAAAAGTGTTTCCCCGCAACAAAACAATAGTGGCCGGTCTGAGCAGTCAATTTCAAATCGACTTGGTGGACATGCGTAATCTAGCCATTCACAACGACGGTTACAACTATCTTTTAACATGCATCGACGTCTTCTCCAAATATGGTTTCGTCATACCCCTCAAAAGAAAGACCGGTGACAACGTTGTCAAAGCTTTAGAAAGCATCTTTCAACAACGTCAACCAGTGGCGCTACAGAGCGATAAGGGGCGAGAGTTTATAGCCGCGCCAGTACAGCGTTATCTAAAGCGTCAGGGCATCAAGTTTTTCACTACGGAGAACGAACAGATCAAAGCCAGCGTGGTGGAGAGGTGGAACAGGTCGCTCAGAAACTGGATGTACAAGTACTTCACTGCCAAGAATACTTATCGCTACATCGACATGATCGAAGATCTCGTGTGGAGTTACAATCACAGGTATCACAGATCTATAAAAATGAGACCGGTCGACGTGAACCCCGGAAACGAGTCTGAGGTGTGGAACAATCTCTATGGGAATACATCCAAGAAACAAGAATGTAAGTTTAAAGTGGGTGATCACGTGCGCATTAGCAGATCGAAGCACACTTTCGAGAGGGGTTACGAGTCCAATTTCACCGAGGAGATATTCGTGGTGAGCGAGTGCGTTAGAAGGGAAATTCCCGTTTACCGACTCAAAGATCTGATGGGGGAAGAAATCAAGGGCACCTTCTACGCCGAAGAGATGGTCGGTGTTAAGATGGGAGAGAAATTCCCGATAGAAAAAGTTTTGAAGAAGAGGAGAAGAAAAGGAATAGTCCAGTACCTC
Organism: Pholcus phalangioides; assembly: GCF_987345545.1. NCBI lineage: Eukaryota > Metazoa > Arthropoda > Arachnida > Araneae > Pholcidae > Pholcus > Pholcus phalangioides. The sequence continues at coordinate 22,573,335 of NW_028301605.1, forward strand.
GTGAAATTTCGCGGGTATCCGAAAAAATTCAACTCGTGGGTAGTGCTATAAAAACCCGGAAACAGCGCACGCATCTGTCATTTTCGAGATGGCTTCTTTCTATCTCACTTTACCCAGCGATGCCTCCATGGACTTTTTTCCAGACAACACGCTCTCGAATTTCGTGGTTAAACTTCCAAACACCCTGGAGTTCGAATCCGAGATGGAAGTCGCACTGTCAGAGATAATTTATCCCCATTCGTTCCACAACATCACTAAAGAGACAAACACTTTCGAATTCGATGTCGGTAACAAGGTAATGAAGACCGGTCGCATAGCCCCGGGTTTCTACGAGACGACCCCTGAACTGATCAAAGCCATATCCACTCAAAATTTTCAAGACAAGATCGGTGTGACGTACAACAAAGTCACGAAAAAAGTGAAGGTGAACCTCAAGAAAGACGCCAAGCTCAGACTCAGACACGGCATAGCTGAAAACTTGGGTTTCGAGCCCGGCCTGATAGAGGGCCCGACCATCGTCGACGGCCCTTTCACAGCGGATCCTAAATTGGACTTTCATCTCTTGTACGTGTACTGCAACCTGGTTGAACCTCAGGTCGTGGGTAACACCTACGCACCGCTACTGAGAATCGTGAAAACTAGCGGTCAAGATGGGGATATAGTCAGCGTGTCTTTCGAACGCGCCCATTACATGCCGCTAGCCAGAAAGAGTTTCGACATCGTTCACATGTATTTAAGGACGCACATGGGCAAGTTTTTCACATTTCAACGTGGAAAGGTGATAGTGAAACTACACTTTAGACTGCGACATGCATTATAAGCCGTACCGGAGCTGTGCCCACAGCATCAACGATTACTATCTGACACAGGCTGGAAACGGACTCGGATATTATCAGGGTAGCGCTCTGCAAAGAGGTTATGGCCTCGGGTCCATATTCAGCTCTCTCTTCAGATCGGCCGTACCGCTGTTGAAGCGAGGTGCCAAGGCCGTGGGATCTCAACTGTTACGCTCGGGCGTAGATTTCGCCAACGACATCGTTCAAGGAAAAGACGCAAAGATAGCTGCTCGCGACCGTGCCAAGGAAGCCGGAAGGTCTCTCACGGATAGGGCGGCCAGTAAAGTCAAATCCATGCTCGGAGGAAAGAATAAAAGGAAGAGACTCGTCAAGAAAACTGTCAGTAAGAAGAGAGCTAGAAAGCTGTCGACATCCGATATATTCAGCGATGGCTTTAATCCACGAAAATTCTCATGAATGTTTGAAAAGCGAAGCCGATCTGTTCACGGTGCCACCCACGGAAACCTCTATAGAATCAGCCGAGTGGGTGCAGTACCATCCCATATCTCAAGTGCGTGATTCGGGGGCCCCCCTCGAATTTCACGTGGCCGGTAGTGCCGAAGAATACATAGACCTTTCTGCCACTCAGCTGTATGTCAGAGTAAAGGTGACAAAACCAGAATCCGACGAAGCCGTATCGACGGCGAATAATTTCCTACACTCCCTCTTCTCCCAGATTGACGTCTCGCTGAACGGGAGAACGCTCACGAACTCATCACACACTTATCCGTATCGAGCATACCTGGAAACACTGCTTAACTACGGATCGGATGCAAAGAGAGGACCCCTGACAGCCGAGGGGTACTACAAGGACACTGCAGGTCACATGTCTGACCTCACCAAGAACGAAGGGGCCAAGAAGAGAGCAAAACTCGCGGAAAATTCTTTTGAAATGATGGGCGTGCCTCACGTCGACATATTCTATCAACCGAAGCTGATGCTCTCTCTCGTGGACTTGAAGATGAGATTGGTTCGATCGAAACCCGAGTTCTTTCTGATCACTGCTGCTCAGGGTTGCGACGTGGTTATCGAGCAAGCGAGTATTTTTGTGCGCAAAGTAAGAATGAATCCTGCTGTGGCTGTAGCGCATGCCATGGCGCTCGAGAAAACAACAGCCAAATATTGCATTAACCGCGTGATATGCAAGGTCTATTCGATATCCATGGGAAGCATGAGTTTCGTGCAAGATAACGTATTTCTGGGTGTCATGCCTAAGCGATTGGTTATGGGCATGGTGGACACGGAAGCATTCAACGGAACGTTCGGTTTAAACCCCTTCGACTTCAAGCACAACAACGTCAACTTTGTTTCTGTTTCTATCGATGGAAGACCCGTCCCCCACACGTCGCTACAACCAGACTTTAGGAACAGACACGTCATCAGAGCCTACAACACACTCTTCGTGGGCACCGGAAGGCCCGGAGAAGATAAAGGATGTGACGTGAGCAGAGAAGAATACGAAGCCGGTGGTTACAGCCTCTTCGCTTTCAACCTGATACCCGACATGAGCGACTGCGGACACGTGCACCTACAAAAGCAGGGTAATCTGCGAGTGGAACTCAAGTTCTCCTCAGCCTTGACCAAGACGGTGTCGGTTATAATATTTGCCGAATTCGAATCGCTGGTGGAAATAACAAAGTCCAGAAGCGTCTTGTGTGACTTTGCGGGATGAACACTAAACAGATAGAGCACGCCCTCTCGACACACCCCCACACTCGAAAGGCTTTCCTAGGTGTTTTTGCGAGTGATAATTTACCCGAAAATGTGATCGCGTATCCCGCTGCACTGGTTGTGAACACGGACAGAGAGAACGAACCCGGAACGCACTGGTTGGCTATTTACATCGAAAACGAAGCGAGAGCTGATTTCTTCGACTCTTACGGGAACCCGCCCACCTATTTCAAGAAGGGACGCATAAACAGATTTCTACGACGCTACTCGCGCGTCGACTATAATGACGTCATGTTACAATCAGATAAGACAACCGTGTGCGGTCACTATGTGATTTTTTTTATCTATTCTCGATGTATCGGCGAAAGTATGAATAATATTGTATCGCGTTTTAATATGCAAAACGATATGCGCGTAGCAAGCTTTGTAAAGAAAAATTTTTCTGTTAAATAAAAAATGCATTGTAATTTTTTGTCATTTACTATGGAACCTTTCAAGCTGACACATCCGAGCACCGTGCTCATTGCCGGACCTACCTGTTCGGGAAAAACATATTTTCTCAGAGAACTATTAAAACACAGAAACGAAATGTTTCGAGAACCTCACCCGAAGCGCGTTATATGGTTTTACGGCGAATATCAGGCCCTGTTCGAAGACATGGAAGACTACGTGGAATTTCGAGAGGGGAGCAATTTCGAAAGCGTGGAAGAAGACAGCTTGGTGATTTTAGATGATCTCATGAACGAGCTATCCGGCGAGAAAAAATTAGCAAACCTTTTCACAAAATACAGCCACCACAGAAAATTGACTGTGATTTTCATTGTGCAGAACGTGTTTCATCAGGGGCGGGAAATGAGAAACGTTTCTCTGAACGCACAGTATATGTTTCTATTCAAAAATAGAAGAGATGTCAGTCAAGTGACCCACCTGGGACGTCAGCTGTTTCCCAGCAAAATCAAATTTTTCAACGAGGTGTTCGAGGATAGCACGAAAAAACCGTATTCGTATTTAATGGTAGATTTACGACCCGAGACGGAGGAAGAAATGCGCCTGCGCACTAACGTGTTACCTGGGCAGACGCAATATATCTATAAACCCAGGAAATGAAACTTTCCATTTTTGAAAATGACGGCAGTGATAGAGGTCGAGGGTTTCCAGCTGTCGGATAGAACATTCATAATCAAGGAGTTGGCGTGGTGCTTCATGCATTCGAGAGAGAATTTTCACTCTGTATACAAACCGCCCAAAAAATTTTCGGAATTATCTCCTAGAGATAGACACCAATGTCTCTACGTCACCAACAACATACACGAAATATCGTGGTCGGCGGGTGATGTACCCTTTGAAATGCTGGAGCAACATTTGCATCGATTATCAAAAGTCGTATTGTATGCGAAAGGCCACGACAAGTGCCGGATGCTACTGCAACAGTACGGGTTAAAGGTTTATAATCTCGATGCCATTCTCTGCCCCAATATTGTGGACTTGCCAGAAGTGAGCGCGAACTGTTGTCGCCACGAAAGCATGATAAAGCACTGCGCACTGAAGAAGGCTATAGCATATAGCATATGGTTGGAATAAAAATACCGTTATTTAAAAGTATGGCATTGGAGAAGCAACAAGTGCTTCGTCTACTCTCTGCCTGTCCGAGGAATAAACGTAAGGATTTGTTGAAGAAATTACCGAAATCAGCATTAAAGACAGTCTGCGAGTGCTCACTCAATATTTTGAAGGGTGTCATACCGTTATCCTCAAAACAGAAAAATAAACTGAAAAGACACAGAAATACACTTCGCAAACTCGCCTGCAAAAAGACGCCGCTATACGAGAAAAAGCGCGTGCTGATTCAGAAAGGAGGTTTTTTGTTCCAGTTAATCCCAGCCGCCATACAAACCCTCGCCACTTTGTTCACGAGATAATGGAGCACGCACAGAAATTCGCTCTGGTTCCAGAACAATTGTTATCGCGTCATGTGACCACAAAAGAGCAGCTTTCTGAGTTGGACAACGAGATGTTGAAAATACTGCGAAGCAAGGAGCCCGAAGCTATAAAAATTAAACTCTATCAGAATATGCTGAACAAGAGAATCAACGTCGCCGAGAATAATCCACCGCGGTTACCAGAACCGAAAATTCAAGAAGTAAAAAAAGAGAAGAAAAATAAAGTTGACGAATCACCAATAGCTCTGATTTCTGTCCCGAAATCGCAAAGAGGGCACTCAGAAAAAATTATCACGCATATAAATAAGCATCCGAACATATTAAAAATTAATTCTAACGGCTCGATCGTTTATAAGAGCAGACTCATCAAAGGAAGCGACATTCGCGATTTGATATCAAGTGTGGTCGGTCGAAGAAAATCACCCGTGGTGGGTCAAGAGATTTTCTTGAAAGCACTAGAAGAAACCGGAGCTCCGAGAGATTATATAAAAAACCCATTTTTGAAACATATTTGGTTAGAGCTTTGAAATGCCAACAACAGTGGAAGCCGTGATCTACGATCAAAACAATAGAAAGCAGGGAATCGCATGGAAAACGGATGTACCGTCATTCGATTTACCGAGCTGCTGGTCCTACGAATTGGAGAGTCATGGAGAACTGATAAGACACAAGAGAATGTTCGCCATATTCACGATACTGATTGTTATATTATTTACTCTTATAGCAACAACATATAAAAATCAAATGGACTTTGAAAGATGTAATTCCTCTCTTCCGCTGGGAGGAAATATTTTTCTCACGTATTGCAATAAAACCTACGATATACGCTATTTTAGCGGAAATGCACCCACTACGAAAGCCGTTAATCTCACCAGTTCGCAAATGTATAAATTGATTCACGAGTCTGCGGATGTACTCATATACAACTGAATAAAATATATTTTTTTCTATGTATTTGAATTCTTGTGTCGAAATAAATTTACCTCGCGACATGAAATGAAATTTAAAAGCAATAAAAAAAAAATTAAAAGAAAACACTGACCTTTTTCTTCTTCTTCTCTGTTGGAGCATAACCACTCGGTCCAGCTTCGTCCATTATACGCTTATTCATGCTCATACATTGTTTGACGAAATTCTCCTCGTCTTCTACCAAAAATTTAAATTCACTTCCACTAATTAAATTATCGTTGAGACATTCATCAATGAAATTTTGTTCATCAGCAAACAACCTAACTAGATCTTCTTCATTAATCCCGAAATTCACGAAAGAACTCATACTTCCAATGCGAACGAAGAAAGAAAGCTGAAATGAAGTTGACTCTATTGAGATCAAAAACGAAATGAGAGATCGTGTGAAGACGACACTTTTTATCGCGAAAGGTGATGACCAGAGCGTTATCGATGATTCATGTACAGCCGACGGTCATCGCGGTGACTCACATGCATCTGGGTACTCGTGACAATCTCACTCTACTGATTATTTTTGACTCAACTTGTGCTCGCCAATACTGATTATTTTTGACTTACCAAATGTAGTACTGATTATTTTTTATACAGTCGAATGTTATACTGCGATTACTTTTTGGTGCTATCAAACCATCAAAGGGTACTGTTTATTTTTTGCGCTTGCCAATGCAATAGTACTGATTATATTTGACTCCAACATAGTATATCCACATACTCGCATATAAAAGCTGTAGGGTAGACAGATTTACTTCACTCACTCGCTTTGGATACGCTCTCTCTCCGCAAATCTCACTCGGTAAGAATTTTTTTTTTTTATAACTATGGCTTCTTGTGTACTTGATCTGGAAGGGGTAATGCTTAGAAATGGACTATATGTAGTTAAGGAAATGGCTTGCTTCAATTTAGGCACAGGGAGAGTGTATCATTCACTCTATCTGCCACCTTTTTCTAGCGATGAGCTTGCAGATGAAGATTTTAAGCAAATGGTTTGGGTTAGTAAAAATATCCATAATATTGGATGGGAAGAAGGTCTTTTCGACTATAAATTGATGAAAATTCATCTCGTAAGCGTAAATAATAAGTTTAGTCAAATTTATGTTAATTGCATGCAGAAAAAAAAATTTCTAGAGCAGCGATTTAATTTGAAAACGGTAGAAGTCTTGAACTTTCCTAAATCGCTAGCGACAAACAGCGTTTCTTGCAGCTTTCACCCTCTGCAAAAGGGTCATTGTGCTAGAGGGAAGGTCATGGCGTACGCTGAATGGTTAGATAGTTAAAATTAATTTCTAATTTTTTTTTTAATAATAGTTACAATTTTTTTTTAAATTATTTGTTTATGCGTAACAGAAAAAAAATATATATTTCATTGGTTTGGGGAATAATTTTCATCTATTTTTTCTTATCGTGAGATTTGCGGATTGAATGTGTTGTCACTCTTCTCGTTTAGAAAAAAAAAAATGACAAGTCTTTGCTTTGAATACGCACAAAACGTTCTGGAACAACCCAATGCTGTGCTACGACAACTTGAAAGGGAAATCGTATACCGTCCGGCCGAGGAATGCATCTTCAAGTTCGGTGATAGGACTTATCCAATGCCCCGCCAACACGCAGCCTACGGCGACCCCGATTTATTCTACAAATTTTCTGGAATGAAGCTCCAAGCCCAACCGTGGACGCCTCTCCTATTGGATTTGAAAGCTGTGGTCGAGAGCATCACAGGTTACGACTACAACTTCGTCGTCATCAACCGATACTCTGATGGACAGAAGAGCATCTCCCCTCACTCTGATGATGAGGCGCAGCTCGTGAAAGATCATCCCATCGCTTGCCTCTCCCTGGGCGCTGAAAGAAACATCATCTTCTCTCGTCGGGAGCACAAGTCCGTGGACCGAATCCTCGAGCACAACAGCCTCTTGACAATGCTACCTCCAACTAACCAGCTGTGGCGTCACGCGATTCCAAAGGACTCGAAAGTCAAAGACGTTCGCGTTAGTCTCACGTTCCGGAAAATAGTCCAGACAAAGAGGAAAGCCGTGGCAGAATCACCACCAGCTAAGAGATCTCGCAGCAGTGGCTTCGATAAAAGCCAACTACCAACCAACATATTCCACATCGAAGAGAACTTTTATGTTAGTGTAGTGATCTTCAACGGGGAAGTGAAAGTTCACATACGCGAATACTACGAAGAAGAGGGACTCGTGAAGCCAGGCAAGAACGGCGTGACTCTTTCTCCATACGTGTGGCAATGCTTGCTAACTGAATTCTCCCGTCGCAGTATGTCTCAACGCGTCGGCAGAACATTCTTAGTGTCCGAGAATTTGATAGCGGATTACAGCGGTGATGCTGTGATCATTCAACCTATTCATCGCAACGGTGAAAAGTTTCAGTGTTTTGGAAACATCGTCAAGATGTCGTTTCGCGTAGCAGATAAACTTTTCTGGTGTGATGAAAAACAACAGCTTCATAGTGTTATCACCAAGTTCATCCAGAAAGCACTCTGCTTGGACTATCTCAAATTGTGTGTGCGCGAAATCCAGACTAAAGGGACAAACTCTTTGGATATTACAGATGTTCTCGCTAAACTGGTGAGTGAAAAACTTTCAGTTACCATTGGGAATGTTATTGATTGTCACGGATGCTCTATGGGCTATGCCAATCAGCTGGGCCATGAATGTCTGCAGGTAGATGACATGTATTACAAATATTCAGATCACGCTATGACTTTAATTGACTTTCGCGAAGTCGCAAAAATTCTTGTGGAAAATTACAATGTCGTAGAAAAATGTTTTGATTCGATTGATTTTGATGTTTTGAAATCAAAGATAGAAGAAAATTATTTGAAATAAAGGAAAACTTGATTCGCATAAAATGGCTCTGTATTTTATTGCTCCCTTGTTTTATTATTTTTTTTTTACAGCTAAGCTCATCTTGGGGATTTAATTTGTGTGGGAAGAAAACTTTTTACATTAAAAAAATTAAGAACGGTAGAAAAAAGCGTTGGAAACTTCTAGGGACTTTTCTTAGTCAGACTTGGGAAAACTGACATAAAAAGTAAGAACGACTTGCACCTTAAAAAAAACGATAATTTTTTATTTTAAAGTAATTCAAACCCTCATCAAACTTCTTTGAAAAAAAAAACAATATTTTAGGATGCAATATAAGAAAGATCCCTGATGTGACATAAAATAAATTTAATTTGGGAAAGGTTCCTTGGTATCGTATTTGCTAAACTCGATAATTTTTTTTTATTTTAAAAAAATAATTTAAGCCCTCATCAAACCTGTTTGAAAAAAAAACCCGATAATTTAAGAACGACCCCTAATGTGACATCATGCGATATTTTAATGATGTTGTTCGTCATTAGCTTTCTTGGATGAAAAAAGTAGGACACAGTTGATCACGTGAGTGCCCCATAGCCCCGGTATACAGAGGGTGACATAAAAAATTCTAATTTAATAATGACTCCCAGGAAAGATCCCTGACGTGGCATAAAAATTTAATTTAAGAACGACCCCCAATAAAACAATTTGATTTAGGAAAAAAAAAAAACAGTAAAGCGTCACCCCTCTTATCGAAGCATCCCTTATCGCGTGGGAGCGCTATCTAGCGGAGGGCTGCGGAAGACATCCCCTCGTAAGGTGGGGATTGCCTATTGTCCTGGTGGGGAGTAAGTGGGGAGTGCCTATTGTTCTGGTGGGGAGTAAGTGGGGAGTGCCTATTGTCCTGAAAACCCCATTTTTCCCCTACTGCTACTGCATTCCACGCGTTGGTGTATTCGTCGAACGAATTTGAAAAAATGACCCGGTCAACACAGACATTCAAATACAAATACAACGCCACAACAGGCAAAATGCCCAACGAGGTGGCTGATAAAAAGATGCCCATAAAAATATGGTTGTCATATGTTTCAAAAATACAGCAACCCAATTAAAAATGCAATTAACACTGCGAAATCCATCTTAGCGTTCTTGGTGAAGCAACCACTGGAGATAACGATTGACTTCGAGATTCCAGTGAAGAATGAAATGGAAGAAGAACTGTTCGAATACTCTTTTTGATCATCAAAGACTGTGCAGGAAAGATACTTGGACAATAAAAGACAAATCCTCCGACTGGGACAAATACTTGAACATGTACTGAGGACTTATAGTGCTCTCATCAGCCGCGGGTTTTCGTATGAAAATAATTGCCGCTCTTCGCACAACGGATAAGTGGTTATCGTGATTCCCTGGCCATCACCTTCGTCATTGGCTATGTAGTACATATTATATGGTACGCGTTTGAGTGTGTGTAGTGCGAATCTCAAAATTTGTTGTTCCCCAGTAACTCATTCTCGAGTTTATGTGTTTAGCGTGGAGGATAATGTTTTTCGGTAAAGGAGAAATACTTGCGATAGTTATTATTTAAGACCTATTACACGGATTTGTTGTTGCTTGAAATTAAACTGTTATTCGGAAATTTTCGACTTATGATGCAACCACATTGTCCATTTACAGTGATGTGTAAAATTCCTGAAATAAAAATGTGTTTTCTTTTCTTCAAATTCATGGTTTTTTTAATCATTTATTTATTTTTGGAAAATACGCAAGGATTTATGACGAAGATCATTCGGGTGACCCCCAACGTAGTGATCGAGCGCAATGGCACCTTAACGAATTGGCCCATCCGAGCACGGCCCGGGAGCATCAGAAAAACGAAAAGTAGCTGAATTTTTCGTGAACTCATCAGGTGGAGCCTCAGAAAAATCACTTAGCCCGGGGCCCCCCTCCCCATGATGCTCCTAAGACAGCCCTCAGTGAGTGCCACAGTGAGCGACCCAGTGGTAGAATGGTTGATCTAGTGAGTCAGCGAGCGACGGAATGAATCACCTAGTGATTAAGTGTGTGACAGAGTGAGCGACCTATTCAGGAAGTAACACAGTGAATGATCTAGTTAGTGAGAGTGAGCGACTTTATTAGTGAGTGAGTGAATATTAGTAAGTGAGCGAGTGGCAGGGTGAGCGATTTGGTTAGCAAGTGAGTGAGTGACCTCGTGAGTTGATGAACAACAACCTAATGGGTGATCCTATGAGTGAATGACAAAGTGAGTGACCTAGTGAACAAGTGATAGAGGGAGCAACCCAGTGAGTGAATGATAGAATGAGCTATTTAGTGATTGAGTTACCTGGTGAGTGAGTGATAGAATGAGCTACCTAGTGATTGATTTACCTGGTGAGTGAGTGATAGAATGTGCTACCTAGTGATTGAGTTACCTGGTGAGTGAGTGATAGAATGTGCTACCTAGTGATTGAGTTACCTGGTGAGTGAGTGATAGAATGAGCTACCTAATGATTGAGTTACCTGGTGAGTGAGTGGTAGAATGAGCTACCTAGTGATTTAGTTACCTGGTGAGTGAGTGATAGAATGTGCTACCTAGTGATTGAGTTACCTGGTGAGTGAGTGATAGAATGTGCTACCTAGTGATTGAGTTACCTGGTGAGTGAGTGATAGAATGAGCTACCTAGTGATTGAGTTACCTGGTGAGTGAGTGGTAGAATGAGCTACCTAGTGATTGAGTTACCTGGTGAGTGAGTGATAGAATGTGCTACCTAGTGATTGAGTTACCTGGTGAGTGAGTGATAGAATGTGCTACCTAGTGATTGAGTTACCTGGTGAGTGAGAGATAGAATGAGCTACCTAGTGATTGAGTTACCTGGTGAGTGAGTGATAGAATGTGCTACCTAGTGATTGAGTTACCTGGTGAGTGAGTGATAGAATGTGCTACCTAGTGATTGAGTTACCTGGTGAGTGAGTGATAGAATGAGCTACCTAGTGATTGAGTTACCTGGTGAGTGAGTGATAGAATGAGCTACCTAATGATTGAGTTACCTGGTGAGTGAGTGGTAGAATGAGCTACCTAGTGATTTAGTTACCTGGTGAGTGAGTGATAGAATGTGCTACCTAGTGATTGAGTTACCTGGTGAGTGAGTGATAGAATGTGCTACCTAGTGATTGAGTTACCTGGTGAGTGAGTGATAGAATGAGCTACCTAGTGATTGAGTTACCTGGTGAGTGAGTGGTAGAATGAGCTACCTAGTGATTGAGTTACCTGGTGAGTGAGTGATAGAATGAGCTACCTAGTGATTGAGTTACCTGGTGAGTGAGTGGTAGAATGAGCTACCTAGTGATTGAGTTACCTGGTGAGTGAGTGATAGAATGAGCTACCTAGTGATTGAGTTACCTGGTGAGTGAGTGATAGAATGTGCTACCTAGTGATTGAGTTACCTGGTGAGTGAGAGATAGAATGAGCTACCTAGTGATTGAGTTACCTGGTGAGTGAGTGGGGGAGCGAGTTCACGCTATTATTCACTGTAGAGAGGCCTTTAAAAAGAGTCTGGGCTTCACTTCTCTAATATACTGCCAGTATTATCTATAATAGTTTATTCTCTTAACCGCTCTTTTGCGGACACCGGCGGGGCAGAGGCGGCTGGCGCATTGGGCTTCGACTTCTGAACGGCCCCGAAAAACACAAACTTCACACTTTTTTCTAATTTGAGGAGGGCAATGTTTTCTCTTGCACCCGCGCCTCAACCGACTAAAATCCGCTTCAGGGTGACCGCTAATTAGGGTTATTATACAAGGGGGAAATTATTATTTGTCCGTAAAAGAGGGGTGGCCGCATCTGTCCGTTTTAAGCCATGCATTAACTTTGCTTTGACCGGATGCTGTTGGACGTGAATAATTTTGTTTAAGGCCTATGAGGCCATTCAAGTATTACGTAAGCAGATTTTCAGCCATTTTTGACCCCCTTCCCCCCCCCTCCCCCGTCAGCTAAAGTCAGCAAAACACGGACCCCCCTCGATGCTGACGTAATACTTGAATGACCCCTGTGTTAGAAATGCAGAGGCAAATTAGAAATACAAGCATGACGTCACTCTCCGCTACCATACGAAGGTTTTTAACAACTGGCTGTTGCGAAGATATATTTTGGAAAGAGAGAAAATTCAACTCAAAGTTGTGAGTTTGGCCCGAGTCTGGTCCGGCCGTCCATGTACGGTCCCTTTCAGTGTACACAAGCTCCAAGGAAAGATTGGGAGATTCGGTGCCTCTGTAGTCTAGTGCGTTCACCCGGAAAGTGAAAGGACGTGGGTTCGATTCCCCGCAGGGACTGTTGAATTTTCTCTCTTTTCAAAATATATCTTCGCAACAGCCAGTTGTTAAAATCTTCAAATTAGAAATGTTTGTTGCTTCACATTATATGTCTAGCTCAGGCACTAGACTGAATTGTGTATATAGCTGACCGATGACTGTCCCAAGAGGTCATCAATTGACTTCATGGCTCACACAAGGCGAGGGGCAGGGCTCTGGGTCCCATGCCGTTCTGATTTTTTTTACACCATAAATGCGCTGCGAAACAAACTCCACGGCTATTTATTTTGCATACATATTTAGTACTCAATTACTCGACTAGAGTCGCCCTCAGGGTGTGTGTGTGACAGATGCTGCCACACAAGGGCTGTTCAATACCAAGGTCTTCAACCTTTTTTTTCCAGTCGCGAGCACTGCCTGCATCAAAAGAAAAGCACCGTTACGGCAAGTTTGACATACAAAATGACAAATTGGCACATGACGATGATTTCAATCCTCGAACGCAATTATTCCAACGTGCTTGATTGGAAGCTTTGGTCAAGTGCTCGCGAGCACGAAATCGAACACTCTGGTTACTTCAGGGGAGAACCGTGTTGCTCGCGAGCAACGAGTCGAAGCTCCACTGGTGATTGCGGCCCCGGGATCGACGACCTAATAATGATGCTCTGCTGACATTTTTATTCTGGGCTTGAAATCAGTTTTAACTTTGCATGATAATGCAGTTATTGCGTGCCATAATTAACGTAGTAGAGGGATTAAATGCAACCAAATATTCCGCAGTAATTTTTATAGATCCTAATGCCTTAGGCCGGGATTACACTATAAAAGTTTTGTAAAAGCTCTTTGATAAAACTTGAAAAATCCAACCAATAAGATCGCCGGTTGCATTTCCTCGAATGTAACCGATGCGCTCTTATGGGTTGCATTTTTCAAGTTTTATAAAAGATCTTTTATCAAACTTTTATAGTGTAATCCCGGCCTTAGAGTTTGTCATTTTCTCTTTCTTAAGTGCCTTTTTTTAGTGCCTATTTCAGGTATTTTCAGTGCCTTTTTGCCTATTTTCGACTATTTTTAGTGTCTTCCGGGCTCTATAGTTAGGGTGACCATACGTCCCGTATTTCCCGGGACAGTCCCGGTGTTTTCTGTTTTTTTGGCCGTCCCGACTTTTTGGCAAAAGTGTCCCGGTTTTTCCCGTATTTTACACGAAGCCTACTTGAATTTTTATTCTCTATTGAAGTCAAAGATTGACATTATTTTTCAACTCAGAAATTATTTTATGATAATTACTACTATATATGAGAATATTAATCTCCCACATTTGCCATGGTGAACGTTTTTTTTTTCGTGGAATACATTTTAATCCACTGCTACTTGTGGTAATGCATCATTTCCCGCCATTGTGATTTCCGTAATCTCAATAATATTTGGCAACTTTGTTTGGTTTTGGCGTCGTTTTTGGCGATTATTGGCGATGTCCCGTATTTTCCCGTATTTGGAATCCCGATGTCCCGTATTTCTCTCGAAGAAATATGGTCAGCCTATCTATAGTACTAATAATGTATGTGGGGATGACGATTCCCTTCCTCCTCTCCCCCACCATATGGAATGCACATGCAGACGTATAAGGATTGGAGGAAGCTGACGCGTCACTTGTGAAAGATGACCTTCACGCGGAGCAAGAAAAACCACAGCTTTGTAGATGTAAGGATATTCCAGTCGAATAATATGTAGATGTAATGTTTGTTACTTTTTCCACGAAAGTGGTCTGTTCGGCGCCGCCGTTGCTCTTTCCCCCAAACCTCTCTCCTTCTTCCTCCACATAATCAACGTGTGATTATTTATGATCATTTATTCTAAGAGAAGCAACTACTATAGCGAGTAGGAAAACGTTACTTTTTTCCCTCAGGCGCTGTGTCATTTTATTTCTTGTGTAAGAATTTTTCTTTCATTCCAGTCGAATCCCGTTATAACGAACTCCGAGGGGCCTGAGAAATCGCTTCGTAATAACGAAATTTCGTTATAAAGGAATTCGAGAGATTTAACGTCGTTTCTTCCAGATACAAACAAATACAAATATACAAATACAAGGCCACAACAGGCGAAATGCCCAACGAGGTGGCTGAGAAAAAGATGCCCGTAACAAATATGGATGTCATACATTTCAAAAATACAGCAACCCAATTAAAAATGCAATTACCATCCCGTTATAACGAACGAATCCCGTAATAACAAACTGCAAGGTACCGGAAAAATCGCTTCGTAATAACGAAATTTCGTTATAAAGGAATTCAAGATTTTTAGATCTTCCCAGATACAGTCAAATCCAGTTATAACGAACTCCAAGGGACCGGAAAAATCACTTCGTAATAACGGAATTTCGTTATAAAGGAATTCGAGATTTTTACATCGTGCCAGATACAATTCAATTCGCCGACAATATCCCCGGCAAATCGTCTAGGGACAATTTACTGCCGAATCCCTTTCGGGGGAGGGGGGGGGGGGCTAATGCGGGGTTTTTATTGTTTATGAAAAAATATTTACAAAGCAAGACAAAAAAATATGTACATGATATATACATTATATACATAAAGATTTCATGCCGCTATGTAAACCGACATTTTTTTTTTTCTTTATGCACAACCATTCATAGCCCTGATCACAGTTTGTCCCGGGGGTCTCTTGGGCCGTGACTTGGTCGCTCACTTATTGTTCAATGTGCCGTGTTGCTGCCTGTGCTGCCAGTCTGCTGGATCTTCTCGTAGGCTGCTCTGGTCTAGTTGTGTGGTTGCCTATGTCTATTCTCCTCCTGTGTAGTTTTTCAATGCCCTCTTTTTCGAGATAGCGCACGAGATTCTCAAGAGTTCGTGATTCTTTTTCGAGCCGGCTCATCCTCCTAAACCACTCCTTCACCAGCTGTTGCCTTGGTTTGATCAGGTGGAAGACTTTTGTGTAAGGGCAGCTGGTGGCATAGTGGAGTGGTGTGCCGACTTCTCCGCACATACATTTGTTGTTGTTAGATATTTTGAATCTCTCGAGGTAGCTGGGGAATGGTCCATGACCAGTAAAGAAAATGGCTTTCTCTCGGGACCATCCCACAGCCATCCATCCGACTCGAGGCAGGATATCGCGAATCAGTCTGCCTGGGTGTTCAGGTTCGTCCCAGTCCTCCTGCCACATTTTTAATAAGTGACTTTTCAGAAGTCTTTTGGCATGGGAAGGGGGAAGCTTAATTAACATTGCGCTCTGAGCAGATTTGGTGGTTTTCTTGGCGAGCTTATCTACCAACTCGTTGCCATGGATACCAGAATGACCTCGCACCCAGTGCAGACTGACATTTCTGTTGGTGGTCAGGTAGTTGCGGATCTGTCTGGCATTGTGGTGTCGTGTGAGCGGGTCTCTTATTGCTTCCAGGCTAGCTCTGCTATCCGTGTAAATCCTTATTCTGTCCTCTGTTTTTATGGCTTGCTCTGTAGCCATTTTGAGGGCCCACAGCTCCGCTTGGAAGACACTGCAACCGTCCTGCAGCCTCGCGGCCCATTGATTGGTAGTGATTCCATCAGTCAGCCATATAAGGGCTGCTGTCCGCTGTTTGGGAGCCGTCTGTGTAGATTGCTTTGCATTTGGGGTCCACGAGTTGCTCATCGGTTGTTATCTGGGCATCGATGGGCTCACTCGCAGGGTGTTGGGTCCATCCTATCGCATTTCTTTCATAATTGGTTGAGTCAAGGTGTATTCCTGCTGACGTGATGTTTCTTCCCAGCCTGGTGAGTCTGGCGGATTTTGCAAGGAATTGCGTGATCAAGGCCAAAGGAGGAGTACCTGCCTGCACCTGCATTGCCATGGTAGACATCGTGCGGTAACATCTAGTCATGTACAGGAGAAATCCTCTTTGTGCGGAATTCAGCATGCGCTGCGTTCTAACCGTCATAGAGGACCCCCATGCGGCTGCTCCATATGTAATTATCTTAACCGCAACTTGGGTAAAGAGAATCCTTCGGTATTTTGTTTTGAGGCCCCACTGCGGTCCCGCTGCATTCCGCATTCGCTGTAGGGTCCTCATTGCCTTTGCCTTTTGCTCCTTCATGTGTGCTAAAAAATTTAGTTTGCCATCTATGGTTAGACCTAGACACTTGAGGGTAGCAGAATGTCTAATTGGCTCCCCATTCAGTTTGATAGTGGGACGGGATTTCTCACTAAACCAAATGTACCGGCACTTGTCTGCAGCAATTTCCAAGTCGTACTCTGTTAACCAATCACTGACTATCTTCATCGCAGTCGCCCCTCTAGCCGTCACGCCATTAATTTTCGGGGCCGATAAAAGGAGGAGGACGTCATCTGCATACGCTTGTATTCTCACTCCTTCCGGCCAATTGCGTTTGAGCAGTTGATCTGCCACCAGGTTCCATAGCATGGGGCCCGAGCATGACCCCTGCGGGCAGCCTCTGGTCTGGTGATGAGAGACGAACTGTCCTTGTGTCTCCATGCCTATAACTCTGTCCAACAGGAGATTCTCCAGAGTTGCTGTTATTTCACGTGGCGCGGGAATTGATTTTAGGAGCTTTCGGAGAATGGGGAATCTCAGTGAATTAAATGCTCCTTTTATGTCCAGAGACACAAGTGCCACATAGCGGTTGCTTCTTTTTGCCCCATCGATGGCGTCCAGCAGGTCACAGAGTGCCTCTTCTGTGGAGCGGCCCATGCGAAAGCCATATTGGTGCTGGTGAAAAAAATTCACTTTGTCGAGGTGATAAGTGAGACGTTGCACCAGAATTCGCTCCAGAATCTTGCCTATGTGTGGCAGCAATGTGATGGGCCGGAACGAGTCCAAGTTGTCGGGGGATCTGCCATTGTTAAGGAGCATTAACACTTGTCCCGTTTTAAAAGCCGCAGGCACTGAATTCAGTCTGAGGCATTTGTTGTATAGGGCATCGAGGATATCTGGAAATTTTTCGTGTATAATGGTCAGCATGGGGATCGTTATTTTGTCAGGCCCTGGCGACTTTTCCTTGCCTGTTCTCGCTAGTGCTCTCCCGATTTCGTTTTTAGTAATGCTAGGTTCCGGATTGTCATTGGTTGCGATGTGAGAAACATTTTCATCTTCGTTAGATATATATTCAGCCAGATCTGCGCTCTTATCTAGATACAGTCGAATCCAGTTATAACGAACTTCAAGGGGCCGGAGAAATCGCTTCGTAATAACGGAATTTCGTTATAAAGGAATGCGAGATTTTTACATTGTTCCAGATACAGTCAAATCCAGTTATAACGAACTCCAAGGGACCGGAAAAATCACTTCGTAATAACGGAATTTCGTTATAAAGGAATTCGAGATTTTTACATCGTTCCAGATACAGTCGAATCCCGTTATAACGAACTTCAAGGGGCCGGAGAAATCGCTTCGTAATAACGGAATTTCGTTATAAAGGAATGCGAGATTTTTACATCGTTCTACACTCGAATCCCGTTATAATGAATACCGTTATAGCGAAACTTTTCTAATCTCCCAGATAAGTTTATATAGGAACAATGCAAAAATCTGGAATTCCTTTACAACGAAATTTCATCATAACGAAGGGATTTCTCTGGTCTCTTGGAGTTCGTTATAACGGGATTCGACTATTTCTTTTTTTTTTTTAATGAACTATATGGCAACGTGTTATTTTAACCCCTCGACTGTTATAAATCAGTATGTTCCTCAACATTCCTGAAAACAATGGACCAGTAAAATGTCTGAAACAATTTGACGGACCGCTTGTGACCTGTATTACGGGATATTCCTGTAATTTGGGGGTCATTAAAGTATTAAGTCAGTGGCAATACGGGGGGAGGGAGAGGGGTTAGGGTTTGCTGACTTTTGATGACGGGGGGGGGGGGGAGGGGGGAGTGGAATGATGGGTCCGCGACCACCCTTTATAAAAATGCTATCCCACTTAGAACGGTTTTCCTACTTAGTACGACTTATTTTCGTGGTCTCAACCCTGACTAATTCTCATTAAGATTTCCTCTTTAAAGCGTTTTCCCTTCTTACAACGTTTTTTCATGACGGTTTTTCGAAAACGTTGTAAGTGCCGGGCCATAACTAGAGGGGGGAGGCAGGGCCGTCTTAAGGGCATCATGGGCCAAGTGGTTTTTCTGAGGCCCTACCTGGTAAATTATAGAAAATTTCAACCGGATCTCATTTTTGTGGGGCCTCTCTTCTCTTAAGGCCCCCGGGCCGTGCCTGGGTGGGCCCATGCGTTAAGATGGCACTGGGGGGGGGGCACCTGAACTACCATTCTACCTATTGATTTCTCCTCTACAGTGGTGAGAGAGTTTTCTCCTTAGAGTAATTTCTCCTTAGTGATCTCTAAATTTTCCGCGGTTCCTTCAAGTGATCCGCAATTATGCGGCGGAATCACCTAAGCAATCTGGGAATGTTCCGCAGGTAAGTTGAGTGATGTAGAACCGCACTAGGGGGCCCGCTTAAGTGCTCTAAAAAACTGTGCCACATGTCACTCAAGAGATCCCTTAATGTGCCACAGACCACTTAAGTGTTCTGGAATTGTGCCACGAGTCACTTAAATGCTCTGGAATCGGGCCACGGGTCACTTGAGCGATCTGTAAACGTGCCGCTTAGTTTATTTTTTTTTACAAAATTAGGTTTGAGGTGGAGGGCCACATTTGGTCTGCGGGACATGGGTTTAGCATAGATGGGTGGGTCACAATGAATTTCTTAGAAACTTTGAGCAGGATGTGGGACCCCTAGGCTAAGACTTTTTATGAGCCCCTCCTAGATGGGATCTTTGGTGCCTCCCCCCCCCCCCATATGTTTCATGAGCTCCAATGTAGTGAATTTTTTTCATGAAAAAACAAAATATAGAGAGAGAGAAAAATGGTAAGAATCGTCCAGGGCCCCCAGGCCGGAGACTGGGGGGCGCATGCCCCCTCCCAGTGTCCTGGTGCACGCCAGGTTTACATTGGCACCCGAGAATGAATATCAAACTGCTATTTCATGATCATTAAAAAAAAAATTTCAAGTGACTCGTGACACACTTCCAGCACACCGAAGCGATCCGTGACACATTTAGAGATCCCCTTGAGTGTCATGTGGCACAGTTGGTTTAGCGCACTGGGTACAGCACCCAGTGTGCTTCTACATCACTTAAGTCACCCGCACCACATTTACAGATTGCTTAAGTGATCAGTAAGTGTACCGCTTAGTTAATTGTAGCAAAATTAGGTTTGGGGGGGGGGTGGGGTAGGCCACACCAGATAACCTCCAGGGCTACATTTGGTCAGCTGGCCAAGGGTTTACCATATATGTTGGGTCGCAATGAATTTCTTAAAAAGACATTTTTTGAGAAATGTTGAGCCTTCAAATAGCATTGAAGTTATAAATTGATTATAATAACGTATTAATATATTTTCTTTCGAAATTTAAATTAATATATATATTTTGCATTAAAAAAATAAATTTTTGATCGTCTGGGGGTTGCCCCGCCCCTCCAATCCCTGCGTACGTCTTTGATCCCACCAATATGCGTTGGGAGGTAGCGAAGAAATTTTGCTGACAAGGTGGGGAAGGGGGGGGGGGGGTGTTAAAAATGGCTAAAAAATTTGTTGACGTAATACACTCATGTCCATAAATTAAGGATAATGCCAGCTCCGGCAAATAAAGGTTCAGAAACAAAACAAACGTTACTTATTCATAAAACCCATTTAGTAAACAAAAGATAAAGAGCAAAAACGATGGTGTATGTATGATACCATTCATAAAAACTACAATTTTTGATCCCTGGAGCAATTGTAAAAAATATCTCCTTTACAAAAACTTACTATTACATGGTTGGTATGATGGTTAATACATTGTATGTCTCCCATGCGATGAAATACAGTCCGTACAACGCCTAGGCATGCTGAGTATCAAATTATCGATCTGATCTTGGGGAAGATCACTCCACTCAGCAAGCAATGCTCTCCGAAGTTCCGGTACACATGTAGGAGGTGGTTGACGGGCTGCAACTCGTCGGCCAAGCATGTCCCACACATGCTCTATCGGATTCAAGTCAGGTGAGGATGCTGGCCATTCCATACGGGTTATATCCTCAGATTCAAGGCATTCGTTTACGATGTTTGCTCGGTGAGGACGGGCGTTGTCATCCATAAACACAAATTCTGCGCCCATGGCACCCCTAAACGAACGTACATGTTGTTCCAGATTATGTTGTCCCGTTAAATTTGGGCTTTCGTGGTTCCGGTTTGAACATGCAGATCTGTTCTGGAACCCAGTATAATTCCACCCCAAACGAGCAATGCTGCACCACCATAACGGTGTCGTTCAATGATGTTGTCTTGGTGGTAACGGGTACCTGGCGTTCTCCATATGAAAGTCCGACGTGAATCAGACTGCAAGCTAAACCTGGACTAGTCGGAAAACATCACACAAGCCCACTATGACGATGTCCACATTGCATTTTCTCTACTCCAGGCTAATCGCTGCCGACAGTGAGTTGCCGTGAGCGGAACACATCTGACAGGCCTGCGAGCATATAGACCAATATCTCCCAAACGTCTGTGCACGGTTTGCCTTGAAACTGCGGTACCCGTGGCTGCAGATAGCTGACGAGACAGGTCGGATGCTGTGCTCCGGTCTTCATTCGGCGTTGTAACTCGGGGGCGACCTGTACTGTAACGTCTACCGACATTTCCGTTATCTTGGAATCGTTGCCAAAGCCTAGAGATGACACTTTGGGCAATTCCAAGTTCCCCGGATACTTCCATCTGAATACGCCCACATTCCAGGCGGCCGATAATTCTACCACGTAAAAAATCATCCACATGCGTACTCTGTGCCATAACTATTCGCTTATGGCACTGAGCGCCTTACAGAACTCTTGTGAACAATTTTACTTCTTTGCCACCATTCCTTATATACCCCCCTCTTACACTCTCGTCATTGTGACGTACTATCGGCATCATCTGGTGGCTTCCTGAAATTTGCATTTCATTCTTGCAGATATGTGTGATAATTCTACAGGTGAAATTTTTACTTTAGATTTCGATTTCCGTGTGATTCTGAATTATCCTTAATTTATGGACATGAGTGTACTTGAACGGCCTCTAATTAGCGGCGGTTACTGTATTTTCTCGGATTTTTTGGAATACCACGGATTTTTTTCAATGCAATGATAAGAATCCAAATTTTATATAAGTATAGGTTTCGCGCTACTATATACATATATAGTTTCAGGCAAAGATCATCGTTTTTGATTAATCGCGTGACTAAATTTTTTCTTTGTTCAGATTGTGGAACAATAAAACGCATTTAATATAAGTACTGTATCTCACAGCATTTCGGAAGTGTGTGTTGAGCATCTACAGAACAGCTTTTATCGCGTATTTGTTCGACTCCTAGACCTCAATATCAACCGACGCTGCTACAGCGATGTATTTACATGCACTGAGCTATACGTAAACCTTATTTCCTTATAGCTCAGTGTGTACATGTAAGGGTACATTAAGGTACATTAAGGGTTTTCACAATCCCAATAACAAGTAGGCGGGCCCCTTTGTCTACCACGGCGCGTGTTTTTTACCTCCTACCTCATAGCCTTGGAAGGAAGCGAATCGAGATTATGTTACTATTTAGAGGAGCGTCGCGTTTAACACTCCCCCCCCCCTTCCTACCACGTGACTTCTCCTGCTTCTCTAATACTAATAAATTTTCCTCTGTCACTCCCCCCCCTCTTCCCATGAAACTTCCCCCCCCCCAAAAAAAAAGAAATTGCTGTGACTCGGATTCTTCACAGATTTGTGTGAAGTTGTGGAACATTGTGTTGGAAAACCGACCAGAGGAAGTTTTTGCCCCAGACAATTTTTTCACCGGACTTGACAAAAGTAAAAGAGCTCATTATTCACGTATTGCGTCAGAATCGATGTGGGGGGGGGGGTTCCCGATTTGATGACGGGGGGAGGTTTGGACGATGTTTCATCGACCACCCCTTTATAAAAATTCTTGATGGCATCTTCGGTGCGCTAAAAACGAGAAAAATCTTTCGCTAGTGTGTGGGCACCTGAACTAACATTCTCCCTATTGGTAAGTCCCCCTTACAGAGCCACTTTAGTGATCTCTAAATGTTTCGTGAATCCATATGATCTGGAAATGTGTCTGGACTGCTTGAACTGCTCTGGAACCCCCCAGGGCCGTCTTTTAAGAGCATTATGGGGCCCCCGGGCGAAGTGATTTTTCTGAGGCCCTTCTTGGCGAACTCTCGAAAATTTGAATCGGTTCTCATTTTTGTGAAGCTCCTCTTTTCTTGGGGCCCACCCGGGCCGTTGGGCCCATGCGTTAAGATGACACTGTCTGAAACTGTGCCACGCATCACTCAAATGATCCGTAACTACGCCGCGGTTAACTTGAGTGATGTAGAGCCGCACTGGAGGGCAGCTTAATTGCTCTAAAACTGTGCCACATGTCACGCAAGGGGATCGCTAAATGTGCCACGGATCGCTTAAGTGTTCTGGAACTGTGTTACGGCGTCCCTTAAGTGATACGTGGATGTGCCCCTTGAGAAATCTGAAAATGTGGGCATGGGTCGCTTAAATGCTCTGGAATTGTGCCATGGATAGCGTTACGTATTATCTTCAAATAGCATTGAAATTAACGGAAATTGATTATATTAACATATTATATAAAGGTATTTTCTTTCGAAATTTTCATTATTTTTAAAAAATATTAAGAAAAAAATAAATTTTTGACCGTCTGGCAATGGGGCGGGCACGAGCCCCCTATGCCCCCCCCCCCCCGCGTGTGTCTCTGATGCCACGAATATGTGTTAGGAGGTAGGGGGCAGAGATGACGAAATTTTGCTGACAACGGGAGGGAGGTCAGAGTTTTGCTGATGTGGGGGGGGGGGTAGTTAGAAAGGGCTAAAAATTTGCTGACGTAATGCTTTAACGGCCTTTAAGGAAAAATTTAATTCTGGTCTGGTCTGAAGCCGTCGCCACGACATCCAATACAGTGGAACCTCGTTAATACGTCGCTCAGTTATACGAATTTCACAGTTATACAACCCACGATGTTGCTGCATTTTACGGATAAAGCCGGGTTTTTCTTGGAGTAGGTTTTTTTGCGCCGCGTGACCCGAATTGGGTCATTTCGCGTCGCCAGAAACGTGACATAATCACGCTGCGCGTTTGTGTTTCCCTGGCTTGGCGCATCAGCTCAGGGTGGCTAGTATATAGCAGTGTTTCTCAACCGGTACCGGGCCCTGGCATCAGTCAAACCGAGCCGTGAGTGATTCATCGTTTTATTTTTTTCCATTCATTTCCCATTAGTTGTGCTTATGAGGCCACCGGGCCTTCCACTCGAGAAAAATACTCAACCGGGCCGCGAGATTCCAAAGGTTGAGAACCACTGGTATATAGGATATGGCCATCAGCTCCTCTGTCGTCTGCATGAACTTTGGATTTGCTGACTTTTGATGACAAGGGGAGGGGGGGGGGCTTGAACGATGCTTACGTCATCAACCACCCTTTATGAAGATATGAAAAATTCTTAATGACATCTTATTCGGTGCGCCAAAAACCGGAAAAAAACCTTTCGATAGTTATTGGGCACCTGAGCTAACATTCTCCCTATTGATAAGTCCCCTACAGAGCCACTTTAATGATCTCTAAATGTTTCACGGATCCTTCAAGTGCTCTGGAAATCTTTATGGGCCGCGTAAGTGGTCTGGAACTGTGCCACGGATCACTTAAGTAATCTGGGAATGTTCCGCGGGGTACTTGAGTGATGTAGAACCTGCACTGGAGGGCCACTTAAGTGCTCTAAAACTGTGCCACATATCACTCAATGGATCTCTAAATGTGCCACGGATCGTTTAAGCGTTCTGTAACTGTGTCGCGGGTTACTTAGGTGATCTTTGAATGTGAAAGTGATCTCTGAGGCCTACTTCAGTGATCTGAAAATGTGCTACGGGCCACTCAATGCTCTGGAATTGTGCCACGGGTCATTTAAGCGATTTTTAAAAATGTGCCGCTTAGTTCATTTTTACAAAATTAGGTTTGATGGGTGCAAGCCACATCAGATAACCTTCAGGGCAACATTTGGTGTGCGGGTTAAGGGTTTACCATATATGGCTCAAAGGGTGGGTCGCAATGAATTTTTTATAAAGGTACATATTTCCTTTCGAAATTTTAATTTTTTTTACAAATATTTTTTGCATTAAAATTTTTTTTTTTTCGTCTGGGGAGGCGCACGATCCCTCTATTCCTCCCCGTCCCGCGTACGTTTCTGATCCCACCAATATGCGTTAGGACGTAGGGGGCAGTGATGACTAAATTTTGCTGAGAAGGGGCGGAGTGGGTCAAAAATGGCTAAAAATTTGCTTCGCCCCCCCCCCCCCCTTCAGTTTGAACTTCAACGAAATGCAGTCGAATCTCGTTGTAACGAACTCCATGAGACCGGAGAAATCACTTCGTTAGAATGAAATTTCGTTATAAAGGAATTCCTACGTAAACGTATCCGGAGGATTAGGAAAGTGTTCGTTATAAAATGAGATTTTCGCTATAACGGTATTCGACGATTTTTTGGGTGACTAAATAACTTTCAGAAACATCAACATTGCATTTTTTTCACGGTAAATTTTTGAACCAGGAGCTTCAGAAGTTCATGAACGTCATTTTCCACCCAGGGCCATGTAAAGAGTGACTTAGAGAGCGAAGGGCCAAGTCAAGTGAATTATTAAAAAATTCACCAAGAGAGTGAGGAGTCAGGTCATTGAGTGACCAAAAGAGTAACCTATAGAATGTGTAAGCATGGAAGTGACCTAGGAAATGTGTAAAGTTTATTATCGGAGCTGCTAAAATAGCCGTCAATGATGTGAGAATGTGAAAACCAACTCATCACCAAAGAAAGCTTTTCAAGCGGCGTTCCTACAGAAATACAGTCAATTCCCGTTTTAACGAATACCGTTATAGTAAAAATCTCTATAAAACGAAAACGTTTCTAATCCCTCAGATAAGTTTATATAGGAACAATGTGAAAACCTGGATTTCCTTTATAACGAAGTGATTTCTCTGGTCTCTTGGAGTTCGTTATAACGGGATTCGACTGTACAACAAATAAATTAATCGATTAAGTCGATTTTAAAGTCGGGTTTTTCCTAAGAGCAGGTTTTCTGCGTAGCGTGCAACGTGAAACGCCCAGTGCGACATGCCGTCCACTCATCAATGAGCCTCACCAACAACAACCTCTTTTGAAAATTGCCGTGGAAATGACGTTTCACGATCGCCATCTTGGATTGAAGATGACAAAAAAAATCGCCATAAACAATCTAAAAATTCACAGATTGGCCAGCTATCAGCGGAAAATATATTATTTTTAGCTCAGCTACATTGAACTATTGTAAAGGCTCTGAAAAAATCCGGAGCGATCGGCCATGGACAAAGGCAGCGATTCTCAACCGGTGTTCTGCGGAGCCCCAAGGGACCCTTTTAAATCTCGGGGCTCCAAAATATGCACTAAGAGACGCTGAAAGATGCAGTAAAAACGCATAAATATGCACTAATAAACGCTGGAATATGCTCTGAAAAATGCCGGGATATACACTACCGTGAAATTATAAATATGTGCTAAAAATGAAAAAAAATCCATCTAATATCACACGCCGCAGTTAAGCAAAAAAAAAAAAGGAAAAGAAAAATGCACACAAAAATAAAATATAAAAAATATGCATTTCAAAGTGTCAAAAACTGGGGAAAAAAATTCATAAAAATTGTGAAAATATGCATTTAAAAATACCGAAATATCCATGAAATTAAAAAAATCATGCCTTAAAAACTCTTCAATATGCACAAAAGGACATGTACAAGTATACTGTGAGAAACATACGTGAAGTGAAAAAAATATGTATGCATTTAAATAATGCTGAAGTTTCCCTTAAAAATAAAAAATGTGCACAAAAATGAAAAAAATATCGTAATAAAATATTTTCTTGAAAAAATTGAAAAATAGAACGCGATTTAATAGGGAAAAAAATGCTAAAAATATGCACTGATTCTAAAATTTTAGGGATTTTATGCAATATATTATAAGCACCAACTACAAAAAAATGCTAAAATATGCAACTGCATATAATCTGATCTCTGTTTATTAACACGACGGAATTTATTCATAAAAGAAAAGCGGAGTATTAAAACATGGAATAGGTCTACAAAAACGACACACACCTTTTTTGAGGAAATATCCATTATACGGCTGTTCGAAAGCCCGAAAACAATCACAAAATAAACCCGTTCGAGCTTAAAAAAAAGAACTGTCGCGGTGAACCCGATGCGTAAATTCGGCTGCAATTGACACTTTTGAAGCATTGAGTATTCCGTTTATCATTTTCAGAACCGATAAAATATACGAACTGGCTCGTCTAGATAGCAGCAGCAGCACAAAGGCGAGCGTTCGTTTTTGCGTCTACGAGGCAGCTGAAAAAAAACGCTAATTATCACCAACCAAGACGGATTATCGATATGAAACCGGCAAAGAATAGCATAAAATGTGATTAATGGCCCACGTAAACTAAGTTTTTAAAAAACAAATATATGTAATTGCGAATAGATGTTCACAAATGAACTACGGTAACGATGATACAATCAATGCTGCGTGAGGGGTACCGAAGGAAGAGAGCGCTTCGGAGACACGTCCGCTCCGCACGGTGTCTGGAATGCAACTGAATGAGAAAACAAACTTAAAAAATTCACTTTTCAACAAAAGAAGAGATTTTTTTAACAATATAGATTGAGAGGATTCTCAATTCTCAGTTTTATCGAAAATTATATATTTTTAATTTTTTTATTTTTTTATTTTAATTTTTTATTTTCTTTTTAATTTTTTTTATTTTTTTATTTTAATTTTTTATTTTCTTTTTAATTTTTTTTATTTAATTTTTTAATTTTTGATTTAATTTTATTTTCTTTTTTTTCTTTTATTTTTTTCTTTTTTTATTTTCTTTTTTTCTTTTTTTATTTTCTTTTTTTCTTTTTTTATTTTCTTTTTTTATTTTATTTTGTAATTTATTTTTTCTTTTTTTCTTTTTTTTATTTTCTTTTTTATTTTCTTTTTTTATTTTTTATTTTTTTTTATTTTCTTTTTTATTTTATTTTTTTATTTTTTATTTTTTTATTTTTTTTTATTTTATTTATTTTATTTTTTTATTTTTTCTTTTTTTATTTTTTATTTTATTTATTTTTTTTTTTTTTTTTTTTTATTTTTTTTTTATTTTTTTTATTTTCTTTTTTTCTTTTTTTATTTTATTATTATTTTTTAAATTTATTTACTTATTTTTAATTTTTTTAATTTTTTACGTTTGCTTTCTCATTCAGTTGCATTCCAGACACCGCGCGGAGCGGACGTGTTTCCGAAGCTCTCTTCAAAGTACGACGCACGAGGGGGAAGCAGTCGTTATTCTCGGCGTTTTTCTTTTCACGAATATCGGTATACGAATATCGGTATATCCGAATATCGGAATATGTTCACGGCATATCACCGTGAACTTCATCGTTAATTTGTGAAAATGGATTTAAAATTCACAATTATATATATATACACATATTTTTAACGAGGACCATCGCACATTTATTCTGTGCGATTTTTCGCGTTTCAGATCGATAAACCATTGATGATTAATTTTGAAGACTAACAGTTTGAATATCGTAACATTTACAGATTGAGTGTCTCGCGGTTTCTCCAGTTTGAATAATATGAGTGATTTGTTTTTTTGGTGAATAATTAACTTTGTTTTTCTTACAAGTTGTCTTCTACACGAAAAGATGAACGTTCGTCTGTGTGTTGCTTGCTATCTAGACGATCCAGTTCGCAGATTTTATCCATTCTAAAAAGAAGCATATAAATGGAATAACGCTTCAAAGTATCAATTACCGTCGAATTTTCCTTCCAGGAGTTACTACGACAGTTATTTTTTAATCTAAAATAGATGTATTTTGTTTGTTTCGAATAGCGTAATGGATATTTCCTAAAAAAAGGTGGGTGTCGGTTTTTTTCTAATTCACAAATACACACACACAAACATGTAATACACAAATTCATACATGTGTTACACTAATACAAACATAATACACACAAAATACATGCACACATATTACAAACATTTTGCAGCCTCAAGGGAAAGTCCTTCCAGCAGGCCTAAAGGAATAAACTATGGAATTTTTTTTTCTCTCGAAACAGCATTATTATATTTATTATACAAATACAAATACAAATACAACGCCACAACAGGCAAAATGCCCAACGAGGTGGCTGATAAAAAGATGCCCATAAAAATATGGTTGTCATATGTTTCAAAAATACAGCAACCCAATTAAAAATGCAATTAACACAAATTACAAACAATATATACACATGATAAAATATTATACAATGCCCATAAAGAATACTTATGGTTGTCTTATTCTAAGAATGGATAGCTTCTCGATTTACCCCAACATGTTTATCGTATTTCTTTTTAAACGTGTCAATTGTGTTACAATTTACTACCTCCGGGGGTAAGCTATTCCATTTATTAACAACCCTATTGGAGAAAAATTCCCTGCGACACCATAACCTTGCATTGTCCCTCACCAATCGATACTGGTGTCCCCTTGTAAAAGCAGTCGATTGGCGGTGTACTAAAAGTTCATGGTCCATCCTATCCATCCCATTGAAAATTTTGAACACTTCGATCTTAGATACGTAAGCGTACATCTAGTGGAGTGCGGTCGCAAATTTTTGCTCCGTGCTTTCCTATTATATTTTTCAGGTACACGATCCCGTACGTGCCAAGGAGCCTTCCCCGACCGGGATAATGAAGAGCGGTGTTCTGCAATGCTGTCTCTTACATGCAAGATTGGTCCCGGAAAAGGAGGAGCATTGGAGACATCTGGGAGAAATTTCCAGGAAATATGTCGAGGATAAGAAGCCAAATGAAAGAGTAACTGAGCTAGTCGAGGCAATTGCTCAGCTCATGTTTGGGCTGAGTAAGGACCAGGTGGCGGAAATTCATGACCAAACCGCCACAAAACGATCCTGCAAGACCTTTTCTCTTTTTAGGTCTACTTACGAGCTATTCGAGAGGACCAAGAAACTCACGTCAGAGGCAGAGAAAATCAACGCCAGGACGGAGTTAATAGATAACTTCTACTTGATGACTGTCATAGCGGACGCGACACACTGCGAGATCGTCCGGAAACGAGCCAAGCAGAGCAAGAAGAAGGTTCCGGAAAACCCTACAGAGGATGCCGGTTCACCAATTTTTTCTCCGGTCCCCTTCCCGTCTCCGGGAAACGTAACGATGCCAGAGGATGCGGCTGTTTCTTCTGAAGACGCACAAGCTCCTCCCACTGCATCCACCGAACCAATCAACACGCCTCCTCCTGAGGAGACTATGGTAACCCCGCCTCCCAGACAGAGCGGGCCAATCGCAACGTCCTCAACACGAAAGCAGAGGAAAATCCCACCCATCTATGTCTCAGCAAATGGGAAGTGGAGATCACTCGCAGCTGAGCTGGACAAAAAATGCCTTCGGGCATTCGATGCCAAAATCCAGAACGGGAAGGTCTTGGTCTTCCCCTCCTCTACTGATGACCACCGAGCCATCACCACATATCATGTGACTCTTTTCGTCCAATCAGGTACACGAACGCAACCGACGAATGAGGTGCGACCATGGCGCAAGATGATGACGTCAAAGGAGCGATCACTTTTCCTCCGAAATATTAATAAGTAATATGACTAACAGAGCTCGTCCAGACATGTTTGATTTAAAATTCCTGGTTAATTAATTCATTAATTAACCGTGGGTCCCCCACTAGACAGTGCTCCCAATTTCAGACTGACATACATGCATTTTCACATACACACACAATGCTCCCTTGCCTTACTCTTCACAACAGCCCCCCGTGGGCTGACATGAGGGCAGCTAGTGTCATCCATGACAGGTACTGCCAAAAATCCCCATTCGTTCGTTCGTTCGTTCGTTCGCCATCACCAAGCACTTACGGGAAAAAGGGATAGAGTTCCACTCCTTTTCCCTGGACTCCGACAAACCCGATAGCTATGCTATAAAGGGTCTAGACCCCTCGTCCTCGGACGAGGACATCATGCTATCTTTACAGGATATAGGTTTCGTCCCAAGCAAGATCCAGCAGATTCGCAGAAGGAAGGATGGAGCCAGGCTGCCCATATGGAGGGTAGACTTCCCGAAGGTTCCTGACTCGTCCGCATTCCTGTTGGTCAGCACCCTTGACAAACTCCGGGTCAGGGTCGAGAAATTTCGGCCACGAGGAGCAGCAAAACACGTCATGTGTTTCCGATGCCAGCGGTGGGGCCATCATTCTTCCGGATGCAAAGCGCCCGAAAGGTGCGTGAAATGCATCGGTCAACACGCCACAAGAGACTGTACAAACGTACGCGGGGTCGACAAACCCCAGTGCGTAAACTGCAAAGAATTCCATACTGCAAATTACAAAAATTGCAGTTTCTCTCCCTACAGTAAGAACTTCAAGCAGGCAGAGAAGACCAAACGCGCAAAACCCACGAAGGGTATCCAGGAAGCAGCGATGTCAACTCCCAAGCCTAATCCTGAAGCCGAAATCCCGGCAACAGCCGAGGTGTCAACTTCATATTCACCGGACACCAGTCTGGATGAATCAGACATAGACCCTATGGACAAACTCAAATTGGCCTACCAAGACGTCATGATCAAACTGATCGAGGTCGACGGCCACTCCAGAACTGATGCAATCAACGAGGTCCGAATGACGTTATTTACTACGCAGGAATACGTCGCGGCCATCCTGGCAACTCCCGGCACCAGAGAAAAGCTGGCTGAATCGCGCCGACGGGCTCAGGAAAGGCACCGTCAAAAAAAAGCGTTGAAGGACTCCAACGCTTAATTCCTGGAAACTCGTCTCCGGCCGGACCCTCCTCTTTTCTTTTTTCTCTTCTCTTTTTGTAGCGTCCCCCTTCTAAATGTTATTTTTACTATTTTTATTTTTCTTCTAGGCAAAAAAAAAAACCAAAAAAAAAAAAAAATTTCCAAAAATTTTGAAAAAAGAAAAAAAAAATTCCCTATCTCTTCTCTTTTTCCTTTTCACCACTGGACTTTTTACTTCTTCCACAGGTCAACAGCCAATCCTGCGCAGGCGAGCCCTTGGCCAATGGCACCCGCTGTTGGACGGGGCATTTTTTCTTTTTCTCTTCTAGATGCTGGTTGGACTCGGCGGCATTTTACCTGAGGGAAAATTCGAAATGGCTGGAACTTGAACTTTAAAATCCCGAATTTGACTCTACACTACATCTTACACACATTTACTCACACATTCATGCACACGAGCCAAATTAGGTCACGTACTTCGTGGCCCGCGGATAAGTCTGGTAGAACGGCCATAAAAAATTGTGCCGCGGGACCAGCAAACCAACCTTAATTCAGTTCAGTTCAGTTCTTAGATACGTGTTCAAATGTATTTCCGTTTATGTATAGATCTGAATGAGGCTCACTATTAATTTGCTTATCGTGAAGCTCAATTATCGTATATCATTTTTTTTATTATTATACTCTTTACTTGTACTCAGTTCACAATATTGTTGTTATATACTCTTTCAATACATTCATCTAAATGGTTTCGTAATCTATGCGTCTGATGAAGTCAAAAATCACATGATTTATGCTTTTATTATTATTAAATTGATTTTTTCAGTGTGAAAAATGTTTAATATCTTAGGGGCAATGAAGGAAAAGCTCTTTTTATATAATATTTTATTTCATTTTGGTACTTTATAAACTCGATTATATCTGTTTGTAGTTCTATTTTGATTTTTAGTTAAGTATTTTTCATTTAATTGTGAAAATTTATAACAAAAAGTTTTGCCTCAAACTTAGAGTATGGCATCGTATTTTGCAACTATCGATTAATATTTGAGATCTCATTCTGTTATATATATATATATATTATCTAATTTCCGAATATTCTCGTAATATGCTCCTGCCCAGGCACTGATTGCATAATTGACAATTGAATATATATATATATATCACTTTTGTAAGAACTATTCTAATTTCTTTTTTATACTCCACTGTTCTTTTTATGAATAATATCCGTCGTGATGAGTATATAGTGATAAATCTATTCTGAAAATTCAGAGTTGTAACGTTTTTAAGATATTGTTTACGTTGATTCATCAACATATTTTCAATCCTTTTTTGTAACCTTTAAACGGCCAATGTTACATCGGTTTCATTAATTGGAAAAAATATATTTTTCTTCAATGAACGTGTGAGAGATTTCAGTTTTAATTTATAAAACAAAAATTTAATTCATTTCGGCGCTCATAAGCAGCAGCATGTCATAAATTTAAAAAATTTTTAAATCACCTATTTTCAAGAAAAAAATGAAATTTAATTTTAATGTTTTTCTATAGGCATGAGCAGGTTCAGAAAACGTATAGGAAAATTTTTTCATGAAATTCATGGTTGATATTGTTAAGTTAAAGGATTACAAGAGGAAATTACAGAAAAAATTTAGAAGATCAGTTCAATTCTTAATTTGGCCGGTAAAAGTCTAATTACAATTCACAGATAACTCATCTTCCTCGGCTTTCTACGAATTATTCTAATCGTTTATATGTGTGAATCGGTGCAGATATTTGAATATTTATATTCTTTTTTCTTAAATACCTTAGCGGTACCTATGGTGGTTCGCTCCAGATTTTTCCGGAGCCCTTGCAATAGTTTAATGCACACGGAAACCACTACCGACGTTTAGCTGAGGTAAAAATAAAATACTTCCCTTCAATAGCTAGTCAATCTGTGCAATTTTGTCAATTTCAATCCAATATGGCGGTCGTGAAATGTGATTTCCATGGCTATTTCAGAGAAGTCGTCAATTACCAAATTGGCTAAGGGCGGTATTCACCGACATGGTTTAAACCTGTAGTTACAATTTTTGGATAAGAATCAACATAGATTGGTTAAAACCCTGAGTTTAACCAATCTGTGTCGATCTCTTATCGAAAAATTGTGACTATAGCTTAAACCGTGTCGGTGAATACCGCCCTAAGTGATATGATTGGCTGATATCAGAGGAAATAACGTTGCCGCTCAACTGGAATCGGAATACAGTCGAATCCTGGTATAACGAACTCCAAGAGACCGGAGAAATCACTTCGCTACAAAGAAATTTCGTTATAATGGAATTTCGGGTATTTGGCATTGCCGCTATTTAAACATATATGGGGGATTAGGAAAGTGTTCGTTAAAACGAGATTTTCGCTATAACGGTATTCGTTAAAACGGGATTAGACTGTAC
The DNA here is from genome assembly GCF_987345545.1 of Pholcus phalangioides. Taxonomy (NCBI): domain Eukaryota; kingdom Metazoa; phylum Arthropoda; class Arachnida; order Araneae; family Pholcidae; genus Pholcus; species Pholcus phalangioides. The sequence continues at coordinate 22,607,211 of NW_028301605.1, forward strand.
TACTTCTTCACCGCACACCAACTCAGGTCATATATCGCCATACGGCAATTTCCAATCAGTGGAAGTGGGTGGGAAATGGAGGTTCCATCCATCGATTATTTTCTGTATCGTATTTTGATTTTTATTTAAAAAAATGTACACTGCTCAAAACAATTAAGGGGACATGTATTATTTATTTCAATTTGCTAAATTTATTAAAATTTAGTTCATGATTAAGATTAGCTCTTGTGACACAACCTAACAATATTCTTTGTCAACATTTCATCTATTAAAATGTTTAAAAATTGCAATTAAATAAAAACTGCATTTCCCCTAATTGTTTTGTGAGCAGTGTACATACGCCGCTTGAAAAGCTTTCTATGGTGATGAGTTAGTTGGCGCTCACATCATTGACGGCTATTTTAGCAGCTCTAATGGCCGGGGGGCAGTGGTGCTGGAGCCATTGTGCTCGGGCAAACCGAGAATTTATTCAATAATCAGAATTTCCTAGACGAACACCCATTGGTCAACAACACTTGACTGAGCAGTCACTCAGGTCTATCGCCATGGGCAATTTACTACCTAGTGAGTTGTACCGGAAGTGTAAGCGGGTGTACTTAACAGTCTGAGTGCGAACCTAGTGTTTTGTCTGATTTGTCAGTGCTGCCCTCTATATTTCAGAATTGAGTGAAGGGTAAATGATTGAATATTTGTACCGTTTTTGTAGGCCTGTTGCTCTGTGTGGCGAGACTTTTTTAAACGGGGAGATCGGCTCGCATTCGCGCCTCGTAGTCGGGAACCACGTGCTCTGTACAGAAAAGTAACTTCAGCTGACCACCACTGTGGCGCCGTAGGGGCCTCTACTACTGCTACATTCTGAAGGTTATTTCAAACAAGAAACCGTTAAAATTCCTGAGAAATATGCAATATAAGTGTGAATGTTTTTGTGGGATCCCGGGACATAGCCCTGGTGGTTGCCCCAGCCAAGTTACGGGCCTGCATTAATTCCAAGATTCCTTTTGAAATATCTAATTTTGCGTTTATTTTTTTAAATTCTAATTATTTCCATTTCTAAACAGTGCAGTGCCGCTCATATTATAGCCACTAGAAATAGCCTTTTATTCCAGTCGTCTTAGCTCATATGATATCGTTTCAGTACCAGCGCTACAACTACGGGGCAGAGGGGAAGGAGGTGATTCCGGGAGCTGGACGAGAGTGGGCGCTGAGCTCACTCTTAAATTGCTCCTTTTGTATTACATGAGGCACCAAAATGTGTGCTTTGCTGTCTATATTTTGAGAAATAGAAATACATATAAGACTACCCCAGTAGCACAACGGTATCGGCATGCGTCGGATCGACGTCGATGCGACGCCGGTTCGTCGAGTGGATACCGAGCGTCGAAAGAGGTCGGAAATTTCTACGTGTCCGATACCGAACGGTATAGTAAAAATGTATTCAGTCGGTAAACGCCAAAATACCTTCATTTTTTGCTCTAAAATAGTTTTACTCTCACTTTTACAGCATTTCGTTTCGAAGGAGAATATTTTAAACGATAATTTGTTTCTTTTGAAATAATCTAAATTTTTCGCCCATCATAACGTCGCACTTGCCATTTATAACGACCGACAACGACAAAGAACGGTATAGGACACTACGCGTTTCTCCCCTCTCTCCCCTCCCGTCTTCCCTGTCAGTAAGCATCAACAAAGCCGGGCATTTTAAAAGCACGGCGTTAGTTACAAGCTGCGAAGGCCGGCGCTTTTATTGTTTATTAACGAAACAGTTGACGCCGAAGACAGCGTTTAGAGAAAAGGTAAGCATTATTTCACTATTGCTATCGAACTGTATGATAAATTTTCCAAGTATTAGATATTGTCAATGTTTATTTATTTATTTTACCGCCGTTTTTGATAAATCCGTTCCCTCCTGCTGGGCTGTGATCTTTGGCGGGCCCTTAGATCAGGTTAACATGGGCCCCCTGTAGTGAATTTACAATGTAAAAAAATAAATAAGGGTTGTCACGGCACTCTCTCTTGAGCCGTACGTGCCGTAACCTTGGAGCTGAGGCTATTTGAGCTCCTATGGCCCACATCTGGGGCGTAGCCATAAATTTCGTTCGGGGGGAGGGAGCCAAAGTGATAGAATAATAGATTTGGCCATCTTTTTCCCTTATATTCGATCATTTTCTCACATTTCGGGGGGGGGGGGAACCAGACCCCCAAGTTCCCCCCCCCCCGCTACGCCCTTGGCCCATATCCAGGGGTAGGGCGCTTAGACTAAGATCTGGGGCCCTTCTGTATTCATAGCATGGAAAAATCAAAAATGATGGTATTTTCCCCGGGGGGGGGGGGGGCCTGTCAGCCCCACCCTTGTGATGAGCCATGTTGAGCGCTCCCTATAAATTTTGCGCTGAGCCCCCAACCCATATTCACGAATATACACAATACCACAAACCATTCCTCCTGCCTACGGGACGATTAGGGATTTTCAGCCCCCTCAATATTTTTTTCTTGTTAATAATTTTCATGTCAAACTGAATGATCATGGGCAAGGCAAGGTTGTAGCGTTCCGTCTTGGGGTCCCTGTTAAAAGGTTGCAAAATAAGTAAACATATTTTTTGTGAGGCTCCATTTGGCCCGATGCCCCAGCCTATTTACAGGCCCGATTTTTTGCCATTTTGTATCCTAAGCCTCACCCGTGGGCTATCAGGGCAGGGGTTTTTATGTTCTCTGAAGTAAACTTTTGTATAATATTATGTATATTTTATATGAATTATATTTTTATGTAGAAATTAAAGTTATTGAATTTTGTCATGACAGAATTCAATCATCATGCCCTCCTTTTCCCTGAATGCAAGGGAGCATGCTTAAAATTGTTTAAAGTATGTACGTAATAAATCAAATATGAACATGGAAATTTATTTGAAATCTATAGTATATACTTATTTGAAATTTTACATGCTATGAGTTAAACTTGACTGAAACTTCAACACAATGTGATAATTGGCTATATAAAAATATCACTCTTTGGTCTTGGCACACTATTCTATACAGTGTTAAAATATTTCATCAATAACAATGTAACTTCTTTTGTCTCTGGCCACATTCCTTACTCTCTAGGTCACTCTCATGCTTGCACACTCTGTTGTTCTTTTTTTTTTGCCTCACAGCCTAGTTCATTGCTCTTTAAGCCAATCCCATGCTTATACACACTAACAAACCTGACCCCCAGCCAATGATTTGGCTGTAGTTAGCATGTTTACAAATCACATATCGCTCTCTGTAATTGTATCTTTACCCAAAACATTATAAAAACTATTCCATCACTCAAAATCAGACATTGTATCAACAACCTTGGGGTTAAAAAATCTTTTTTATCATGAAATGGTTCCAACTTTCCCAAAAACTAATGTAATTGCAAAGAAGCCAGAGCCACATTTTTGTTCGATAAATTCAAGATCCTTATTTCTCTCTTCTTTTGTGACATTAATTCCCTATTAGAAGTTAACACTGACGAGCTTATAATAAATGCATAAAAGTGTGCATCTGTTAATTATTTTTCATATATATTTTTATATTCTGATGACAAAACCGTTGTATTGTTTGATGTTGATGCTTCTTTTATCTTCAATTGCAGCTTTTTCCATGCCAATACACATTCAGCTATGGAGCAGTTGTGTGTGTGTTCCTTTGTACAAAATAGTTAATTAATTGGCTATTGGTTTCAGAATTGCAATTATGTCCTTGACATTTCTTTTTTAATAAATATTTAAGATTTCACTAGAGATGTTACTATCTGAGATCTGTGGTCTTCACAAACTTTGGTAACAACTGACGAATTTTTAACATAATATTCAAGAGAATCACAATAAGTATTGTATTCCATCATACCTCTGCAGGAAGACCAATGCACTTCCACCTTACACATGATACCATGCTTTTGAGAGATGATTGCGGAAGAATCTAAATATACTTTTAACATGCTTTGTTACATCAGTTTTAACCAAATCTTCGACTAACAAGTTTAAAATGTGGGCACTGTAGCAATATGTAAGTCCCGAAAAGCCAAGCTTTTCATCCAGGGTCTTTCTGGATGAAACCATATTTGCAGTAACAAAATTTGATATGTTACATATGAAGTTTTCTTCTGTTGACTTCACTGAACTAAAAACCACATTTGCTAAATAATTTCCAGCATGTGATAAGTCAGATGAGTCAATAGTATCAACATAGATGGCTTTACCACACTATTTGATAACACACAGAATTTATTCATTATCCATCCATTCATCGCCATGCAATTTTTGATTTTCTAAGTCAACTTATAATATACATTATAATATAAAAATATTTGAAAATGCATTTAAATTAATTGATATTTAAAATAATCTAATAACAATTTAAATCACTTTAGAGCTGCATAAATAATTTTATTCAATTACAACAGATAATTTTTCACATCTGAAAAAAATTGATTTAAATCATGATTTAAACTGCTGATTTAAATCACTACAACCCTGATCATTTTGTCACACACTCACCCGATTTCTTGCTCTCTCCAGGTCACTCCCATATTCACACCCTCTAAATCACTTTTTGTTACTCCTATGCTTGCACACACTGTTACTCATGTGCTTGCACATTCTTTTTGCTGCATAGTGACTTAGTTCCATGATCTCTTGGTAGAGTGGGAAGGTTGAATGACATGACCAGTTGACTACTTGACCAGTCATTCCTTAAATTTGCAGCCCCTTTGAAATTTTCGCCTTGAGCTATAGTCCACTTAGCCTCTTTGTGAATACGCCATTTGGGGGTACCTTACCAGATTCCTGTCTGGGGGCCATCTTCAAGATGTAAAGAGGGGGGCATGCCTACTTGGTGATGTTGAAAATATTTATTAGCCCATTAACTTATATATAGATCATGGGGCCTCTGATATACTAATCTGGACCCATAATCGCTCAGAGCAGGATTTTTTATGTGGTTCTGTGTAGTATATTTCTAATGTAAGTGAACAGTGATTACATTCTTTTTCAGCTCCCCTTTCCACTCTATATGCAAGGGGCTATGATTAAAATTGTTCAAAGTATGTTCGTGAAATATTAATAAGCAAATGTATACTTTGAAATTTTTATACCACATGTACCTATTTGGAATTTTTCTAGGAGTTAAACATGACACAATGAAACTGCGATACAATGATAATTCCCTATATAATGATACCATGCTGTCGTCTCTCACTATTCCACCAATAAATCATGTGCAACGGTAAGTATTTTTCTTTTTCTTTAAATACCATTCAATTGGAATTTTACCTTTTATGATATTTTATTATTTTAAATAAAAGTTGTATCAGAAAAAAAGGAATCAACATGCGTTCTAATCTGTTGGAAACTGATGTTCAACTGCAGGGGCGTAGCCAGAAATTTCGTTCGGGGGGGGGGGGACCAAAGTGACAGAACAATGGATTTGGCCATCTTTTTCCCTTTTTTCGGTCATTTTCTCACATTTCAGGGGGGGGGGGGGAACCAGACCCCCAAGTTCCCCCCCCCCCTCGCTACGCCCTTGTTCAACTGCCATGGGGGCAAATGTGGTTAAAATGGTAAACTTGTATAATACAACCTTGAAAAAGTTAGTGAAAATTAATTATCAAATATTTTTAGTACAGACAATTCCTACAATAATGATGGTAATTTTGTATAATTTGTAATATAATTTAAGATGTACAGTATATATGAAGTTAATGCATTGAACGATTATTCTCGGAGTGTGATTGTGCAGCTGATTGCTATACAGGGTTGTCATGAAGGAAATATTGCTGAGTTGGAATATCCCTCATATCATATATATGGCCTTGCTACGTTGAAATAATCTGTTTTTACAGTTAATAAAACCTTGACATAGAAAGTCCAAGCATAGGTCTCCATACACAACTAAAAGAAATAAAAATAATTTGAATTGTACACAAAATGGTTTCAAAGTGGTGCATTTGTTTGTAGTTTATGTGTACAATTGCAGACTATTTATATAACTTGCAATAAAATAAGGAGTAAAATCAAATTTCAGGATACAATGTAAAGAATATTCATAAGTACAGTATAAATGTGTTTTTTTTTTTTTAAATTACAGTTTTTCCTGTGCAACTGTGCTTAGGTTTTTGAAAATGTGATTGTGGAGACTTGAGCAAAAATTAGTGGAGCTTCTGCATTAATTTTCATTTCAAAAACCATGTTTTGAACAATTTAGAGTGAAAATTAATTATCAATATTTTTAGTATAGACAATTCATACAACCTGAAAATTAGTTTATCAAATGAACAAAACATTGCTTTAAATCTTGACCTCTACAAAAGATCAAGATTTAAAGCAAGATCTGAGTATATTCTTGTATATGCACACACACATAGTTTGTAATTTTTTTACTACATTTTGTCTTATTTTCATTCTATAAAACTGAATTTGTTCGGCTAAGAGTCATCCAGTAAATTTCAGTCACTGTTTAGAAAGTCCAAATCAATCCAGAAATCAGATTTTTTTAACGTGAAGCTCAAGATGAACACCCGCTGATGCAAAACATTTCCAACATCCAGTGCAAATGTATCAGTAGCTATTATTTTTTGTGGTATTCGTGTGATTGGTCTGAGAGATTATTTTGATGTTAGAGAATATGATTTTTTCACACCATAAAGTTATCAAAGATATTGGTGGTTCAACATTTCAATATATACCTATTTAAAATTATCATGATTTCATGAAATATTGTTGGGGGGGGGGCGGCTTGAGCCAGTGAAAAGTTGCACCTGCAAATTATACTCATAAAATATATTTCTCTAATGTAGGCTACTATCAAAATATTCTCAATATTCAATAAATTAAAAGAAATGTATTTTCAATGTTTTATAGGTTTTGTCTGAAACATAAGATTGCTGAAATTTTTTGCTGGCATGAAGCACCCTGTTCCATGTGCAATAAAAGTTCGCAGCTGTGTTAAAAAAATTTATCAATATTTGAAAATATCTCTTTAAGAACTTGTATATGGAGCAATATTAAATCATGTCTAATAATTCTATTTGTGCTCGCTTTATCTTTGCTCTCTTCATTTAAACCGCAGAAAACTGGAACTAGTTTTATTTGAACAGGTCATATAAAATGCATTTAAAATTATTGGTGGTGTGTTCAAATGGCCTGAATTTCTAGAATCCTGTACGTATATAGTGTGAGGTAAGTATGCCAGTAATAGGCTTCCTTTTTCAAGTTTTAAAAAATATATATCAAAAGTTATGAGAAAACTCTGTAGCTTTTTTTACCATATACCAAGCTATATTCTTTCAGTTGCCGTTCGGTGTCCAAGCTGGTTTTGAAAAAAAAAATTAGGTGGAAAAAGGATGCCAATAATCAGTCAAAGCAAGACATTTCATTTTGCACTAAGAGTAATAATTTCATATTCTAAATACAAAATTGATTGTGCTTTAAAGACGTTAAACAAATTGCACTTGAAGTTGAAAGGGTGGCGGCCTACTCTAGGGTGAATCATTTTCACATTATTCAAATTGTATGACGTGACATTGTAATCAGGCCTACCAATCTTGCTGAAGTGATACCCTCCTCTGTGAACAATCTTAAATACATTTTGCTTTCAAACATACTATATCTTTTAAGAGAATTCTTTTCTATCTACATACAGATATTAAGACAAAAAAAAAATAATGAGACTAAATTCCTGCAGAAGCAACTTCTCGAATGCTTAAATATAAAAAAAATGAAGCTTAGAGAAAACAGAAAAAGCAAGAATTGGAAAAGAAAAGAATAAATAAAAAAATAAAACTCAAAATAAAAATAAAATAAATAATAAAAATTAAAAAAATAAAAGCTCTCTCAAAAATACCTATAACTACATGCCTGTTTCAAGAAATAAAAGAAAAATAATTGCTCAAGGTTTTTGAGTTTGACAGGAAATAATAGGCGTTTTGTTCATGTACAAAATTATGTGTCTACATAATACGTCCAGATATTATTGCATTATTTCCCACAGTTGAAATCGAAAGAGCAGCACCTTGTTTTTCTGTGGATAAAAAATATCACCTGTGAAAGAATACAAGAAAGTCAAATTTTCATTTTAAATTATACCAGAGACCTATTCCATTTATAATATTTTTCAGTGATGTTTCTTTTTACAATTTTGTCAAGCCTATTGCATATATTTCATTGTTTTCATTCAATATCTGGGTGGCCATTTACTGCTATATGGACTGTAAATATTTTATTTATATAATTCTTAGCAGTCAAAATTTGATCTAATAACAATAACAGATGAGTTTGAATTATAATAAATTATTATACAAATAATTATTTCAAATATTAAAAATAACATTAAATATTTTGAACTGGCACACTTACTTTTTGTAGCAGTACGTTCTATTTTTTACGTTCAGAACACATAAGTGTTTCGTATAGTAGTATAGAAACTGAATTCTGAATGTAACTAGAACTTATGCATCAGAGTTTTTCAACTAGTGTGCTACGTGAGAATTGTAGTTATGCCATAAACATTTTTTAAGGAAATTATCAGATTAATTTTTAAAAGAAGTCTGAAGCCGCAGATATTGATTATACAATATCTGAGTACTATACACCCATCCTCCGGGAACACTTCGATATATCTATGAGATGGGAAGCGGGGTGTGTCCGGTCTTCAAAGGTCAAAGTATCTGAGTACTTAAGTGCGAGGAATTTAATTCTTTTTTTCAAATTAGATGTATGTGTAAGAGGGGAAACTGAGCAATTTTGAGAGAAAAAAAGCAATAGTTTTTTTTTTAAATATTGGCCATGGTTCATTTCTGTTATTACTTAATGGAAGAATTTTCAAGAATTGCACAAAAAAAAAAGGCATATAGAAATACCTCTGTTCTTGTTATCATACGTTATCATATTTATGGAAAGCAACCTTTTTTGCATTTCATTTGATACTATGGAACGCAGAAATCTATTACAAATAATAAGTCTTACAAGAAGATATTTAAACCTATCCCTGCTCAAAATTCAACCTAGAAAAAGCAGACATTGTAAACTGTATTAACTTGGATTTAACATTAAATTAACGGCAGATTGAGTTTTTGAATTTGAATTTATTTTTTGTGACCGATTATAGTAAATAGTTATTTAAAACATATTTTGTGACAATCATAACAAAAAATTATGTTTCTATTTTATATGAATTTAAGTGTGCCGCAGGATGAAGAAAGGGCCGACTTCTCGAAATAGAAATGTGGCGACATGTTTTATAGTAATAACAAATCATAGCTAACGTAATCGTAAACGTCAAACTACGTCGACAAATGTATGACATTTTTATATCGACGTCGGATTCGCTACATCGAACTGTACAGACAAATATATGCCATTTTTACGTAGAACGACATCGGTAAACGACGTCGAACGGTCTCGGGAGAGATATAGTTCGACGTCGGATTCGCTACATCGAACTATACAGACAAATATATGCCATTTTTACGTAGAACGACATCGGTAAACGACGTCGAACTATGTCGGGGTCAGATATAGTTCGACGTCGGATTTCGGCAGGTCGAACTATACAGACAAATATATGCCATTTTTACGTAGAACGACATCGGTAAACGACGTCGAACGGTATCGAAATCTCTACGTCGTTCTATATTGATGTGCTACTGGGGTAGGGTAACCAGAGCCAGGGCAGCATGGTCTTAAGAGCAGCATGGGCCGCTGGCCAAGTGATTTTTTTCTGAGGCCCTACTCGACAAATTAACTACTTCTCATCATCGGCGGAGATAGACTTGGAAGTCTGGGGGGGGGGGGCACGATGATGATGATGCCAATTCACATATGCATATATACATTAGATCACTTAATTTCACCTTTGACGCTGGGCCCCCCCCCCACATCTCCGCCCATGCTTCTCATTTTGTTGAGGCCCCTCTTCTCGTGAGGCCTCCTGGCCGTACCCTGGTGGGCCCTTGCGTTTAGACGGCGCTGACCAGAGCTATGCCTCCTATAGGAGGACGGTTGGTAACCCTATAATTATATAAGACTATAAGAAAGAAAGAGGAAAACAAACGCTGAAATTTATAGTTTCGAACGTATTTAACAGATGGCAGCACACGATGCCCTTTTCTTTTTCTTCAAAATGAAACTAAAACTATAAGAACATAGAGCTTGCAGTGGACTGTGTTTCAATTCAATACAGAAAGGAAAAACCTTACATCTGTGTGGAATTGCTAATCTTTGTTGAGGTAAAGGTATAAGATTATATTCGTTTCCTAATTGTTATTATGTACAAGTGATCTATTCATCGTAACATGATCTGTAATTGTGCCGCTGGTCACGGTAAAAGTGCTTTGTAACTGCGCCTCAAGTGGTCAGTACTGCGCGTCACTTAACCCTTAACCAGCGAGGTGGATGTCATTTTTGCCCCCCCCCCCGCAATCTTTACGTTTTGCCACCCCTTGAGAACGGTGGCAGATGTCAGTCGGTCGAGGCCCCGGGCGAAATAGAAAATATTAAGTCCCCTTAAATTGGAAAAAGTGTGAAGTTTGGGATTTTCGGAGCCCTTTAGAAGTCGTGCCCACGGAGAGCGTCCGGTGCCCCCGGCGTTTACAAATCTACCCCTGCTTGAGAAGGAAATGCATCTGGACCATCTTGTTTTCAGTACCTTTCAATCTTTCAATCTAGTTGTTTACACGTGTTTGACAAATTTATGATGTTATTCTACTTTTTCTTTCCTCTATATCATAAAGTTTACGCGGAAACTTTGATCAATGATTTATAGAGGGAAATACTTGGGGTCAAAATGACCACACCACTTGTGTTATCAATAGAGCCCGGCAGGGCCGGATTAAGATGTTTGAAGGCCCTAAGCACTTAAATAATTTTGCTGCCCTCCCTTTATACGTATATTTTACACATTGTTGAATCTATCAATAGAAAAAAAACATTGAATGGAACTTTGTATTTCAGAAATAACTAATCCAAGACCAGCAGTGGATCCAGAAGTAAGTTGGGGAGTAATCATCCCTCCCAAAATCCGTATAATATGATAGTAGACAGTAGCATGGATATCTCTAGATGATGACTGCCCCGGGGCGAGGCAACATCGATTGTCGTTCGGAGTGTTAAATGCATGCCTTCCTGGAAACCTCTGAACTGTCGAACTGTCATGTTTCCCTAAGGAGGCTTGAGAATTTTTCAGTCGTAAACATTACCATCTGAATCATTGTCTCATATATTCCGGAAGACGGATATACAATGTGTAAATTCTAAATATTTTGACAATTTTTACTACTGAGCTTCCAAAAAAAAAAGTACGCTTCTCTCTGATTTTTTTTTCTCAATCTAATTATTCACCTAATACAGTACCAACATTAGAGATATTTTGTTTCATGAACGGAGCCGGATCTTGAATCCTGCGAAGTACGTGGCCGCAAAAGGTGCCAACTGGAAACGGTGATTTCATTAACAACCAAAACACCATTCGCTTACACTTGAAAAATGTCCAGAAGCGACCCTGTTCGTGAATAGAGAGTTCGTGCATGAAAACATTTAAGAGCACAAATTTCCGAACATTTAGGATGTAGGCTACGTTGTTTACAGCCCCGGTAGTTCATTGCAAACTATTAAATAAGTTAGATATCTGAGGTTTAGGCTGATTGCAGCTAGTGTTGTTAATATTCGATACCCCCCTATTCCAGAGCGTCTTTTTGAATTTCGAATTTGAATATTCAAATATTAAGATTGCAATCTTGGATTTTGTTTGTGGCAAGAAACTCTTGGTTTTAAACAAGTAACAACATTGAAGAGCTCATATACAATGAATCCCACTTATAGCGTTTCCGTCCACATCCCCCCCCCCTCCCCACATCCTGGAGCAGGGGCCCCCAGGCTGAGATCTTTAGCGGGCCCCAAGCCAGACTTTTCAGTTGCCCTTCTGTAATGAATTTATTGCAAATGATGGTTATTGTCCCGGATCCCAGGGCTGGAGCCCTGTCAGCAGTGCTGTCTTAACGTATGGACCCACCCGGGCACGGCCCGTGGGGCCTCGACAGAAAAGGGGGCCTCCCAAAAATGAGATATAGTTGAAAGTATCTAGGAGCATACATGTAAGCTTGCCTGGTAGGGCCTGAGAAAAATCACGTGGTCCCCGATGACGTTTCTCAGTTCAACAAATTTTTTTTTACCTTCCAACTCGGATGTAGCACCCTTTCCTAGAGAGGTGGCACATGTGGCTGCACAAGTCGCACGGCCTCTGTGGGGGCTGAAAGACTTCAGTGTAGTTTCTTATAATTTTTGTTTTTTTCATACTATAAATTCTTTATCGGGGGGACCAGTGAAAAATCTAGCCTCTAAGGCCCCAACAAAGATCCCAACCTAGCGACCGCTGCTGCAGGACGTGGGTTTGATAAATGCATCCAGTCTTCCCGACTGGGCCAGTACGTCTTATAAATATTGTATCTAGGAAGTAACAATTTTAAGGAAATTAAAATTAATTCAATACTCTAGAATACTTTAATTCATTTTTAAAAATATTGTTGGTGCTGCCACCTACTTTCAAAATCAAAAGTGCCTTATTTAGTATTAGTATGTGGTGATGACGAAGCTCAGGTATAAAAAACAATTCTTCTCATTCAGCTTTGCTGCTTATAAATAGGCTGACCATATTTCTTCGAGAGAAATACGGGACATCGGGATTCCAAATACGGGAAAATACGGGACATCGCCAATTATCGCCAAAAACGACGCCAAAACCAAACGAGTTGCCAAATATTGTTGAGATTACGGAAAATCACAATGGCGGGAAATGATGCATTACTACAAGTAGCAGTGGATCAAAATGTATTCCACGAAAAAAAAAACGTTCACCATGGCAAATGTGGGAGATTAATATTCTCATATATAATAGTAATTATCATAAAATAATTTCTGAGTTGAAAAATAATGTCAATCTTTGACTTCAATACAGAATAAAAATTCAAGTAGGCTTCGTGTAAAATACGGGAAAAACCGGGACACTTTTGCCAAAAAGTCGGGACGGCCAAAAAAACAGAAAATACCGGGACTGTCCCGGGAAATACGGGACGTATGGTCACCCTACTTATAAACAAAGCTTATAAACTGACCTGAAAGATCAAATTTCCAGTTCAGTAATTTTTTCACGACCCAAAGAGACATCCAAAACAAAAGAAAAAACACTCTCCACAACAGCAAACGACAGGCACTGAGCTATCAGTAAAGTTTACTTATAGCTCAGTGACGACAGGTAAGATCGAAAAAAGTGAATTTTTCCACACTCCCCTTTATAGTAATGTGCTGCCATCTAATCTGAAATTTAAAAGTGACTGGTGATGATGAAGTTTAAAGTAAAAAAACTATATTCTTTATTCCGCTAAGTTCCCTATAAACAAAGCTCATGAACTGAACTGGGGATTTAAACTGAATGTTCGGTTATTTTATTTGAGCATAAGGAGACGTCCAAAGCAAATAACCTCTTAATGAGCAGACGACAGACGGTTTGTTCGGTTCCTTAGAAGCTTAGCTCACAAACAGAACTGGAAGTTCGAATTTTCAGTTCGGTTATTTTTTAAGAACACAAGGAAAAGTCGAAAACAAGTAACCTGGAGAGAAGCAGACGACAGACGGTTTGTTCGGTTCCCTATGAGCTAAGCTCGCAAACAGAACTGGAAGCTCGAACCGCCAGTTCAGTAATTATTTCAGGACACAAGGAGAAGTCGAAAACAAGTAAGCAGAGTAAACAAGAGAAGCAGACGACAGAGATGCCGAGGCTTGCATCGAGCTTATATTACTGGAGGGAGTATCCAGCCGGCGCGACTGCAGCGACATCAAATGTGAGGCGTGATTCGGCGAAAACAAAGTTCCCGCCTGGCAATTTGCACAGTTCGGTCTCTAAATATTGGGTTTTAAAGATTAAAAAAAACGACAGAGAACTCATCTAAAGGTGAAAAAAGAGTAAAATATTTTTTTCATTAATATTGGAATCATTTCTTGAATTTTCCTTCATTAATTCTGGAATTATTTCGTTTACTAATTATTATTTCTTTCATTACTTCTGAAATAATTGCTTTCATCAATTCCGGATTTATTTCTTTCATTAATGCTGAAATTATTTTTTTCATTAATGCTGGGATTATTTCTTTCATTGATTCTGAAATTATATCTGATTAATTCGTTTTATTTCCTGGGTACATTTCAATCATATCTGTTCATTTTTGAATCATGAAAATTCCGTTCAAAAAATTAACTGTGCCGCACGTCACTCAACTGACATGTAAATCTGTGCCTTTCAAAATTACTCTTAGAAAGCATTTTCAGAACTAATGAGAATAATAATTCTCCAGAATCAATGAGAAATAATTTTGGGATTATCGAAAGGAATAAATATTTTTAGGTGGAATAAAAAAGTATTTTGCAAAATTTATGGAAATTCACAATTAATGAAATATATTTTAAGAAGTCGTGGAAATTCATATTTAATAATAAAAGAAATGTGTTTTTTTAATAAAATTCACATTTGATAGGAAAAAAATTATTTCAATGAGAATTCTCATATTTAATGAGAAAAAACAATTTTTCAAGTTGGAGAAAATTGATATTTACTGAAAAAGAAAATGATTTCAGAATTAATGTAACTTTTCATATTTTATGGAAAATATTTTCAGAATTAAGTGATTTAAATGTGCCGCGGGCCACTTAAGTGCTATACAATTGCGCCGCGGGTCAATCAAGTATCCTGGAACTGTTTCGCAGACTACTCAAGTGATCTTTAAAATGTGCCGTGGATCACCCAATTGATCTGGAAATGTGGCACGAGCCACTTAAATGCCCTAGAAATGTGGCACGAGCCACTTAAATGCCCTAGAAATGTGGCATGAGCCACTTAAATGCTCTGGAACTGTGTCGCGGACCACTCGAGTGATCGTAAACGTGCTGTAGGTCGCTTAAGTGATCTCTGGAAATTTTGCAGCAGGCTGATCGAGTGATCTGGAATTGTCTCGTGGGTCACTCAAGTGATCTGAAAATGTGCCGTGGGCCACTTAAGTGATTTGTAAATGTGCTGCATAATTTTCACAAAATTAGGTTTGCGTGTCACGGGCCACATCAGATGACTTCGGGGGCAGTGCCGTCTTAACGCATGGGCCCAACCAGGCACGACCCTGGGGGCCTCACAAAAATCAGAACTGGTTAAAATTCTGGAGAGTTTGTCAGGTAAGGTCTCAGAAAAATCACTTGGCCTGGGGGCCCACTACGCTCAAGACGGCCCTGCTTCGAGGGCCGTAGTTTAGGCATCTGTTTGTTATATATACCGTAGTATATTTGGCATTTGGTCCTCAGTCTTCATACAAACATTTTGTTTTGGCCTAACGCATTGGCTCGTTTGGCGAGAGGTTATGCAACCTACATTTATAAATGATACAGATGACATTATCATTTCTATTTTTTTTCCATAGGATGATCACGAAATTGCTGAACTTCTTGAAATCAGTCCTTGTATACATCGGCGAAATCATCATCAATGAAGTCCCGTCAGACAGAAACGACGTGACCGTGGTGAGCATTGGATGGGTGCCGAACCATGACGCCAGAGCCGGGAAGTGGGTGATCATCTGTAGCCAAATGGGCAACGGCAACAACGCGGCACTGACGGAACTGGACGAAACCTGGGGATCCATCAAACTTCAAGTACTGCTGCGCCGTATAACCGCGGCCAGTTGCTCGACTGCAATCAATGGCCTGGATTCGTCTTGGCGCGGAGAGAAGCGCACGTTCGGGGTCATCAAGTGCTACACCAAGGATTTCACCAACGTAAAAGAGGTCAGAAATTGCGCGGAGGCGATACGAGGAGTCATCAGTGACGGTCAAAAAATCCTGTACTACAAGACTAACGTCGAGAGGAAACGCGGCGAGGCCGGAATAAAGAGCTACGCGGATTCGGCCCTGTACGTTCACAATCCCAACGGTGAACTTTACGCTCGCAATGAATTCGGTAAATTCGTGAAGTTGACACCAGGCAAGACGTTGAAAAGTGCCATTCCGGGAAGGTTGAGTAGACTCTTCAGGCAACCGGTGCTCTTCACCAAAGGCATTAAAATGAAGATTTATTGTTTTATTGTGCTCATCATCACCCTGTGGGTTTTATTTTAAAGCCATACCTAGGGTTTACCATTTGGTCTGTAGTAAGTCCAGTACTCCCTCCGAAGTCTGAGAAAATGGCCTACATGTGTAAAATAACATGGTTAAGTCTATTTGTCTACCACGTTGGTGTTTTCCCCTCCCAATACCAGTTATCCTCTCCTACGGAAGAAATTAATGGCTACGGCCATAATTTTACAATGTCAACCAGTCCCAAAATATCTCTTACGAAAGAATTTCCTGACAACTGCCTTGGTTATAATTTTCCAATATCTTCAGAATATCAGTCGTCCTTCCCCACAAAAGCAATTCTTGTCTACAGCCATGGTTATAATTTTCCAATATTTCAACCAGGCGTCCCCCCCCCCGAAAGAAATTTCAAGCCATGGTTATAATTTTTCACTATCTTCAACCAGCCCCAAAGTTCGTTGTTCTCCCCTCCGATAGAAATTCCTGGCCACAGCCATGGGTATAATTTTTCAATGTCTTCAACCAGGCTGTTGGAATCCTAGGCCAGAGGGTTCGAAATTTGAATTTAGAGGTCTTGGACAGAGTTTGTTGAAAACTGTCAAAATGCAATCAAAAATTTTTGCCCGATTGTAGCCCCCAAAATATAGCGACCCTGTGCATCTGCCTATGTCTGGCCCTCCCTGATCTTCAACCACTTCAGCATGATCATGAATCAGACTTGAAAACTACCCATCTTAATGGAATACAATTGCGGGCCACTTCAAGGGGAGGTGCATCTCGTAGGGTTAAGGAACCTATATAGTGTTTTATCTGAGGAAATCCTGAATTTTAATTCCATCTTTGAAGTTTTTTCTGTATAGCCGTACCAATTATTTTGCATATATTAAAAGATATATTTGTACATTAAGGTGTCTTATATTGCGTAAATAAAAAAAAATTCCCAAGGAAATGACGGGTGAAAGTGAATCTTCCCCCCCCCCCCATAGTGTTAAATGGCATATTTTGGCAATGGGTTGCATCTTGACATGTACAATTTGCTCTCCTCATTTTAGCGGCAGAGTTCTGGATCTCCCACTGCAGAATGTACAAAAAAACTGCAGAAATACTCCTCAGTATTTCTCCAAATTAGCCGACATGCTGCCAAACGAAAGGGACGCCAGATTTTTAAATGTTGGTGAGTGGTTCGTTCCTGGCATGCCGGGAAAAGCAAAGTTTGATAAGGATCACACTATATGCATTCAGCCAATTCAATGGATTTTTATAATATACAGTAAAATCTCGCTACAATGATACTCAATATAACGATAAATCCGTCTACAATGATATTTTTCAAATCTTGTTTGGAATTGATTGAGATAGACAGCTTTTTCCTCAGCCCAATATATCAAGGAAACCGATATTTTCTTGATTTTATGCTAAGAAGTCGGAAACAAAAGTCCTTTGGTCTCCACCGGGACTTGAACCCAGGCCTTCTTGAAAACCGGGCAAGCATGCTACAATCTACACCATTGGAGATAAGGCCCTGCCTTCCTTATTTCATGCACTGGTACTGAAGTACAGGCATTAAGAGTCTTCAGCAAATGGCCTCCAGGTGGGACAGTAGAGATATACAGATGACTTTTCTTAGCCCAATATACTTGTATCAATGAAATATATATTTCCTGTATTTTATGCAGAGGTTTTTACGCATTCCTCTCTTGCAAGAGGGGCCCTGGATTTGAGTCCAGGCGGAGACCGGATGACTTTTTTTTCCGAGTTCACCTCAGCATAAAAACCATAAAATATGTTTCCTTGATATCTTGGGATGAGGAAAAAAAACCCCATCAATCTTTATAATGTAATTATTCATCTCGCACTGAGGAAACGTCCAACCATAACCAAGAGGTACAAAAGTTTTATTACACGTACGCACACACCAAATAATATACAATCGATCACTTCAATGTACAAAAAAAAAGTTCTTCATTCGTAACAAAAAAAAAGCACTGGATAATCTCGATAAATATTATCATAAATTACGCAAAGGCTTACATAAGTCTTCGAGTGGCACATTTTGTTTTAAAAAGCTTTCATAAAAGATATGTCGTCATTTTTATCGATGACTTTTGGTCGTTGAAAATTGTGTAAATCATTTTTTCCGTAGTAAAAAAAAAAAAGTAGTACAAACTTCTCCCTCGATACTTTCTATGCTTACACCATTGTTCTTGGCTCATACTCGTTCCTTTCTCTTAGTCTGTACTTTCTTGTTAGGCACGCACCAAAGTTCAAGAAAAACATTTGCTGCTTTAGAAGTAGAAAATAATCAAGCACGCTTTTTATGCATATAATAGAAATACATTTCATTCAGGTATTCTTATTCATAAACTAGCTCTTATGGCAAATATTTACAAGAACGAATAAAAATTTAAATTTCTGCCGAATATAAACGAAAACTTAGTTCAGAAGTGAAAGAAAACTCTCTCTGCTTACAAAACTCATAGCTGCTGTAAATATAGTGAATGAAACATCTCATACGTATGACGCATATCACTGACTTTTTGATAAATGAATTTTCAAGCTCTCACAAAGGTATCAGTGTCATATCGGTAGCCGTTTACAACCATTTCTAACCTTTCATAGCTGCCAAGTTCGGAGGAGAATGAGATTTTCACGTGGATCCAAATTTCGTACAAAAAGAAGTCACACAACTGACAAATGTCAAACTAATTTTTCAAAAACAATGCAGGGATTTTTTATTAACAAAAGTAACTTCATAGGGATTTTTTTTTTTTACTATTATAGAATGTGATTAGTTGCCATGCCCCTCCCCCCCAAAACTAGTTTCTTTTGGGAAATACATATCTGCTAGCCATTGCCAATTATTGCCAAATTGTAGGTTAAATTAGGGGTATTTGAAACTGCTCCTTGAACCCAGGTTGACTTAGCTGCCATCTTTAAGCAAAGTGTGACATCAGTATTATTGCTATAGCTAATTACTTTTCCCTACTGTTTTTATTTAACGACCAGACGCATTTCAAACCAAAAACTGGTTTTACCCTTCCAAGACGGAGGATGACGAGTCTGTCCCACCTCTCTAAGTGCCTTAGGTTGAATTACCTGTCATTAAGACATTGAAAATCAAAATCATGTTAACAAAAAAATCGGGAACAGACTAAACTGAAAGTCTTTAGACAAGGCTTGATTTCCGTATGATGTGTGGGACCCAAAAATTTAAATAAAATATATTCACTAACTAACCACAAACAACTCTAATCACAGATCCTTTGATGCCAAAGCTAGGCCCTGAATCTATGACACAGGCCCGTCTTGCTGTTTCCACTACTACTTGACACCAGCGTTTGGAGAATTTGTCTTTCCCCCACCGAATTTGAGCATTTTTTCAGTTAACTTCATGTGTGTGACGTCACTTTGGTGGGTGGGGGGGGGGGGGAACACAGGCAATGGATTTTTTTTTCCTGATAAATTCCTCGAGAGTAATGCTTTCCTTCCTCAAAAGTAGCAATATTTTGCAATAACGGGAAAAATTCGAAAGGTATAATGCAAATATTACTGGATTCCAGGAGATGGAGTAGAAATTCTGAAGCCTCCTGGAAAAGTCGGGAGACTTGGCAGCTATGTGATAATGACCAATTTGCATCTATCTATATTCCACATAAATATTTCCCCATTACACACACACAAATCGAAAGAATAATAATGATAATTGAGCTGCATAAGAAATCAAACACACACAAAAAAAACCAACATATTTCAATTAAAATTACAATCTAACGAAATTAAAAGGAAACAATATCAAACTTAACATAGCGAAATTTTGATATTTCGGTCAATGAGGACTCAAATTGGCATATGCATTTGATTGAATAACACATAAAAAATACAAAAAACAATCAATTCAAAGTACACAGAAATGGCACTGGATTATTGTTCGAAACGTACAATAGTCTTCTAAGTACAAGATCAGACTTGGCTACATCACATCATGTCGGACAATCCTATTCTGTTCTAAGAGAAGCCTAATGTGAAGCTTAGGTGCTGCTGAGCGATTCCCAATGCATAATCGCTTTTATCTAAAAGAAAAGAATCGTCCGACGCAATACAGCAAAGTCTCACCTCGTGGTTGGAGAATTATATTAACCCATCATAGTAATAAATGCAACTTTCTCTGCAGATGATTACCGTAACAAAAAAAAAACTAAAGACACTGGGTAAAATCTGGATGATGGTAAAAGGCTTAATACTAAAAACAAAAGTTTACACATTAAATCTTGTATCTTGCTGTCTCTTAGATGCATTCCACACCGATGCGATACTACAAGCAATGCAGCCTGCATCGCTTACAGTATTTGCTAGTGTGCAGCACTGCACCTTATGCCTCTATGCAATAGGATATTTAATGCCCTCATGTGTGAATCAACCTCATAAATATTTTTCAGAAACGTTGTTCTGCCCAGTTCTGCTTCCGAAACACCCTCTGCTGCATTCTGCAGAGGTTCATGCCAACCTAAAGTAAGCTCGGCTGCATGTGTCAGAGAAATGTTATCAGACAAAATAAATTTACCAACAACAAAAAAACATGCCTCTCGTAAACATTCCTCTGAAACCTGCACATGCCAGAATGTGTGTATGCATGGCATTAACATATTCATGATGCAAGAGTTATGCATGTTTTTTGTTCGAGAAGTGTTACTTAACCACATAAATGCACCTCTGTAAACATTCCTTTAGAGCAGCGGTTCTTAACCTTATCTGACTCGCGGAGCCCTTTTCAGTGAATACTTTCTATGGCGGAGCTCTTTTTAATACTACATTATTTATATGGTGGTATCCTTTAGGCCTCTTTTTTTGTTTATCAAATTTATTGATTTATTTTATTATTCTCGAGTGGCCGTGGAGCCCCTGGGAAGTGCACACGGAGCCTCAAGGGCTCCGCGGAACACCGGTTGAGAACCGCTGCTTTAGAGCAAGGTGGCTCTCGGGTCATGCAAGGCACCCAGATCAGAGTTGAAGGGGAACAAAAAAGGTTTGTCAACCAAAAAAATAAAGGCAGCTGTTTTTGTGTCTCTGCTTCAGGGAATTATTAATGAATTGGTACATGCCAGAACGGAATGTGTGTTGAGTATGGGTGGCCCTAACTTATCTATGTTAAACTTGTTTCATGTTCTGGTGCCGTCATCATCTGCTTGCCATATTTTGAATCAAAAATTGCAAATGCCTCTGTTATGCTACTATCATGCTGAAGGTCTGCTGCTCTCTGTGAGGAGACTTTTCAAATAAGAAAACTGCTGCCATCTATTTTCCATATTGGAAGTGAAAGTGGCAGATGCATGTACCTTTGTGCTGATGAGATATGTACATTGTGTTGAAGCAGAGAGGCGGCTTGAGGAAAAAAAAAATCTCTATGTGGGAACTATTTTTGATGCCCCCTGATCAAATTTTTTTTGGTCAACAAAGCTTATTTTGTCGTTTTAACTCTGATTTGCCACCCCATGCAGCCGCACGGCCAAAAAACCACCCTGTATGATTTTTTTTGTTCAAGGTCTGCCTGTTCGCATTCACGCGTTGTGGGATCGAGCCCGGGTTCTCATGATGCCCACGTGACTGCACAACGGCTAATCAGCAAACCATTGTTTCATTAAATTTCTCTATTAACCAAAACTCTCAATATATATATCGGAAGTGATGCCAGACCCCCCCCCCCCATCCTACTCAATCCAGGTTCTACTGCATGACAGTTATAGTTCAAGTCAATTCTGATAATGTGAAATACATGTTTCAAAAACACTAATACGCTATTTTTTTTACTTGCATGAACCTGTTTTCTCCATGAATGAGCAGTAAAGCATTAGGACGAAACACAGAAATGAGATTCAATAAATATATTGACACGAAAATTACACAGTATAATATTAAAACACTTAAAACAACCAACAAAAATAATGCATTTTTAATAAAAACACAATTGCTTTCAATAAAATAATTATCATGATATAATTCGACACGAGAACACATCAGTTTTTATACTGGGTTTATCATAGCACCACAGCGGTATACATTCAAAAAGCAGCACAGAAGGGCCTCACTTTATCATCTCGCCGTCTAATATACACTGTTGATGGCACTATTGATTGCTATTAAGGCACACACTCGCTGACCTACCATCGGAAGTGGGCTTGAAAATGCTCGCCTGAATCACTGGAATTTTAATTCTCAAAAGAAAGATCCCGACTAATTCCAAAATCGATTATGCTGTCAGTAAATTATCCGTCATCACAGCGTGCAAAATTTCGAAAAGTTTTTTTTTTGGTT
Source organism: Pholcus phalangioides (assembly GCF_987345545.1). Lineage (NCBI taxonomy): Eukaryota > Metazoa > Arthropoda > Arachnida > Araneae > Pholcidae > Pholcus > Pholcus phalangioides. The sequence goes on from NW_028301605.1 coordinate 22,629,644, forward strand.
CTGGTTTATACAAAGGTTTCGTACCCACACTGCAAATTCCATTATATAAGTATCAATCGACGCTAGTTGGCAAAAAAAAACCAGATTTTTTTTGCAGAAAAATGATTGAATTAAAAAAAATAGAAACTTATCTGTAACAGTATGGGTCCACAGCGGGTGGAGATGAACCACCCATCAATTAGTGTTCAAAAATTAATATTTAATATCGATTATTTCTATTTTCACCTTGATATGGCAAGTCAGGTCATCCAGTGTCGGCCCGAGAAGATAAATGTCCCACATCTAACATGTGGTGCTGCACATGTACCAAGTGCAACAGGTTGTTTAAGCTGAAACCACATGGTGGCCTGCTTGTTGTTGCCACTGGGCATTTCCGAAGTAGTGGAAGAAATAATACAATATGCAAATTATGCCATATAGTGAACATGTGATTGGTCTTTGCTACTGGTGAGCGATCATTGTTGTTAAGCCATTTCTACAGCAGTTGGCTGTTTAAATAGCAGCGATAGCATCATCTTGTAAACCCTTTCACAGCCTACTTGTTTCACTGTTTCACTCAAACTTTGCCTGAGAAGTTTGGATTTCTGAGCTAGCTCCTGACTTGTACTTTCATGATCCTCTGAGACTCAAGGAAGACTGCCAGCGGATACGAGAACCATACATTGTGATGAGCTAATCATCGTGGATTGAAAGTACAGATGAGCAAATTACAGGAATAAGGTGACTCGAAGTGAAAACTATTAATCTAAATTATTTGGAAATTCTAAAAGTAAATAATTTAATTGTTTTTATAAGTTAAAGAAATGGTTTTGAGCTCCTATTTCGAATCTTGTCATTTTAGGTCATCTTGTGATGCTTACTCAAACCAGGATGTGATGACCCGTTCATCACAATTCAACTCGATTCTGCTGAATAGTAATTAATTTTCTTGACTAAGGTACAGTTGAACCCTGATTTATAATGCCACTATTTATTTTGCAGAATTGTATGCCCTATAACAAGTTCGGCATTACATCGAATCATGGTTTAACACGTGTAATCTCTAGAAATGGGAGATTTTTTTCACTAAAACTTTATGGCACTAAGCAGGATTGGCATGACATAGAAGGTACTGTAACAGGGTGCGACTGTATTTACAGAACAGAATGAACCAAACATCACCATGGCGATAAGCTCCTTGCTCCAAGGGGCGTGGTCATGCCTGAAAATTTCCCAATTGATGAGCCAGTCGAGTAAAAAGTCCCATTAACCTTGAACCTTGAGTGTGGATCAATACAGAGGAATCTATCTACAACAAAAGTTAAGAATTGAGAAGATGGAGCGACAACTTTGAGATTGAATCAAACCTTATCATCTAGAACTCTATCAACCAACGTGTTTCTACAGCCATGGTACTTTTTGCATGGTTGTGAAGAAATCATTGTTAAAATTGAAAAATTTTCCTGTTGAAGAAAATGAAAGCGGAGAGAACTTTGTAAGCTCAAGTTAACAACAACAATGCTTTTCAGTGTTTTTCAAAAGGACTTGTTTGGTTGGAACGGTGAATAAATTGTATCTCAAGTAGCATCAGAGTTGGGTGCTACAAGTATTCAAATGCCCATAATATTTTCTAGCATAGACCGAGCAACCCACAGGATTAATTCAGAACGTGAAATGTCCTCCATTAAGCCTAAGCCCAGCCTCTAACAGGTCTAAAACATTTCTAACACCCTTGCTCATCAGAAATAATGCAGCTGAAAAACTTCCTTCCAGCAAAAGGATTGCCAAAATGTGTCCCTTATAATACAGGCTCCGAACTGGGGCTGGTGTTCAACAGACTTTGCAGAATTCAATTGCAGATAGATCAACTTATGTACAACCCAGAACCAAAAAATTGCAGGTTCAACAAAAACCTAGACGCAATCCATTTGTGTGTGTAAGATAATTTTTTGTGCACAGATTTGTCGTTACATAGCCTATAGCGTCAGGCTTACGAAGGTCTTTTTCCAAAAATGTCTTTTCAAGCATTCAATTTTTCCTTGTATAAAAAAACAGTATCAGAATGACTGTTTACTGTAAATTGTTAGTTATACACGCATAAAACAACGTTGTTCGATTCACATTAACTTGGTTATACATATGTATATAAAAATTTTCACTTATGCAAGGCTTGCAAACATGGCACTTATGACAAATATGGCTAAGTCATATGATCACTAAAAAGGAACTCACACATTCAAAGGAGGGGAAAAAAAAAACCAAACGGATATTGGCAAACCTGATAATATTGAGCAAAATCAAAAACAGACAACAAAAAAAAAAATAAAATAAAAAGTGCCAAAACTGTCCATAACTTCTGCGCTTCATAAATGTGGTCCCATCACTCGTCTTCGGTAATCAATGTCACAATCTAGAGTCAGCTACACATTGACAAAATAATTTTGTGACAACGCTGGCACACGTGTTCAAATAAGGCAGTGCAAAAAAGTTTTTCTTTTCAACGAATAAGTTCTTCACAGTTTGGTACTTCTCTGGGTATAAAAAGAAGAAAAAAAGATTCTTGTTTATCATGTCCAGGGAAATTAGGGACCAATCATCGAACCCTGAAATTATAAAAAAAATACTGATAATATCGAACACCCCCGATTTGACCTTGCCATAAATAAACAGTATACAGTATAAAATATAATTCTTTTCAAAAACTTTAGGGCTGAGTTCTTCAACCTATTTCTAGCCATGAGCACTGCCTGTACCCATCATAAAAAGAAGAGCACCCTTATGGCATGCTTGACATACAAATTCATAAAGTTAAGATTGTTTCAATCCTTGAATGGAGTTTGTGCAAGGTGTTTAATTGGAACATTGATCAAGTGCTTGCGAGCACCAAATCAGGCACGAGCATCGAGCAACAGGTTGAAGATGCCTGCTTTAGGGTAAAGAGGAGAATAAGCCATCTACATAGGAAAGCATAGTCAGAAATGTCAATGGATAGATGGCACTAGTCACTAGCATTCATATCAGTAAAGACAGGATGAATATTCGGTTATTGTTCCTATTTGGCCTATTCAGCCCTTTAATTGAATATTTGGTTCAGTCGAATATTGCTTAGGTACTCAGCCAAATATCTAAGCACATCAAACTAATTTTAAAAAAACTAATTAGAACTTTTGCAAAAAATTTACTGATCATATTATTTTATTATGATGTATATTCCCTCTGTGAAGAAGGTTATGTCAAGGCGAATTTCAAGGATATGGGGAAAACATGAAACTGAAAATAGAATTCCACTGTAATAGAAGGTGAAAGTGAACCTGAATTCCATAAGTTCCCTACTGAATAATGTACCTAGACAAGATACAGCATACCTTGGTAATGAACGCCTTAGATTAAGAATTTTTCAGTTAACAAAGATGTTTTCAACGTTTTTCAGCCTCAGCCTCCCACAAAACAGTCGCTTCACTACCTAAATTTTTATGTCAATCAAAATGAACCCAACGAGTAACTCTCGTATTAATATTTTTCTCATATTGGAATCGCTTTCTAGATACACTTCTCTTTCAGAAATAATTTAAGCCATTTCATGTAAAATGAATGATTAAGCTGAGAGGAAATACATTAAAAGAGCCTTAGACTTGAATGGTTTCATTGCCTACAGCAATTTTAACCCTCTCTCTTAACCGTGTGATTCCATCAAGGGGGGGGGGGATAATTACAATTTTTTCTTTCAAGATGAAATACTTTAAATGACGTATAGATGGCATACACATAGATATACAAGGTGTTCCAAAAAGAATCATCTGATTTTAAAAAAATCATAACTATTCAGTTTTTAATCCACTTTGAGGAAATAATGTATAGGTAGAAAAAGGGAAATCTTGAGTTTCACGCAGTTGCCGACAGGTAGAGCTAATGCTCTTTCTTCTGCTGCCACTTCAGTGTTTGTAAAGATTGGCTTTTCCCACAGTTTGAAACCGATTCGCATGACTTCATTTTCCAACAGGGCGGGGCACCATCACACTGGAGCTTGGATGTTCAAGAATTTTTGAATAATCTTTAATTTGGTTTGTAAAAAAAACTTTATAATTAGCCATGTAATATAAAATTTATCTTAAGGGTCCCTCGCTTCATATATTTTTCATAATATACACATTTCAAATCGGGCGATTCTTTTTGAAACACCCTGTATATTGAGAGTTTTTTTTTAAATTTCTCTCTTTTCTGGTACTCTGATAGATTTGCTTGAAGTTGTTGAGTTGCGGGGGAGTGCTCACTTACCCCAATCACTATTTTGTCTGTAATTGTGGGTTCCAATATCCAGATTCTTTGTTTGAACCACATCTTTTTTGTATTTGATTTGCAAGTCTTAGTTTAATTGCCACCTATTTTTCACAAAAGTCAACTAAAAAAAAGGAATTTTTAATTTGTTTCACTCAGCCGCACTGAGAGCAATTTTTCTCCAGCTATTCCAGCAACCTAGAGGGTTCATACCCAACTGAACAGGCTGGACATATTCCAGAAACTCATCTTTTTCACCTGCATGTGTGCGAGAACGAAATGAGCTGAATATATCACATAGCACACAGCCTTACACTTTTTTTTTCACTATGGCTCATGAACGGATGCAGGCTCTTCAAACAGGAGATACGGTGCGGGGGGGGGGGGGTGATTTTCCACCATAAGCTAATAAATAATACAAATTTGGGCAGCTACATTCGCCTATGCTACAGAAATCGACTAGAAACACTTTGAATAGAACCAGCATTTACCGGTATCATACGCAAAGTGTAGTTATGACTGTTGCCATTGCAGCCAAATTTCACAGTCTAATCCCAATTAAACAAATGAGATAAAACTTATATTTTTACCCCTTAAATTGAGAAAAATCATTATATTGGGGTTAGGATTAGCTCAAATATATGCACAGGGTTTTAACATTTTTTTAATATACTAGGAATTTGTGAAAGCAAAGTTCGTTATGCGGGAGGTATGACAATATATACAGAAAGAAAATATAATTTGATAGAATGCAGAATACAAAATTGAATAAATGATTTATTTTAATTGCATTTTGAAGTAATTAATCGGTAATAGATTACTCACGTGAATCTGGGCAGTCATTGATAATGTAGATGGCTCTTCTTCTTGGAGATGATGGTGGTGGTGATGCATCAATGATGGTTGCTGGGCTCCCGAAGAATGGGGCACTGAATGTTTTGCCAAACTACTATCTGCAGAAGAAAAAAAACAATTCCATATTCAGAATATAACTAGTATCGCACCAAATATATATATAAACAGGTTTTTAAAATCCATATACACTCTACAATGCATGCTATAAGTAAAAGAGCCCAACCATAATGCTTAGGTTGCGGTGTTGAAGGAGCACTTTGAGGTGGCGGTGCAGGAACGCTGAAGCTACGTAATGGATGACCGGGTGGTCTCTTTGTTAACGTTCCTGATCGCTCGATTGTGCACTGAGCAGTGTTTGAAGGCATGAAATTTCCAGGGTTTTCCAACCCAGCACTGCTGCTAGATGACTGGTAAGATGCACAGGCTAAATGAGTATTCACAGGGGCAAGGACATTCAAATCTGTCACAGACCCTACAAAGAAAAAAAAAAATTGCACAAATCCATGAAGTAAAATTTCACAAAAAATTCATTTCATTTCCAATAACTCTAACATGAAGTGGGTAGTTAAATGTTACCTGTAGGACCAAGATCAGAGTTATTCTGGTTGCGGGGAATATTGTATTGAGTTCTTGGATACATGGGTCGAGTCAGCGTACTGGTTGCTGTATCACAGATTTGCTCAGCAATTCCACTAGGCACAGAAGCTGCACAAGCTTGAAGGATAGAAAACAACATTATGAATCACTCTAAACCCAGCGAGAAGAAAATATATACAAGTATATTCAGTTTCCTGCAATTCCATAGATGCCAATTCTCGGACTTGACAAATCTGCAGTTTGTCACATGACAAAATATTTTATGGGGGGGGGGGGGAATCACACAAATGAAAGGTAAAAATAGGGATTTTTTGAGGGACTGCATAACCTGACCATATATCCTATTTTCATGGGACATTCCAAAATTTTCTCTAATTATGGGTGTCCCGACTATTTTTATAGGATGCCCTGTTTTTCCCCATATTTCCAATGAAACGCAATCAAATTTCTATTCTTCACTGAAACCAAAGATTAAAATTATATTATGATAATTATGAATATTTGTATCATATTTCTCATGCCGAATGTTTTTTTTTTTGTAGAATTCATTTTAACTCTATAATGCCCAGATCGCCCGTAGTCCGCCGAGTAGGTTAATGCCCATAACCGCCTCAAGTCGGCCCAGCTAGGGGGTATGGGTATGTTTTAGTGGGCTTTTGTCACAGACGGGGAAGAAGATGAAAGCTCTTGTCAGAGGCGGGACGGGATAGACAACTGCAACGCCCTATCAATGGGATTTTAAAAGCTGATGTACTAGAATGTTCCTTGAGAATGAACTAAGGGTACTCAATGCATTTTACAAAGAGATAATACTGTGAGGAAAGGGGTGTTTTCAGTAGATAAATTATCTCCCGAAAATCCATTGAAATGAAGGGGTGAACGTCAATGCAAAGGGTGGCATGAATAGAAACTCATGGAGAGAGGGAAAGTGGCCGAAATTTGGACGAGTCCACTTCGAACACAAAAAACTTGGTATTTTCACGACCCTCCCAGGTTTTCTATCTGGGCATTAAAGAGTTAATCCAGTGATTTGAAATAACATTTCTATCCAGCTATTGTAGATTTTAACAATAATTAGCGACCTTGCTCATTTTTGGCATCATATTTAGCAACAATCGACAAATTCTAGTTTTCTGAAATTAAATTCCCTGTAGTTTTGTTGAGGAAATATGGCTAGCCTAGGATTGCAGGGACTGGGGATTTTCTTTAGGAATTATTTATTTATGTGAAGCATAATTTCAGGATTTTCAGGGACTTTTCTATAATGATAAGAAAAATCTGAAGAATTTGGTTTCCAACTGGAAACCAAATTAATAAGGCTAAAATTTCTTTTTAAGGCTTCCAGGTAAATCAGAAGCACTGGCACCACTTATGCAATTCATGAATACTTTGCGGGGAAAAACACACTGGTGCATTACATCATTTATTTATAATATTTATTACAAACATTTTTTTTCCCTTGCCCTTTTAACATAGCAATGCTAATTTCACTAGTGACTTTTAGTTTTAGCTTCATTGTATGTTGTCAGTACGGGTAACCAAGTTACCCCTTGTCAACTCATATGTAACTCAGTGTATCAAAAATTACTTCAGTCTGTAACATGCGTTGTGGATATATTTTTTCCCTTTCCTTGTATAAGTGAAAGAGAATAAATGTTTTTTTGAAAAAAAGATATGAATGAATCTTGATAATACATTTTTGTGGTACAATAAGTACCTCAGTACTTGCAGACCTGCCAACCTACAGAAGGTTGAAATCCTGCAATTTCCTTTCTGGCAAACATAATTTTGTGTGAGTAAATTTTTTTATGGGCATAATAAGAACCAATATTAGAATAAACATGCATGTAAGGTGACCATATGGACCATATTTTATAGTATGTTTCTGTATTTTCTGTTACCATTTGCTGTCTGAATATTATAAAGCAATATTTCATTTTTTCCACTGGTGCTTCCTTAAATTTGAGATAATTACTGGACGTATTTGTCATGTGATTTTTTTGTTCCCCCCATGAAATCATTCTAATCCAATGAGATCTGCATAAGCCTTCAATTTCATGCCCATCTGCAATAATTATAAATTTGGAATTTTGACCACAATTAGGAATGCCCCCCTCCACCCACATATTTTTTTTTTGGGGTATATGGATTCAGATTTTCTGTAATTTAAGGTCATGCTACTATTTATTTATGCTTACATTTATACTACAGGGTATCAGGCCTAGAGTTCAAGTAGTGTTAAGTCGCAAGATGCTGTCTAAAGAAAAGAAATAGTGGCAGTGAAAGATCGTGAACTTAATTTTTTTCATTCTTTTTATGTTGATGGCAATAATTTAAAACATGCAATATAAATTCATAAGCTGGAAACTCTGCAAATGTTGTGAAATAAGGAAAGTTGGCACCTCCAGCACTCGTTTGTTATTTACTCCAGAATTCATGACAATTATCAAACCATCTGATAAGGACTGAGCAGAAGCATTGCCCATAACTTACAAAGTTCTCAAAGAGGCTAATTGTTTTTTTTTAAACAAAATGAGATGACAAGTTCTAAGCATGCATTGCACAAGTGTCAAAATTTTCCCCGCCCCGTCAAAATACAAAAAGTTCTGAAACTGCCAAGTATCAAAGTACGGTTGCATTCATACTCTAATAATTCTGTACTTCACATATGATTGTAATAGAATCATATGTGAAGTACAATCACTGCCAAAGTAATTCGGCTCAAAGAATCAACACATTCATCAATTCGAAAATATACACATCTTACTGAATCGTTACAACAATGCTCAACTTGTACACTGGATCCTACTTACAATTGTTTATTAATGGCTTCTGGACGTCCAGGGGAATTTTTAAAGGAGTAGCACGTATCTGACATTTGACCATGCATTTCTCAGTGTTTGCAGCGTTATCTTCATTCAGAGAATCTGCTCACATTCAAAAATCGAAAAACAAAACAAAGAAAGAGAAATAAACAATAATAAACTGCATGCAAAAAATAAAAATTGAACGAAATAATTACAGTTGAACCGCTGTAAGTTGATAATATATAAGATTAGGCAGTCGAGTGGATGACTTTCTTCTATAGTCCTGTTTCCCTTAGCATACATTAACAAATTGGAACAGTGTTTTAGTGGATAAAAATGCTCATTTTTCAGTTTGAAATCTCAAAAAACATGTCCTAAATAACACTCACTAATTGGAAACAGAACTTTTTTGTTGTTTAGTTTTTTGTCCAACTGTTTGCACAACACACAGTGAACAAATTTATGTTAGAAATTTTACAATATTTTGCTTATGACGCTATGAGGTGTTGCGAGTGCCACTTCCCCCTACCACTATCATTATTACTTATGAAGAGTTCTTGAGAATAAATTACTGATTCATACTGTTGCAGGAAACTTAAATGGGTTTATTTAATGCTATAACATGTTATTGCACCAAAAAAAAAAAAAAGAAAAAAAAAAGGGCAATCATCTGATATTCATAGAATCAAGTGGGCTATGTCACAGGCATGTTATAAGACATATAACTCTGCGAGTGGATATTGTTATATATATATTATATTTATACACACACATCCAATGATATCCACTTAAAGAGGTTCAACTGCACCAACAAAACATAAATTAAGAACAAAAAAAAAAACTTAATACAGTAAATTATATATTGTACAGCCTCTGCCTACAATATTGTATAAATAAATATCTATTTCAGTTGTGAGGATTTTGGGAAATTGTCTCAGAACTGTTCCTTTTCAATCCTGTATTTGAAGTATAGCTGTATCGCATTACAATGAAACCGTGCTACAAGGATACTCGATATAATGATAAATTTCTCTACAATGATATATTTTTCAGTCTTGTTGGGAATGCCTATAGTCTAATGTTAAACTGCTGCCTCCCGATAAAATGATAATCCCTGTACACCAATTTTTTTTCTTGATCCATGGAGTATCGTCACATCGAGATTTCACTGAAAAATGTTTTGATAAATAATAATATTTTAATCGGTTGAATGTAATTTATGTTACAAGAGATATAGTTGCAAAGTTGTGATCAGCAGATGGAAATGAAAAATTTCAACGATGACAATGATTTGCTCCACAACTCAAGCACCCTTTAACATTGGCTGAGAAGACATAATACAGTTAGACAGCTGGCATCACCAAAGGATATTATGATGAAAGAATGGGGAAAAAAATTTGATGCAATAATAACATAAATCAGTGTTTTCCAACCTGTGGTGTGCATACCCTTATCGGTAGGCGATGGGTTCTTCAGGGGTATGTGAAAAAATGTTCTGGCAGAACGATCAGAGTACATGCATATACAGTTGACGCTCAATTTTATGAACCTCCAATTTACGAACTGCACATTTTTATGAACTAATCTTTGGTCCTAAACAATATACTATCTTTTAAATGCCTTTTTCATTTACAAACTTTCGATTTTATAAACTAGTTTTTTACCTCCATGTGTTTGTGAAACGAGTGTTGACTGTATGAAAAATATTAATTATTAAACAATATAAAAGAGGGGCACCCTAGTCACATACACATTTGGAGGTGTATTTGAAGCATATAAGTTTAAACCACTGACATAAATAATAAAATAGCACAGTGGAATATCATTAGAAATAGATCATAAAACTGTACAACTTGGTGTAATATGCTGCAAAACTTGTGATTGTGTCGAAATTCCTTTGAAACATATAATAGCATGTGCAATTAGGGTTTCATTGAATTGAAAACTATATGACTGGGGAATAATCAAAATAAAACTATTAACCTAAATAGGCACTTTTCTTTTTTTCTAAAGCACTTAGCAATGGTTCCTCTCCGAGTTCTTGGGAATTTCGTTGTATGGGCGTGACTGTCATGTTGTTTTCTGCACAGCTACCCTTTTCCATTGATTTCAGCTCCATCTGGTCGTGGTGGATCCACAGATCGGGTGGAACTATCTCTTTACCCATTGTTTTGCCTTTTGCTAATGTTCCTTTCTTGTAACTGACAACAAAAACATAAAAAATTGTAAGAAATGTTTAGATGCAAATTTGAAAAATACAAACTACAAAAAATAAGTTTTTATGTTGTTTCATGAAAAAATGAAAATAGTTTCAATGTTTTCAAACATTTCTAAAGATTCACCATTTGTTTCTGTTTGGACTCAGGAATCGATGCCGGCGCTTGCAAACCACAACAGTTACGACAATGATGATGATGAACGTTCCTCCACAGACACAAGCGATAATTATGTAAAGCATGCTGCTTGCTAATCCTTTAGATTCTGGAAAAGCACAAGCAATGATTTATTATTTAGAAAATAATTCATAAAAAAAGTTTTTTTTACATAAGGATCGAGCCTCTTGGTATATCACAGGTGGTACCAAGGACACCTTAGCTATGTAATAGTCTCCTTAGGAAAAGGTGTATACAGATTCCTTATAATCTTAACTTCTGTGTATTTTGTTCAGAAACACATCTGAAACAAACCTTAGCAACCTTACACAAACTCTCATGGATTTACTGAATACAAATACAAAGGCCACAACAGACAAAATGCTCAACCAGGTGGCTGGAAAAAGATGCCCATAAAAAATATGTATGCTGAATGTACTTGTATATCTAAACTATATAAAAAAAATACAGCAACCCAATAAGGGCAATGTAAAACCAATAATCAGGCCCGTAGCCAGAAATTTTATTGAAGGAGGACTGCTTTCATTTCGGGGGGGGGGGGGGGGGGAACCAAAGTGATACAACAATAGATTTGGCCATCTTTCTCCCATTTTGGCAATTTTCTCAAATTTCAGGGGGGGGGGGGGAAGGAGGCGGCAGACCCTCAAGTCCCCATCCTTGCCACAGCTTTGCCAATAATTATGATAAAATGTAAATTTAGTCCCATAAAAGATTACGGTTGTCTCATAATATGTAGTAATAGTATGAATAGTTTCTCGCTTTATCCCAATATGTTTATCGTATTCCAAAAAGTAATAAATTACTTTTCGCTTTTCTAATTCCTAATTCAATCTCTTATACTGAGTTACTCAACAATCATTCAAATGGTGTTATATATTTTGGCTGAATAAACATGATGACCAGCAGCAGCACAACCTGTAGGGAATGCAGATGGAATCCAGTTGGTTTGGAGGTGAATCATCATCACCCACAATCACCGAATTTTAGGTATTTTCAAAAATGCACACAATTAATGCATTATTGATTTCTGAATTTTTCATACAACATGACTTTGACAGTCTCCGACTTGCAGAGAGAAAGTCCACAGCACAATTACTACGGAACCGCACATGCACTTTGTAAACATTTCTCAGAGGATCTTCTAATGAATTTGTGCATGTTGAAATATGCTGTGTGAGTTGCATAAATACCAGTAAGTTTTTTTCTGTAAGAAATTCCTGTTATAAAGTGCTGCCACCTGTCTATTGAATTTGGAAGCAACTTGGCAGGCTATTTTGCCTTTTGTAAGCCTGATAGCGCTGTATGGACAGACCTTTTTTAAATGGGAGGTTGGCTCAAATTCACATATTGTGAGATTGAAAAAAAACCCAACAGAAAACCACCTTCAGCTGACCACCATTATATGATGTCGTCAGTGGGGTTTGCTCAAAAGATAAAAATTCACAAAAAGGGAAACAATTTTAAAAGAAAAAAATATTTCGTTTTACATACCATGCTGCGCACTTCCTTGCAAAAATGCAACCCCTGTTACATGCAAAACAAAGACATTAAAAAAAACGATCATACATGCATGAACACAAAACAAAAACACATGCTAATCTTTCATGAGAAACACCAAAAAGTATTCAACATGCGTAAAATTTAGAAAATAAATATCAAACTGTCTGCATATAAGATTATAAAATCAGTCTCCATTGAAGACATCATTGAATACCGTCAAACCATAATCAAAACGAATCAAAGCACATAAAAAAAACAACTAAAAAAATGACACACACACACCATATTTTTCCCCGTAATCACTAGATAATCACACTATAATCAAAACAAATCAAGGCACTTAAAATAACTCAAAATGTTGAAACACACTTTTATTTATTTTTTAAGATTTCAGTTCAAATACCTGCTGAGGTGTGGAAGCTGATCTCTGAAGAAAGAGGACCATATCCTTTACCATTTCGTGCTTGGATTTTGAAAAAATATGTAGTATCCAAAGTCAAGCCTTTCAAAACAGTTGTCATTTTATCGCCAACAACTCCTTCGACGACCCAATCTCTATCTTTCTGGGTGTTGTCCGTGGTGTAAAATATGACATATCCTTGAAGGGGGGGGGGGAAAACAATTAAAAAATGTATACAAATGATAATATTGTGTGCATGTATGTTTTCTAATGCATTTATGATTGTCTAAGGCAGTGATGGGCAAACTTTTTTGCAGGAGCGGGCCAAAAAACAAAATGAAAAAAATTTGGTGGGCCCTATCTGTCATATTCTGACACTGATTCATAATTGGAATTTTTATGCTTTCCAATTACATGGTGGGATATGTTGTATTCTTTATAGACTGCCTCGGTTTCATTACAAATGAGACACAATGATTCATCTCTTAAACTGCAAAAATAAATGAGTATATTTCAGTAATTTTATGCATATTTATTATTTCATTTTTTTTTCACATGTAAAAATTTTAAAATCAATTTCTATTCAAATTCTCAGCTATGTTTTGCATACGCAAAAAATGAAACCTCCCCTCCCCCCAACAGAGTTTTTTTGAAACATTGAATTGAAAATTTCTATACCATTATTTTGAAATCTGTGACGGACTGGATAGAACCTCTATGTAGGTTACATCTGGCCCAGGGCCGTATTTTACCTATCACTAGCCTAAGGCACACATGCTCAACACATATCTCAAAGGTCAAATGTGGCCACTGGAGTCATGTAATATGGCCTGTGACCTCGAACCTAATTTCGTAAAAATATAAACTAAATGGCACATTTCCAGTCAACTAAGTGACGTACGGTTTCCCATCACTTGAGTGGCCGGGGACATATTCCCACATCACTCTAGTGGCCTGCGGCACATTTACTGATCACTTAAGTGACCTGCAACACAGTTCTAGAACGCTTAAGTGGCAAGTAGTACATTTACAGATCATTTAAGTGACCCAGAGGTATTTTTTACACACTACTGTGGCACATTCATATATGCCTAATGTGACACAGAGCACAGTTCCAGAACACTAAGTGACACACGGAACACAGTTACAGAACACTTAAATGACACATGGAACACAGTTCCAAAATGTTATAGTGACACATGGAACAGTTCTAAACTGCTATTGTGACACATGGCACAGTTTCAGATCACTCAAGTGGCCCACACTCATTTTCAGACACTCAAGTGTCCTACAAAACATTCACAGATCATTCAAGTGGCCTGCAACACATTTTCTAATCACTGAAGTGGCCCGCACCCTCTTAAAGGTTAAACACCCTTGGTCTAAGATGTGCATTATCTTTTTGAATTGATGTTGTCTATCTTTGAAACTCGTATTAAAAATTGTTGTCTTTGAAATTATTGTCGACTCTTGTTTTTATAAACCATACAGACTTAATAAGTAGTTCGTAAAATCAAAAGTTTCGACTGGCAACTTTCAGTCCCTCAATGTTTCTTTTCATGTCAGCGCATCTGTATATTATAATATACAGTGGTATTTTCAGCTACGAGTTAAATTTTTTATGAGTTAAGTTTTCCTGTGATCTACGTTAGAGTCACGAAAAAGTCAAGTAGCTCACCAATTCGGTTCTGCTGTTGAGCTCTACCCTATAAACTTGTTGACAACTTTTGTGTGTGGAGTGAGTAATGTTTTTCTTACATGTTTTAAGCCTGCAAATCAAATAATTGCTTAAAAGTTTAAGCATTTTCAGCAAACATTTTTTGCTCATAACTCACACAAAATTTGAGTGTAATCACTTTCAACCTGAGGTATGACTGTACCTTAAACTATTATTATTATGTTGACTTGAAGTATTATTAAATAATCGAAATATCACCTGTTATTTGGCCATTGGGCTGCTTCGGTGGTTGCCAATGCAGATTGACCACACTTCCATCATCTTCAGATGGAACAATGGTCAGGTCTCTTGGTGGTGAAGATGGCGCTGTAACATGACATTCAAATGTTATACTGTGATGGTAATAAAATACCAATGTTATAACAGTTTCAATAAGAAAAACTAAACTTGAGCTCTCTTGAATTCCCCATATCATTGCTATATAACACAAGTATAGTATATGAGTGCAAATTTTATTGATTTTGCTTTTTTCAATCGCATAAACCAGTGGTTCCAGCCTTTCATGCTTTAAGGTGCATATAGGATCATGTAATGTAAGCATTCACAGTTGGTTATTCAGTATTTGTACAGGGTTGTAAACGATTCTTCGAGATGCTTGCACTGGATCACTGGGAATCAGTTTTTTCAATGAACACAAAGGAAGTTTATATACCCACGAATAGATTAGAACTTCTGTAAGGGTGGGAGGGGGTGTACATTCAAAGATTAGCGTGCTAATGTATACACACCTTTAGGTATTCCCTATAGATTGCATACCCTTATAAATAAGAAACTTATGTACCCACAGAGATGCATAGGAGGAATGTATACCTCTAGATATGGTATATGCATAAAGCTTGGATACTTCTTGAAACAAGTTGAGGGCTTGTGCATTTCTAGAAATATGAAAGGAGTTGCATAATCCTCTCCCCGATACAATGCCAAAAATGTTTTCCACTTCTTTATTAATTTGCTCTTTTTTTCATTCTCTCATTGCTAATTATTTTTCTTGTGTCACTGAATGGACAATCCCAGGGAGTATGCATATCATTGGTTGAGAACCACTGGCATAAATGGTTGTGTAACAAAATAATAGACAAAGAACTTGGATCACTTTTATTCACTTACCAGCTTCTTGGGTGGTGTTGATGACGCTCATACTCCACATACTTTCCCTCCTTCCTTTGATAACTTTCACAGCAAACTCATACTGTGCGTTTGGTTTCAAATCATCAATCATACAATTCAGATCAGTCGAATTGAAATATTTGTACTTGGAACTTGACTGGAGGGTGTGGGTCGAGTACCTTATAGTGTAATATCTATTGTCGGAGACTATCTGATTTCTAGACAAGGTGGAATCTGTCCAGTACAACACCACTGTGGTAGCTGAGAGGACAATTGCTTTCAAACCAACAGGAGGCATCATCGCAGATACTGGCTCTGGCGCTACAAGAGGGAAAAACATTTCTATCAATATGTAGGCTTTTATCTCACAAATAGATTTTTTTTATACTAAACATATACATTGACCCGATACAAAATACAATACTAGAATCATAATGAGAAGACACTAATTTATTAGTTAAAATATATTATTTATTGATCATTTGCTTGTTGTTTTGGTGCAGGGACTTCTACCCGGCGGGGAATACTTGTATACTAATTTACATACTTACTCGCGAAAGTATTGCAATGCACGTGACACCAGTAGGTCGTTTCTGGTTGGGCTCATGCATTGAGATGGCCCTGATAAGAACTAAGCAGGTATGAAAACTCGTAATATCATATATCCTTTGGTAACGTAGACAAGCATCTTCCTTGTGCCGAAATACATTATTAAAGCAACAGTAAGCAAAGTAAAGAGTACAAGGACTTTGCTGTCATTCATCACATTGATGAGAAAGTTATTCAGATCATTCAGTCGACGTGGACAATCAAATTTTTTTTTTTTTGATAACCGATGAGTGTCAAGAATGTTTCACAGATGCAGAAAGCACAGATTCACATTGCAGAGAGCAGGCTGACATGACATTTACATAACATAAAAATTCAAGCATTAACCCCTTTACGATCGCAGACATAAAATTGTGTCAAAATGACAGTGGAATAAATTCAAACAAGTTCTCTGTGATTTTTTCCTCTCTCTTCAACATCGCAAAGCTTTATAATAACCCTATCTAAACCCTGAAGTTGCTTTTTCTTTCCCTCCTTTCTTTCTATACTCCTGTTAATGGTTTTTTTTCCTACACATATAATGTATCTTCCTACTATATGCTTGTAAGAGTGAAAGAAAACATGCAGGGTAAGGGTTAAAAGAGACACTAAAAAAACTATCTATCTCATCTATTATACTTTTTTCTCCCTTTCCCTTCCTTTTTCTAACATGCAGTTAGGTTAGGATGAGGTTACCAAATTTATTGCTGATTCGTCAAATATAGATAATCCAAATTCGTTGCCAAAAGCTTGTACATGAAGTGATTAACCATCTTCACTTAAAAATATGGAAGACAGAGGGCATCACGAGCAAGAACATGAAACAACAACACAACTCTGGCAACATAAATATGTTAGGGCCACTCCTGCATGTACATAAGCAATTCGTTAGAAATTCCCCAGAAGAATGTTCACAAGGCACATATGAAGTCAAGTATTAGTAGTAATGAATCATGTGTGGGGTAAATAACCCGAATAACTTTTGTAATGTTATACAAAGCACAACAATCATTTGATCATTTTTGTCACACCACGGTCATTTTCTGCACACGAGGGCTAATTAGACCGGGACCTACAATTTATTGCCGATTCCGAACGGCAGGCTTGTTTTTTATACTCGTCGAGGGGCTGGTGCGCTAACCCCACGATGGGGGACTCCCTGCGGTAGCAATTTTTGCTGCGGTCAAGTCGCCGTTTTTTGTTGTACCCCTGTGTCAGGAAAGTTTTCTGACAAGGACGAACTGGGTATCGAACTCGCGACACCTCTAAACATCCTTTGGTACTTTAGGCGAGCATCTTATCGACCGGGCTACCGCGCCCAGCACAACAATTAAAGATGAGTTTCCTATATTGCAAATTCAATTTTATCAATCGATTCATACAATGTAGCAATTATTTGGTTTCATTCAGAAGTAAATGTTTGTCAGTCCTTCAAGAAATTTTTGTGGTTCAAGCAAAAAAAGACATTGAAATACTTCTCCAGTATTTGTTAACAATGAATTCATTGAAACAATTCAAAAACCAAAACTTACTTGTTTCGATCAAAGTCTTAACAGTGTCATAGATCGGCTGACCATCTCCTATCTTGTTGAAGGCACGTAAGCTTATGACATACTCCACAGATGGATCTATGAAAAAACATTTCACGGTTTTTCAAAGTTATTCATAAATTTTATTCACCAACACATCGTCTATACAGTTGCAGGACAATACAATGCAGGCCATCATATAATATTTTGTCATGTGCATATATTTTTTTAGTTTTTATGATTACATTTTTAATTGGGTTACTGTATTTTTGAAATATATGACATCCATATTTGATATGGGCATCTTTTCTTCAGCCATCTTGTTGGGCATTTTGCCTATTGTGGCCTTGTATTTGAATAAATAGTTTTGAGAACTTGAGGGAAAAGAGGTCGATCTATATGTCTACATATCTTGTACAGCAGTTTCTTGAGCAGTTTTTTTCCTCTCTAAGGAGTTGTGATAGCCTCAAGAAAATCCAGGGACAGGCATCGGATCATAAATGCCATGGATGAGAAAAAGTTGAAAAAAAATCAGTTTTTCACCTGGAAGGTTGCAGATGAATAGCTGATTATTTTTTTTTTTGGAAAATCTAAAATATACACAAACTTTTCAGCCACTGGGCTAGATATGCGAGGCAAATACCCCTTGCTAGCTACAAAGAAGATTAAGCTAATCAAGACTTATTGTGTTATGCAAATTGATGCAATTTTTAGAAATACCATTGGCAGGCCCGATGTAACCCTAGTTGGTTACATTTCATACACTGGCATAAGGTTGTGCACCCTTATCTTGAATGTTTCTGAGGCATTCAACTGAATTATTTTCAGATATTTGAAAGAAAATGACAAAAGGAGTTATGGGCCCACTTCACGTTTTCACAATGAATTCTAGAAATTTCAGAAGCATACAGATAGGCCTATCTGCACATATTCATGCAGTAATGCTCAGACTTACATTAATTAGGAGATGCATGTTTTCCTGCAAAAAAAAATTAATAGTTCTCTTGAATTCAACAAAATTTGCAAGTGTTATAAGATGGAAACATAGACTGATGGAAACAAAATGCTTGAATTATGGCACGATAATTACCGAATAAGCTGGTTTTCGAAAGGCTCAAAGCTGAAGCAGCAGGTAAAGATGAAAACTTTGGTACAGATTTTTGGAAATAGAGTTTTGAGAAGCTTGGGCTTCCCTTTTTAAAGAATAGTTTGGGCACCATTTTATACTTGAATTTGAACATTACTCCCATTCTTAAAAAAATTCCATTCAAGGTGATGGTCATTGGTGACAATGTACCTTACAGATTATAATGAGGATTATATCGCAGACACAAGGCTGAACAAAATCATTATCTTGCTAGGAGGAAATTTCGTGCCAAAAAATATTTATTCCATAAGATGGGTCTTCTTAATGATCAACATCGTGTCTCTTGAAGATGTATCAATATGAAAAAAAAACGTTTTTTTATATATTTCAATGCATTACATAGGGATAATATAACAATTTGATTAACCTTTTTTTCAACGGTACAGGAATTTTTCTAAAAACTTGGTCCCTGATTAATTAATATTTAACGCTCAGATATTTATTCTCAAAGTGAACTAGTCCCCAAGTTTTGACTTTCTTTCACCTCACCCTCCCGTGGGACTCAAGACCTATCTCTGTGATTTCTGCCTTTGACATTCTGAGCATTCATATTCTTACCAGCTGTTCTCAAAAGCCCCCACAATGTACCCATACTTTCTATCTCAACCCTCTTTGGGTGTTAAAGGGTTAAGGCATACATTTGTATATGCAAAATAGTAACATGACTTGACATATTTATTATCCCTCGTTGTATGAACTTAGGGGGTAATTTCCTCAAGGAAAGGTACTGGAGATATGCAGCAGAGGGCCAAAAAATATGCTAAGGTATTTTTTCAGGTTATCAAGATTTCAAATTACAACTTACTTAAATTTTCAATCTTGTAGTGCCTTTGTTTACCATCCAAAATTTTATTATAGACATCAGGAAAACCTATGCCCCAGCCTATTGTATAACCTCTGACCATAATGTTAGGATTGCGTGGTGGGCCCCAGTCAACGCTCACAGATGTAGAATGTGGACGAGCGCGGATATAGCTAGGTTGATCGGGTACCTCAGACTCTGCAAATTGAAAATGAAACATCTTTAAGCATTGATACATATACATAATACATGAAATTTTGCAAACAGATCAGGTATATTTCATACATAGTAGTTCGTAATGTGCCAAATTTTTTAAAAAGTAAATACGCTGGTGAAATTTGGAGAGAAAAAAATTAACAAACCATTCAAATCACTCTGATAAGTTTCTGAAGAAATCCACTCAGTAGTTGGTCCAGTTCCATTCTCGGTTAATGCAGCAATTTTTATATTATACTGCGCACCTCGTTCCAATCCTAAAATCATCATCAAATAAAATCATATGAATACTGGATACCCTGACCGAATACATGGTTAAATAACGGAAGATCAAAAACAATAATCATTTTTCCAATATTCTGTATTACCTGTCAATGCATATAGTCGCCTCTTTCCATCTGTGGTAACAGAATCTGCTTTCTTATTACTACTTTTGGGTTTATAACGGATCTTGTAACCAGTGATTATACCGTTCTGTGACTCCTTTGGTGGTGGTTCCCACCTGACAATCAAACTCTGTAAATACATTAGAATAATCTCGTAACAATCATAACAAATTGTATTCCTTATTGCAGATTATATGATTGTAAGATTATATGAAGAAAATGGGTATTATGGAAAAATCTTAAACTCTTTTAATTTTCACAAAAATTTATTGTGCTTTACTGAATATGAACTTAATGTAATAGATGGATAGGTTATACGATAGAATTATTTGGTGTACAGCAGGGCTGGACAATTCCCTGGCAATAGTTTGCCATGGCAACTAAAAAAAAATTAATTGGGGATTGAAATTTTATTTCTCAGTACCGAATTTGTGTCATGATCTGGAGACAAAACAAAATTTTTGGACAACAAATTTGCAGGGGTGCAAGCGCCTCTCATCCATTTTGGAGCAGAAGTTTCGAAAATGGAGCAGAGCTAAAAACTAACTATATTTGCAATATAAGAAGTAATTTTTCTGTGAAATGCCAAAGTGGTTGGGACAAATAATTCAGAATAAATTTCCTTCACAAATTAAAGTCCATTTAAGTTTTTTTCTGAAGTATCTTTTATCTGTCACTACTAAAACATGCATTACTGAAATGACGAATAAAAATTATTAGACTCGCTTTAAGTGAAACACCATGCACACTAAAAACCTAGGCAGCAAGAATTTCTGCTGCTTGAAAACAAAAATGTCATTCACCCCGATATAGCAAAAAAAGTGTGTGCAGAATATAATAAGGGTTTCCATGAAAACAATATGTGTGTGTGTTGGAACGAGAGAGAGAGAGAAAGAGAGATAGATCACCCCTTCTTTTTTTTGTTTTAAGAGTTTGCAATCATACTGCACACAAATAAATGATTTCGAAATATCAAAAATCTAATGAATCAATTTGATTTTTTTAAAATACTTACATTCGAACTAGCTGGTTCTACTGTAACATTTTGAGGTGGAACGTCTGGCACTAAAAAGTTGAGAGAAACATTTCATTTGTTTTGCAAAATCAATAATAAATGCAATTAGACATTTTTTTGTTTCAATTCCAACAAACTAAATTTTTTTTTGACTTAAAGTTTTAAATGTACGAATGGAAATGTGACACACAACTATGGTTCCCACACTATATTTTTATGATAATCGAAAATTACCAGACTAATGGCAATATAATGAAAGTATTAAGCGAGAAAAAATTGTTCTAAATATAAGCTCTGGCTTGGCTCCATAAATTCTCGAAATCCCCCAAAAACTCACCAAGGAAAAAATACATGAGAAAATATGGAAATAATTATATTTCTCAGAAAAGTGGCAGCAAAAAAATAAATTTGAAACACATGGATGAAAAAAGACGCAGCACAGAAATAGAGTCAAATTTCAATAATTCGAATGTGCAGTGGTCGACAGCACTGAAAAATCAACACTGCAGTGTTATTTTTTTGCACTGGTTTGCACTGTTATTGTTTTTCTTCCATTTAAAATATGGACAAAATCCCTGAATTAGCTGCAAAAATTAATTAGTTGCTCATAAACTGATTAAAATTTAGTTTTTATAGCAGAAATTCAAGAAAAAATGTGAATATATGTTTACCAGCTGAATATGTCCTTGCCGTAATTTCTTTAGTACTCTGACCAGCACCATTCTGATTGAAAGCAGTGACCCATATGCTGTATTCTGTGAATTTCTTGAGACCAGAGAGTAAGTAAGAGGTATCAACAGTAGATAACTCATGCTCTTCTGATGTACCTTCTTCCATATAATAAACCCTGTAATGCTCGATGGGACCAGCGGATTCATCCGGGGGCTGCCATTTGACAAGTATAGTTGTTGGGCTTAGGGCAATGGCTTCTATGCTTTGTGGTAGACTTGGGACTTTTACTAGAATAAAGCAAATAAATCCAAATTTAGTTATGATAAGGATTTTAAAATATGAAATAATTCTCCCTTCGCTACAAAATATGCTTCAAAAAATAGAAAAAAAAAGAAAATATTCAAAGTTATCTCCTTGTTTTCCTGGATAGCAACAGTTTTTTTTATTCTAGCCTTTCATGATTTTGCTGCGCAAATTTCTGGCCCAAGAATTTTTAGAGTTACCAATACTTTCAAGTTTTTTGTGATTGGGGAACAGGTGATAATCACTACTTTACAGCACATCAAATCTAGTAACATCACCATATGAGGCTTTCCAAACAAGGGAGTTGGGTGGAAAATGCAAGCGCATCTATCGATGGTTCCCCCAGGCTTGGTAAGTAAAGAACTTCATGGTGGAAGACAAACATTTCATCACTGCACCACTCGAGAGCTTGGTGATAATCACTGGAACAAAATCAAGTGAGTATACTGCAGGGCTACACAAATCTTCAAAAATTTACATTACTATCGGACACGTTACTTAAAATGGTACATGTGTGAATCAGTGTTTTATATGCCAGCATCGAGCTTGTGGAAAAAAATTTCATGCTAGGTCAAAAATTTTTCTTGGGCATGTCGGACAATAGATTTTTTCACCCTTGGTATACCGGAAGACTAAGTATCTCCATTTGGAAATTTTCAAGTAGCTACACTGTTTTATATGCAAAATGCAGCTGAGCACTGTCATTGATGAGCAAAACTTGGATCAACACAAGCCCTCACTGCTCAGCGTGTCAGACATTCTCAAGTACTTTATAATATTGAGACATTGATTGTTGTCCCATGAGACAAGAAGCCCCCAAAGTAGAATAAACCAAAAACTGACTTACATCTCAGAAAGAAAAAAGAACTCTTCTGTGTAGAAAACACTACTTTGGGAATGTTTATCACAGAATATTTTGTCAGCCGAGGGCTCACTGCAAGGCAATACAAAAGATTCTGCTTTGGGGGTAAGTTAACACTCTTTTGCAGTCCCAAAAGACTTCGGCTGTTACTTTTTTGGGTGATTCAACCCGCTTCACTTTTCTTTGGGAGCACTTTTTCTATTTTCCTCCAGATCATCAACTGTCTGTTTGATTAAAGGGGGGGAAAGGGGGTTGAATGGCACATCTGCGACTGGGAGCGAAAACAGCACATCCCTTCTCAACAGCAAAATATATTGAGCAGCTTCCAGTTCATCATGCCCGATCGTGCCTTGGATCTCAAAAACACCTTAGTATTCCATGTTGCAAATGAATGATGAACAGAAATAAGAAAGTAATTCTTGGGCCCAAGAATTTGGCAGTGAAATCACTTGACGCTAGGATAAAAAGTTCAGTTGCCTATACATCAAATGTGTGTGGAAAAGGAAAAATCAACTGAAATACAGTGAAATCTCCAACAACACGACCCTAGAAAATATGACAGTTATAAGAAGGTTGCTGTTATTAGGAGGTTTAGTATTTCTAAGGAAATTACTATTCTGATTCTATGTGAAATTATTAAAAATCCATACTATATACTCCAGCATTCGTTTTGCATTGAGCATGCGACAATTTCGAATAAAAATTCTTGTGCACCCAATTAGCAATTACTTGAGACACCCCCCAGGGCTGCATTAGTGTAGCAGTGGGAAAAATAATTGCAAAACAATTTAAAAAATGTTTTGTCTGTAAATTTCAAACCATGAATGCATTAAATGAAATGATTCATAGAGGAAACTAATTTTTGATGCATTTCATGTTGCTAGTTTTCATGGTCATTTTTACACTGATGCAGCTTATACTTCTGAGAGGGCGTCAAAATGATATCCTACGCAGTAGAAAATTTTATCTTGCCCCCGTGACATACAGAGGAACCATATATATATATATATATATTTTATTCTCGTCGGGATTAAAGAAGAAGAAAAAAAATTCTTTCAGGGCAAATATTGAGGGCTATTTTTCTTTTGACGTGCATCATTCTTCTTTCATTTTCAAAAGTGGCCATTATTCAGAAATCCTTCTTCGAAGGCTAACCTCAATGTTAATCCAATGAGATGCGTTTTGTTCCAAGGAAATGTGGCCATTGTTTAGAGGTGACCGGAGATTTCTGATATATATCGGGAGGTTTTACTGTATAACTTTTTCCGGGGCATTTTTAGTTTAAGTATTTAATAAGTGGGTATAATGCTTTAAAAAAATATGACAAATTTTTTATAAATAAAAGATGTGAACAGTCACCTCTTTTATTGGTTTCAAAACTATTTAGCTATATTTTGCGGCTGTATCAAGACATATCATATCCAAAATGGGTTCTATAGCCGCTCCTTCAATTCAGATACGAAAGATTCTATTATCTATAAATTTCTTTAAATTTAAGCTATAACCTGTTGAAAGACAAACCAAAATTTGTCTTGAATAAAATTTTTCAAACTCACCTTCGGGTTGTGTTCTGACCATAAGCTTTTCGGAATACTGCCCAGGTCCATGCTGGTTGTATGCTACTACACGAAAAACATATTTTGTGTCCGGCTGCAGCCCTTGTATATTTATTTCCTCTAATTTATACCTTGTTGTGTTGAGCACCCGTTCTCTGATAATAAGAAAAAATATCGGACAATGAATCAATAAATACAGCGAAATCTCTTCATAATAATTCGTAACGGACCAAAAACAAATCATTATAAGAGATCTATATTGTTAGAGATGGAATCTAATGAATTGTACAGGGTGGCCGAGACGTCCTGGACACATTTTGAAAATTAATAAGAAAAATCAACCAATTGGCATAAAAGGGTGCGGTTTGCACTAAAATATTTATGATGGCATTGAGTCTTTTTTGATGAATTTAAGAAGAATACTTTGAAACTTCACTCACAGATAGTGCTGTATCATGAAAACTTTACATTATTGGCCACCTTGGTTTCCAAATTTAACACTTCCCCAGATTTATTCTTCTACAGATATGTCAAAGACAAATTTTATGCCATACATATAACCAACATCGAAGAACTGAAGACAAGAATCATGGAAGTGATCGGGACTCTTCCGCAATCAATATCAGCAGACACGTGGGTTGAAATGGAGTATCGTTTGGATGAATCCATAGTTACGAAGGGTGCTCATATTAAATTTAGATAGCTTCATGTAAAGCAAATAGTGGTAGACATTAACTATGCACTGTTTGTGTTGCATTTTATACGTTATGTTGAATTTTTGGTGATACACAGCCATCTGTAAATGAAATTTTGAACTGTTTTTTTAAAATGAAAAAAAAAAAAAAAAAAAAAAAAAAAAAAAAAAAAAAATCTAGGCCCTGATAAGTATTTTAGTACGAACCACATTTTTTCATGCCAATTCGTTGATTTTTTAAAATTAAATTTTAAAATGTGTCCAGGACTTCTAGCCCACCTTGTATGTTATTGCTGTAAGAAATCTTGAGGGAAGGAGATAGTTATTATTGTACAGTGATAACTTGACTTATGCCATTAATTCGTTCCAATGACGTAAGTCAAGGTCAATTTTTTAATGACATAAATGCTGGAGGTTCCCTAATTAACTTCTAATTTCCATCAGTTCAAAAGTTGCTTTTAATTGCTTCTCTAGTTTCAGAATTAAGTCTTAAGTCTCATTCCAAGCACAATTTGAAAAGTTGAGTTCAAAAATTATCCTTATGTAAAACATAATTACCTAGATGATGTATTTTCCATGTAGTAGACAGAATACGCAAAAATATTCCCATTAGTCTTCACAGGTGGCTTCCAGGACAAAATAACGAATCTTGGGAAAACTATCCTTGCAGAGAGTTCACGGGGAGCTGATGGCGTGT
Organism: Pholcus phalangioides; assembly: GCF_987345545.1. NCBI lineage: Eukaryota > Metazoa > Arthropoda > Arachnida > Araneae > Pholcidae > Pholcus > Pholcus phalangioides. Next base: position 22,655,762 of record NW_028301605.1, read on the forward strand.
CCTTCGAGCTGATGAAACCTATGTTATTATGAAGGTTAGCAGCAGTTACAGGAGCAAGTGTAGTTGAAATAGTGGAGTCTTTTCGATTAGTTTTGATTAGTCAAAGTTAGTTATTGGATACAAAATTTATAAGAAAGAGCAGAGGGGAAAATAAAAGCAACAAAGTTCAAAAGTCAAAAGCAATTGCAAAGCAAGACATAAGCAAAAGCACATACAAAAAATAAAACAAATAAAAATTAGAAAATTCCATTTAAAAACAACTAGCACAAAGAACAACTAATGTAGTCAAGCTCGGATATAACAAAGTTATACAGGAATGTGAAAAACATTCATCGTATGTTTATACATAAGTTTTAAAAATAGCAATCCCAAAAAATCAGAAAAAATTACAAAAAATATGCATGAGAATCTCACGCGATAGAAGTGAAATTTCTAGGTTGTTTAACCTAACCCCTAAGCAGTAGGAATAGTGAGGAAACAGTTTTCCTTCCCACTTGATCCTAACCCAATTTTCTTTTCTTCCAAACTGTGTGCATTGCCGTCGTACTAAAGGGGACGTTCTACGATTCTAGCGGTGTCACGTGGGTAGGGAAAGATAATAAATTGTCTTCGTCCGACACAAAGTGCCCAAACCAACCCCCCCACCAAACTTTATTTTCTTACACAGCTGAATCTCTATTGACATCCCCCCACCACCACAACTCATCTGCTTCTCGAGACTTCATCACATATAATCAGTCATTCTATGGAACCAGTTTTCAGGAAAAAGAAAGTGCCCCCCCCCACCCCCTTCTGTGATGGATTTTCTTTACCTCACAAAATTTTGCTCTTATGTCACTGAAGAAATTTCACTTCAATAAAAAGAGACAGTTGTTACACTAGAAAAACATATACCATTCATTTATAATTACCTTGCTCCAAAACCATAAGCTGCACTGATGCTTGTATATTTCCAGCAGGGTTTGATGCAAAACACTGGTAAATTCCAGCATCCCCTATGACCAGTCCCAGAATCTTCAAGTTGTTACCATTTACAATTTGGAAATACTCGCTACGGATGAGGTTCTCACCGTCCTTGAACCACTGGACTGTTGGCAAAGGTTTACCATAAACTTCACACGTCAGCTCTATATCGTCTTTTGCAAAGGCAACCCTGTTCTTCGGTGCATGGACAAACCTTGGCGGAACTAGATGAAAATGATGAGTATTGTTATGTTTACAGAAGAACAATTTTTTGATTCAGAAACAAGAAATTTATTCTCAGAACTGGAATATAAATAAAAGTTAAATTATTATTAAAACATGGTGCTGCATATTCTTGTATCTTGATAATAAGAAAATTTAATAACTTTATAAGACGATGGGAATCAAAAACTAGCTTATGAACAAATTCTCCCTAAGTATTAGTGAATGTGAATCAAATTACTGCTCCGTTGCATTATTTTGTGCCTCACGGAAAGAATGTGACGTTGACAGATACTGGCAGAAAAGACACATTTGGTGAAGTTGCTGTAATCTAGATGTTTTCCCGTGTATTAGGTTAATGTGGTACCAAATACAGCCACCCATGAGTAAGAATTCTAACTACAGTCAGCGGTCAACTTCGCAAACCTATAATTTATTAACTGCACGTTTTCACACACTAATCTTCTGGTCCCAAACAATATACTATTCCTTTAAACGTTTCCTATCAGCCATTTACAAACAATTTTTCATGCCTTATGGATTCATAAAAACAAGCGTAAACTATATTTTTGCCTCATTATTTCAACTACACATGAGTGAAAACATTGACTTGCGACATTAGCCATGGAATGAATTAATGCTGTAAGTTGGGGAGCTACTTTATTTTAAAGGAGCCATGGGAGAAAATCAAGTGAAAGAAGAGCCACAGCAGAAAATCAATCAATCCGTCGAAAATAGAAGTTACATTGGGAGGGTCATTATATAGAAAGTAAAACATATATGACAGTCATTCTATGAAAACATTTGGGACTTATCCTACTAGTCGTTGTAATGGAACGGTCACTATAACGTGGGGTCGTTATAATGAGCGCCGACTGCATTAAGTAAACCAAGCTTGCTTTTGGATGCTTGATGATAGTGAAGACTGGAGAGGATGTACAGTTAAGATGCATAGTCCAGAGGGCATCACAGGATGGATAAAAGGTTGGAAAACATTTCTAAGATAGGATATATTTACCATGCACATTAACAGTTGCACTTGAGTCGATTGAATCCTCCTCATTTTCTGCTCTGCACATGTATGTCCCAGAATCTTCTTCCTTCACTTTATCTATATGCAAACTACCGGAGCCCATTATACTGAATCGGCTATCTAAATACCTATCAGGATAAGGAATATCAAATAGTAAAATTATGAGCTGTACCATAACTCTCTTGACGAATATTCACCATACCAATGAGTTTGCCAGAAGATTTACCAATAAGTTTTGTCACAGCATGGAAAAAGTTTAAAAAGATGAAAAGTGTTTTCCTTACGCAAGATCAATGGTGGTCCCATCTTTCAGCCATGTTATTTTCGGCCTCGGGTTGCCAGTAGCGACACAATCTAAAGTCAAACTATCACCTTCTACGACTATTGTACTCTTGGGAGGCATAGCAATAAAGCTGGGGGCACTTGGTTTATCTTGAGCTGAAATAAAAAGCAAATCATAATTAGCAAGGCTGATGCAAATTGAGGTAGATAACTCCAATGCTCTAAAAAAAACTGAAAGAATGATATACAGCAGCCGTCACTTATTAGAATAACAAATAACATGTTATCATTCGAGTATTTTATCATCACTTCCGCAAAGTCAGAATGGACCAATGTCATAACATGGGAAGAAATTCGTTTATAGTTATTAAGGACTTTGGCTTATATTATCAATTTTTTTACATATAAAGTTTTCTATTTTTTACATATTTTGAGATTGCGATGGAAGCAGACTCACACTCCCCCCTTCATAAGTTATAGTTAGCAACTTGCAAGACTATCTGAGATCAGAAGGCTCCCTTATTGTCAAAAATTTCCGTTCTCAGTGTTGAGGATGTTATTAATCTATTATTCACAGAGTGGCATAGAGAATTGGAGTTGTACAGTTAGAAGTTGCAGAATGGCAGTGGGCTAGCGCATGACAATTACAGCCAGACAGCTCTGTTGCTTACCCGTTCTTGTACTATTTTAATTAAAAGATTTAGTTAAGTTATTGTTCGTGATCTATGTTTTACATATCATTTCACACAGTTCCAGGGCTGCAACTGGGGGGGGGGGGCAACTTGCTCTGGTGAGCCGTGTGCCAGAACAGAGGGTGCACAAATTTCATCCTTTCATCTCCCCTTCAACATCACAAGGGAGTGCCAAAATATATGCTTGCCCCAGCTGACTAAGCACCTAGTTGTGGCTGTGCACAGTTCACAATTTCTTAATTAGGCTGTAATACCTTCTATGGTTCTTCGCTGCTTTTGCAACGGCTTTCCTGTAGTGTGAAGGCATGTTTAAGTTAAAAAGAAAGCCCCCTTTTTAAATTTTAGGTCAGTTTCCTTCAACTGACAACATTCACACATCCTTGGCCAGGATACTTTCATAAGGGATCTGTGGAACGTGTGAGAGAAAGTTCCATTCCAATTCACAATTTTTGAATAAAAAAATGATTTCAGCTTAAATTAGGGGGGGGGGGCGGCTTCTTACAACAATATGAAAACAAAGCATGGTTTAATATTTTGAAACCAGTTATGTGTAAAAGAAAAACGAAGCTGTCCCATTTTTATACACATCCTGTTCTACCAAACGGGATACATGGTAATTGTACTCACAACTGTCCCATTTTTATACACATCCTGTTCTACCAAACGAACCACGAGAATGCTCATATTTTACATGATTAATTTCAAGTGTACAGATAAAGTAGGGCCTTGAAGGGGGAAAAAAAACATGAAACAAAGACTACAAGTGCTGAGAGTTCTGCGATGATCAAGCTGTAGTAGATTTTGTGTATACTCTCTCTCTCTGAAAACATACCTAGTTCAGTTGTGTAAATAGACTTTCTTTGGCAATGAATCAGCTACTTCAAAGGTGGAAGTTCTCTGTTGGCTTATTGGGAAAATTCACAGACAAAAAAATTCAAACACAATTGGATGAATTAAAGTCAGTGGTGAAAGTCAATAATCCTGATTTTGAGAAAAAAATAGGTGTTACTAGATGTAATACAGTCCAATGTTGAAAATTTTGTGATTTCGATCATTCAATGTAGTGGAGAACTATTGAAGCTGTATCTTAGTTACTTTTTTTTTCAAAAGTTTAGCACTTCTAGATTGTATTTCTGGACTTTGTCAGAATTGTTGAAAATGTGATCTACACCCACTGTAACTTTAACCCCTTCAATTCATGACCATACAATGCGACAGAAGAAAAATTCATTGATTGGAGGGAAAATTAACTGAAGACTGTTTATCATCTTTATTTTTGAATATATTGAATCAATCATGGCAAATCTTGTTTAGCACTAACAGAAAAATTTTAAACTCTCTGAGCTGCATGTTACTTACCGTAATCTCCATTAATAATTAGTTTCCCTCGGTTGCTAAGACGAAACTTTTCCACACTAGATGCGTTACACTGGTAGTACCCTGCATCTAAAACCTGTACATCATCTACTTCTAAAGCTCCGCTAGGAAGTATAGTCATCCTCGACCTATCCATTTTCAAGGGTTTCTCATCTCTCAGCCATGTTATTGTTGCAGGGGGTACAGCTTGTATAGAACATGGGAAATACGCAGTATGTCCAGGAAAAAGAATTACATCCTCTGGGTGTCGATCAAATTTTGGCAACGCTGAAAACAGACAAATATTAAATAAATAAATAAGAATGGTGCCATAAATCCATCAAGCTATTGTTTGTTTATAATTGTTTCTTAACTAAAGGTGCAGGAGAGCAATCTTGGGTTGCGGGAGGTTGTGAAAGTGGGAAAATATTCCATGTTATTTATCTAAAGGTGTGTGTGCAAATGTAAATTTAAGTTTATTGTGGGTATGGGAAAGTGAAGCAAAGTTTACTGGGGGGAGGGATATGTGCGGTCAAGATACACTATATCATACTGTTTATAATCCTGTGATGTTTGCTAATTTTATGAACTAGAAATTGTATGTTTCAAAGCGGCATTGTTCTGAAAATAACAATTTTCTAAATATGCCCATACATTCACTTTCATGGTAAGCTAATTTATTTAGGTATGGAGAAAACAATTTATTCTTTTGTAACTGCAATAATTTACATGGATTTCGGGCCCTCTGTCGTTGTCATATTGCTGTTCCACCATTATGCCCATGAATCTGATAAGTAGTGAGGGCTGTATAAACACCTTAGAACATACAAAAACTCCTGTTATAGGCTCCCTTAATTACTTAATAGTTGCTCAGGATATTGCGAATTGGCTGCATTTCATTTGTTTTGGATATTATAGTAAAGCCGGGTTCACACTGGACCTGTATGGTAAGACAGAATTTCTCAGCCTTTCTAAGCCCAAGGACCAGTAAAATATCCGAAACAATTTGACGGACCACTTGTTCCCATATTACGGAAAATTCCAGTATTTTCAGTAGTTGCAAATCGTTTTATACATTTGTCCAGTTTTTCAATGATGCTTATTTAAATTTGTAATGTTTACTAAAATCATGAATGAACAGTGTTTTCATAATTATTATAATAATTATGGCTACAAATATTCATCTCATATATTTGTCGGGTTCAGCGATTTTAACTTAGCAATTTTAACTGCGATTAGGAATTTTGCCGACTTATAGCAATGTTTCTGGTGACACCTAAGCCGTCCCATATTTTAGCGTATTTAAGATCACAGTTCCCCTTATTTTTCTTCAATGAAATATGGTCATCCATTCATTCAAAGTTTTTTTTTCCGCCAAATACATTTTTGTTTACTGAGCTTTGTAGCAGCCCTTTATTTCTCCCACCCATCATCCATTTTTGCAGTAATTAGCAAATTTGTCATAAATTACATCTTTCGGCTACAATCAGTGATATTCTGTATTTAGGATCACAATTTCCCCACATTTTCCTTAATGAGGTATGGTGAACCTAAGTATAAAGGTACAATTTTTATTTGAACTTATATGGATAAATATAAACTAAATCAACCAAATAATTTTTCATTCAGTTAGAATCGAATTGTTGAGTCTGCCTGCGGCCTACCTTACACCATCATCATGGACCATAAGTTGAGAAAAGATTCGATAAGCGATACAACCACAACATCAACACAGATAGGTTAAAAACACATGCATTTTTGGTTTTTTTAAACTAAATATGGGCTGATGGTGCGGATTGTAGCACTGTAAGTATCAGTCTAGTGTCAACCCGGCTTGAGACCTTGAGATCAACAATATTGATCACTTTTGATGTCATTCCTAATAGGATAATTGTTAAATCGGACTTATTCGTTATTAAGCCACCCTGCTTATGAAGTGATTTTCATTCTGTCCTCAGGGGTGACGTTATAACTAGGTCTGACTGTATGAGTAAGGTGTACATAACATATTGTTTGTTCAGATTGAAATGTATGCCAAATATCCATTGAAAAAACACTTCAAAAAGAGCCAATGAAACTTACAAGCAATTTGTAATTTGGCAGAACGACTAACTATGGTTCCTAGTTCTTCCTGCGTTGCTGAACACTGGTAAACTCCTTCATCAGGTCTTTCTGTTCTTGTATGCAGGACTGTCTCGAAATATAGGGAACCATTCCCTAAAATATACCTGCAAAATAATTAAATAAAAAAATAAATTATGTTAATCTTAATTTATAGGTTTTCGATATTTGATGATGATTAATATCATCATCTTTGGAATAGCTCATATATAGTCCTTCAAGCTTTATTTGATCTCATCCTCTCAATTTTTAAACATAATTCATGTCATGTACTTATACAGTGGATCCCGCTTATAATGTTTCCAAAAAACAATCATAGACATCACAACATTTCGTTGTGAGCAGGAAAACGCTTCTTTCTCAAACAGGAAATCTTTATGAGAATTTATTAGACTTGAGATCACAAAAATAAGTCGTACTAAGCGGGAAAACAAAAGTGGGAACGTTATAAGCAGGATCAACTGTATATAGCTGAACAATTCCATTCCATCATCAATTAAAAAAATATATTACCTGCAATTTTCTATGAAAAGTTTCAGAATAATCTCGAGTGATCCATAAGTGTATCGAAAAATCTGTTATTTGTAAATGAACAATGCAGTTACCGAAAGTTAGGAAAACTTTGGTCTAAAAAACCTTTTTTAGTTTTCTTCAACCATCTCTCACTCAAAAATTTCACATATCATCTACACTTATGTGACTTTTGTAGTCTACAGGTTGAGTTTCGAGGCTCCAAAAACTGGAAAATGACCCTATCCCCAAGGAATGAGGAAGTATTTTCAACCAAAAACGACAAAAAAAAGAGGAAAAAAAAAATTAAATTAAGAATTGTGGAAATATGCAAAAGACATGTCGTGAAAGTTTATTAACTGGCCGAAAAGGGCAATTCAAAAAATTGGTTGTGATAATACATATCATGGATGACTTAAGCATGGTTTAGTCATCTTTTGCGTCAAGTTAAAGAGGATTTTCCCCATTGAATTTAGTATTATGCCAACCATAAGAATAATAAATGTAGAGTTATGAAAGTTCTACTGAATTTCTTTTCCAACATGTCAATTTTGTAGAATTCATGACACCCTGTAGGTACCACCTTTGATACGAGGGGGGTGAAAAAAGTAGAAATTAGTCAAAGATGCTTTGTTAGTGAGTCTGCCCAAATTTTGGGGCCCTTTTAAAATTATGCAGCCTTGGACAAATGTCCCACATTGCTCATGTTGAAATTGGGTCACAAAGTGACTATATACTTGTAGAAAGGCAGAAGAAAAAATAACCACTAGACAGCAGATGTGATATTCCACAAAGGAATGTGTATGAGAGGTACATGTATGATTAAATATTAGTAGTAACAGATGGATGCGAGCAAAGAAAATAAATATTTTAGGGGGAAAGTGCCCAAACTCCATGAATGGATCTTTAACCTCTGGCAGGAATTCTCATTAGTATGTGGTGTGTAGAAGGATGTTATATGTTTGAATTAGCCAACTATATGCTATTCAAGTGTCTTTATTTTCCTCATTGTTGCTTTAGTATGCGCGCAGCCTAAGAAAGATGATTTACCTTCTTCTATCTGTGAATTCTACGTTCCTTCCATCTCTCCACCATCTTATAACTGGCGGGGGATCACCAGTTGCTGAGCAGTCAAGTGAAGCTGGACTATCTTTGATCACAATGGTGTCACTTGGTTCTGCTATAAAACGGAAATCGGCGAATTTCCTACTCTCTCCTACAACGTAAAAGAGAAAATAAATGAATAAATTCACTAAATTATGATAAGCATCAATAATATCGGTTATACAATCGAAAAAATATAATCCTCTTGATAACGGCCACAACACGCTATTGAAAGCCTATGTAGAAAATATCTCCACTCTGCAATATAGTGTCTTGTATTTTTACAAATTCATATTCCTCAGTACTCTCCGTGCCTGTATGAAATTGTTAGATAGACACACATGGAAATTATTGTCCAGTAATTCGATACGAGCTCGATGATGAATGAATGTCAAACTATGAGGTACCACTTACCATATCTGCATGTGAAAATATTAAGATTAATTTCTCTAGCGGAGTTCCGTAGGCCTATTTTTTTATTTATTCATCAAAATGACTGATTTATTTTTATTATTTAAAAATGTTTATATATATATTTTAAAAATTTACTGTTTTTTTATTTTTCTTGAATGACTGCAGAGCCCCAAGGGCTCCGCGGATATAAAGAAACCGCTGATAAGCCCTAAAGTAGCATATGTCAAGATTTGTGATACACATCACAGAACAATCTCAGTAAGAATTTGTAAAAAAGTGCCCTCTGTGTGTAGAAAACACTTATGGAGTTTTTACCACTGGACATTGCCAATTCAGCAATGCATCTGAAAAGTGGTTGATAGTGAGGAAAAAGAGGAAAAAATGAGTGGAAGAGAATTTCCATTCTCCTCTCTTCCAGCGGAGAAAAACTGAACGTCTCTTTATTTTATGTTATGTAGTCAGGCTTGGGAGCCATACTGAAAAAAAAGTGTGAGGTAGTATGCCATGTGATATAGTTCAGGGGTTGACAAATCTCAAGTCATCATGATGACTAAAAAAATCTGCATTAGCGCCTAAAATTTTCAGTATGTGATTGCTAAATTGGAGTGTGAGGATGACAAAAACTTTATTACTTCATGACGGCACATTTTTTTAACATGGGAAAGGAATATTAACATCTTGAGTCGGAAAAAACATAATTTAGGACCATTCCTCATGAGCAAATATTATGCTTGGCTCCAAAGAAATTTGGACGGCGAATGCACGGGCTAATTACTTAATTCCCCCTCGCAGAATCTTCATTGCTGAACCGCTGATCCTAGAGGCATACTCCCAATTAAAAAAGGTATCCAAATAACATGTAGAAGATTAGATGTACCTGTAGCAGATTAACCTGTATATACGTGATTCATATTGAAAGGGGTTGTTAGTTATCAAAATAAAGAAAATTATTTTTTTTATACAAGCACCCTGTCCTCAAAAACCCAATTAGAAAGTTGTTGCCCTGTCTCTCCTGAAAGGGGAAAAACCAATTGTTTTTAATTGAAATATTCGTAGATATTTGAATTCAAAAATCGGTGTAATGTTGCGGAAAAACCGCATCCAAATTTTTAAATTAAAATATCTCTGCGATTATTGTACTTTGGGATACCAAATTTTTTAGAGACATCGACAGGGCAACAACTTTCTAATTGGGTTTTTGAAGATAGGGTGCTCGTAAACAAAAAATATTTCTTTATTTTAATAACTATACAACCTCTTAAAACATCATTAACGTATCTGAGGCCAACACATTATTTGAATACTTTTTTCTAATTCGAAGAATGCCTCTAGGATCAACGGTTCCGCCAGTAAAATGCGGGAAGTTGAATTAAGTAATAGCCCTGTATAATTTTTTTATTTGTCGAGCCTGATACAGTCAGCTCATTTCTCACTCACTCACATGCGCGCGGATGGATAAGATAGCCTCTTAGAATATCCAGAAAATTCAGTTTTGTACAAGAGGGGGCGAAAGAAAGAACTGCCAAGAGGAAGAAAAATTTTAGGAAAGAACAAAATACCGAACAAAAATATTGAATTTCGTAGGGGGGGGGGGAAGGGAAACATGATTTTGAGCCCCACGCAAAATCCCAATTACGGCTCTGCTTTGGTATTAAGAGTCTTACAGTATTGTTCGATGAAACGGGACGTATGGCCAATTCGATTTCTTTCGGATACAGTTTATCAATTGGTTATTTTTATCAAAAAAAAAACCACCGAATCTCACATTAAACGGCGTGTATTGTATCTCTGACAAATTTATCTATGTTCTACACACTTATACAAGGGAAAAAACCCGCCCAGCAATTTCAGCGACGGATCACGGATAAGTATCATAAGTATGATACACCGCGGTACACGGGAAATAACAAAATACAGTGTGCTCGTACATAAGAATGAGATTTTTCAAACAAAACACTGTAAGGCCTATAAAATATGAGAATAATTTTTCAGAAGAAGGATTCCATCCATCAGTAAATAGGAGGCCCCTCAGAAGAGGTTTCACTTAAAAGACCATCATACATTTAATAACAGATAACAGTAGCACGTGCGATTTCACAGCACTCGTGCGATTGAGGGGAACGAACTCTTTTTTTTTCTCTCTCTTTCTCGTTACGTAAAGAGAAAAAAAATAATAAACCGAATCGGATTACTGAACTTACGAAGAGGCGAACAAAAATAATCAAATAAACCCTAATCAAGCCCCATCTTCTTCAATAAGAAGAGGCGCATTCGCCAGTTCCCTCAGACTTCCTCTTTTAAGGTCCTAAGATCGTAAAGGAAGATAATAGCGGCGAGAATTCCGCCACAAAGAATAGAAATACGAGTGCAGAAAAAAAAACCCCACACAAGTGGTATATAGAGAAAAACCTAAAAAGTCTATATTTAACTCTTAAAAGCAGTGGAAAAGATGGCTATTTGAGAGATTTTGGGAGGCCCCCGACCCTTTTCTAGAACAGAAGTATAATGTCAAGGCTTCTGTTTGATTGCCTTTTTCCCACAACTTTAATGGAATTCCTCTTCACGGACAACACGCGCTGTTGATAAGAAATAATAACAATAAAAAATTATGTTTCTAACCCCTAGAACAGCTTAGCTATCTGGGAAATGCTTATCTTGAAAACCCTTTACTCCCTATTTTAGGGAATGAAGTTTCAGAATATTGCAGTTTTTATGCTTGAACCCGACCTCTTCCACGGACACTAATAAAACAGATCTCCAAGACCTGGGGGGAATTTATTCAAAAGCGATATCTTTTCTTTTTCCCGTTGATAGTTATGAGAATATAAAAGAAAAATACCACGGAACCTGTTCTATCGCTTTTGATGAAATTCGGTCGCAAGTCAGAAATACCAAAAATTCATGAAGTGTGTTGATGGCGAATGTTTTTGAAATCAGAAATTTACGTCCGCGATAAAGCCCGCTGATTAATCATCTTAACCTTTTAATTGGCAAGCATCGAAATATCCTGGGGAGAAAAATTTTTTAGTAAATTTTAGGTTTATATTAAGTAAATGAAGTATGGTGAAATCCGGACTATCAGCCCTAGTGTCGCGGAAGGGCGGGCCGGATAACAGAAAAGCAGGAGTTCTATAAAGCTCACTTCATACCTCCACCATACCATCAAAAACCACCATTTTAATGCCAAAAAATCACTCTTATTCATATTTTGGGACTTCTTCGTACAGGTCAGTACGTAAATGTATATGTTACTGCCATAGCCCGAAGTCGGACACTTCGCGAACCTAAACTTCGGACATTGGCCGGATCAACTGGGCTGGCCAGTTCACGAAGTGGCCAACTTTGGTAGGAAGATATACATAATGTAAATGTTTCTTATGTACCGTACGTTTTAAAAATGTATTACAGAAAAAGGAAGTCCAAGAATATATTGTAACGAAAATTATGTAAATAATTCTTATATATTTATCATTTACAATACAATTTTTCAGCTGTAAATACTCATTATCTTAAGTAAAAATGAAAATTTGTAAGTATCGCTAAATTGGCAACAAATTTAGCGAAGTTTGGCGACGGCTCCAATGACCTGGCGACGTCATGTCGCCAAGAGACTAGGCCGGCTAGTCGAGATTCTACTGTATTCAGATAAAAATAATAATTATAGTCAATATTAAAAAAAAATATGGGATGTGGAACTTCAGGGAACAAACACTGTATTTACGTAAATTTTAATGGCTTAAAAATGTCATTTATTGCTCACCAACTTTTCTATCATCGTTGAAGAATGCACAGCAATGTCTTCCCCATACATGGTAAAGTCGACGCAGCTTATTAAAATCACAGATAATATAATCAATCGGCTGTTGTTATTACTTGTACAAGGAACAGAACGGACCCATATAAAAAAAATTCGATAAAAAAAAGTTACCGGGACTTCAGTGTGTTGATGCTGCCAAATTTTTTCTCGTCGAAAGTGTTTTTTTGCACATTCTGACGCCAAGGTTTAACCAAATTTATTTTCTTCTCGTAGGTTATCGTGATCAGACTGCATAGGAGGCTAGAAGGTGTTCTCTTTCCTCCTTTCCGTACTTAATGTCGTAATCAGTCCATAGTAATCTCTGTGATTCATACACGTGTGGAACTGCTTTTGCAATGGCCTTATAACGAAAGTAAATGTATATAAAAAAAAAAAAAAAGAGTTCTCCTTTAGTTCTTGATCAGTTTCTTTCAGTTGACCAGATTCAAATTTCTTTTCCCGAGAGACTTTCTCAAGGGATCTATGAAACGTATCGTGTACTTTAAAAAGGAAAAAACACCGTGATTCGTGATATACATTGGACAGTTTTATTCTAACGGCTTCACAATGGCTGGTTAACAGAAATGTTAAAATTTTAGCTCAAAGCGGGGAAAAACAGAGGTCCCATTTCAGAATTTAAAAAATTGAACAATTAAACATTTTGCAACCGATTGTGTAGGTAAGAAAAACAGTTGTCCCGTTTTACCAAAAATCGTTTACCATACGTCTCGTTCAACCAAACGGAACTTTTTTCGAATTTAGTTATCATTCGGTTATTGTTATCAGAAACTTTAAGTCCCGATGTGATCACATTAAGTGTCTCGTGGACAGTATTTCCCTCCAAAAATGCAAGGGTTAAAAATCGTTCTTGCTTGGCTTGTCAAGAAATAGGCGGAGGCGTGTACCTTTGAGCCATTCTGCTGGTAATTATAGAAACTTCATGAACAGCTCACGTGTGAAAATCCGAATGAGTTGCTTAGAAGCATCAATGCAGAAACGAGCTCATAATATAAAATGCTTTTACTTGAAAAATATAAGAAATTGATGTCGCTCGAAGGATAAAGGGTTAAATAGAGTGAAAATGAGAAAAAGGATAAAATGTCTGCTGACGAGAAAAAATAATTAAATGACAGATAATAGATGGCGTTTTAACGAGAGAGAAGAATCGATTTTTTTTTTCTATAAGAAACACCGTCAAGAACGCCTGAAATTCCTTAAGATTTCATTACTGAACGAAATTTGCATATAGGGATTATAGAATGGCTTCTTTTTCTCTCTCAAAGTATCGAAATTCGTATGAGTGGATTAAACACATAAAAATTACCTCGCAAAAAAGTAGGCGAATTTTTAAAAAAAATGCAAAATCAAACATTTTCAAGTGGGAACCCACGCCAGCGTGACATACACTCACTCCGCAACATTCAAGAAGTTTGTCGTTCTAAAACCTACTCTTTTCTCGACATATTTCTCACAAGAAAAATTATCTCATCATCATCAAGATGAACTCGCTCTGTGGGCTTATTATATAAAACGTGTATAAAAAAACACACACACACAGAGGGGTAGAAACTTCTTTTAACAAGAAGCAGGCAGAGATAACCTATCCAAGATTAAGTCAATGGGGATGATGGATTGCTTCGGTACACCATTCGCGATGACACGAGAGAAGAAACAGCACACTCACGAGGGGGGGGGGGGGGGAAGGCGCCGAAGCATCTTTTTTTAAGAAAACAAACTTGGAAAATAATAATAAAATGGACGGAGAGACTCGTCAGAAGAACTGCGGAACATCAGTCAACATCGCTAGTATCTGGAAGTGACGACAAGAGGCAGATTCGGATTCTGCTCCCCCCCCACATTCCCCCTTTAAAAAAACAGTTTTTTTCTCCTATCACATTCATTTTAAGAAAAGCAACATTGAAAACGGTCTTCGAACTTGAATTATAGAAAGATGATAGAAGGGCATCTTTTAATCCTAAGGGAAAAGGGGGGGGGGGATGATATTTATTCATTAACTTTTCCAGCCACAACCCAAAATCAACAACAAGATCAGTTTCGCGTCCCATGGTACTGTTTGTATTTCGAAATTAGTGAAACCACTGACACAATAAGTGCACTTACAAAAGGACTGAAAGTGGATTTGTACACACTCATCTGAAAAGCCATTACAATACGAATCAAGTCTGGGTCATGAACCGCAGCTCAAGAGTCCCCGACTGTTAGTGGATTTGAACAACCAACCTCGGAAGCCCCTGCGAATCAAGTTTGGGTTATGACCCATAGTAGCTCAAGAGCCCCTGAATGTTCGTAGATTTGCACTAACCTCGGAAGCCCCTGCGAATCAAGTTTGGGTTATGACCCATAGTAGCTCAAAAGCCCCTGACTGTTAGTGGAATTGAACTACTAACCTCGGAAGCCCCTGCAAATCAAGTCTGTGCCGTGATCCGTAGCTCAAAAGCCCCCGACTGTTAGTAGATTTGAACAACCAATCTCGGAAGCCCCGGCGAATCAAGTTTGGGTCGTGACCCGTAAGAGCCTCTTGTTAGGGCATTTGAACAACCCTTTTCGGAAGCTCTTGCGAATCGTGACCCATAACTCATCAGGAATTCCTGTCTTTAAGTGGATTTGCACGTCCCATCTTGGAAAACCCGGCGAATCGAGTTTGGGTCGTGACAGTTAGCTCAAGAATCCCTAGCTGTTAGTGGAAAAACCCCACGTTTGAGTCGCGACCCATAGGTTAAGAACTTGTTTTTCAACCTATTCCTGGCGAGCAGAGGTGCACCTCGATGATTGCATGATTCCCAAATTGTGTGCCCAGCGAAGGCTTGGAACAAAAATCTCTCCCTCCCAATTTATCCCTATCCTAACAATGCTTAAAAAATACTATAATTTAATTTTTTTTATTCTTTTACTTCATTTTGGTGTCTCTTCTAGAGCAGACAGAAATCATTCCTCATATTTTTTTAATAAAAACAAGTTTTTTTTTCTTTCGTCCATTCACCTTGGATTTGACGCCCCTGCTAAAGCGGGCAGAAATCATTTCCCCCCTTTTCTGGTGAATAATTTTTTTTTTCCGCCCTTTAATTTCGAATTTGGCGGCCCCGTACGGCTGCAAGGCACAAGAGCAACCACTGGGTGTGCCCGCCGAAATTATTATTCCGACAAATTATTTGGGAAGAAAAACTTTTTAATTGAACAATTTTAATGGGACTGCTATTCCCCAACTAGTGTATTCGGTCGGTTACCTCCGAAATGCCCCGAGATCAAGCAGGCGGAAGGGGGGGGGGGGGTGACGCGAACTTGAAAAGTTCGAAAATCTTTAAATCTGGACTCCTTGACACCCCAGGCATTTTTATCCATCTTTGTGCGAATTGTGGCGTCAGACTTACCGCTATAGCCGATCCTACTTTTTCAGTGATTAGATCAGGGATTGGCAAATCTCAGGCGCCAGGTCACTATGGCGACTAGAAAATC
Organism: Pholcus phalangioides; assembly: GCF_987345545.1. NCBI lineage: Eukaryota > Metazoa > Arthropoda > Arachnida > Araneae > Pholcidae > Pholcus > Pholcus phalangioides. Next base: position 22,671,729 of record NW_028301605.1, read on the forward strand.
TGTATTGGAGCTTAAAATTTTCTACATGTGATTGCTAAATCATACTCTACATTAGAGGATGACAAAATTTTCTGATTTCATAATAATAATGCGTCTTCCAGTATGGGAAGGAGTCATTGAACCCAGAAGAAAAAACATTATTTAGGATGGTTTTCTTGCTGCGAAAAAACTTGAAGTGCCTAAAATTTTTTTCAATTTGTCAAGTCTGACTTTCACCAGGTTTTTTGTCAAAAGTAAATTTGAGAGAAAAAAAAACTGGTTTTGCTGCTCTAAAATGGATGACTAGTCCACCTCATTATACAGGCACTTCACTATCGATTTGGGTTGGACGAATCGCAAAAAAATGTAGGCCCCAGAACAATTTTTAGGCGCCAATAAGTTTTTTGCTCGAAGAAAAAGGTCCAAAATGATACATCTTTTGACTTTTTCAGGTCATAGTGACTCTCTTTCACGTTGGCAGATATGCTGCTATGAATTCAAAACATTTTGTGCTGCAATCCTCGTGAAGGTTAGTAACTAGACAAAGAAATGTTTTTTAGGCACCAATACCAACTTTTTAGTCTATGGCGACCCAGCGTTTAGGATTTGTCCTGCCTGCAGTGCTGTCTTAAGGCATGGGCCCACCCGGGCCTCACAAAAATGAGACCTGGTTGAAAATTTCAAGAATTTGCCTGGTAGGGCCTCAGAAAAATCACATGGCCCGGGGGCCCACGATGCTCTTAAGACGGTCCTGCCTGCCTGCGCTAATCAAACCACCATCTATAGCGCAGGGATTAGCAAATCAGAAAAAAAATTTAACAGTGTCAACCTAATTTCTTCAGAGCTTTTTTTTTTGGGGGGGGGGGGATCCGGGCAGTGTTGTCAACAGTCAAAAATGTTCCAACAAGATTCTTCATCAAAAAATAGGAACCAGGCTTAAATAAACGGAATAAATATTAGTCATTATGCAGAGATCCCCATATGCTCCATATTTCCCGGAACATTCCTGTATTTTTGCGTAATTTAATAATTAGAGCCCGGAAGTTTTGTTCACTAAAAAAAGGCATTTATAATTTTTGAAAACAAGCAAAAGTAACTAAAAGCTACCATATAAAAGTCCAAAAATTGGCTTAAATCTTGACTCAATGAATCTTCTCTTTCATACTATAATAATTTCATTATGAGTCGAGTTAATTTGATGTTATCATACCAAAAGAACAAGTGTTTGTGGTTCCTGAAAATTAGGAAAATTAAGTTGGGGTTTGATTCAATGCCCAACACAGATTTTCTTATGTCTCACGCATTTATGCTTAATTACATTCAGGACGAGAAAGGCTTTCTGATAAAAATTAATACTGAAGTGTTGAAGATTTTGGAATGAGGAAATTTTTTGGAAGTTCTCAATGTTAAAAATGTCCAAGTTCTACAGAATATGGCCTCTGAAATTCAAGAACAAACTGAAAGTAATGTTAAAAAGGCATTTATGGCAGGAAAAATTGAAAAAGGCATTTTCCTTGAACTTACGGTCTCTATTAATAGACTATATGAAGTACAGGTGACTGGATACCAAGCAAAGATAATTGGAAAGAAAAGTCACATTCCTCTGTGGAGAATCAAACCACCAACCTCACACTTTCCGGGTGAGCGCATAACCATTAAGCTACAGAGGGCAGGCATTTTCCTTCCTAAGAACACTGTTTCTTTTCTTAAAGAAAAGTTTCCGAAGGAACACAGTGTTCTTAGGAAAGAAAATAATAAAAGTAATTCCAAAATAATCAAGATAATTCATGATCTTTTTACTCTCCAGGAGTTACCAACTCCTTCAGTAATAATATTTGAAACACCAAAAATTACATCTTGCAACAATCAGCTTTTCAACAATGCATAAAGGGATTTGGTAGCAACAATAATTTTTGCCACTGTACTTGAAGAAAAATTCTGATAACAATCGCTTCTTCAACAATATATCCGGGAATGTTATTTCCTATCAACAATGGTCCCAACAACCATGTTCGAAGAAACAATTCTTCAACCATGCATTTTAGGTTTACATCCGTAACACATTGGTGCCATGAATGTGATTTCAGCAATCATGTTCAAGACACACTGAATTGCATCCCCCAACAATTAACTCTCCAACAATGCAAACAGGTACTGTTATTTCCAAAGTTTAGTACCAACAAATTTTGAAACTATTTCAAGCAATAACTGCTTTTTTCCAGCAATGGATTTTATACGACACACAGTTACACGCATACGCACTGATCCTTTATTTAATCGGCTTAGACAAGAACCAGATTCACCTAGGGTGCTCATGATTTGGAGGGTCTTTGAATGTTAATATATATTCATAGACTAATTAAACATCTATCACCCTAGTCATGGAGGTGCCCTAATGCCTGCTTCATTGGGAGCGAGGGCACCCAAAAGTTGGTCGGGTCTCCTGAAAGCAACAATTCACAATACAAGATGCAACAATTATTTTAGTATCATTAAACAATGCAAGATGCAACAATTATTTTAGTATCATTAAACAATGCAAGATGCAACAATTATTTTAGTATTATTAAACAATGCAAGATGCAACAATTATTTTAGTATCATTAAACAATGCAAGAAGCAACAATTACTTTTTTAACAGTGTCAAAAACAACAATTTCTCTCCTAAAATGTCTAAGGCAACAAGATTTTTTCACATAATGCTCAGTAATGTTTTATCTTGTTATCAGACATCAATTAGTAATTGCATATGAAAAATTTTAGGTGTAAGTACTGAAAAGCCGAGCAAGTGGCAGGTCGACATGGCAACTAGAAAATCGGTATTGGCGACTAAAATTTTATAAATGTGATTGCTAAATTGAAGTAACTTTTTAAATTGGAGTCAAAGGGGGGAAAGGGGAGGCAGAAAGTTTTCTGATTTCTAAATCCGGTAAGATTTAGAAGAAAAAACCTAGAGTAAAACCTCTTTTGCAGTCATCGGTGGGATAAAAAAAAATTCCCATAAAAGAGGGGGTGATTGTTAATCAGGCATTTGAAATGCATGCTTTTATTATATAAGGGGAAATTATTGTTTGGCCCTAAAAGAGGGGGACAGTATCTGAGGGGTGTTAAGAAAGGTTTTACGGTATTTTAGACCATTCTTCTTCGGAAAAAAATGTTTGGCTCCCAAGATATTTGTCTGATTACTCTTTTCCCCCAAAGCAGAATGTTTTGCATTGTGCTGAGATGAGCCCTCAGCTGACTGGAAATGCTTTGCGTTAAAAATCCCTATATCTTTCTGTAATATATATATAGGGGGTCATTCAAGTATTGTGTCAGCATCGAGAGGGAGGGGGTTTTGGATTTGCTGACTTTTAATGACAAGAGGGTATGAAGGTTGCTTACGTCATCAACCACACTTTTTGAAGATATGAAATATTCTAAGCTGCTGACAAAATTTTGCTGTAGAAGGGGGTCAGTGTTTTGCTGACAAGGGGAAGGTCAAAAATGGCTAAAAATCTGCTTACATAATACTTGAATGGCCCCATATAGTTTTTGTGTTTTTCTTCTTAAAATTCTTCCAGACTGTTCTGCATGCAGTGGCGCTATTTTTTCTGCGACGTATGCCGCAGATTTTGGCATATTCTGCTTTGGGGCCCTTCTCAAAAATGCATTCAGGAACTTGTTATTTCTAAATTGTCATTACCAACAACCATGTTTCAAGCAACAATTCTTCAACAATGCATTTCAACATATCCATTACATTGATATAGAAAACTATTCCATTTTCGAATCCCAACCAAATTGTACCCTTCAACGATGCAAAATGGTGCAGGCTCTACCTGTATGTATAAATGATATTTGAAACCATATTTTGAGTAAACAATTACTCTCTCAAAAATACATACAGGGACAGTTATTCACACAACAACAATGATCTTAAACCTTGCAAATAGGGTCTAATTCCTGCATGGGCATGCTCATTTGTGTGTTTGGGGTGACCATAATTAGGAAGGGGCCCGTGAAGATCTCCCTAATGTTTGCTTTATCTGGGACGCCTGGAAGCAACAATTTACAATGCAAGATGCAACAATTATATTTTTAAACAATGTCACGAACAACAATTACTCTCTAACAATGCCCAAGGCAACAATAATCGGTAATGCTCTGTTGGAAATGAACTTGACAGCACAAAAATGTTTTCAAACAATGTTTTGAGTGTAACCAAACTACAACAATAGATCATCAACAGTGCTGGAATATACAGAACATTTCTACTGTTGAATTTCCAGAGGAGATACTCACCGATCACATCACTAATGACAGTAAAAACTAGAAGGCAAATGATATAATGGCACTTATGTTGTTTATCACAAAAACTCGCCATAATCATCGGCAATTGTTGCTGTAGATGGCGCGATTAATTTCCGTTCAACAATTCCGTCTCTCGATGTTTCTCCTCTCCATTGTTTCGTGAAGGTGAAAGATGATAATAACAATCACACAGTGTCCAAGAATGAAGAGTCAGAGAGAAAGAGATCAGTGAATAATCACGGAAAAACACGACCAAACGCTCAAATGTAATTAAACTGATACGCCATGACAGTTACGATTACGATTATTTACGTGTCTTCATATCGGGATGGATGGTCCAACAATTGTAAGTTAACCGGGGAAAAAAAATTTAAATATATTCGAAAAAGTTGACAATGTTATTTGGCGGATATTTGCCCCTTTAAAATATATACACTGCTGATCATAAATATTTAAATTTGCATTTCTACATTTTTTCCGCAATTCTTGCGTTTGAAGTGAATGACATTGGTGGGGCAAATACGGAATGACCATATTATATCAATAGAAGTACGGACTAGAGCTGTGTTTCCCAAATTGTTGAACATGGAACTGTTTGGGGGGGTGGGGGGATATAGAAGCTACGGGTCCTATGGGTTGACTTGAGTCGGGGGTGAAGAGAATAAAGAATTCTGAAGGAGGAGGGGGTGACGGAACTAAAAGTTTTTGGGAAGAGCAGTGTAAATGGCTTGTTTCCCAGAGTGGGCAATATCGCCCCTGGCCGGCGATGGAAGGATCCAGGTGGGCAGTGAAAGCTCCAAAGCTTTCACTGCAATGCAGCATTACTGCTAATTGCAGTGGATTAAAATGAATTCCACGAAAAAAAATTTTCACTAAGACAAATGTGGGAGATTCATATACTCATTTATAGTTGCAGTTATCATAATATAATTTATAAGTTGAAAATAATTTCAATCTCTGACTTCAATAAAGAATAAAAATTCAAGTAGGCTTCGTGCAAAATACGGGAAAACAGGGACACTTTTGCTAAAAAGTCGGGACAGCCAAAAAAAAAGAAAATGCAGGGACTGTCCCGGGAAATACGGGACGTATGGTCACCCTATACCATCATCCTCTCAGATGAGAACTAAATTACCAAATGTTGATCTTGCTTGTGATAGAACTGGTATGTCTGATCTATCAGCTGCAATTATTGCGAATGCTGTGCTGGAAGATGTTGGGTTATTTTCACTGGACAAATTTTGTTTAATTTGAATCAATTTAAGTTTCGATTTCGTGCGCGCTTGAATTTAATTAGTTTTGCTTTTAGCATCATCTATCTTCGACTTTGAGTACTCGCTTCTAGTTTTACACGTATAAATTTTTTGGTCTTATTCTTCCAGATCCCAATTTTTTCCCCTATATCCGAGAATTCATAATTTCCAAAATAATTGATTATTTGGGGAATTTGTGACCACTTATAAAATAATTGGATACAGTGAAAATCACATACGGGGGTGGGGGGGGGGGGGATCGCGAGACACAATTTCCACAATTAAGACATTTGATAAGAAAATTTACAGCGAAAAGAGGAGTGGGAGGCGCCTCACTGATAAAATTCTTGTCGGAGGGTAGGGGTGTCGCCAATGAAACTCGCATCCATATGGGGTTGCGCAAAAAAAAAAACCAAAAAAAAAACAACAACAAAAACTTGGGAACCATTTGCGAAGCCGAATTCATTTCTCCAATTGTTTATACAGTCGAACTTGGTTAATTCGAACTCCAAAGTCACTGGGAAAAGTTCGAATTACCTAAAATTCAAATTATCCAATTAATCTATCCTGGATCTGTAAAATGAATAGAAATTGCAACTTAATCATCAATATTCACAGAGGGCAGTGCCGTCTTAAGACATGAGCCCACCCGGACACGGCCTCAAGAGAAAAGGGGCCTCGCAAAAATGGGATCTGTTTGAGATTTTCGAAAATTTTCCTGGTAGGGCCTCAGAAAAATAATTTGGCCAGGGGCCCCCTAATGCTCTTAAGACGGCCCTTACAAAGGGTAATAATTATCTATATTAAAATTTTGTCACCAGTTACGAAACTGTTTCCCAAATATTAATAATTATAATATAATCGATCTTAGCTGCAACATTATTCCACTGTTCTGGAATCAACATCACTGCAGAATTTCTCAACCATGCTCAAAACCTTATTTACAGAAACAGTTCCCAATCATCGGTTACGAAACTGTTTTCCAAACTTTGCTGATCTTTCTTATGCTATCAAGGAAATATAGTTTCATTAACGTATTATACAATCTGAACTTTCTGTACTATTAATGAAGATTCAGATTCTGAATGTTAAACTTTAATCTATAACTTGAAAAATCTGGCTTCTTGTAGAATTTTTCCAAACTAAATTTGTTCGTATTAAAATCGTGATTCTTTTCTCCAAATTCAAATTATCAGAAAAGTTCGGAATTAAACAAGAAATTTTAATATTAAATTAGAAAGAAAACTCAACGGGAGTTCGTAAAAGTTCGAATCATCCAAAATAACCAAGTTCGAATTAACTGTAAGTTCTACTGTTCTAATATTATTTAGATTTTTTCCATAAGCATTTTTATAAAGTGGCACCCTGTTTATACAGCTCTCATATAAAGTCGAATCCCGTTATAACGAACTCCAGGAAACCGGAGAAAACACTTCGTTATAAAGGAATTTCAGGTTGTTTGCATTTTTCCTATGTATACTTATTTGAGGGATTAGAAAAGCGTTCGTTAAAACGAGATTTTCGCTATAACGGTATTTGTTAAAACGGGATCGGACTGTATACGAAATTTTAGAACGTCGTATGAACGGGGTTCTACTATAGTTGAAATGAAGCCACCTCGTTATATAATAGCAAAATAATAATAATTGATTGTCACTTCCAGGGCTCAGTGCAGTCGATGATAAATCAGTGCAAAGATGAATACTTCCACATTAGGGGCGGGGTTCTTCAACAATTTGGAATATCGAGGACAGTTCCCAAATGCTCAAACTTGACCAATTTCTACTCCGCCATTATTTTTCGTGCACTCTCGAATAGCTCATTACGTTACCACCGGGAGGAGAGTATGCGAACGACAGGTGGGGAGCCACTGCCATGAAACATAAATATTCCTTCAAGGAAAATTATTTGGAGGGCAAAAAAGATTGAAAGATACTGGAATGAAATCCGAGAGAAAAATTCATGGAGGTAGGCTATAAAACCAACCCCCGTCCTCCTCTAGGGCCATTGCTACACAAGGGCAATCAGAGCAATGCCTGGGGCAACCCCCTCTAGAAAAGCTAAGAGAAAATGTAAAAGCTAACGTAGTACGTTAGAAAGATTCGTAGTTAGGCTTCAGATGCCAATCCATCCTTCAGCTCCCTGCCCTTGCCTATTTCAAATTCAAAATTTAACCCCTTTGTGATCACGGTCGTAATATTGCGTAGAAACAAGTGTTCTGTTTTTTTCCCTCTCTCTTCACCATCGCGATGCTCTATAGTCACCCTATCTTAACTGAAGTTGCCTTTTCTTTCTATACTCTTGTTACTGATTTCCCCCCACACATATAATGTATCTTTCTAATATATGCATGTAAGAGCGAAAGAGAACACGCAGGGTGAGGGTGAAAAGAAACCTCTCTTATGTTCCTGATCTACTATACCTTTCACTATTATACCCTGGATTTTCCTCTTTCATATTTTTTTCCCTTTCTTTTTCTAACGTGCGGTTAGGTTAGGACGAGGTTAACCGCTTTATCGCCGATTTGTCTAATAGAGATAATCCAAATTTGTTGCCTAAAGCTTGCAGTGAAGCGGTTAAAATACGTATTTATGGCACCAAAAGTATTTCGGCGAACAATTGGCGGTGGTTTTTCGGGAGACAGGAAACCATGCAATATTCTGTCTATTATCATCGATTCCCATCGAGATCCTTTTATTAGAGTTCTTTGAAGTTCCAGTTGTGTTAGGTCAAAAACTCACTCAGTAAGTACCGCTATCAAGAACAACCTGTCACAGAATGATTACTTCAGAGAAAATGACATTATACACGTGAGCTTCCCCTTCCCCCCGGTAACCAACTTCTGTCAATCCGCCCTTTTCTGGCACGTGCCCTTGCCGGTAGTCCCTTTATCGAAAGCTTCACGCACATTACGCCCACGAGATCGCGTGTCGAGGCCTCCTTCACAGCAACAGGAAAGGGCTTGATTAACTTGTAACAGGGAAAATAAATGAATCATTATAGTGGCTGTGAGTGTACATATACATAATCAATCAATCAGACCTCTTTTCCTATCAGAATAGTCATTTTTTCCCGAAAGTTAACGAGACATAAAGCAACCGAATGCCGCTTACATATACATAATCACGTGCGTGAGGCCCGGCAATTTGCTGTCAGGCTGCTGTTGGCCATTTCTCATTCATAATGAATCCGTTAACTGCGTGCTCCTACCATTGAAGTTATTGATTGAATATGCACGAGATAAAACTACTGGCCCCGGAGATACAAGAAGCACACCATGCTGACCTGGTTAAGGAGTCCGAAGAAATGGGGGCAGACACGGATCCAGAGGGAACGATCACATTTTTCTAGAGCCGGATTATGGAGAAAAATTGGTCGGTCCCGTAAACCAAGCGTGGATCCACTGGGGCGATTGCTCCTTTCAAAAGTCGAACAGTTAGGGGTAAATCTGTCTGTTCCCCGTAAAAGATGGGATGATCTGATGCACCCACAAGTCGCTTCTATGACACTTCGCCCTGAATCAGCCTGCCTCGCTTCATTCGAAGCTGAAGATATCTGCCTAACCTTTATTCGAAACTGATGATATCTGCCTGGCCTTCACTCTCGCAGCTGAAGATGCCCACTTCTATTCCATTTGCCGCTGCAAATGCCTTTCTCCGCTTCATTCACAGCTAAAGATGATGTCTGCCTTCGCTCAGGCGCTGATCCGGTTGGGGGGGGGGGGGACAAATATTGTGAGAAAATTTGCCTGTACCATAAAATATGGGATGATTCAAAGAACGTACACATCGTAACGGATCCTACGATTGTATACAATGTCACCCTGCATCTGCGCCTGGTGGTGGGTGAGGTAAGGCTTATACAAGGATGACGTCACTCTCCGCTACCAAGGAAAGATTGAGAGATTCGGTGCCTCTGTAGTCTAGTGCGTTCACCCGGAAAGTGAAAGGACGTGGGTTCGATTCCCCGAAGGGAAAGTTGAATTTTCTCTCTTTCCAAAATATATCTTCGCAACAGCCAGTTGCGTTAAAACCTTCGTGAGGTAAGGCTTCACGTACAAAGTAATAGCACAATTTTCAGTTCAATATATCTTGGCCAGAATAAACCTATATATGAATAGATATAGGAGTGGCCGAATTTCAATGAGGAGAAACCAGAACCTCCGGCCAATTATCAAAATATCGCCCAGTAGTACGGCTGAATTATATACTGCCCGATTTTTTCGGGACTTCCGGTCACCCTTGATATTATCATCAATTTTTCGTTGTTTATAGTAGCTGATATTGAGGAAATGCTGCCATTTATTCTTCGGATCGGATTGTATAAATTGGTACATTGCGTTTTCCTATTCCACGTCTTATTGCCGCTGTGGTGAGACTTTTGTTGATGAAAGGTTTTGCTCGAATTTGGAGCTTAAATCGAAAAACTTACTTCAGTCGACAACCACTGTGCTGAGGAGATCTTTCTTTGAAGACTGCATTGGCAAGTTCTGTGTCTTTCCCATTATCAACAGATCACTTATCATGGCTAATAGCGTAAGCAGGATTTTGGCACGGGGAGGGGGTTCTTTTTTACTGCAAAAATGCTCCATCATCTCAGACCTCCCGTCCTTTGCGTACTACGCATATGATCACCCCCCCCCCCCCGCGAACCACAAGGGTGGAACTGCCATAGCTTCAGCCTAGGGGACCGTGACTATTCTAATCGTTTTTATGTTATTCGTACTGAAAATTCACTATAGTGGGGTCCTAGCGCAGTATGCAGGGGCCATATGCAGTTGGTATAGTAAGTTTCTACTTGACACACCCCCGATTCAAGTTTTTCAGAGAACAATCATAAATCTTTGTTACATCAGTGGATATACAAATCCAAGACCAGGGTCACCTTTCCAACAATATGTCCCTCCCTCCACCACCCAGCTGGAAGTGCCTACCATAATTGCATAAGCAAACCATACTACAGGATCCGTTTATTATGAGGCCATGGGCCCAGTGTCGTCTTAACGTATGGGCCGGCCTGGGGCCCCCAAGTGCAGAGAGGGCCTGATGATAATGAGATTTGGGTCAGATTTTTGATGATATTGGGCATGAAAATTGGAAAGCAGAGGCATTTATAGTCAGGTCGGTGGGGGGCATATGATGCACTTAAACATCTAAGCGGCACATTGACGAGATATCTCGCCTTAAAAGCCTCTTTATTTTAAGCATCGGCAAGTATAGATATTTATAAAGTTGATATAAATGTAAGGACTCTAGGGACTTTCCCCATAGCCCTTACTTCGCGCCTGTTGAAAATTGAAAGTAAGCCTACTTCATTAAAAATACAAGCCATTTTAAAGGGTAGTTTAATGATTTATACCGTGCCGCGGAAAGGGTTGAGGCGGCCCTGCGTCCACGCCAATTCTAAATTCAAGCTGGACACGATGCACAAATGAGAATTGGGTTGAATTTACACACCTAAAATAATACCGTAAAATATAATTACGAGGAATATGAATGATTCAGATTTTATGGATTTCAAAACATTTGCGGAGCCTGAACAAAAAGGCCCTTTCCAGATAAATCTCCGAGCCCAGCCGGAAATTACATCCAGGATGTGTGTAGTCACATAACCGAGCAATATAAAGAGCTAAACGCGTCCCTTGATGACAGAAGTGAATCATTATCCCACAAAGGGAGAAGAGGGGAATCCTCTCTATTTTTCTCTGACACATACAGTTCATTGGAAAACAGCCATACCCCTCTGGTAATGAGTCATTTGGAAAAACTGAATCAAAATGGTGGTTTTCCCCCAACCCAATCTCAATATTTGCCGGGTAGCTTTTAATCATGGAGAAAAAAAAACAAGCTCATTCATCAAGTCGTCTTTATTGTTCTGTGGGAAGAATAGAAACGACTGCTTACATTGCTTTTCCTGGGGAAAACAGCCTTTCATAGCCTGTTATCATATTTTTCTTTTGATGTCTTCTCATTTCCGTGGCGTAATTTAAAGAGAAATTCGTTCTAGCATCTTTGGCTATAACTTCAGTAAGCGATGGTCAGTGGGATCAGTTCTAAAACGGGTGGAACGACAAGACCTTCACCCCACCGAATTTATAATTTCGTTAAGGAATTTATATACTTTGCGATTTATTAAAATTTTAATTTCAATAAATTTTCTTCAATTCTAAAATTATTTCTTGTACATAGTAATTCTGAAATTAATTCTTCCATTAATTGTGAATTTTCATCCGTTCTGAAATTCTGCATCACCAATTCTGAAATTATTCATTAGTTATGAATTTTTCTCGACTCTGGAATTAATTCTTTATTTTTGAAATTCTATCTTCTATTAATTGTAAGTTTCCATCCTTTCTGAAATTATTTCTTCCATCACAATTTTGAATTTCCATCCGTTTTAAAATAACTTTTTATAAATTTTTAAATAATTTCTCTCATTAATTGTGAATTTTCATCAGTTCTGGAATTTCGAATCACCGAGATGAAATTGTTTCTTTCATTTATTGTAAATTTTCATCCATTCTGAAATTATTTCTTTTGTTAGTTCTGAAATTGTTTCTTCCATTTATTGTGAATTTTTGTCAGTTATGAATTACCGATTCTGAGAAAATCTTTCTTAATAATTCTGAAATTATTTCATGAATTGTGAACTTCCATCCTTTCCGTGAAATTATTTCTTTCATTGAGACTTTTCATCCGTTTCGAAATTCCGAAACTATTTCTTTCATTAATTGTGACTCATCAATTCTTAGAAATAATTTTTCATTAATTCTGAAATTTTCTTCCATTTATTGTGAATTTTTGTCAATTCTGATTAACGATTCTGAAAGTCTTTCTTCAATTCTGAAATTATTTCATTCATCAATTCCAAAATTATTTTTCATTAATTCTGAATTTTTAATTAATTCTGAAATGATTATTACAAAAAATTTTGAAACTTCTATTATTCCGAAACTAGTTTTTCATTAATTCTGAATTTTTATTTTCTTCTGAATTCCATTTAATTTTTGTTTCAGTTATCATTCAGTATTTTGTAATTACCGTATATATATATATATATATATATATATATATATATGTATACTACCTCCCTTTACTTCTTAATTATTTTTGTTCTTAAGGGCCGTTCAAGTATTACGTAAGCAAATTTTTAGCCATTTTTGACACCCCTCCTTGTCAGCAAAATTTCGTCATCAGCTCTGCCCCTCTGAATCCTAACTCATATTTTCATAAAGGGTGGTCGATGACGTAAGCATTACCCAAACCCCATCTCCCCCCTTGTCAGCACATCGGAAACAACCCCCCCCCATTGATGACGTAATATGAACCCCTTAAATGAATGACCCCTTAAAGGGTAGGGGGAATAATCCAAGAAATATTTAGGATACAGTGAAACCCCTCTAACAGTCACCCTGTTTTACGGCTAAATAAAAAAAATTTCCAGGCAAACGGCCTATTTAAATAATGTATTTTGAACCCCTGCTTAACGGTCACCCTCGGATGCGGTCACAGAAACCATTTTCACCATTCATTCCATTGGAATAAAACTCCTGTACGGACATCAATGATTGAAATTTTGGTTTGAGTTATGCTTACTAGATTTTACTAATGGCAGCAAAAGTTTTAATGTTTGATCAACTATTTTATACTGTATTTGGCTACTTCTGAATGAAATTTTGGCTTGAAGTTTGTTGTTATTTGATAACTCTCATATCAGTTTAGAATCTGAAATCACGTGTGTTGATGGTTGTGCTCACGTGTATTCCACGCCGTTTAATTGACCAGCTCGAGTAATCATCTCTATCTGAGGCTGGGATTACACTGTAAAAGTTTTGTAAAAGTGCTTTCATGAAACTTGAAAAATACAACCAATAAACTGATCCGTTGCATTTTCTCGAATGTAATCGATCAGCTTATTGGTTGTATTTTTCAAGTTTTATAAAAGCACTTTTACAGTGTAATCCTGTCCTAAGAGAATAAAATGGTTTCGGAAAAATACAATGAAAAACGTAAAATTGGAGTTCATGCTCTAATGAATGGAAATGAAATGAATTCTCATGGAATTATATGTTCTCTAGCATTCTCATGGAAATGAATTCAATGCATTGATTAAAAACATTTCCCTGTAAAGCCATTGGATTTCGAATACATTTTGAAGAATACTCAGCAAAGTCAACACCATCTATAACAGAAGGCATCTGCGTGAAGCTCCTGACATCACTGAAGAAGTTATTTCACCTGCCCGTAGCCATTGGATATAGCAGGCTGTCGCATGCAATATTTTTACCCTTTTTATGTGGTATACCCAATGACTATAGGTCAAATAACTTCTTCAGTGACGTCACGAGCTTCGCGTGGAGGCCTTCTGCTACAGATGGTGTTGGCAAAACCCACCAAATATCCATTTTGATCAATTTTTGTAAATGATTTAAATTCAGTATATAAACTTGGTATGTAATACAGTACTTTCTTTAGTAATTTCAATTACATATCTATGCAATAATTATGTACTGTATTTTCATGACTTTAAATGCATCTCATATTGTCAGAACTTCATTCCTATTCAAATAAAAAACCATTTCAGTTATTTTTAATGCCATATAATACAATTTAAACAGGAACCCCCTCTTATACAGACATTTTTTTTGTCCCACGAGTGTCCGTAAAAGCAGGGTTTCACTGTATTTTGATTTTTCAACCATACACCATTCTCATACATTTGAATGCTATCTTCCTGCAGGCATCTTCAACCAATTGAAAATGTGATGTTTTCACTGATGAGTCCAACTAAACTCAATGCTTGACGCTGATCTTCTCTCACTGATATAAAACTCAATGCTTGACTGGCGTAGCCTGCATTGTTTTATAGCGAACAGGAGAAAATATGCAGAAATGAAAAATTTTCAATGATATAGCCCACATTTGTGGTTTTTCGAATCTTCTCCCCTCAACTCTTTTAGCAGGCGAGAGTAAATGGAATGAAATACTAGCAGAGCTTGAAAAATTGGAAAAAAATCTAGGCTCCAACCAAATATTTTGGGAGTAAAGTTATTTTCTTCCACAGCCAGTAATCACACACATAGGAGAAAGTTTTAGACATCAATTCCTACTTTTTAGTCGCCATGGCGACCTGTTAGTCAAGTATTGAATACCATGAAAGTGAAAAACTCCTTGATGGTCCTCATATAGGGGAGGGGAGGCTCTGGGAATCAAGCACCCATTGGTAGTAGTAATTTTATATGTAGGTTTGCATTGTAAATGTACTAGAAAGAGGGCCCATGAAACACCTTGCTCGAAGGCCAGCCGAAGATCCTGGCCTGGGTTACCTGTTCCACGATGTTTGGGGTTCTGAAAGTTTCTTCCAAACCTTTTCCCAAGGTGAGGTTACAAAAGATACTAAACAAGGTGTCTGAGCTTCAGCTGATTTTATTCTGGGATTTTCATAAATTTTGGAATTATTTCTTTCATAAATTCTGGGATTTTCATAAATTTTGGAATTATTTCTTTCATAAATTCTGGGATTCCCCCCATTAATACTGAATTTTCATGAATACTGGGATTTTTTTCTCATGAATAGTGGGATTTTTTCTCATTAATTCTGGATTTTTCTTTCATTAACATTGAATTTTCATCATCAGTTTCATGATTTTTCTCTTTGATTCTGAATTTTCGTCAGAATTCTGGGATTTTCTTTCTCATTAATTCTAGGTTTTCTTCAATTCTGGGATTTTTCTCTCGCTAATTCTAAATTCTCACCATGAATTCTAAGATTTTTCTCATTAATTTGGAATTTCCATCAATTCCAGCATTTTTTCTCTCTCATTAATTCTGAGTTTTCATCAATTTTGGAATTTTCTCACGTTAATTTTGAATTCTTATCTCCAATTTCAGGATTTTTCTCTCATTAATTTTGGGATTTTTTCTTTCATTAAAACTGAATTTTCATACCATTTCTAGGATTTTCTCTCATTAATACTGAATTTTCATACGATTTCTAGGATTTTCTCTCTCATTAATTCTGAATTCCAACCAAATGGATTTTTTCATTATTTCTGAATTTTAATCAATTCTGGGATTTTTACCCCAATTCTGGATTTTTCTTTTATTAATTCTGAATTTTCATTGACGAATAGATAGTTTTGAGCATTCCTGTATATTCTTTGATAATGCCTGAATGTTTGGATGCCCAATTCCTCTCCCCCTCAAAATTTATACAATCAGGGCCAAGAAGCCCCAAAATTGTTTTCACACCAGGCACAACATGTTATAAGGGCGGTCTTGAATGTACTGAGCATAAAAAATACTTTTCATGAATAGAAAGTTATATGCAAAAATTACAAATATGTAATCCATTCAATCAAATGAACAGCATACATTGAAAACTTGTCTACCCCCATCACATAAGAATAATACTTTTCGGTAAAAGCTTTAATTTAATATACAAATTAAAAATGGAACAAAAAAACCAAACAAACAAACTGCAAAATAATATTGCATCAAGAGTCAAACAGCTGTTTTTCAACAGCAGCGGCAAGAGCTTCGTCTTCAGAACACAGTGTATTTGAAGAGCTCCTGCTGTTTGAACTGTCATTGCTATCACTCGAATTCAAATTAGGTTTGAAATTTATGATCTCGGGACATGATTCCATATCGTCTGATGCCCCATCACTGTCTTTGAACCTCTTTCCTTGGTTAGGGAGATCGCTGTCACTGAAACGTTTCTTTCCTCTCGGTTCGGAAGTGTCCTGTGAAGATGCGGAATACTCACTGTTGTAAGATCCCTCTGAAGAGTCAGTGGCACACGCCTCCTCAACTTCTTTGTCCATATTCTCCAGTTCTTCGGAAGAGAAATGAAGTGTAGGCACAGAGATGTCGACAGTACCTTGAGAGTCATCGTTATCATCAATATAGTCTCTGCTTGAAGACTTGTCTCGTGTTTTGGATGATCCAGAACTGTCCTTTGCTTTTTTGGACGAAAGTTTCTTACATTTTCTGATCACTTCTGGTGACGAGTTTTTCTTCAGGGGAAAAAGTCTTTCGTCCACTCGCTCCCACCTCATTCCACAACAAAACAGCCAATTAGGTGTCACGATATGGATATTGCCCATCCTCTTTGCTTTGTTGAGTTTTGATGTACCCATTCGGGATGCTATGAGATGTGTCGTGGGATTTTTCTGCTGCCTGCTCTGGATATCATGAAAAATATTGGCACCAAGAGACTGAGCGAGAAGCCAAACAGAACTTTTTTCCGGATCCAGATTCATGGGAATCACGCCACTGAAAACTATGTTGACACCCTGCAAGATTTTCTTCTTCACATAAGGGATGACATTCTTAAGATCTGGTAAAGACGTTGATTCCTGAACTTCCATCTCATCATACAGTTCATAGTAAGCCTTGTGTATCCTGACCAAAATTTCCTCCAAGTATAATAGAAAATCATCATCGTCATCATCATCATCAGTCCTCACTTCACCACTCTCAAGAGAATCATCAGCAGATTTATCAACCAACAACTCACCTGCGGTGGTTTCACATGCTTCAGAGCTTTGCTCTGGAAAATCTGAACAAGAAGAATCACAAATATTTGATGCCTCTGGCTGTTCTGAAGTAGAAGATACAAAAGAATCTTCATTGCATGAAGCATCAGATTTCGACTGCTTTACTTCTGAAGACAAATCTGTTTCTTTGCCATCGGTTTCGGGAACATCATTGGGTTTTTGTTCTTCTTGGCTTTCTGTTTCCATCGGGATATCTGTTGATGTGGTAGTGTCAGCACATGCGGTAGTCAATTGACTTTTATGATTTTCCGAGCTGTTCTGATCTGTGAACCTCCTGTTGTTCATGCCGGGGGGAGAATTTATATCACCTGTATTACGGAAGTATATGTAAGGCTTCACATGAACAACATTTGGCGCAAAGTTCCAGACGTCTTCTCTGTCATCTATGATGCAGACCATGAAATCGCCTCTTGGAAACAAAGATCTGAAAAGCAAAAGTTTGTTTCATTCTCTCATTTTTTGGATGCTTTTTCCAACATATAGAGCAGTGTTTTGCAGACTACTACGACAAGGTAGGCAGAAGTGTTTTGCAGTATTATACTTTTAATTTTTTTATAATTTCTTTTAATCAAAGTACGAGGTTTTTCAAAAAGTATCCGACCATAATTTCTTATGTGTCAACCAATAAAGCTAGGGAGGTGTCATTTGGTGCACATACGTAAGCAATTTTTAACTCACATGCTTGAACTTTTTTCTTGCCTGCAAAAGCTGCTAGTCGCTAGCAGACAGAAAATGACTGAGGAAGTGTAAGTGAGTGGCATCACATTTTCGTTTTTAACAAAATGGAAGGAAAAACTTGAACAACACTGTATTAATCATGATGGAGCTGCCAACTATGACACATAATCTCTGGACTTAGTACATGCACTCTGTAGTACTCCTTGTTGATAGTTGTGCCATGTGGTGTATACTCTTGATGAACAGCGCCACTGGAGTTAAAGAAGACGGTCACATGAGTTTGACATTGCATCTTCTGAAGACCAAATTGTCAGTCAAAATGCAATAAACCTATTCAATGCTAATGATCGTCTCGTCTGCAAGTTCTCTGATCATGATTCCAATGATCATGCATCACCAGAACCCTCATTTGTTCAATGATGGTCTCATATCTACTACTACTACTACTCAACCGTACATGCACTTCATACACATTCCTCTACAGAATTTCTAACAAATTGATACATGCCGGAATTTGCATGTACGTGTTGTGAACCTAATGCAAAGTTTTTCCCTGTGTAATGCTTCTTATGTGCAGTGCTGCCATCAATTTTTCTAACTATGAGTGGAGTGTAATGATTGAATAAATGTACATTGTAGGCCCTGTTGCTCTCTGTGGTGAGACTTTTTAACAGGGAGATCGGTTCTTGAAGTTGGGAACCAACTTGATCTCGCATCTGGATATTGAAGGCTTATCAGAAAGTGCTCCACTCTCCATATTTAGTAGTTGTAACACTTCTTTATTGGTATGGTACCTATTTATGCATCATTGAACATCTATTGAATCTTGCTGATTGTTTTTACTCAGGAATCACCAAAATCAAAATTTAATGCAAAAACAAAAATGTGACACAGCACTTACTTACACTTCCTCACTCATTGGCCATCGGACGGCGACTGCAGCTTATGCAGGCAAGTAAAAATTCACGCATGTTGCACTAAGATTACCTACGTATGTGAATCAAAGCAAACCTACCTAACTTGGTTTACACGCAACAAAAATTACGGTAGAATACTTTTTGAACGAACCTGCCTTGTGAAAAACTAAACCACTTATTTAACCTTCCAATGAGTCAATGTGTTTCACGGGTACACTGTTATCATTTGGAAATTTTTGTTGGAAAAGTGCGCCTAGTGAAAGGTTGAATAATGGCATATGTCAGGTAAAAATCAAATAACTTTCTTTGTGTAATGACTGTAAATTGTCTAATCTTATATAATTCATGTTACATTTTTGCAGATATTTGTTTTGTTCTGACAGCAACTATAAAACATTGATTTCATGTGTGTGTGTGTAATTCTAACCTATGCATTAGCTAAATAAATGATGAGTGGATTCCAAATTTATGAGCTTCCCCCCCCAGCCCCCACCAATCTTCATAGAGAGGGAGCATATATGAAATGAACTTGTTTGAAGCATCAAGGGTTCTTCATCAACAATACATGAACCAGGGCCGTTTTAAAAGTATCATGGGCACCAGGGTCAAGTGATTTTTTTTGAGGCCCTGCCTGGAAATTTCTCAAAAATTTCAACTGATTCTCATTTTTGTGAGGCCTCTCTTCTCTTGAGGCCCTGGGCAATGCTAGGGTGGACCCATACATTAGACATGAACTAACAGATAAAGTCACACTTTTTATTTTGTGAAATTTGAAATACTCTAACAAACACAATAGACCTAAATAATGAGTCTATAGGGACACAATAGGGGGACGGGACGGTGGGTCTGGTGCCCCAGGCATTAGACTAGAGGGGTCACCGAATTCATCCTTTAAGTTTTCCTTCTACATAATATGGGGGTGTCGAAATGCATGCTCGCCCCAAATGACAAAGCATCTAGTTGCGGCCAGGTACTATATACCACTACAACTAAACCATACACGCAACTCGTAAACATTCTTCTAGAGCAGAGGTCTTCAACTTTTTTCTAGCTGCAAGCACTATCTGAACTCATTATCAAAAGAGGACCCTTACAGAAATTGGGACACACGTATGCGTGAAATAAGGTGTACAAGGTGCTTAATTGGAATGTTGGTCAAGTGATCGCGAGCATGAAATCGGGCATGAGCATTGAGCACTCTGGGTGCTTCAGGGAGCACTGTGGTGCTCACGAGCAACGGGTTGAAGATGCTTGCTCTAGAGGAATTTCTAATGAAACGGAGCATGTCAGAATGTACTGTGTGGGTATATGCCTGGCCCTAACATATTTATGATATCCAAGTTATGTGTTTCATGTTCTATAATGCTGCTGCCATCTACTCAGTCTTCCATATTTTCAAGTGGAAATGGGAGATGCCTGAATTTTTGTTTTGAGTAAGCATCGTGTTGAAAAGGTGTTTAAGGACTGCCATCTGTCCTCTGTTAGCAAAGTCTCAAAATATCACCCAACCAACAGTAGGTGGGATTACCTGTCACATGATACTCAAATCAAAACCATGCCAATAAAGTACAACAATTTCATAAAAGACAAGTCACATTCATTCGACTGTCTAGTGGCAGAACCAATGTTGATTGTTTGGCAGATTTTTTCTTTTCCCTGGCTACAATGAAACATTTTGTGACTTGGGTCAATGATCACAATTTTACTTCACACATGTGACAGCATTCAGCATTTTAGGGGGGGGGGGGGAGGGGTGGCGGCAGAATCAAAGGAACAGACTTTCACAGGGTAAATTCTTTGGGAATAATTTTTTCTGCCCCAAAATAGGGATTCTTTGCAATTATCATTGAAAAATTTGGGAGATATAAAATTTTTCAGGAGTTCAGCAGATGAAGTAGAAATTTGGGGGACTTGCAGCTATGCCAGTGCATTCTGCTAAGTGGCCAAGTGATACAGCGGTAAGTTGCTTGTCTTCCATCATGAAGGTTACTGTCAGGGTCCACGGGGTTGAACCAGGGGAAGAACATAGAGAAAACAAGTTCTTTACCTACCGAGCCTGGGGCACAGACCAATGAATGGCACCTTCAGTTCCCACTAAGTAAAAAATATTACCACAGTATTATCAACTCTAAGCATGCATGCATGTGCAGAAAAAAGTGTTGAAAACCTAAAGATCTGGGCTGTGATCTGCAAGGAGGAAATTCCCCAAAAACATATATCTAGGTAAGCTAATTACACATGAAAAAAATCATCCATCAGTGCCTCAGATGTAAATCTGCCCCAGGGTCTTTGCGGCTTTCCTCTTATGGCTTTGTTGAAGATGTATAATGGCAGAAGTACAGATCAATTTTTACTTTTCTAAGTATTATAAAAGTGCGTAAGGAGTGAATGCACATTAGCATTAATAAGGTCATTTCAAGCAATCTAATCACAGTTGTGAGAGAACACGCACCAACCTTCTAGTGTATCTAACAGAATATTCTTCTATCAATCTGTAATAAGTTAAACCAGTAGTTCCTAACCTGTATTCCCTGTACACTTTCCTGCCACTCCAAGAGAAATAAAACAGTAAATTATTATTTTTTTAAAAATCGAAGGAGCTCCTCCATAGAAATTTATTACAACGGGAAGGGGGGGGGGCGCAATAGTGAAAAAAAGATTGGGAACCTTTGAGTTAAGCTGCATTGTTTGAAGCCAAAAAAAACGAGAGAGCCTGGGTAAAGTTGAGATATATAAAGATCAATCGTAATAATGGGTCGAAGCCTTGCTCTATTTTGCAAATAAAATGAAAATATTTAGCTCAAATTACTCACACACATGTTCCTTGAGAAGCGTTCAAATGATTAGGACCTAAATTCAATATCATGCATTAAACCAGCAAAATTATCAGTGTTCGCCTAAAAAAATTTTTTGTAGCTGGATGGTGGGAAGAAGTATTCAGGTAAGAGTTTGTGTGCGGATCATGGTACAGTCAAATCCTGTTATAACAAATGCCAAGAGACCGGATGAATCACTTCGTTAAAACAAAATTTTGTTATAAAGAAATTGCAGATTACATACCATTGTTCCTATGTGAACTTATTTGGGGGATTAGAAAAGTGTTCATTAAAACAAGATTTTCGCTATAATGGTATTTGTTAAAACGGGATTCGACTGTATGGTGGGTGTATATTATGGTTAGGTGGCTCATATTTGTGCCACAAGGATGAAAAAAGCACACACAAAACATATGTCAGTCAGTGTGTTGTTGAAGTTAATATATCTCGAGTTTACTCACTTAAGATTGCCAGTTTTCGATGTGGCATCAAAGCATTCGTCCCTCGAAAGGATCCTGTGGGAGAATAGTTTCCCATCTTTATCGAGTATTTTGGCTATCTTGTGAGCATACATCCTCGCACCAAAAGTGAAAATGTGAAGCTCATACAGCTGGGAAATTTTCTCCAAAAACTCCTTGGTGTGGGGTCTCAACTTGGTGTGATACCAGGGTGAACGAGGACCATACAGCTGGAAATGATGAACATTCTGTGCAAAAATAAAATGAATAGTAAATGTTTGTTTTTGCCACGTTGTTACAAATACTAATATTCTTGATCATGTTATATACACCAGAGAGTTCCTCAACCTTTCTGAACCTAAAAGAAGCAGTAAAATGTACAAAGTGCTGCCATCTATATTTCAAATTGTGAGTGAACTGTAATGATTGAATATTTGTATTCTTTCTTTCAAACCGAACACCATAGTTGCCAACTTTGGAGAATGAGAATTCGGGAGGTTTTCATGTGGATCCAAATTCTGTACAATCAATGTAAAAGGGACCTTCCAAAATATTTTAGGGATTTTTTATTAGTAAAAGGGAAATTTTATAGGAATATTTTCCCATTGCAAAAACCGTGCAAGCCATTGCCAATAATGGGCAATCAGTAGCATAAAGTACTTGGGTTAAATTACACCTCAAAAATCAAATCTCCCAAACCAAAAAATCCAATATGGATAAAGCAGATACACGAGATCATGTTGAAAAATTTTCTACAGAGTTTTATGAAGCAAATGTTATAGATTTTCGAACAAACACTACTTCTCATGATCACTTATGTGCAAGTCATTAGAAAGATGAGAGTAAACCAAAATAAATAATTAGCTTGATCTATTCCTTATACCACATAACGAAAAAAGTCTCACACTCAATCAACATCATACCTTAAGATCCGGAATCACATTCTCATTGGTTGTGTGTATGAGAGTCTGATCCAGGTCGACCAACAGAATTAATTTTCTCCCCTTAAGTAATCTAGCCTCGTCAGCTTCATCCAGTTGCTTCGCTTGCTACAAAATAAAAACATAGTATGTAATGTTAATTAAAAACCAATGAAAAATGGTGTGAAAAAAAATTATATATATATATATATATATATATATGGATATAAGTGAAATTTCATTGGGCAGAGACAACCCAGCCAGGATCCCATCATCGTATTACTAATGACTTAAAATTTTTATAATATGGTAGCCCATCATTACAAAGAGCATGACCCCTAAGTTGAGATCTTTGGTGGACCCCGAGGCCAAACTTTTTACTGGATGCTTTATATTGCATTTATAGTGTGAAAAAGCAAGAAATGATGAGAGTCATCCTGGGCTGAACCCTGTCAGCCCCACCCTTGTGAGGGGGCCATAACATGAGCATTCTGATTTTCTTTGGTTATATCACCATTTCAGTGTATCAAATGAAGTAGCCTGGAGAATGGAATTGTTTCCTCTACCAGTATATCAAATTTATTCTTTGTCTCCTGACAAGAACAATGCAACAAGGGGTTACTGTATCATGCTCAGCAGATAGACTAGGAGCTTTTGCCCTACTAAGCAGGGCGAAAAACTCTAAGATGAACACGCTTATTTATCATAAAGAAAACATATCAAATGGATATAAATCACACCACTAAACCACACCCACGTAATACATCAATTAAACATTTTCCAGAGAAGCCTTGCAAATAAGAAATGCATGCTGGAAAAAGCTGTCTATATATTGTTCGCCTAATGTCAACATGATGGATAGGTTATAGTATAGCCAACAGGTTATAACCTGTGGAACCCCCCACCCCAGAAGTCGCAAGAGGCTGTAAAGGAATCTGTGCGATGTGTTTCTGAACAAAGTGGAAATTTGGTATAAAATCTTGTAATCCTGTATGTAGCGTCTCGCTACATGCAGGGAATCTTAGGTTTAAGAATGGAAGACAGGGTGGATTTGGCACTATTCTATTCCGGTAAAACGAAGCAGCAGTCTCATATGCTCTCCCCTAGTTGCAGCCCTGGAACAAGTCTTTCGAATGAGTACTTTTTGGGGAAAACACTGCTCTTTAGACAAAGTATTGCATACCCAAAATGGAAATTAGCAGATGAATAATTAAATGACAGATGTTGGTCACATTTATTGAGAGGGATATCTTAGAGAAAAAGAAATATTCTTTGAAAATATATTTTCACTTGTAATCTCTCTCTCCAAACATGGTTTTAGAAATGTTCATATTAAAAATTACCCTGTATTACGATGCTCATATTAAACAAATTTCATTGTAGTTATTACTTCCATTGAATATTTTTGTACATTTATATTTCAAAACATAATATAAGGTCCTTTTTAGTGGAATTTTTGATAGGGTCCTGTTTTAGTGGATGGTCCTTATACAGTAAAACTGGTCTTAAACGGAACCTGTATTAAGCGGAAACCTGACTTCAATGGGGAAAAAAAATTGTGGTACTGTGATTTCATTTCAATGCCAAAATACACATTAAAATACCTGGATTAAACAGAACCTGTCCAACATGGAAACTGAAAGAAAAATTGTACCCTTTAACGGAAAATTTCACACAAACACTAAGTGTTTGGCAACCAACAGAGCAAAAGATTATACAAAATGTTAAAGTGCTCCACCGAAATTTTTCACTCATTCTATGCTTGCAAATGCGAATTCTACATCATCAACCCCTTAGATTAGCAAAAACAGTTTCTGTACTGGATGCCGTGGTTTTGATAAGCCATATATAGTAAAGCAGTTGGCACCACTTACTGAAATTACAATAAAACGTTTCAGAAAAGCAGGCATTTTCATGGGAGAAATCAGTGTAAGGGTTGAATTTCCAAATGACTCAAAAATTGTGTGCAAGCCTTGTATTCCGTGATCACAAGGCTAAGCAGGGAGGGGAATTAATTAGAAAAAAGGGGAAGAGGGCAACTGCTATAGAAGCAAAATCATGTTGCTCTTTTCTTTATGAAATTCCTAGTTACGGCCCTGATGCTGAGATTGCATAAACATACATGATAATGTAAAAACTGAACCTGACATGACAGATAACGACACCCTGAGTGAAAATTTTTGAGGCAGTTAAAAAGATGGCAAAAGCCATTATTTTAGAAGAAAAACAGTGTAGGTCGGAACTTTATACAGATGCAGTCAAAACTCAAATACAGTATTTAGTAATTATAGACTAATTATTCATTTATTTATATTTAATTATTTTAAACATAATTGATTTAATCTATTTTTGAGAATTATTTATTTTCCCAATAAATTTATTTTTGTATTTTATTTCAATTACCTACGAGATTGTTACATATTTTACACATAATATTGGTTGAACCTTCATCAAGTCGAAACCTCTGTGTTCAACGGAAAAAAAATCTAGATCCTTTGCGATTCCATTGAAGACAGGTTTTATTGTAATTGTAGAATTAAGTAATTTCGCAAGAAGCGAAACTATCTGATTAAATTTTTACAAAAGAAATGAAACTCCAAAATTTATTGATTTGTTAATTTGTATTATATGATGGGTCCGTTTTCAGATTCAGAACTTTGTGAAAAATGGACCCAAATTTTGGCTGGACAGACTCCTGCGATGTCAAATACAATACAATAAAGCCTTTATAAGTCGTCACTCATATTCATGTTACCAAAAAATTATGATGACCAAAGCAAAAGAAAAAGTACCTTCAGTTTCAATGTGAAATATTGTGAAAGTCACATAAATTTAAAGTAATATAACATTTATTAAAATATGAATTAAAATCATAATACAGTAAAACTTGGCTTCAGCAGAATCATAAAGGACAGAGATCCCCCCCCCCCCCCGTTGAACACAGGTTTCCACGTAATAGAGGTTTATAGAAAAACTTGAAATAAAATAAAAACAAAGTAAATAATTTAAAAATAAATAAAGTAATTATCAATTAGTACGTAATAATTATCAAATATTTGTCACTTGATATGGTAAATTTATTAAAAATACATACATACTGCAGTTACTTCAACATTACACTTGAACATTACATACATTAACTCTTCGCATCGCCAAATAGTGAGTAAAAATTAGAAACGGTACTGTAAATGAATTATTATTTTTTCCAGTGGTCAATAATAGCGTTTTCTGCTCGACTTTCAGTAAACAGTTTTGTTTAAGAAATCATATACGCCAGAGTGATTATGCTATAAAGCAAAATTTCTGCAGTTCTTTGAAGGTTTTGACGGCATCTATATAAAACTTCAACCTACAGTTTCTTCATCTGAAAATGGCGACATTCATCTCATCTTCTCTAAAAATTTCAATGAGAGTCTATATTTGTCATGTCAAGGTTCAGTTTGTACGTTGTCGTCTATGTTTATGCAATCCTTAGAACTGAGATCACGGACAGCTTGCATGCAGTTTTGTAAGTCTTGCATATATCATTTGGAAATCTTTGAACTGATTGCTCCTGTATTAAAGCCTGATTGTCCGTAAGGTTTTGTAACAATTTCATGAAGCAACTGCCTTACTACATATAGCTTATTAAAATCACGGCATCAAGTAAAAGAACAGTTTTCGCTAATGTAAGGGATGATGCAGAACTCGCATTGTGGCATGCAGAGATTGCTTTAAAAATTTTGATAGAGTACTTCAACACTTTTCGTGATTCTCTTGGCCTATTGGTTTGGGAAACATTCATGTTTGTATGAAATTTTCTGTTAAGAGCATAAAATTTTCCTTTCTGTTTCTGCATTAGGCAGGTTTCGTTCAATTCAGGTTTTTTTAAATGTTTTTTAGTAATGTAATATATTTTATCATTGAAATCACGGGACCAAGATTTTTTTTTGTTTAAGACAGGTTCCTGCTTAATGCAGGTTGCTTTAAAGGCAGGTTTTACTGTATTAACAAGATTTATAGATTACAAGAGAAAAAATGGAATTTTTTATATTAGCGAACAAATAAACGAGGACTTATGAACATTGTTATCTATGAAAGCTGAATGGGACAAAAAAAGATGACCCCCGGAGTGCCGACTTAAAGATGTTTTACAGTAATATCATAAATAAAAATAAATCATGTCACAATCGTAAGCTTCATTTGGAAGCACAATAATAAATTTACCTCCAAGCTACACTTGAGTTCGGGAACAACATGAACCATGCTGAATGAGCGAGAGGCCACAACTTCTTGCAAATTTTCGGATCCCAGTCTGAAAAACCAAAATGTAAATTTATATGAGAATGAGCAAGGGAGGTAAAATATCATCAAATAAATGCAAAAGCATAAAAAGAGTTCAATGGTGCCTAGTAATGTAACATTCCAGCGAAACGGGACCACACTCCAACGTATATAGAATTGCGGGATGTTTCGATTGTTTTATTAGTTATTTCTTTACCGGCTTCGTCTTTCTTTCTATATTAGTGAAACAGAAAGTGAAAAATTTATTTTCTGCACGAACACTTTTTATAATAATAATTATTTTTACCAAAATTCACCCTCGCCCAAAAAGAGACGATAAAAACAATCACAGTCAACACTTGTTATAACGACCCTCCCCCACCATCATTTTTGTTATATAGAGGAATCAGGGGACTCATCCTAGCAGTCGTTATAATAGAAAGGTAGCTATAATGTTTGGCCATTACAACAAGCTGCCACTGCATTTAGGAAAGATCTAGAAATTTGCTTATGTTCAAAACAACCAGACAAAGTTATTGGGACTTAGGGTTGGTTCAGTTTGGGAAACACTTAGACAAAATCCAGTCAGCATATTCATTTTCATATTTGTTTTGGAAAAAGTTATCGGTTATGGTTATCAGAATAACAGAGTCCGAATGTGATTGAGTTAAGCTTACTGCACTGTATATCGTCCTGCAATTCAACCACAGATTTGTGCTACTACTTAGGCTACTTAGCCGTACAGGCACCCGGTACACACATTCCTCTACGGAAGTTCTAATGAGTTGGCACATGCAGGAGCATGTTGTGTGTGCATGGCCCTAAAATATAAATGTTGTCAGAGTTATACTTTTTTTCATGCTATACTCCTCCTAACCAGTTCATGGCCTGCCGCTCTGTCTCAATGACGAGAGCTATAATGAGATACATAAGCAGGTCGCTGAGGAAAATGATCGTGTATGTGTTATGATCCTGACGTGAAGTTTATTTCTGTATAATGCTTGTTATAGCGCTGCTATCTGCAAGCAATTTCTCAAACTATGAGAGAAGTGTAATGGTTGAATAACTGTACTACTGCTGGTCTGTTGCTCTCTGTGGCGAGACATTCTTAACAGGAAGATTGGCTTGCATTTGCAGCTTGAAGCTGGGATGCACAGAAATCCAATTTCAGCCTACCACCACTGCAGCGATGGTGGGATTTGAACCTGGGTTCCCATGATGAGAGTCGTCATTATGACCAGCAGCTTTCGCGCTGTACTGGTGCTTTCATATAACTTCCCAGGGGATTGTCCAGACTTTTTCGTAGGTACCTGTTTTTGTGAAAATGGTCATTAATTTGGTGAAAATAAGTAATTCAGCAGGAAGCGATCTAATATAGTTCATCTATCACAAAGGAAATGAAGTGCCAAATTTAGTTGCATTAATTTTTATTTTGTGAAGGGTCCGTTTTTCAGACCTGGAATTCTGCAAAGGGTCTAAAAAAACGGTCCCAAATTTCAGCTGGACAGATCCCCCCCCCCCCCAATGCTTCCACACTTTGAATTGAAAATAACAAATGGCTGAATCTTTGTGTTATGTACGTAACAGATTAAAACTTAATGTTACAAAACAATACTAACCAAGATATAATAGATAATTTGAAAGCACTTACTCTCGAAGATCTGCCCCGCATTCTGCACATAGTTCCTTCATGATGACTTCGTGCTTACATGATTCCAGTCGCAGCATAACATCACTGTTCACAAGGAAAAAAAATACAATTAATTCAGAAATAATAATAACACACCTTGATTCTCAAATGACAAAGACATTTTTTAAACCCTCTTTTTCTTCCGGTACTTTCTAGTTCCTTCCCCTAGTCCCAATTGCAGGAAATTGCTGATCAGGGGTTCTAAAACCGTGCGCCGTGGCTACCTGGTGATGTAACATGTGACAACCTAGGATCCTTCATACCTTGAAATATAAACTGGGAATGTACTGAAATACAGTGCAATGCACCTCTAATATCTGTCAGCAGCGCCAGGGAAGTGGCAGCCCGGACAAAGGTTTATTTGAAAAGTTACTTTGTGTAACTGCTATGGGGAGCCGAGGATAAGCATTGATTGCACAAAAAATTCGGTACAGATGCAGTATAATCCAGATTGCAAAGGGCTCCATAAGTTGCCAAGGCTGGCATAATCGTGCCAGGTTAATGTGATTTTTTTTTTACATTTTTCATTCCAGATGGTGATAACGCAGGCCATTCAAATGGTGTCTCCCTTTGTGTAATACTTGAAATAGTGTCATTTCATTTTCCGTTTAAACCGTGTTGTCTTGTCTCACTAGGATTATTTTTCCTTCAAGTGGTATTTTTCTGACATAGTTACTTTTATTATTTTTTGTAAATTCTGCCCTATCGTTTTCAGTGTCGTAAAGAAATATGACTACTTTAGTTTACAATTATTTTTAAGTCTGGATATCCAGAGAAACTTATGTTTGGATCGATTTTCGAAGAGAGTCCAGGTTTTATTTTTTTCATACCGAGAATATTTATTTGTATTATTGTATTTTTATTTTTTATAATATTATTGTTGCTTTCCGTTTTTGTTATGTTTTCTACGTTGGTGATTTTATTTTTTTGCCATACATGGTCAGTCATGGCCATTCGTCGGATCAGGGTTTAAGCTAATTCCTTTAGCAAAAAAAATGAAAATGACGGGAAAAGCTTTAGCAAAATGCTAATGTTAATGATTGATGGTTGGATGTCTATTCATTTCGTACCTCCTGTACTCATTTTGACGGGAGTGGTTACTACTTCTTTTGCATTTTTCGAAAAATGCGACCCTAGCTTAAACCCTGCATCAGATGTGTTTGGCAGCAAAAAAATAAGTTGCCAAAGGCATCTGGATTATACAGTATCTGTTCCAAAAATCCAAATTATTACATAAAATCAATCTAATATGTGGTAATGCAGTGTGATAACAAATCAAAATGTGTGGGAAATGCAGAAAGCTACAAAGAAATTACAAAAAATTGAATTAACGAAATATGCGATTTGATAAGCAGTTGTGCCAAAACTATCGAACACTATCAGCTATCAAGATTGGCAATTTTGCAATTTTGGCATGGGGGAGGGGGGATCAGCACTTTGGCGTTGGCCACGCTTATGGAAAATTAAACCTCACCTCCTTCGATATCAATTTTCAGGATGCATCACATTGGCCTATACTTCTACAATTAAGGACAAAGGTGCTTTAATATTTAATAATCTGGAATTCGGAAAGAGCCCAGATTATTAAATTTTCCTCTCGCAGATGTTATCTCTGGATATTCAGTTCTGAAATTGTTGGAAGAAACATTGATTTCGTAATCAAATAACATTCTATTGGCGCCACGCAGATATTTTAGCCACCATGGCGACCTCGGATTTGTCCAGCCCTGCACTAGGTTACTATTTTGATCACACAGATCTAGTTCCTCGTTTTCAAAGTCACTCTTTAGGTCGCTTCCATGTTCTGGGCGGAACAGGTGCCATATAATCCAGAGATTGGCGATTTCTGGCGACTTTTTTTTCCGGCACCAAACATGTCCAACGACCCGACCAAAAGTCACCAAGGCCATTAGACACTGCAGTCGCCGAACAAAAGAAATCGTCAACATGGAAAACACTAATAAAAACCCATTCAAATATGAAAAATATCATGAAACACAAATGAAATATAATAGTATATTTAAATAAACAACAGGCCCTGCATGTAGTATAAATACCGTATATACTCGTGTATAAGCCGACCTCCCCCCCACTTCATCACCACATTAAATTGAAAACCCGTGTATAAGCCGACCCCCAAAAAATCTGTGCATTTCAGAGAAAACAAATTCTTATATTTTCATGCAGAACGAATAGCTTACGAAAATTTACAATAGAAAATGATTCAAACTTTTTAATCCATTTCTTCTGAGTCTCCAAGCTCATCATAATCCATCAGATCATCATGGGGGGTGCGACACTTTCGTTTTTATCTTCATCTGGGCTATCATCGCCATTGTCACTTTTTAAGAAGATGTCATCTTAAGTTCCGTCCATCGCATTGCTAATGCAACACTTTTTTGAAGGATCGGATGATAATTTTGGTGGAAACAGAATTCCACGCCTCATGTACCCATTAGCTCAGTAAGCCAATGTTAGGTTTCTTCAAGGCACCACTTTTTGTAGTTTCTTTATCATCGGAACTCATCCATTCGATCCACAAATTCCTCAAATAGTCTTTGAAAGGCCTGTTGATGCTCACATAAGGCTTTACAATCTACGTTAACCCACCTGGTATCAAAGCCAATGATATTTTCGATTTCTTTGCATCATCTTTGACATTATCTGGGGTTTGAACATATTCCACACCAATAATGCCGGTTTCTCGAAACACTGCTACAAAAATTACTACTGATTGCGGGGGTCGATATTTTCTCATCAAAAACTGACCAGAGTATAAGCCGACCCCCCCTACTTGAAGAATGAATTTTTCCACAAAAAAACTCGGCTCATACACGAGTATATACGGTAAGTATATTCTAGGTATAAAAAAATTAAAACCCGGACTTTTTCCGGGTATCCAGATTCTTTTAAATAAATAACAAATAAAATAAAATAATGAATATCAATAAGAAAAATAAATAAAAAGGGTAAAACCTCACCGGTCGACGAAAATGTAATCCTAACGCTCGGAAAGAAAAAACTAAATGGCTGTTCAAACGTTTGAAAAGGCACGCAAAAGACAACTAGCGAAAGGTAATCGGGAATAATCCAAGACAACATCGCTACTGCTCAACGGGAAAAAAATGCTGTGATCCGTTTGAATCGCACGCCATCTATAATGGATGGGTAATGGAAGCTTCTAATATAGAAAGAAGCTACTGAAGAACAATCTAGAACAGTGTTTCTCAAAGTGGGCAATATCGCCCCCTGGTGGGCGATGGAATGGTTCAAGGGGGCGATAGAACCTACTGATTTAACATAGGATCCTATGGGTTTACGTGAGTTCGGGGGCGATGAAAGGGAAAAATTTCTGATGAAGGGGGCGATGGAACAAAAAGTTTGGGAGACTATGATCTAGAACAATGACAACCTGACAAAAACAAGTGAGAGCGCCGGCGTTGGCGACTCACAGCGCCCTTGGCAATCTGGATTATATTGGTTTTGGCTGTCTGGATTATACAGCACCTGTACCCGAATCATGTTGGAACATGGTCACAAGAGGGGAAACACTTTCATTGAACACGAATGTTCCATAGAGAATACATAGTAAATTGATGAAATCGGAAGCATACTTACTTAGGACGGACAAGATCTCCTTCCTTGAGGAGAATTTCTTGGACGGTTCCAGTGACAGTCGATTTCATCTTGTTGCACTCCCCTTTATCCGAGGAGGACTCCTCGGAGTTGGAGTAGGTCAAAATGACCGTCCCCGGAGTTATCCGACTGCCGACTTTAACTTTCCATTTCGAAAGGACGAACGTTTTCGTGCCGTCGTACCTGTGTTCAAAGCTCGGCGCGGACATTGTAAATAGTGGACGACAAGAATGGTGGTGATGATAGTGATGATGATGTTCGCGGTGACAGACGACGCGAGAAGCTGGTTTTGCTTCAGGCTATGGGAAATAAATTTTTTTCATTTGGAACTAACATGACCATATAACCCGTTTTTTACGTAAATGAATTTTTGATTCGCAAAGCCTTCTATTTTCCACGCACTTTTAATATTTCATAAAATTTGCAAATTATTCTACGTTAGTCTACTTTTTAGCGATGTCTTATGTTTTGAATATCTATTTTTTTTAAAGCAAATATGGTCACACAAAATAAAATTTTTTCTCCCATCTGAACATAGAGCTACTGTCGTCATCTATGAAGTAAAAAACAAACTACAAAGTATCTGAATTGAAGCTAGATAAAATATTTTACTGCCACCTATTGATTATCAGCAAAAACGAAAAATACATGCAAGTTCTTTTCAGTTTTGTTAAGACACAAGAGATGGCGCTAAAAAACTGTATCAGTATTTCTTTTTCGCTGTTGAATAAGACGCCCCTATTTTACGAGAAATTCGGATCCTAAATTCGGAAAAAACGGGCCATCATCAATTAATTGCAAGCAAAGTTGCTCCTTATTATTAAACTCCGAAGTTTTATCACGCGAAAATTTAATTATCGTCACTCACAAATCTTTACCGGTACACATGGCTCCAGGGCCACTCTTATACCAGACACGGGGCCCCGGTGAGGAAATAATTTCGGGGTTCTTTAGCCCCGACTTTATAAAGTAATATATTGGGGAAGAGGAGGAATCAGGCATTCAAAATTAATGGATTATCACAGAATATGCATGAAAATTCAAAACTAATGAAAAAAGATATGAGGATTGATAAAAATTGAGAATTATGAGAGAAATAATTCCAGAAGTGATGAAAATTCCAGAATCAAATCAATATACTGAAGCTCACACCGTTTTTACTACAAAAAAAGACAAGAACAAAAAATGTATTTGACTTGCACTTCTACTACTGTAAGAGCGTACTTCTCTTCCCCCAAATCGCGGGCCCCGATGCGATCGCACCTGTCACACACACCTAAGGGTGGCTCTTCATGCTCCCTACGCGTTTCTAGGAATAAGCAATCTACCTTCGTATTTCTAGACCAGTGATTCCCAAACTGTGCATCGCGGTCCCGTAAATAAGTTGGGGGGGGGGGGGGAGGAACTCACGAATAATTTTCCAAAATATAAACTCTTAAAATAATGTACTCATGCCGTCTCAACGCACGGTCTCACCCGGGTACGCCCTAGGGGCCTCGGATGCAGGAGGAAGGGGCTCATGAAAAAAAAAGATTTACGAAATATTTACGAAGTTAATCATGTCTCGCATGTTAGGGGCCGCAGAAAAATCACTTTGCCCGAGGGGGCATAGGTGAGGATAGACTTTGAAGTGGGGGGGGGGCACGGTCATTATTACTGGGGGGGGGCACGTTGATGATGACAATTCATATATACATACATACATTAGATCGGTCGACTCCACCTTTGACACTGGGGGGGGGGGGGGAGGGGGGCAAGGCCCCCGTATCTCCACCTATGCCGGGGGGCCCAGGATGCCGTTGAGACGGCCCTGCGTATGTCAAATCTAAAACGCATCTTAACTTTCTAAGCTAGTTATTATCATGAACGTCACTCGCTAGTCAAAAGTATAGCACTCAACTAATAAATTAGGAACTACACAGTGTCTGAAAAAGGAGACTTCGGCATTAAAACTGAAAATCTTGAAAACAGTGTAAAAATGAAAAAAATTAAAATTCCTTTTCCATGCTTGCAAGAAAGCCGCGTAAAATTTTAGATTATAATCAGGTTCGACGAAATCATGTAAAAAAAATATAATGGGAGATTTCGACGATAGGAGAAGCCCCTACATTCATTCAATTTTCATTGGTTGTCAGATGATTAAAATTCTAACTAAAGTTCAAAAAGAGGGGGTTGTGGCGAAAAACATTCTTGCCAAAATGGAGGGTCACGCTCCAAAAAAGTTTGGGGAACCACTGCTCAAGAGAATGTGCTCACCCCGCACACACATACCGCTGGCTGCTATTGCTACCTACGCATTTCTAGCGGTCGGCACACTCTCTATGCATTTCTAATGATAATCCATGTGCCCATGGGTTTCTTCATAATCCATGTGTTTCTAAGCAAGAGATTCGAAACAAAATCTCTACCCGTGCGGGACCAATTTCAGCGCCTTCTCTCTCTCTCCCCGCAACCGCCTTTTAAAATTTATCCAAATAATTCTTGACAATGTTTTTGGTACTTTTATTCCATTTCACTTTGCATTTGGCACCCAGCTTAGGGCGGAAAGAAATACTTTTTCTTAATTTTTTTTTGTTACAAAATTTAGGGGAATAATTTTTATTTTTGTCGCCCTTTCATAACCACGCGCCCAATACGGCCACGCGGGTCGCATTGCTTAAGAGTCGCCCTGTTTCTAGGAGTATTTGCAAGTCTAACGAATTTCCAGGGGATGCCAATGATTCCTGCGCATTTCAAGCGGGACGCGTCTCTTGAAATCGCGTATAGAGGTAAAAGCGTCTCCTACGTTTTCGGTATGTACTGTATATAGGGGGCGGGGAAAGAGCTATTATCCCATGAATTTCTAAGAGCACACAACACTTCAACATATTCCTAGCAGTAGAGGCGGATTTAACGGCGGGCACACCGGGCGCGCGCCCATGGCCCCGACTTCTAAAGGGCCCCAAAAACCCAAACTTCATTTTTTTCTAATTTAAGGGGCCCATTATTTTGCGCCCGGGGCCTCGACCGAATTTAATCCGCCACTGCCTAGCAGTAGCAGTACGTCAGCCGTAGACGCATTTCAAGCAGTATGTACATCTACCAAGCATTTCTAGAGGCACGATGGCATCCTACGCGTTTCTATGGATACGTAATTCACCTACGCATTTCTACGGATTACACATACGTATACCTCCCACGCCCTTCTCTAAGTATGATTACTTCCTACGCATCTCTAGAGGTAGGCACAGTGGCGTCGGAGCCGGGGGTGCAGTGGACACTCGAGCACCCACAGTATTCTGTATCACTGGTCTGGGCATCCCCCTCCCCTCAGAATTCATTCAGAAATAAAAATCTATCATATAAAGCCGAGCTGAGCACCCACAGGTGCATAAGACTTCCGACGCCGCTGGGTAAGCAAGCCTTATACGTATTCCCAATGATACAGTCAACACATTTCTATGAGTAAGCTATAGTATGCACACTTCCCAAGCCTTTCCATTTCCCATTTCTGAAAGCTAAATTACTTCCTGCGAATTTCCAGGGGTATATAAATGTTTTCTGCGCATTTCTAGGGATACGTATGTTTTCTGCGCATTTCAAGCGGATCATGTATAGAGGTACAAACTTCTCCGACTTATAGCTAGGGAGAAGCAAGTTTCTTAAGAATTTCTAGGAGGAAATCTGGGCGGGTTTTCGATCTCTGAAACCCAGGCTAGGCCAAAGCCTCCTAGAAGTAGTATCTAGGACGCTATGGCTAGGCCCGGATCCAGAAGGATGGGGTGATCATCCCTCTTAAGAGACGAATTATACGGAGAGAAAATTGGTCCATGTCAAATAAGGGGTGATCTTACGAATTTACACAAAAAAATCGCCCTTCGCGACACATCACCCCGGGCCCTCGCTTTTCTCTGGGGGAAGAGGGTGGGGAGGGTTCCTATATATGGCCATCTCAACATCATGTGTTACTGGGGCAAAGTGATGTTCTGGGGGCACCATATTCAGCTGGAAGTAACAGCTTACATTGTTCTCATACAAATTACATTCGAAAAATCATAGTAACATACTCTCGTCATGTAGGTTGCCTATGGATATGAGTCCATGGGTTAAGACGGCCAAATGGCATCCGCATCTTCAGTTGGGGCCATGGTTCCCCCACAAGTATTTGGGCTGACAGGGCTCCAGCAAAGCCTCCTAGATACTACTTCTAGGAGACTTTGGCTCCAGTCCCGGGGGCACAAGACAATTGGCATCATTATTTTCGTTTTTCATGCTATAAATTTCCTATAGAAGGGCCAGTGAAAAGTCTAACTTGGGGGCCCACTAAAGATCCCAGCCTAGGGGCTCTTCTTCAGGATGTGGGAGGCCATGGTCGGGGCACCGGAGCACAAGCCAGATTTTTCCGGGCCCCCTTCCATAGTGAGCTCATAGTGTGGAAAAACAAAAATGGTAAGAGATTTATCCCGAGCCCCGGGGCTGAAGTCTAATCAGCCCCCGTAGGGGTAATGGATGGCTCTCGTTCTATGGACAGCTCTGCTAGATTCAGAAAGTAGTTACAAAGTAGTTTTTTTCAACCATACTTCACTTGGAAGCTTTATTTCTTTTCACAGCTCTCTGTGACCCCCCCCCCCCACACCCCTTTAACACTCGTAGTGGCTTCTTTCATCCGATTTTCATCCGCGGCCCCCTTAGCCGAGGATTTCAAGGTTGAGAATCACCGGCCCAGATTTTGCGTTTCTTTATCAAGCTGTACTGTTGTCTCCTTTGATGCTTTGCGTGAATTCCCAACATCAAAGAAACGGTAATAACAGCCAGGTGCCGTGCAGGGTACCCGGAAGGTCCCAACTAAATTGTTGTCTTTTAATTAAGCTCAATTTCCGTACACAAAAATTCTCGATAAACAAAAAAAATCTACAAATTTTGAAGCGGGGCTCTTTCTTCCACGGGCTCGGGCCTCCGTTGGCCCACCCCGCCATTGATTACCAGAGGCGCATTTATGGTTTTTGCTGCCTGTGGGCTACACGAATTTTGCCGCCGTCCTCCCATTATAGTCTAATTTTCTTGAGTACTCTTTCCTCGAATTCGTCACCTGCTTGCCCCTCTCGCCCCCTCTTACAAGTACACCCGTGTCTTTAAGTCACTCTTTTGACCATTCCCACGCTCACACTCTCTTTAAGTAACCCTTTTAGTCATTCA
Source organism: Pholcus phalangioides (assembly GCF_987345545.1). Taxonomy (NCBI): domain Eukaryota; kingdom Metazoa; phylum Arthropoda; class Arachnida; order Araneae; family Pholcidae; genus Pholcus; species Pholcus phalangioides. Next base: position 22,709,367 of record NW_028301605.1, read on the forward strand.
CATCCTTGCACACTATTTTGGTCACTCACATGATTGCATGGGAATTTCGGTCACCCACATGCTTCCACACTGTTTCGGTTACTCACATGCTTGCTCACTGTTTCGGTCACTCACATGCTTGCACACTATTTCGGTCGCTCTATGCACTCACACACTCTTTGTCACCCTTTTAATCATTCACGTGTCTGCACACTGTTTTTACAACTTCCATACTCACACACTCTTTAAGTCACTCTTTCAGTCATTCACATGCTTGTGCACATATGGTTTTGGTCTCTCACATGCCTACATACGGTTTTGGTCTCTCACATGCCTGCACATGGTTTTTGTTACTACCATGCTTACAAAATCTCTAAGTCACTCTTTTAGTCATTCACATGCAGTGCCGTAACTAGCCATGCATGTACCCTGTGCAAGAGTTTGCATTTAGGTCCCCCTTCCAAATGGGCCCTGTGCGGGTGTACTTGCATCTGCCTAGTTACGGCACTGTTCGGATCATGGGCAGAGATACTGGAGGGGGGGGGGGCTAATGAATTTGCGTATATATGAATTGACATCATCATTATCATCATGCCCCCCCCAGCAATCATTGTGCCCCAGACTTTCAAGTCTATTCCGCGTATGGGGGGGGGGGTTTCGGATGCTTGCAAACCGTTTTGTTCACTCACATGCTTACACATCGTTTTGGTGACTCACACACTCATACGCGCTCTATGTCACTCTTTTTGTCGCTCACTGACATGGTTCCTTGCTTTAAAGGCCATACTTTTGATCATGTCACGTTTACTCGTGCTCTAGGTCAACGGTTCTCAACCTTTTTCGGCTCGCGGGGCCCTTTCTGGTTTATAATTTCCATGGTGGAGCCTCCGCGTAGGCCTATTTTTTTATTTATGCACCAAAGTTGTTGAATTTATTTTTATTAAATAAAAATATTCATAATTGCTATTTTTCATATATATTGCTCATATATACCGGTTTTTTTAAATCTTCCTTGAGTGCCCATGGAGTCCCAAGGCCTCCGCCGGAGCACCGGTTGAGAATCTCTGCTCTAGATCATTCTTTTGGTCATTTACACGTTTACGCATGCTCTAGGTCAGCGGTCCTCAACTGGTGCTCCGTGTGCACTTCCCAGGGGCTCCGCGGCGACTTAAAGAGAAAATAAAATAAATAAGTAAATTTGATAGAGATAAATGAAAAGAAGAGGGCTACAGAGGGTTCCGCCATAAAAATTATATACAGAAAGGGCTCCTCGTGTCAAACAGGGCTCCGATATAAAAATTATGTACTGAAAAAGGGCTCCGCGAGTCAAAAAAAGGTTGAGAACCGCTGCTCCAGGTCATTCTTTTGGTCATCCACATGCTTTCACCCTCTTTAGGTCATTCACGCGTTTGCTCACGCTGTAGGCTGCTCTTTTGCTCACTAACACTAACCTAGTCCCTTGCTGTCTGGGTCGAAGTGGATTTATTGAGATTTATACAATTTTTGTGCCGGCTTTCTCCTATTCACAAAACTTCCTCGCCCCCCCCCCACATACATTCCTCAAATTCGCCCCCCTGAACTTACCGCCCGGGGCTATAGCCCACTAAGCTCCCCCCCCCCCCGCCCGTAAATACGCCACTGGTGATGACAACGGAAAATTAGGGCGACGGAATGTATTCTATGTGGATACACATATCGTTTTTTTTTTTTGTTTTTGCCCCATCCAAGGATTTCACCTCGACCTTGCAATGTTACAGACAAGGTAAGGAAAGAAAATGGAACCGGTTCCTCTCGGCACCCAATGAAAAAAAAAAACAACCAAACACCGAAATCAAGGCAATGACCTGCAATGTCTTCGCTCCAAAACCCGGAAACACGTCGGACGTTGTTTTCTTCTTCTTTCGATCATTAAATAATGACGGTTATTATTATGTTGCCATTTCATTTGGAAATATTCGTATCACGGTGGTGTTTTACGTATTAAACGGGGCCGTCATCCGTTTGAACAACACAAGGAAATCCTTTTTTTTTTCTTTTAAATAGAGCAACATCAAGTAAACGTCTTAAGTGGGCGGGGGGTCGGACACTTTTTGGATTTGATTTTCGTAATTTCGGATGATTTTAAGATTATGAAAAATTCTCAATATTATTCTTTTATGTTTTTGAAATTGTATTTTTTTATTATTGTTGTTTGTGTCGCGTTATCACACATGCACTCGGTCGCAGCGAATTTTTCGCTTCTAGTTTTGAAGTTCGATGGCAGCACTTGAACCAAATGTGTGCATGAAATCCCCCCCCCCCCTCCCCATGGAAATTTATGAGTGCATTTATGGTTTTTCCGCCTGTGGGCTACAAGAATTTTGTCACCCTTCTACCATTGTAGTCTGATTTCCGAAGCCATTTTTTCGGTCATTCACATGACTTAACCACTCTGTTTTTGGTCACTCACATGCTTGCACATTGTTTTGGTCACTCACATATTTACACACGCTCTAGGTTACCCGGTGACTCACTGACCTGCTCGCTCCGTTCTGTCTGTCATTTGTTTGGTCATTCACATGCTTGCGCACGTTTCAAGTCGGTCTTTATGCTCAATCACGTGCCTGCAAACTCTTTAGGTCACTCTTTTGGTCACCTACGGACAACCTAGTCCCTTGCTGTGGTTGTTGTTGGGTCGCGGCTTGGATCACATGCTTGCACATTGTTTTGGTCACTCACATATTTACACACGCTCTAGGTCACCCGGTGACCCTGCTCACTTGTTCTGTGGGTCATTCGTTTGGTCAATCACATGCTTGCGCACGTTTCAAGTCGATCTTTATGCTCAATTACGTGCTTACAAACTCTTTAGGTCACTCTTTTGGTCACCCCCGGACAACCTAGTCCCTTGCTGTTGGCTGTTCGATTTCTGTGGTTGTTGTTGGGTCGCGGCTACAAAATGGGTTAAGAAACCCTATGTCACAGTATGCAATTTCTACGATGTAAGTTGAGGATTCTTAATCGATGGGTCGCAATGGCTCCCGAGATGGGTCGAGCAAATTTGGTTACAAATCTATTTGCTGCGCCACTGGTTTTAGGGGCGTCTCAACGATTTTGTTCAAGCGGGACTCAGACATTTTTCGAACCATTTAATACATCGTATTTTCAGGGAGAAGTCGGCATCCAAAAATAGGCATAACGTCATGCACAAAAATTATGAAAATTACTTATGCAAAACTACACAATAAACAAAAATTAGAGAAAATTCAGAATTCATGATAATTTGAAATTAGTAAAAGAAATACATAATTCCGGAATTAATAAAAAATAATTTCAGAATTAATAAAAAATAATTTCAGAATTAATAAAAAATAATTTCAGAATTAATAAAAAATAATTTCAGAATTAATAAAAAATAATTTGAGAATTAGTGAAAGCTTTTAATTTAGGATGTCCCTGTTTGATTCAGAGCCTTTTCGAAGCAACTATCAAGATGCCAGTGATTGTTATTAGTACTAAAGAGAGAGCAACAGGCCTACAACGATACAGTTATTCAATCATTACACTTCACTCATAATTAGAAAAACTGATGACAGATGGTGCCACCACACACAACAAACATTACACAGAAACAAACTTCATGTCAGGTTCATAACACATATACGCACACACGAAGTGTATGTCTGGTTTAGTAGTAGTAGGAGTACTACTAAAGAGAGAGAGAGAGAGAGATCAGGAATATTTAATAAGAATTTTTCTAGTTAAAAATAGACTGATGGGTCGTGAAGTTGATGTTGGATCAGTGCTGAAAAAGGGTAAAGAGCCCCCCTACTTTGCAGAAAGCAGTTTCCGCGATGTAAGTTTTGCTACATCGAGCAAATGATATACAGGGGTGCATAGGTAACAGGGCGTATGGAATTTTACTGGCGAACCATTGGTCCTAGAGCAGGCATCTTCAACCCATTGCTCGCGAGCACCACAGTGCTCCCAGAAGCCTAATTGACGTTTTGCGGCGAATAAATTAATTATTTTAACATTAAAATGTATAGGAACATATTGCGGCGGAAGAGCCAAGTGTAATATAACCACATACCGATCGACCTATAAACGAGGTTCCACTTGTATTTCTCTTTTTCCTTTCTTTCTCTATCTGTATTGTACCTAATCATATATTGTTTGAATGACGGCACTCTAAGACTCAAGAGTCGTGGGATTTCAGGCTTTTTAATTTCATTCTTGGCCTATATTGGCGTTCAAAATATTAATATTTACAATTTTTTTTTCACAATAATTCCGCCGGATATTTTTGTATTTTTATGCATATTTAAATGAGTAGAATTAGTGGTAATTTTTTGTGAAGCTTTTTGAGGACGACGCCTTCCGACCCTTTCCTTGTGAGTACTACACGTGTGATCTGGATATTTTTTTTAAATTGGAAGTATGACTCTAGGACCAGCGGTTCGCCAGTAAAATTCCATACGCCCTGTTACCTATGCACCCTGTATATGATTCATTCCTCAAGGTCAAAGAACCTCTAAGGAAGAATGTCAGGTATGTAATTCGATGGTTTCCTTTTTTATCTTCGTCGGTTACGCAAATGACGCCGAAAAAGACATTACAATGCTAAGGTGGGCTCGGATTATATACGATCCACAACAGCAACAATAATAATAGTAATAGCAAGCCACAGAGTGACATGTAGAAGGTAAAAGGGTCGCGACGAGAGATTGACTACACCGACAATCGACTATAGAACAAGTTTTTCCTCAAATCCACCGGCAGGAAAAAATTCTCACGTATAATGATTGCTTTTTTTTGTTATTCTTCGAGAAAGATTCGCAAAAGAGTGTTGACATCGAAGAAGAAGAGCAGTTTCTTATTCCATGGGAGATATTTCTTCGGAAAACTCGAACTGGGCTAAGAGAACTGGAACCCTTCTCGTTGGTCGAAGGCATTCTACCCGCAAGACCACGTGCCTGCCTGACTAATATCAAAGGAGAAAAAAAAAAAAAAACTAGTATCAAGGTAGCGAGAGCACTTCTTGGTAGAAAAAGCCATAAAGTTGTACAAACGGTAAAGAAGAGAACACCGTCGTTCCATTAGTCAACATTTGGAACCGCTTCTGTTTGGATACCGATCGTTAAATGGTGAGCGATACCTCAATTAGTATAATCAATAATTATTGAGTAATATTTTCTATCACTTGAATACAGTTTTTTTTTTCTGACAAGGTTATAAATTTACTTGAATATAATTTTTTTAAACAATTTATAATACAATATTTAAATTTACTTTTTTTTCCTGTTAATTCACAAGAGTGTTTAAATATAACTTTTTAATAACAATAGAAAGAAAACTATTTTAATACAGTCAAATCCCGTATTAACGAATACCGTTATAGCGAAATTCTCGTTTTAACGAACACTTTTCAATCCTCCAGATAAGTTTACCTAGGAACAATGCATAAACATGGAATTCCTTTATAACGAAATGATTTCTCCGGTCTCTTAGAGTTTGTTATAACGGGATTCGACTGTATAACTTTTTTTTCAAAAGTTTGTGTAAAATTGTTTAAATACGTTTTGGTTCAAATAATTTTTAAACCATTTAGATATACTTTTCTTTTAATACCGCTTTTTAATATTCTTTTAATAATTTATAAAGCATTTTTAATAAAAAAATTTTCTACTAATTTATGAAGCTATTAAAAAATTGTGTTTTCTACTAATTTATAAAACTGTTTAAGTATAATTTTTTCTACCACAATTTATAAAATTATTTAAATATAATTTTTTTCTAATTATTGCCTATTAAACTGTCAAAATACAGTTTATTTAAAAATGCAGTAATCCTTCGCAACTTCGTGCGAGTCTGGGCGATACAATCAACGATTTTATCTGGTTCAAATGCTTGTTAAAATTTTAACAGTGGTTCTAATAAAAGGTGCGAAATAACCGCATGTGTGCGAGCTACAACGAGCGGCTACTGTAATTTATATGAGTATTATTTTTATAGTTACAAGTTTATTATGAAACATTTTAAATATTCTTATGAATTATTTATCAATTTATTATTATTATAATTTAAAAATATTTTAAACTATTTGTTTATTTTTTTAGAATTAATTGCTCATTATTATTGTTTTTAAGAAACATTTTTTAAATTCTTGCTTATTGTAATTATTTTTTACAAATATTTTTATAGAATTATTTGTTTATTATTTTCAAATAAATATATTTTTAAAATTATTATTTTATTATTTTTTATTTTAAGTGATTTTTCGGATATTATTTTAAGAAATATTTTTGAAATGACTAGTTCATTGTTATTATATATATTTTCAGAAAACATTTCGTATAATTTTCTGTTCATTATTATTTTTGTTTTCCGAAATATTCTTTATTTTGTTATTATTATTTTCAATTTTCTTGGAACTGTTTTTATTATTTCTTAAAAATGTTTTTCATAATAATTATTAATTTTTTTTTTATCACTGTTCAATTTCATTATAGAAAGGACTGATGAAACATAACTTGCTCATTTTCTGATTTTTTAATCTTTTTCTAAGTATAATCAAAATAATTTACAAAATTATGCAAAAATTATTTATTTTAAAATTTTTCAATTCGTTCTGAATTTTGCATATAATTTTTAAATTATTTCTTTTATCATTTATTTATTACTTTTGACATTATTTTTTCAATTTGTTCTGAATTTCCATCCAACTCGGAAATTACTTTTTATCCTATTAAAAATTGAAATATCCGAAATTTCACTTATAATAATTAGGGCTGGTACAATTAATCGGGTCGGTTAATAGATCAATTATTAATCGCAGTTAAAAATTTGAGTTAATTGACTCGCGATCAATTCGATTAAAATTTTTATTAAAAATTTGTGAATTAACTTGATTTGTTTGAAAAAACTGATTAGATATGTGTTATAAATCATATTTAGTACAGAACATTTTGGATAAGTGACTAAATTAAAAGATTTTTCAATCAATATTTTGACTGAATTCAATTCAACGAAAACTGATGATTTTAATTTCAAATTGAGTCAGATTGGAGTTTCAGAAGACAAGACCAAAATTTATTGTCTCCACTATGAACAGTAGTTTTTCGTATTCTTAGAGAAGCATCAACTCATCTCCTCACAAGTGCCATTCGAGAGGAGTTTCTAAGCAATTAATCAACAGTATAATCGAAAGTAGTTTCGAAATCTGTGAATAATAATCAAATTGCTTGAATTGGTGAGCCTTAATTTCTTAACCTATTCCTATATATGTTTACCTCTACCGAATAGGTGAGTGAAATGAGTAAATTACATTTTTATAGCACCTATTAATATTATATGGTCACAAAAAGTATTCGATTAATCGGTCGATAATCGATTAAAAAATTTCGATTAACCAGTTAAAAATTTTAATCGATTCCCAGCCCTAATATTAATACTTATATTAATTAGTTTATAATTATTTTCACAAAAAATCACTTTCTCATGATTTGTAATTGCTTCATTATATTGAGATGTATTTTTACAATTTCAATTCTTGAGATTCATATTTTGTAGCTTTATTAGTTTTTGGCATCTTCAAAACATTAAATTATAATTGAAAATGTATCAGCATATTTTATTTATTAGAAATGGGTTTTAGTTCATAAATAATTATTAAGTTTAATGAATATAAAATTTTCTGTCCACGTAATAATTCAAATTTTATTCAATATAATAATTCAAATTTTATTCAATATAATAATTCAAATTTTATTCAATATAATAATTCAAATTTTATTCAATATAATAATTCAAATTTTATTCAATATAATAATTCAAATTTTATTCAATATAATAATTCAAATTTTATTCAATATAATAATTCAAATTTTATTCAATATTCAAAATTTAAATTTTATGCAATACAATAATTGAAATTAATACAAATATTTGTGCTCTTTCCAAGATCTGAAGCACTTTTGGAGAAATGGAAATGTCCACGAAGACACTACTTGTCGCATTGTTTGGATTTTGTGCCGTTTTAGTGCCGTGCCAGTCGACAGGGGTCAGTAGGAATTTACGGGACCAAGTCCAGTCCCTTTTGAAGAGGTTCTCGTTCCACAAGAGCTTCCAACCTCTGCTCGCGACCACGAACAGCCTGTATCCGAGGGGCCTGTCTTCCAAGAGGTCTCTGGAACTCTTTGAGGACGGTCTCAGGCAAGTGTACCACGAACTGTACGGACACGATTTCGGAGGCAACGACACTCGCATGTCGAGGTCCTACTTCCACTTGAACGCTCGACAGAGTTTCTTCAGCAATGGATTGGCCAGCCTGTCCGAGTACCTGATGTCCCTGGTGGAGAACTCGCTGGAAGATTTGCCAAGCCTACCGAGACTCGAGGCTCAGGAGTGCATGAAGAGGAGCGTCTGCGAAGCTCATAGCCAGCCTAAGAAGTACGGGCTCATGGGCCTCATTTTACAGCTTCTTTTCCCGTGAGTACCAGGTTTTTTTCTGTCATTTAAGTTTCAGAGAATTCGGATATTCTTAAAAAAATTGTGAACTCCCAATCAACATTTGCGTCATTGGTCAGGCTCTGTGTGTATATTTGTAAATAGCGGCATCTTAACGGGTGGGTCAACGAAGCTCGTGCACGGGGCCACCGTATCAAACACGCTCCCCCTAAATTGTCTGAGACTTTATATATGTTACTGCCAAAGCCCGAATTTGGCCACTTCGCGAAGTGGCCAGCCCAGTTGACCCGGCCAATGTTCGAAATTCGATCTTTCACCGACCCCTACATGTCGATCCCTATATAAGAATCACTCTAAAAAATACCGATATTCATATTCCTTTACTCGCTAGGGTTGCCATAGCTAACCATAATTATTATGGTTAGCTATGGTTAATTATAAATGGCCCTATATATCACAAAAAAATACGCCGACGTGGTGATGGCCCCGAATCATAGGGACTAATATAGGGATGTATAGGAATCGATATATAGGGGCCGGCTAAAGCCTGAATTTCGGACATTGGCCGGGTTATCTGGGCTGGCCACTTCGCGTATCATAGGGACTGACCCCAGGGCCGTCATTTCAACTTTTTCCAGGGGGGCAAAGCACATGTACTCAATGTATGTATATATATTTGTATATATATATACCAATTTTAGTGTAATTTCGAAATAAATCCCCCTAAATGATGGGCCTGGGATTGACCACTTCGTGGCTAACTTCGGGCTTTAGCAGTAACATATATATATATATAATAAATTTTGTGAGATTAATCCATTGAAACCATTCATTCATTACTTCTGAAATTATATCTTTTACTTAATTCTGAAATCCTTTCCTTCATTAATTCTAAAATCGTTACTTTCATAATTGATGAGGAAATTATATAAATAAAAATTATAAAAATTTCTAAAATACTTTTTTTTCTCAGTTTTTTGTATTTTCCATCAATTCCGAATTTTTTCCCCTCAATTATGAAATTATATATTTCTTTTGATTCTGAAATTATATTTTCCTTTAATCCTGAAATTAAATTTATTAAAATTAATTTATTAAATTAAAATTATATTTTCCTTTAATTCTGAAATTATATTTTCCTTTAATTCTGAAATTATATTTTCCTTCAATTCTGAAATTATATTTTCCTTCAATTCTGAAAATATATTTTCCTTTAATCCTGAAATTATATTTTCCTTGAATTTTGTAATTTGCTTTTTTTCATTAATTCTGAAATTATATATTTATTAAGTCAGAATTTTTCATCAATTCTGAAATTCTCCTTTTCATTAATTATAAAACATATTTTCTCCAATTTTTATTTTCCAATAATTCTGAAATTATATTTTTCATTTATTCAGAGACGAGCTTATTATACTAATCGTGCCTCTGGATACACAGTTTGCATTTTTCAGTTTTCCATTTAAATTACCCCATTCATAGAATTTTCATTAATTTTGAAATTATTTGTTTCATTGGTTCTGAGATTACTTATAGCATTAATTCTGAAATAATGTTTTTCGTTAATTCTGAACTTATTTATTTGATTAATTTAGTGAGAACATTGAAAAAATTCTGAATTTTCATTGATTTTGAAATTTTACTTCAAAATTCTGAACTTATTTCTCTCTCTATTAAGAACTTTAATTAATTCTGAATTCCTTTTTGTCCATTCATTCTTACGTTCTTTTATTGATTCAGAAATTATTTTTCTAGATTTTTCATTAATTTTTCTGTGGTATGTATATGAAAATATGTTTCTCTGAAATATATTTTGCATTCTAGCATTTTCTGCGTGACGTTCTGAAATTATTTCTTTCAGTAATTGTGAAATTATTTAATTAATTATGACATTAATTTTTTTCAATAATGATCAATTAGTTCTTTCATTAACTATTAATTATTTTTTTCATTGATTATGAAATTATTTCTTTCATTAACTATGAAATTATTTCTTTCTCACTAATTCTGAATTTTCATTAATTTTTGTATTTTTGCGCTAGAACATCCTGAAATTATGCATGTTATTTTAGAGACTTTTCCTTCCTAAAATCGATAAAATCAGAATACCAAAACATATTAGGCCCCCCTGGACCCCCCGAAGTCAAGACAGACGGATTTGTAGAAAGGTAATGTGGGAAAATTCCTTGACTCTGCCCATAAAAATAGGATCAATTCCCATGATTTGGCAGAATTGAGTCCCCCATGTTTGTTTTATAATATCCAAGCATTAGGTCTGTGGGGCCCTCACATCCTTAGAAATTCACCATGTGACTATAGAGTTTGTTTTCCTTCTTCTTCTAATGATCGTAGGCTACCGGGTCAGCAGAGTTCAGAGCCGTGACGCTATGCAGGTCAGCTCGAGGGAGAAAGCTGCGTTGATACTGGAGCCCTACATTATTGTCATTATGGCCTTGTTGTCTTCCTTTACTTACGGGGAATCAGACGTGTTTGAACTTAACCGCTCGCTGTCGCCGTTACATGCTCGACTTACAAATGTCAATGAGTGTGATGAAGAAAAGGGCAAATAGATAAGGCCTATTCGATGGCTATGATCAATGAGATTTGCTTTACTTGCGTAACAGATAGACCATTGTATTTTAGAGATGATCGAGCCCGGAAATGCTTCAATAACTATGCGAATCAGGGGTTTTTAACCTATTGCTTTTATTAACCCCCGAACCCCCTTTTCAGCATATAAAATAAATGTATAAATCATATAAACATGCTGAGTCAATATCGTGGGGCTCTCATCCTTAATTTGACTGACCCACTTAAAAAATTTCCCCCAGGACCCCCGAGGGATCCATAGACGCAGGACCGTCCGAATAATTTCGAAGGCCCGGGCTCGAGAATTGTTTATGGCACAATTCTTTTCGAGGATGATGTCACTCTTCGCTATCCATACGAAGGTTTTCAACAGCTGGCTGATGCGAAGATGAATTTAGGAAAGAGAGAAAATTCAAAACTGCCCTTGCGGGGAATCGAATCCACGCCCTCTTACTTGCCGAATGTGCGTACGCCATCTGGTGGCAGTGCCAGCAGTTATGAGCTATGGTCTGAGTTAGGTCACCACCATCTGTAGCAGAAGACCTCCGCGCGAAGCTCATGATGTCACTTAAGAAGGTCATCTCACCTATAGCAATACCTTCTGTAGCAGAAAGCCTCCACGCGAAACTCGTGTGACGTCACTGAAGTCGTCCATTTCTCCTATAGTCACTGAATATATTGCAACGTTACGTGATCGAGTGATTCTATTCTTTCTTCATAGTGAACCCCAGTATGAGACAACGCTTTCGTGGGGGGGTTCCGAAAATTATTCTTGTCCTTTGAGGACAATACCAACAATATTTGAAGCAGGCGCCCCACCCCCTTTGGAAGAAACATTTAAAGGCGACTTCCTCCGCCTTTTCGATTTCAGTTAAAATTTAATCGATAGATGACTCTGCACCGATACTGTACATAATTAACTGCATTTTCGCGATTTTTTTAAAAACTGACACTGAGAGATCGAGATATGTCAGTGTTCTCCGTGCTTGTATGTGTGTATGGAGCTGATGAATAACTTGTGTTTGACCACCAATGAAAGGTGAATGATTGTAGGGCTTCCTATTATCAAAATCTGTAGTAACTAACATGGATAAGGGGCCATTCAAGTATTACATCAGCAAATTTGTAGCCATTTTTGATTCCCCCCCCCCCCTTGTCAGCAAAAGTCTGCAAAACACTGAACCCCCCCGATACTGACGGTATACTTTACTCGAATGACCAACTCAGCTAATAGTTAAGGTGTGTTTTAGGGTTGACATGCACATATTTTTGTTGAGAAAAAGAAATTAATTTATTTCAAGACATTTTCGATTTTGGACAATCTTTCGCGATCCTCCTCCCCGCCCCTCAGCTCATATACGTCGAGACTCACAGTTTGGGAACCACTGGTATACAGAATGGTCGTCAGAATGATGTATGACGGGTGCATGTTTCATTAATGTGTGTGTGTATGAGGTATATAATAAAAGATAATTGTATCATAATTAATGTTAATTACAGGCCATACACGAAAACCGAGGACCCCAACAACGTCGTTTCGAAGTACCAGTTGGCGGCACGTTATGGTCGTCAGTCGAACGCCAATTGCGGGATCCAATATGATGGCTGCATGTTGAACTTGCTGGACATCATTCAGGCCATGGTCAACGCTTTCATACGATGACATCACACCTTGCCATTCAGCTTAATTTATAACTGATTTCATCTATTCGTTGTGTTTGCATGTGATACATTTTCCCCTTCATTAATTTATATACAAGAGGAAAGAAAAGACTGAGACCGCTCAAAATGTGCCAGTCCTTTCTCCCCTCCCCCACCCCATATGACGTCAAGATTGCCGAGGACACCATGTTGGGGAGTGGTCACACGTGACTCTAATTGAACCCCATATTCTCCCTCTACGGCACAGTACACAACACGGTATAGGAATTTTCAAATTCAATATTTGAATGAAAATCTCTAATGTTTTTGTGATCATGTGAGTATTTTCAGTATTTTTCATGCCATGTTGAGAAAATGAATTTACATAGAAAAATAAATTGATGAATTTCTTTTTTATTATTGTTTTCTGTATTAATAAATGCACGAAAAAATAAATTTACATGAATACAATATGCATATATATAATGCAATCAATACAAGTCTAGTAATGGCAGCGTGTTTTTTTTTTTGATTTGTTGCACTTCGAATATTACATTTTGAATGGTTTCATTACAAAATACGTGACTGAACTAACTAACATTGTTATATAACAATATTCGGTTGTCGTTATTCCTAAAAAAATGTAAAAACACACACATGTAGGTTTGTGTTCCCAACCTTTCAAACGTCAGGTACCTCCTCCCGGAAAATGTGTGGAGGCTTTCGTACCCCTGGAAATGTGTGTAAACCTTGCGTTCCGCACGCTTAGAGAATGTTTGTATCGCTGAGATGCATGAGGCACGCCTATTGCTAGCCATGCTCAGTAAGCTTGCGTATTCCAAGAAATGCGCAAGTAGTGCGAGTTATGTGCCCTTAGAAATGCGTAAAAATCGCTATCGATATACATACAGGATGTTCCTGCAAGTCCTTGAAACATATGACAACCATATTTTTATGGGCATCTTTTTATCAGCCACCTCGTTGGGCATTTTGCCTGTTGTGGCGTTGTATTTGTATTTGTATTTGTATTTGTAAGTCCTACTTCGACCTTCATCTCATCAACTGTTCATCGTAGCGGTATGGTTTCAATTTAGGAAGTGTTCAAAATTATTTCAGAAATCACCCTGTACTAGTTTTTTAGAGTGAAAATACAGCGTCACAAAATAAAAATAAAAATCTAAATTTTTATACAGTCCCCTTTGTCTTCTAATTTCCAGTTAGAAAGTTGTTGTCCTGTCTCTTCTGGGGGGGGGGGGTGGGGTTGTGTGTTTTTAACCATGTTTTCTCATGTTTTTAACTGCAATATCCTTTGAGATATTTGAATTTAAAAAAAAATCATAGAAAAGTTGTGGGAAAGAACAGCACAAACTAACTGAATATGCCAACACCATCTATAGCAGAAGGCCCACCGCGTGAAGCTTGTGACGTCATTAAGAAGGTGACGTCATCTCACCTATAGACATTGGATATACAGCAAAAAATGGGTAAAGATGGCACATGAGTCGGTCTGCTATATCCAGTGGCTATAAGTGAGATTGTCGCCTTAGGTGAGATGATCATTCTTCGGCGACGTCACGAGCTTCGCGCGGCGGCCTTCTGTTACATTTTGAGCATTTCTTATAGGAGAACCATACCGCCAAGACGAACGGTTGATGAGATAAAGGCAGAATACCTAGAGGACAGACACCCTGTATATGAACCATATTCATGCAGGGTAAGCATGACCGGAAACGGATTGTTGGCTCTGTAACGTGTGTGTTCCAAGTTGTATGCGGGAGATTAAACGTATTTATGTTGTCGGAGTTATGCTCGTCTTGTGTTATGCTGATGCTGCCATATGCCTTTCATATTTTGAAGTAAAAAATGGCAAATGCCTGAATTTTCATGTTACGTAAGTACTGTGCAGAAGGTCTGCCTGGCAGAGCGACTTTTTTTTCAAATGAGAGACCTTCTTATATGCACGCTTTGAAGTTGGATGACCGCCGAAAACCAACTTTACGTCACAGTGCTGTCAACGGGGTTCGAGTCAGAATCATCACGGTATGCATCACTGCGAATGGTCAGCATCTTTAGTAACTTCTGATTGGGCCCGATTTGGGCCCTAAATCTATCTCTATGTTACTTGTTATTTAATAAAATTTCCGGACACATCCACTCTTCGGGAACACTTAGATATCTCTCCAAGAGATTTGAAGAGGGGTGTGTCCGGTCCTTCAAAGTAACTTCTTGTGAAACCGTATTCCATGTACACCAGTACTGTTAAGTTCCGCCTGATGGAGCACTTTAAGCTGCTGGTCCCCTGCACAGTGAAATACGTTTTTAATCCACTGGCTATTCGCAGTAGCCTTTCCTCATTGGCGATTTTGGTTATAATTGGCAACTTTGCTGATCTGTGGCGTCATTTTTGGTGACACATTCGGGATTATTCGTATTTTCCGGTTATTTTTTCGAGAAATTCTCTTAAAAAATGACAAAGCGTGGCCAAATTTTTTATGTGAACATGGTTCTCACACGAGGGCTGGACAAACCTATTGCCCTACATTCCCGGGGCATTTAAAAATTTCGAACGGCCCCGTATTTTTCTGGACCATGTGCCCGACGCCGGTATGCATAAAAAAAAATTTAACACTTCCGTATCTTCAATTTCTTTCATCAATGATGATGCAAATGTTCTCATACACACACATGTGTGAAATTACTCAGAAATGCTTTCTTTTTGGCAGTCGTCATGCACATTTGAAGTCACCGTATTTTGACCAATTTTCACGGTTCTGAAGTTTAACAGCCCTGTGACAACTTAATATCTACAAATAACTTCTTGGAAAAAATAACTTCAGAGCAGCGATGTGTGCGAACGAAAGATGTTTGTTAAAAATCATTCCTAAATACAGTGGTGTGTTATAAAAGGATAAATTATTGTGTGGCCTCTCTTGAGCATTGATGAATGAGTTCGATAATTCGATTCGTTCTTTCCCGTACCGATAATTTTTATAGGGAAGAGAAAATGTACATAGATACTGCTTGAAGGTAGAGACTTCTGTTGCCATCTATTGGATAATGTTGAATTACGATATCTCGCCAACCTTGGCGGTGACTTGGCGACCGAAAAATGTAGTACCGCCAAGTCAGTTCGTTTGTCGTTAGTCGAGATCTGTACTCGCGGAGACTGGGTTGTGTTTTGTGTATGTGCTGTATGTGCTAAGCTCTTGCGATTTCTACAGACGCAAGGTGTAGCAGAGTAGACAACGGAGATTGCAACGTAATACGGAGTGCTTCATACTCAATTATTACTTTGCAATCTCCGTTATCTACTCTGCTACACCTTGCGTCTGTAGAAATCGCAAGATGGTAGCAGAGCGTGGTTTCGATCCACGGAAGCACTCCGTATTACTTTGCAATCTCCGTTATCTACTCTGCTACACCTTGCGTCTGTAGAAATCGCAAGAGCTTAGCACATACACAAAACAAAACCCAGTCTCCGCGAGTACAGATCTCGACTAACGACAAACGAACTGACTTGGCGGTACCACATGTTTCGGTCGCCAAGTCACCGCCAAGGTTGGCGAGATATCGTAATTCAACAGATAAAAACACAAATACTGTTATAATAATTCTTAAAATAAGACGGTTGTGATTTTAAACAGACATGCAGTATTAGAATGAACAATATGTGGCATGAATTTATATATTTTTGTTATCTTATGATGCATAACGGTATAAATTATATACGCAAAATATCGGTTACTATGTGTTTATGTTTGCTGCAGATATTAATTTTTGGTTATATTAATTAATGCTCATTTGGCATTACAGCTAATTATTTCACAGCCTTTGTATAGCATTATTATGACACTGAATTTATACTTTCATAAGTGGTTTAATTTTAAGAACTGTAACAGATAGCTTTGTTTTTATATAATAGATGGCAGCAGCAGTCGCGATTTAACGCGTTTTCCTCCTTTTTATAAAAGTAAAGTTATAAATATGAAATTTTATTAGCCAATTATTTTTTCGTACTTATGCCGGTTCGCGAAAATTTTCACTTAATTTTTGGTCAGCAATGAGAAAAAGGTTGAAGAACGCTGAAGTAAACCGTAAAAGTAAGTAAGTAATACATAAGGCCCAGGCTTTAGTGTGCCAACAGTGCGGAAAATTATGATTAGTGGTTTGGCTAATTTTAGATTTTATATCATTGGTGACGACACATTCCTTTTGAATTTTCGTATTTTTTTTCAAAATTGGGATCATTAAAAAAAAATTACAGTCGAATCCCGTTTTAACGAATACCATTATAGCGAAAACCTCATTTTAACGAACACTTTTCTAACCCTCCAAAGAAAAGTTTACACATGGGAACAATGCAAAAACCTCGAATTCCTTTATAACGAAGTAATTTCTTCAGTTTCTTGGAGTTTGTTGTAACGGGATTCGACTGTATATCACTTTTGATATTTTTTATACAAATAAATAAATTCGTTTTGAACTTTTTCCTGAAGTAAATCCAGGGATAATATTTTTCCGGCATTTTTCAAGATTTGTCCAGCCCTGTTTCATATACTGTATATGCATGCTCTCTACCTTCACTTGATGTTTGCTTAGCATTTTGAAACACACCGATAGATTTCCTGCAAACACTTGGATCAATACTCTTTAGTTTTCACACATTACATTCTTAGAAAATCAGCATAATCGTCTGTATAAGTGTATAAGAATCCACCTTCCCCATCAGTACTCATGGTAGAGATTGCAGATGGCGGCATGACTAAACGGACCCATTTTAATTGAACGAATCAGTGACAAAGTGATTTCGATCATTTGTTTCTTGTGGTGGCGAATAACACACAATCCTGGTGTCAACTGTTCGATGTTGAGTTAAATGTTTGAGATGTTATGTTTATTTACACTCGTAATTCAATTGAAACGAAATTTTGTATTAATGGTGTTGTGGTGATTACAGGAAGATGGTGACAGAAAGTTGTGGTTGATGTGGGTGTGTGTGGTTTTGCGTGGCACTCTCTCTCGTTCTATTAAACTTCAACAGTAAAAGTGTATTTCGGAAAACTCCGTTATGTCCAAGACACTCGAAAGCTTCACCCTTGTAAATGGCATGAACTGAAAAGTGACGCCCTCGACGACGTCTTCGCGCTTCTTGTTCCTGAGCAAAGGAACGATAACGTCCTCGTTGATCAAGGCGTGCGACTGCAACTCCACTTCGTACTTCTCCGTTCGCCTTATGTAGTAAGGCTTCCGGAGGCTGATGACGGTGTCTTTGCCTTTGGCCAGCTGGAAGGTGACTTCGCTCTCTTGCCTCTCGATCTTGCCTTCCAGAGTCCTGCGGGCGATCCTCACGACGCCGCTGTATTTGGGAAGCCTGACGGAATAGTAGGTGTTGTCGAGCCTGACGGGGAACGCCGCGCCGACCAGGAAAACGTTCTTGTTGATGGTCGAGAAGCGGATGCCGAAAACGCGCAGCGGGCGACCCGGCGGGGAGTACGACAGGCCCCTGTATCTGCTGCACACGAAGTAGTCCGGCGGCGCGGTGCGTTTGTTGTATTCCGGGTTGAAAGCCGGCGGCAGTGACACGCAATCCGGTATCGACAGGTTCATGAAAATGCTGAAGCACTCGTCCAGCGACAGAAGACCGCTCTTGGCGGGTCCCTTGGCAAACTCTTCGGCGGACATTGCCAAGAACCTTATGTATGGGATCATGACGTCCAAGACGTTTCGAACGTTTTCCACGTCATCTGGATCCATCTTACGACGTCGGCATTCCTCTTCCGCCCACTGTACTAAGGCAGTGTAGACCGTGTACTCAGAGTAGAGGTTCAGGTAGTTCCGACTGGCGATCAGTTCGGCGGTACTGGGCAGCACGTGTGTAAACGTCGAAGATGTCAGTACGTGGAACGTCTGTCTGTCCATGATGTTCAGGCACAGGAATATCAGGAGTGGGGCGTCCACGGACTGCGCGAATTCGTAGACCTGGCAGACGTTCTTGGCGTTGACGTTGCTCTCGAGGTACGAGAGGCACTGGTCCAAGAGATGCGGCAAGGCGTACTTCTTGGCTGCGAAAGCCGTCATCATGGCGTCCTCGACGCTCTGTATCCTCAGGGCATCGCTGTATGCGTACCTACAGAGAAACGGATGAAAAAAAACAAAATACAGAGAATGCATAATCATAGCGTCTTAACTGACACACAAGTCACATTATGACCACCACCAGAATTGCAATGAAATGTGATTTTGTGAGGAAATACACACTGAAGTGCCACAGAATTAGGGACAAGGAGCGGTATGCACATCTCATCACGTTATTTCACTCACGTCGGACATATGAAGGCACTGCAACTAGCAGAGTAAATCTCGAGACTTTGAAGCCTCTGATCATGGTATAGAAATGCACAGACCGGCGCGTATAAGCCATTCAACATCAGAAATCATTGAAGCACTGGACATTCAGATTTCGATAGTGGCAATATTTGACGAGAATGAACGGATGATGACAGCGAATTGCAGAAATAGCGGAGAAAAGAGAAAAAGTCAGGCTTCAGTGACGGTTGGAGACGATTCAGCCATATAGTATTCTAAGATCGATAACAGATATTAGTTCACTAAATTCAATGAATAAGTCCAGTTGGGCGGTCATATGAGGGGCTATGCATGGCAAAATTTGCCGTATGGAGCTTCTGGAGCCAAAGACCTACTAGAATACCATTGCTTAACGCCCTAAATCAGTGTATCTCAACCACCGGGCAATGATATCATTCATACCGGGCCGCGAGTTTCTCCTCATTCATTTTCCGTTGGTCGTGTGCCTTCGACTCACAAAACTAAATGAAACCGGGCAGCGGGCTTGGAAAGGCTGCCCTAAATCGAGCTCAACGTCGTGCCTGGATCAGCGGACACAGCAAACGGACCATCGACGATTGGAGGCAACTGGAATGGGATGACAAGTCCTTCTTCAAACCACGACATGCTGCTCAGGAGCTGAGAATAGGGTGACTGACAGTTATATGAGGACAGTTATATGAATCAGATCCGTAACTAGGCTGGGGCAACCGGGGCAACCGGGGCAATGCCACGGGGACACGAAATGAATGGGGTGCACCAAATCCTCTTTTTCTGAACAAATAAACCCTTTCGGGGGGGGGGGGGAAGAAATCTGCCTAGAGGCCCTGAGAAGGCACACTGCGGCCCTGCAGTAGATCCTGCATGCTTTGTTGAACCCGTACAAGGTTAAGACGGCTTGATAATGTTTTTTAGGAAGGGTTCCTCTTGGAAATGTTTTAAGAATGCTTGGTGCTTGTACCAATTACTCTCAGTGAAACATATGCAGCTTCCGTGCTGTCAGGCCATATATTCCGAGAAATTTCCTTCCTGACGTTTCATCCACATTTGCAGCAGGTACCTTCGGAGATTGGTTCGAGGAATTCCGCGTGGGTTTCTCTGCAATGGATTGGCTATCAGGAAGTCGGGAATAGAATTTAGCTTATTTACAAATTTGCAATTAAAGCTTGTAATTTTGCAAATTCTGTTAAGCACGTTTGCATCACTGTGGGGGGTAGATCAAATGCATCAAACAACCCTGTCTGAATTAATAGACACCCATAGCTGATAGTGTCAAGCGATAACCACCTGCACATTTTCGCATTCTGCCTGGTTGTATCCTTGCTGGGTGGCAACCATAACTTATGCCTAGATGCGGCCCTACAAGGCACTAGTGTTGCTTCACAAAACAACAAAATAGATAAAGAGAAATTTATTCACACAGAGGTGTTACAACCTTGTCGAGCGCGGGAAGAAGAACCAATAATTTCTTTTCTTCCTCCACGGACGCGCGCGCTTTCTCGTGACGATCGCAGCGCCACACTAAGTATCTCTAATATTGTGGCATTTCAGTGCATAAGGACGTGAGGATATTGTGAGGAATTTTATTTCTAGGGCTTCGATACACTCATATCGTCTACAAGTGGTTCTTGGTGACTACGGCAGGATGTGCAAAGGAACATTGTGCTTCTTCTGGGTTGGATATAGTGAATAAATAATATGATGGTCCTATGGTAAAGTAATTGCATGGTAGGAACCTTGATGAAAGGCACCCCTCACCAAGGTGCCCCACTCGTCCCTTTTTTTTTTGTTAAGGTGGTGACGTAAGAAATCTAACCTTGGGGTTTTGGAGGCCCTTCGCAGAGCATCTTCCCATCTCAAATACTTTACGATAGTTTCATTGTCAGCGTACCTGTGGAGTCAGGAGCACACAATCAAAAGTCATATAATAGAAAAATGCTTTTTCTTTTTTGGAACAAATAATATACAATTGGTGTTGGCCCTTTAAGGGCACGTTGCTTTTTCGGGGCATGACCTTAAAATCAAGCGCTGAAAATTACCATGAGTGCTTATGACGATTATATTATCAGTTGGCAACTGTGTTCCCGTGATAATTGATCTCAAGCTGCCAGACATCCCGTATTTCAATTTTGAAAGACAGAATTACTGAAGTAAGCTTCAAGTCCGATTAAGCTTTAAACGCACGGTAAACGACCACCGATTCCAGACCGTAAATAGCAGCGTGACTTTCCCTCACTATAATTTAATATCTCCTGATAATCTCAACCGATAGCATCGGTGATACGTTAAATCAATACGCGCATTCTTGTTCCGAGTGTGACTTATATCCTTTCAATTACGATCCGTATTTCCACCACTACCATCAAAATTTGCCTACTGCGGCGACTAAATACGTATGATTCTGTTATCACAAATGCATCACAAATGTATGACAGTTGCGGTAGCGAAAGCTGTTGCTGGTAGAGCTCATAAATATTCGACTAATGTTCCGACTCGTTTGTACGGATATTTATGACGGTAGGTGCTGCCATCTACCTTTCAGGTTTGCTCGCACAGAATAACGCGTTCCGTATTTTAATTTTGGAATCTGGTGAACCTGAATGTGTTGACACGTAATTTAGGGTGCTCGCAAATTTTTCGATTCGAACACAAACATGAAGAAGACTGATATTGGAGAGTGGAGACTAATCAAAATAGAATCTGGAGTCAACCGGATGGCTGAAGCATCAGACAGAATAACATGGCAAAATTTAGAGGATGCCTTCATCCAGCAGTGAATTGAAAATGATTGATGATGATGATTTCAGAATAGAAACACTTGTCTATGAATATAATGACAAAATATCTGAACGAGTCAGACGGTGAGGCTGAAATACGATAGTTATGCCAACATAAAATCTCCGCCAGGCTGGCCTGACATTTCTCCAAACGTAATGATAACGCGTCTGTTCTAGTCAGACGCTAATGGTAATCATGTCTCATAAGGTCCTCGACTGGGCTAGGCTTGATACTTCTCTACGTTTTCACACGTTACTTAATGGGCAGAATGACAACACCTTTGATAAAGTCAGACAGCGAGGGTGAAGCAATGATCACGTCCGATAAAGTCCTCGTCAGGTCTAACCTGACACTTCTTCAGAGGTTGTTCAGCGAAGAGAACGATAACTCGTCTGAGCGAGCGCAGACACTGAGGCAGAAATGATAATCAGGTGAGGTCCTTGTCCAGGAATAGCCTGATAGAGTCAGAGACGCAAAGGTCGTTATTATAATAATGACTGTTTAGGACCTCCTCAGGGCTAGCCTGATACCTCTCCACACTGATCAGTCGATAAAACGTTAACGCGCTTGATGAATTCATACAGAAAGGGCGAAATGATAAAGCCCTCTTCAGAACTTGCCTGGCAATACTCCAAAGATTGCTCAGACTACAGAATGATAGATAGCACGCATAATACAGTCGGCCGGTAATGTCGAAATGATAATCATGTTTGGTAACTATCCTCATAATTCTCTATAGGCTTCTCATCGGACGGAATGATAACAAATCCGATCAAGTCAGACGTTGAAGAGGAAAAGATAATTCTATCTGGCAAGGTCCTCGTTCGAACTAGACTGGTGATTATCAACAGGTTGTTCAGTGAACAGAATGATAACACACCCGATCGAGTCGCACGCTGAAGTCGAAACGGTAAGGTGCTCATCAGGACTTGCTTGAATCTTCTCAAGAGTTTATTCAGCGGACCGAATGATAACACGTCTGAACAAGTCAGATGCTGAGACCGGAAGGCCAATCCTGTAAAGATGATGCTCTCGTCAGGGCTAGTCTGATACTTCTCCAGACGCAATAAAAACAAGTCTGCTCAAGTCCTAGCTAATGATAATCATGCCTGATAAGGTCCTCGTCAGGGCTAGCCCAATGAAGTCTGACGCAAAAGCCGATATGATTATCATGCTCGATAAGGTCCTCGTCAGGGCTAGCCCGATGAAGTCTTACGCAAAAGCCGATATGATTATCATGCTCGATAAGGTCCTCGTCAGGGCTAGCCTGATGAAGTCTGACGCGAAAGCCGATATGATTATCATGTCTGATAAGGTCTTCACCAGGGGTAGCCTGATACTGCTTCAAACTTTGTTCAGTGGACAGAATGATAACACGTATCAAGTCAGACGCTGAAGTCGAAGTGATAATCCCGTCTGGTAAGGAATCTTCTCAAGAGTTTATTCAGCGGACCGAATGATAGCACGTCTGAACGAGTCAGATGCTGAGACCGGAAGGACAATCTTCTAAAGATGATGCTCTCGACAGGGCTTGCGTCTCCAGACGCAATAAAAACAAGTCTGCTCAAGTCGTAGCTAATGATAATCATACCTGATAAGGTCCTCGTCAGGGATAGAATGATAACACGTCTGAACGAATCGGATGCTGAAGTCGAAGTGATAACCACGTCTGATAAGGTGCTCATCAGGACTAGCTTGAATCTTCTCTCTAAGACAGGGGCGTCGGAAGTGTTTCGAACTTGTGGGTGCTCGTCTTGAGTCCCATGTAGGAAATTTTGATTTCTGAATCAATTCTGTGGGTGCTCGAACCCGTTTTACAAACTTCCGTGGGTGCTCGAGCACCCCCGGCTCCGACGCCACTGCTCTAAGATTTAGCCGGCAGAATAATGGTAACGTCTGCTCAATATCGACACTAATGTCAAAATAAAAGCCAAAAAAAAAAAAAACCGTCAGGCAACTTGTGCTGTTTCAGACATGAAGCTCGATTTTAACCCCTTCACGTACAAGCATTTGGCAACGAATTTGGATTATCTCCATATGAACGAATCGGAGATAAATCTAGTAAACTCATCCCAACCTAACCTCAAGTTAGAAAAAGGTAGGGGAAAGGAAACAAATATAAAAGGAAAAAGTATAATAGATAAAGGTAGGCGAGCTTTTTAGTCTATTTTCACCCTCATCCTACGTGTTCTCTTTCGCTCTAATATGTATATAGTAGAAAGATACATTATTTGTGCTGGTAAATATCATTAATAGGAGTATAAAAAGAAAGGTGGGACTGAAAGCTTCGCGATTGTGAGGAGAGAAGAAAGAAAACCACAGAGAATTCGTTCGAATTCATTCCACTGGAGTTTAGACGCAATATCACGTCCGCGATCATGAAGGGGTTAATTCGTTGAGTTCATTCCGGTATCATTTCAAATCTCGACGTGAAAGATTAGGAAACCGCCCTCTACCGAGATATTTTGCAACTTTTTTTTTTTAAATCGCCACATTGTTGCTCATATATTTTTGATGGAATGTGTACAGTGTTTTGCTACCGATTTCACTATTGACTACAACTACTGCATGCTGTGGGCAGGTTTATCGCTCAACCGTGTAATATGTAGATAATACATATCCATTATATCGATCTCACAGATACAAATACAAGGCCACAACAGGCAAAATGCCCAACGAGGTGGCTGACAAAAAAGATGCCCATAACGAAAAAGTGTTTCTCAACCGCCGGGCCCTAACACTAGTCACATCGGGCCCGCCGTGAGTGATTCTAAGTTTCATTTTCCCATTATTTCCTCGTTAGTTGTGTGCATGGCCGGGCCTTCCGCTTTCACAAAGGAAATTTACCGGGCCGCGGAAGCCCGCGGCCTCTTCTCTTTCTAGCTTCCAAAGGTTGAGAACCACAGATGTCCGATCGTTAAGTGGGGAAATTATTCACGTTGAAGAGAGACACGAATCTTTTCCCAGCTTAAAATCAAGTCCATGACGCCGATATCTGCCCTCTTCTATTAGACCACGAACCCTTAAATAAGTTCCCACCAGGTTTAGAAGCAGCCTGTACCAACACCCAGTATTCAGTGACTCATTAGATACCATAGGATGTGGAAATTGGATCTTACCTTAGGAGGTTCTCGAATCCACTCGGAGAGATATCGGAAACACGGACAACTCTGGATTTGTTGGCCATGTTGTCACTCTGGAACATAGCCTCGAAAACGGGGCTTGTCATAGCAAGGACAACTCGGTGTCCCGTATACTTCTTCGAGAAAGAGTTCGGGCCTACTATGAACGTTATATCCGAAAAAGCTTTCTTCTTGTTGCTATCAAGTGCCTGTGCTATCTGGTGTTTGGTCTGGTGGAAAGGTGTCGTCGATGGTGTCAGACCACGGTTGTCGGACAACTCCTAGGGAAACAACAGACATAACAACATTAAGACCTAGATTCTTGGGGGAAAAAAATTAAATCATATATAATTCCACCGTTTTTTTTTTCGTACATCAAGGAAAATCATTTAAAAGAATGGCCGCAAATACGCGTTTTCTAAGAAATACGTTCACTATCATTTGTTTTGTGTTCTACAATAATGATAATTATTATTGTTATCATAATGGATTTTTTTTTTCTCTTTCGTGGCGTCAATTTCACGCCGAAAAGAACGGGTAATAACGTGTAATTTTCTCTTTGTCCATTTATCGCCAATTTGGCTGATTAAACTGGATATGATTCAATGTTTGGAAGTTCTGGAAGGTGTGGTTTCACATCAATGTTGTAGATAGTTTTTTTCCTTCATGCTTCCTCTTTCGCAACATTTTTTTTTAATGATGTTTTGTAACACCAGACAAAAAAAGATATTTGAATAATGGGCATTGGTCAGTTTTTCACATGAAAGTTTTCCTAAGTAATTTTGAATGAACTATCAGGGCGCAGATACGGGACGTCATTTGGCAACTTCACATGTCCCATTCATGAGGGAGGTTGACAAAGTTCTAACCCACGATCTCTCTTCCCACGGAGAGGTCCACGGACTCTTTGGGGTTCCTGAAGAAATTTCAGGGATTTCGCGAGCTTGCATCAGAAAACACTGTTTTTATACTCAACATGTTGGGGCAACACTGAGGGCCACAGAGCTTTTTTCCGTGGCCCCGCCAATAACTTTTAGAAAAAAAATAAACCTTTACAAATTATTTAGAAGATGATTGAACATCTTTTTATTTTTTTTTACAAAGCCCGCCGAGCCCTGTTCCGTGGTGTTCAGAATTGTAAGATGCTTCGCAAGTAACGCTGGGCACTTGGTACAGTACTAGAGTCCTCTTAACAAGTTGGGGAAGGCCCAGGAGCGCAAATACATTTTGAGGATTCTGGTTTCGTATTTTTTTTTGGTTGGGGGTGGAGGAGGGACTCGACATCTAAAAAGGCATACATAATTACAGAATATACAGAACTTCTGACAAACACCTTAAATAAAGAAATAACTCAGAATTGAAGAAAGAGAAAAATTCAGAATTAATCAAAATTTAGAATTGAAAAAAAAATATTATTCGTTCATCCCATGAAATCCCTAAAAACTTACCAATCAAAAATAACCAATGATTTTTTGGTTTTATGATTTTGGCAAATGAAAGAGTGTGAAGCTGAGAAATTTATGTTTTGTCCAGGTTATTGGTAGAGTGTTTTTGAGATCAAAGAGAAAAGTCAAATTTCTTTTTTCTCTTCCTGTAGCTAAAAAGAAGAGAAACTACAGTATTTGGTGCTGCTATGTAACAGCTTTATTTTGAGAAGAAAACATATTTTCCCAAATCGACCACCCCTAAACTACCGCCCCTCAAAGGGTTAAAGTCTATGGGTGTCATAGCCTTTAACCCTTAAAGTAATTTCAGAATTAATCCTTACAGTGGCAATCCCGAGAGAGAGAGAGAGAGAGAGATACCTCGTCTTCTTAAACCCCTCTCATTTCGGCAACACTGATATATATTGTCTTCGTGAAACCCTCTAATTTCGGCAATCGCGAGCACAGCTAGCTCTGTATAGAGAGCTTTGCCTGATAACATGCTTTCCTGTTTCCCCCGTGTTCTATCAATGAGCTGTCAGTGGGCGGAGTCAGCTTTTGTTCAAAGTTTGATAACAGAGGTGGGGAAGAAAGGATGTGCTTTTTTTCCTTTGCCCTCCAGGTAGTACAAGATTACAGCATTAATAACAGAAAACGGTAGTTGATTCCAACATTGAATTTTGAATTGCACAAAAACCCTACTTTTGAGAGCAAAGTTCACCCAGCCAGTAGCTGTCCTATATGGAAGGCGAGGGTGTGGATAGGTTATGTCTGCTATCGGCAGTATTCAGCAATATGTAGAAATTGCACAATCACTTGCACAAGCGACGATTGTTTACAAGCAGTTTAGTACAGTGGCTCTTAGTGTCCCTTGGAGAGGTTGCAAGGGGTCCTTGAGCGTAAATGAAAAAACAATTGACTTATTGTTTTTTACATTATGACCTGCATATTGTTCTAAAACTGGGTCCTTGGCCTTCGCATTGTTGACGCAAAGGATTCAGGGGAGCACAAAAGGTTGAGAAACCCTATTTATTATAATTTTAATATTACTTTTTGATTTCATTTTGTACAATCAAAAATTCTCAAACGAGGTTTGTTCAAAAAGTATCCGACCACAAATTTTGGGCGTAAATCAACGAAGATAGGGAGGCGTGGAGGTATGTAGTCAATCCTATATCCAACAGACTGGCGATTTGGGCTTGAGGAGAAGAATTTCAGCGAAGTTCGTGCCAAAGCTGCTAGCGATCGAGCACGAGCAACTCCGTTCGGACAGGACATCCCAAATTAAGCCCCACCCCGCACAACCATCCCCAAGGAGTACTACCAGGAGGTTCTGCGTCACATTTGGTAGCTCCATCACGATCAATGCAATAGCGTTGTTCACGTTTTTTTACTATGATTTTGTCAAAAATCAAAAGTTTGACGACACTCGCGCTTTCTCACTCATCGGTGATTTGGCAGCTTCTGCGGGCAGGAAAAAATTCAAGCATACGCGCTAGGATTTTCTACATACACAAATCTACATACTACACTTCACAAATCTGGTGGTAAATTTGCCAATTTAGTGGGGCGAAACTAACACGTAATAACGGTTAACTCATCACTCTACACCAGAGGTCTTCAACAGTAGCGAGCATTGCCTGTACCTATCATTATAAGAAGAGCATCCTTACGGCAAGTTTAACATACGAATGCATGAAATGACGACGATTCCCATCCTTAAATGCGATTCCTTCAAAGTGATTAATTGGAACGTTGATCAAGTGCTCGCGAGCACGAAATCGGACACGAGCATCTCGAGCACTCTACGTACTTCAGGGGAGCACCGAGGTGCTCGCGAGCAACGGGTTGAAGATGCTTGCTCTACACGAATAGGAAAAAGCGCCAATCGTGAAAGAAACTGCAAGGGGGGGGGGGTTTCGTTTTTTGTGTTTGGCGCGCAACTAACCTTTACATAACTGACACGTCACAAAATTTCAAACCGTTATAACTTTCGATCCTAAAATGGACAAAAAAAACACTTTTCTATATTAGTTTTTCACAAGAAATCACGTGTGTAACTATTGGGCGGCCGATAGTATCCACCCTTTATATAAGGCACATTCTTCTCCGCTGAACTAATCCCGAAAAAAAAACCCCCCTTCTATAAACACACAGAGGATTAATTATATATAGGACACACGGTATAGTAATAATTCAGCTTCATTACATGCGTATTTGTATTCAATCGGTACCGTTTTGTATTCAAGCCTCAATCTCAAATAAAACGGATTATTATTATGAGAGATATCGAGGGCAAAGTTTGAATTCGTTTCGAATGAGACAGAACCAACTTCATTACGAATTCAAGGCACGTTACATTCATCTCGTTGGTCTCTAGTGAAAACCTCCCCCCCCCTCCCCCCCCCCCGAATTAGCTGGAAAATGGGCTAATGAGGACGTCAATACATCACCAACATAACCAGAAAAATGCAAAACAAACAAAATGGCTCTTTTTGACTTCCCTCCTTTAATTCTATTACTTGTCACTTATGAAGGCATTACAATGAAGTAATTCTTCAAGGACTCTACAGGTTAGGATGTGTCTCATGAATCCTAGGACACCACTGAATTATGAAATACATTCACCAGACCATTTATTGACGAGAATATATATATACAAACTCTCACACTCTTCATTCAATTTTTTTTTTTTTACAAATGATCGTGAAGACCGTTGTTTCTTAACCTTCTTTTTGCCCATTGTCCTTTGAACCGCATTTTCTCGCGACACCCGTATCTTATCCAGAGCCCCCCCTCAATCGCAAGAGCAAGACCTTTTCCTACGTATTGAATGGATTTTTTGAGCACCTATGGTTATTGTTAGAGCCCGGAAGTTTAGGCACTAAAAAGGCATTTTTTTTATAATTTATGTAAAAAAGCAAAAATTACTAAAGCTAAGGTGTTTAAGGGGTCTAAAGACTACCTAAAAATTGATTGCATTCAATCCCATTTACTTCTTTAATTAAGATTTATAATAACTGCGTTATAACGCAAGTTGAACTAATTTCAAGCTCAAAAGAAAATGTCAGTAGACCCTCATTATTAGGCCAATTCCAGGACCCCAATCACTAGACGCGGAGAGAAAATAACCTGTGGGACTCCTTCAAGTTGCGAATAATTCTCGTTTATTTGTTGTATTATTTGGAATGATCATTATCATTTCTATAGTTGAAACACAGTTACCTTTTAATATTACCGCGTATGAGGGACTCCTTCATACGCGGGTTCCCTGTGTGGCCGTATCTGTCGCACACCCCCTGTGGGCGACTGGTAAATTTAATCGAATACTAAATGTGTATGTAAAATAAAAAGCCTCGGTTTTTTTTTTTTTGCAGTGCATTATGGTATAAAAAACAAAATCAGCGGAACAACGTGGAACACCCACAGTCCTGTTTTCTCCTACTCCGCTTTTGTGTGAGCCATGATGACGTCAATTGATGACCTCTTGGGACAGTCACAGTCAGCTATATATATACAATGCAGTCCAATGCCTGAATGAACGCCGGCGGGGGGGGGGGGACTCTGCCACTGGACTTATCCCGTTGCCGAGAGCTCTTCCAGTCCGGCTCCGTGGCAGAGTCTGGAATAAAGTGAGTGCACCTAACAGCCTGAGTGTGTAGCTAGTGTTGTGTTTGATATTTCAGTGCTGCCATCTATACTTCATATTGTGAGTGAAGTGCAATGATTGAATATTTGTTACGTTAGGCCTGTTGCTCTCAGTGACGAGACTTTTTAACTGGGAAATCGGCTCGCATTTGCGCCTTGAAGTTGGAAACCACAGAAAACCAACTTCAGCCGACCACCACTGTGGCGCCGGTGAGGTCCAATGCCTGAGCGAGACATGTTTATGTGAAGCATGTGGAGAAACAAAAATTTCTAATTTCCCTCGGCTTGTTTAACATGGGCTGCGTTAATCTGAAACGAAATCATTCACGTCTAACACCATCCGGCCAAAGCTGGGCCGCAACTAGATGTTTGGTCACCCGGGGCAAGTGCGCATTTTGGCGCCCCCTTGTAATGTTGACGGAGAGGTTTCAGAATAAAATTTGCGGCCATTCGGGTCCAGCGCCCGGGGCACGAGACCCGCCTGCCCCCCCCCCCCCAGTTGCGGC
Organism: Pholcus phalangioides; assembly: GCF_987345545.1. Taxonomy (NCBI): domain Eukaryota; kingdom Metazoa; phylum Arthropoda; class Arachnida; order Araneae; family Pholcidae; genus Pholcus; species Pholcus phalangioides. The sequence goes on from NW_028301605.1 coordinate 22,739,847, forward strand.
CCAGGGTCGAAGCAAAGTTAATGCACGGCGACACCAACTTCTCTATCTCTCAGATCACTTATTCGCGTGTAAAATGGTGCTGCAAAGGATGGGGATGTGGCTTTCTGATGATAATTCGTACCGAGACAGTTGGGAAATTTGAAAAACAAGCAATTCTTTTTGTTCCCAGTGCTCAAAATCAATAGATTATGGACACTGAAATTCACTAATAAACTTGAAAATATGTTAAAATAGGCCAGGAAAACTTTAAATAAGGCATTTTTACCAAAAAAAAAAGTTTGAAAATAGGCAAAAAAGGGCATTTATGGCATTTTGCCTGAACTTCTGAGCTCTAGTTATAGTGAACAAAAAAATTTTAAATAACAATCCCCTGGGCTAGACTTCAGTGAGCTTCTTACGGAGGGGGGGGGGGGGAGATTCTGCACAGGCGCGGATCCAGGGCGATGCGTCAGGAGGGACGATTTATTGAAGAGATCCGTAGAAACATCCGGTATATTTTAACAAGACTGGTCAGTATTTCCCATACTACCCGTTTCAGATCCGAGCATTCGTTTTTTTTGGAATTTTCAGATGTTTTTACAAAGTTAATGAATTTTCGCATGTATGATGTATGTAATGAATCGCATTTCTTCCGGAGCTTTCTCATGGTAGCCATCTTAAAAACTCCCTAAAAGTTCAACATTAAGAGCTGCCCTCTGATGGAAGCTCCCCAAATAATATTAATATTAAGTCAGAGCTTATAACTCCCCTGAGGTCGAGACAAAAAAATTCTACAGCGGGAAAGGAACCCAAAAATTTAAGGGTCTAAAAGGGTTATGGGGCTCTTGGGAGGGGGTGATCGCCCCCATCGCCCCCTCTGCATCTATGCCTAGTTCTTCACAGGGATGTCTTGCATGGTCCTCAGGGAGAAGTGATGTTCTGAACTTAGCTGGAAGTAACAGCTTAAACGTTTTTAAAATTATAGATGGCATGTTTTACTCGATGAAAAAATAGTTAGTAAATAGATAAGGTTAAAGATGTTAAGTGGTTTCGAAGTCGTTTTTCTCTACTTATTCATGCTCCCGTTTATAAAATGAACGTAATTCCAACAAGACGGTTAGTGTTATTATTGATTTCATCAAAGCATTTCAACCTGAAATGAATTTCGATTGTTCCGTTGTTTCCAATGCATTCATTGAGATCGAAATCTCATGGAAAATCCAGACCAAATTAAATCGAACACAGTTATGGTGTTTTTCCAGCAGTTATTCAGTCAATTTATCAATGATTTTTCTCAAATACAGTCGAATCCCGTTTTAACGAATACCGTTATTGGGAAAAAAATCTCGTTTTATAACCAACACTTTTCTAATCCCTCAGATAAGTTTACATAGGAACAATGCAAAAACCTGGAATTCCTTTTCAACGAAGTGATTTCTTCGGTCTCTTGGAGTTCGTTATAACGGGATTCGACTGTATTTATACAGGTCCAGTTCGCAAAAATGTTAAAAAGAAAATTATTCAACATCCAGGTGTCAGTTAACAAGTTCAATTTGGAAAATTTTGAGTGATTAAACTTGGCTGGTGATACTGAAATATAAATAAATCGTTTTTTATGTAATAAAACATATTTCAAAACAAACAAAGGGACTCATAAATTTAATTTGGCCCGTTATCACCAAAGGTGTCAAAATATTAACCAGATATGGAACATTTGGCGTCCTATGCGTGACAAGAAGAATCTTATCAATTTATATACGTCAATCATGATACACATGTAATGAGCACATAAATTTTTATGAAATTAATTTCAAATTTTTCTCAGTGAAATTCGGCATTAATAAATCGTTATCCTTAAATGAACCGTCTAATTTCAAAACCAGACTTTTGGCAAAATTTTCAGGAGAAACAAAAAACAAATTAATTGCATTATTTATTTTACGAATTGGTATCAGATAGATTTAGGTCTTGACCGAATTTTAGCTCTGTATAAATATTACTTTGAGAGAAACAAAATCTTTTGGATCTATCTGGTTTTGCAACCAAAACCAAGCTATGAGATCTATCTAGTTTTGCAACCAAGCTATGGGACCTGTCTGGTTTTGCAACCAAGCTATGAGATCTAGTTTTGCAACCAAGCTATGAGATCTAGTTTTGCAACCAAGCTATGAGATCTAGTTTTGCAACTAAGCTATGGGATCTGCCTGGTTTTGCAACCAAGCAACGAGATCTATCTAGTTTTGCAACCAAGCTATGGGATCTAGTTTTGCAACCAAGCTATGGGATCTAGTTTTGCAACCAAGCTATGAGATCTAGTTTTGCAACTAAGCTATGGGATCTGCCTGGTTTTGCAACCAAGCAACGAGATCTATCTGGTTTTGCAACCAAGCTATGAGATCTAGTTTTGCAACCAAGCTATGAGATCTAGTTTTGCAACCAAGCTATGAGATCTAGTTTTGCAACTAAGCTATGGGATCTGCCTGGTTTTGCAACCAAGCAACGAGATCTATCTAGTTTTGCAACCAAGCTATGGGATCTATCTGGTTTTGCAACCAAGCTATGGGATCTATCTGGTTTTGCAACCAAGCTATGGGATCTATCTGGTTTTGCAACCAAGCTATGGGATCTGTCTATGCCTACGTGCATCTTGATCTATCTGCTTTTTTTGAAACTGATTTCTTTACTTCTCTGGTTTTGCAACCAACCGCTACTTCCACATCGCAAGATGAATAACATACAGCGACATTTTTAATGTTATGACTTCGCCTACTGATAGATAGATCTGTAAAACAAATGCCATAATCTGAAAATCGAAAAAAAGGATCAATCTGGATTTGAAATTACGCGGCTCAAATTACAAACTACTCTGCACGTCAGCAACAGTATGAATATCACTAGTAAACTTTTTGACACTAAGTATTGATAGTCGTCATATACCGTCGTAAATGGATCACAACTGAGCCATCAGCAATGGTTCTGTAATAAATACGTTTATGTTCCATATTATAAAGATAAAATGTATTTAGCGCTTAATGCGTCAACCAATGACAAAATTTAAAAGCAAAACTTAAATAAGGATACTTGTCAGTGATTAATGTAACAATAAAAATGTACCACTTTCCGACATTATTTTGGGATGTATGAGAATGATATCTGTTGATGCTCGCTGCTCAACATGGGTGGTAAACTCCCTCTCTAGGCCGGAAAACACCACACTGACGTGATGTGATTATCACATCAGGTCAGAGAAGTTGTTAATTCTGATTCTTGGAAATTATGTGACATGAAATTTTCACGTCACCGAATTTCCATGAATTAGAATTCACAACGTCTCTGACATGATGTGAAATCACTTCACGTCAGTGTAGTGTGTATCTCGGTCCTCTCTCTCCCTCCACATGATTTTGTTTTAAAACACTTCCCAACGAAAGAACAGAACTAGACACACACACGTGTTTAAAGAACGAAATTTCCCTAAATGTACTTAGATACTTTACTTAACTTGCAAGTAGCGCTTGAGAAACATCCGAACATGAGAGGATAAGAAAGATCAGCGCCGTTGATAAGTATCTAAGAACATTTTGGAAATGGGTAAATGTACTTTAAAGCTCTAACGATGCCTGAAAAATGTCTAACGATGCCTGAAAAATGTCTAAGGATACTAAAAATATGTCTAAGGATACTAAAAATATGTCTAAGGACGCTAGAAATATATTCAAGGATGATTGAAATGTGTCTTAGAATTCTTAAAAAATGTGTCTTAGAATTCTTGAAAAATGTGTAAGAATGCTTGAAAAATGGGTCTTAGAATTCTTGAAAAATGTGTAAGAATGCTTGAAAAATGTGTAAGAATGCTTGAAATAGGTCTAAGAATGCTTGAAATAGGTCTAAGAATGCTTGAAATAGGTCTAAGAATGCTTGAAATAGGTCTAAAAATGCTGGAAAATGTCTAAGAATGCTTGAAAAATGTATAAGAATGCTTGAAATAGGTTTAAGAATGCTTGAAAGTTTCTAAGAATGCTTGAAAGTTTCTAAGAATGCTTGAAAGTTTCTAAGAATGCTTAAAAATATTTAAGAATGCTTGAAAAAAATTCTAAGAATGCTTGGAATATGTCTAAGGATGCTTTCAAAATGTTTAAAGATCCTTGGAAAATGTTTAAAGATGCTTGGAAAATGTCTAAAAATGCTTGGAAAATGTCTAAAGATGCTTGAAAAAAATATCTCCATCTTTATCAAGATGTCTCAGACACTTGAAGTGAAACAAACTATGAGTTGAACTGAACTAGACACCTTCATTAATTGACATCTTCAGACAGACACTCGAAGATATGTAAGGGACACTTGCTAAACTTTTTAGCGATTAGAGAGAGCGAAAGAATCTTTTATGACACCTTCTTTATTAAACGCATAGAAATGCTCGACTGACTCAAAAATGTTCGCGTGTGCGGACACTTTGGAAAAAGTGTGAAGATACTTGACTGAACTTACAGGAAGGATACTTGTAAAAAAACTTAAGAATATTTAACTAAATGCTTGAAGATATTTGAAAGGTTTTTTTTATATATATAAGAACTTCATGGGGTGACTGCTGAAGAAGTTTTAGGAACCCATTCTTGAAGAACATGTGGGAATACTAGAGAGGGAGAAACGTTTTCAGAATACTTGAGAAATGTTTCAGAATACTTCATCAAAGGTATATAGGGATGCTTGAACCATAATTAGGTTGTAGAATATCTATAAACACACTCTATAATCGCCCGAGAACAAACTTTAGTGAGAGGTTTAGGAAAGCTTGACCTAATGTCTGGGTATAATTAACACCAAATTTTGACGAGATGAAAATTCTTATGAAGAAGAGATCAAATTAAGAATTCATTTATACACCAGAATAAAATTTCATAAATATCTTGTGATGCTTAATAAAATCACAACCATAAGAAAAATATTTCAAATACAGGAAAAACACGTTCCAAGTATCACCTGAAAGTCAGAAAATTCGCTATTCTGTAATGTTTCAAAATACATTTATCACATGTTGTTCATAATTGATACAATTTAAAACATTAATATACAGTTTCAAAGCACACATGATTTTTTTTTTAAATTTAAAAACTTATTTTATACTATGAAAAATGCATTGATTTCAAATACAGTGAGACCTCAGTATAACGTCATCCTTGCACACAGAATAAAAGTGAGGGTGATTTCTTAGGAGTAAGTCCAATCTTCTTAATATGAAGGCAAGGACTTTTAAAAACTGACTTTATAAGCAGAACGACGTTGAAAGTGATAGACGTTATACCGAAGTCTGAATGTATCTGGCACGGTTATAACAGCACACCCACACATAAAATGTTCATCTCTTACCTGTTCAATGCCCATGATATAGTCTTTCCAAGACTACGATAGGAACTCGTGTCAGAACATTATTCCCAATGAGTGAATTTAATTTTAGTCTTGGAGAAAATTCCGATTCCTCAATTTGAAAATACGCGTCAACACGCGCATTTGAATTTCAAAAATTTCCGAATAAATTCATATCTATTGTAATATGGGGTTACATACGCGCACAAACTCATAATAGGCTATACCGATGCAATAGGCATCCTACAAAAGAATGCATTCGGGCTTGACCGTGCTCCCATGGGACTGGCCAATAGCCTGCTCGTTAGTGGCCTCATATCCCTGTGCTTGTAACTAATAGCAACGAAATGACCACCGCTGACCATTCCCCCCCCACTTCTCCCCACCTCCTTTTACCCCCGTTTGCAACCCCCCTTCCCTGTCCCTTTCAGTGAGCTCTCTTCATTAGTGTGTTGTGTCTCTGTCTCTCTCTCTCCTTTGGTGGAGTCTTTAATTCTTTTTACTCCTATATTTTTGTTCCCGTGAATTTCTGTGTCATGTCTCAAGAGTGACGAAGAAGTGTCAAAATGAAGTCACGAAAACTGGCGTGGGTTCGGTGGTAGAAGTCCGCTTTCCTCCCCCACCAGAATCTGGAGTAATAGGAATTCCTTGGGTTTTCATTATCCAAATTGCTTCTTTGCTGGGCAATTTAAAATATTAAAAAAGAGACATCAGGAGCAGAATATTATTCATCCACCCTCTTTGTTAGTTGGAATTGAAACTTTTTTGGGACTTCGGACTGTTTTGCCTCATTTTCTCTCTCTCTCTCTCTCTCTCATATTTAACCGTAACTCCACGCACGAATTGAGTTAGAAATGGGAATTATTGCTTAGGAAAACGAGGAATTGCCATTCTCAACTTTGGCAATAGGTTCTGTAAATTAGTGAAATAAAGGAAGAGTTTTTCGTTGAGACTACCGCTGCAAGGTCAGCGAGTTTCGACCATTAACTCATACCTCAATAATGAATGAAAATTGGTCACTAAAGATCGGTCATGATATGGTACTACCGCTAGTTTCGGTTTGAAATGCATGCATAACGAACAAAAACGGAAATATCAAATTTCCAATTACATCTTATTTCATAGTACCAAGGGAAAAGGGACGGCACGAGACAAAAGTTTCCTCCCTGCGAGCTTTTTTTCTGACACCCCTCTGGCGTATAAACCACACCAGTATTTTCATAAGCGCCATGCGTACGCATCTCAGAAATTAGTTTTCTGTACAAATTACTCCATCCGATGCATTCATAGTTTGATTAGAATTTTTTGCGTTTATTTTTCCCTTACCCTCCCCCCCCCCCCGATTTGGCACCCTTACCGACATTGGCACTCCACGGAGCAGCATGGGTCGTACGGCCCTAGAGTCGCCCCCAGCAAGTGAAGAACGATTACGCGATCGGCCAAATCTAGCGTTTTGATGCGAAAAAGTTGGGTATAAATGCTTCATGTTAAAAATCCGAAGTCTGCCCGTTGACACGTGATAGATAAAGTGTGATATACCACGCACAATAGAGGTTACGAGGATTTTGTTTTTAAGCAAAATATCGTAGTCAAAACAACTATAGTCAGAAAAACTTGTAGTCGAATGATCGCACAAAAGCATTATAAATAAGCAAAAATATTATAATACTATGACATGGATGTCGCTCTCCACTTGTTAATACATGATATACAGAAGACTGGATGTTGTGAAGATATTTATTATTTGAGATGTTAATTTTTTAAGGAAGGAAAAAACTCATCTCTGCCTCTACCGGGAATCGAAACCGGGTCCCTCGATTGCCGGACGAGTGCTCTGACCACTAAGCTCCCGGTAGAGGCAGAGATGAGTTTTTTCCTTCCTTAAAAAATTAACATCTCAAATACTAAATATCTTCACAACATCCAGTCTTCTGTATATCTTGTATTATAATACTAACTTATATACAGTCACAGAAATTCCGCATTCAATTCCATTCTTTTATAAATTTCCTCCAATCTTCGAATTCGATTATGTCTGTGAATATCGCACTTAGAAACATGGAATTTTTTTCTGTTTTGCTCAGGAGATACAGGGCAACAACTTTCTAATTGGAAGTTAGAGCACAGGGGCACCGATAACATTTTTTTAATGTATTTTCTATTTTGTGACACACACTGTATGTTCACTCTCAAAACTGGTAACTTGACTACGATTTTTGAACGCCTTTTGAGAATTTTTTTGAACTGGAATCGTACCTGTATGACGGATGGCTGATGAGAGCGCCGTGCTGGCTCTTACAGGACACCCTGTATATTTTAATTCATTCTGATTTATTGCGGCTCTATATTTCCGTTCAGTAGTGACGTCAGCCGTAATTGGAAATTCTGTTGGCAATTGAATACTTTTTTTCGGTGATATTTGACGTTGATCAAGAGTTATTTATGATTTCCCTCATTTTCCTCTACGAAATATGGTCAGCAAAAAAACTTGATACTAAATAAACTTAAAACTCCTTGATATTATAATCAGGAGAGAGAAACGCTTTGAAATTTCCCGCTCTAAAATCACCGAAAAAAGCAGACGACAAAACCAAAAGACAGGCTTGAGCTTGTTTTGTTATCGTAGCAGACGGCTTTTCCCATCGCGCTTATATTACTGGAGGGAGCAGCATCCAGCCACATCGAATGCAAGGAAATCACGTTGGCCTTATGTGGTGATGACGAAGCTCATGTATAAAAAACTAAATTCTTCTCATTCAGCTTTGTTCTTTATAAACTGGCCTGAAACATCAAACTTCCAGTTCAGTAATTTTTTCAAGACCCAAGGAGACATCCAAAACAAAGGAAAAACAACTTTCCACAACAGCAAACGCCAGGTATTGTAACAAGTGAATTTTTCCACATTCCACTTTATAGTAATGTGCTGCCATCTGATCTCAAATTTAAAAGTGACTCATGTGGTGATGATGAAGTTTAAAGTAAAAAAAAATATATTCTTCATTCCGCTCAGTTCCTTATAAACAAAGCTCATAAACTGAACTGGGAATTCAAACTGAAAGTTCGGTTATTTTATTTAAGCATAAGGAGACGTCCAAAACAAAGCACCTCTTAATGAGCAGACGACAGACGGTTTGTTCAGTTCCCTACAAGATAAGCTCACAAACAGAACTGGAAGTTCGAACTCCCAGTTCGGTTATTTTTTCAGGACACAAGGAGAAGTCCAAAACAAGTAACCAGCTGGAGAGAAGCAGACGACAGAGATATTCGTCAAGCTTATATTACTGGAGGGAGCATCCATCCGGCGCGACGGCAGCGCCATGAAATGCAAGGAAATCACGTGACTCCGTGAAAACAAAGTTCCCGCCTGACAATTTGCCCATTGAAATGTACAGTTCGGTCTCTAAAAATTGCGTTTTAAAGATTAAAAAAAAGGACAGAGAACTCATCTAAAGGTAAAAAAAGATTAAATTATTTATTTCAATAATTCTGGAATTATTTCTTTCATCAATTCTGGAATTATTTCTTTCAATAATTCTGGAATTATTTCTTTCAATAATTCTGGAATTATTTCCTATATTAATTATTATTTCTTTTATTAATGCTGGAATTATTTCTTTCATTGATTCTGGAATTATCTTTCATTAACTCCAGAATTATCTTTCATTAATGCTGGAATTATCACTTTCATTAATGCTGGAATTATCACTTTCATTAATGCTGGAATTATCACTTTCATTAATGCTGGAATTATCACTTTCATTAATGCTGGAATTATCACTTTCATTAATGCTGGAATTATCACTTTCATTAATGCTGGAATTATCACTTTCATTAATGCTGGAATTATCACTTTCATTAATGCTGGAATTATCACTTTCATTAATGCTGGAATTATCACTTTCATTAATGCTGGAATTATCACTTTCATTAATGCTGGAATTATCACTTTCATTAATGCTGGAATTATCACTTTCATTTATTTTGGACTTATACAAATACAAATACAAGGCCACAACAGGCAAAATGCCCAACCAGGTGGCTGAGAAAAAGATGCCCATAAAAATATGGATGTCATATATTTCAAAAATACACTCACTTTCATCAATGCTGAATTATCTCATTCATTAATTCTGGAATTATCTTTCGTTAATGCTGGAATTGTCCTTTTCACTAATCTTGGAATTAACTTTTTCCTTAATTTTGGAATTATCACTAATTTTGGAATTAACTTTTTCCTTAATTTTGGAATTATCACTAATTTTGGAATTAACTTTTTCCTTAATTTTGGAATTATCACTAATTTTGGAATTAACTTTTTCCTTAATTTTGGAATTATCACTAATTTTGGAATTAACTTTTTCCTTAATTTTGGAATTATCACTAATTTTGGAATCATCTCTTTCCTTAATTTTGGAATCATCTCTTTCCTTAATTTTGGAATTATCTTTCATGAATGCTGGAATTGCCTTTCGTGAATGCTGTAATTGTCTTCACCAATGCCGAAATTATCTCTTTCATAAATTTTGGAATTATCTCTTCTCTTAATTTAAGAATTATCTCTTTTCTTAATTTATGAATTATCTCTTTTCTTAATTTATGAATTATCTCTTTTCTTAATTTATGAATTATATCTTTTCTTAATTTATGAATTATCTCTTTTCTTAATTTATGAATTATCTCTTTCCCTAATTCTGCAATATCTTTCATTAATGCTGACATTATCTCTCATTAATGCTGACATTATCTCTTTCATTAATAATGAAATTATCTCTTTCATTAATAATGAAATTATCTCTTTCATTAATAATGAAATTATCTCTTTCATTAATGCTGAAATTATCTCTTTTATTAATGCTGGAATTAGCGCTATTATTAATTTTGAGTTATTGTTCATTAATGCTGGAATTATCTCATCGATGCTGAAATTATTGCCTTCACATTTATTGTTTTAAACTTCTATCTTTGCCATAAAAAACTAACGGGGATCGCGCCGAGATAATTCACCGAGTCACGTAATCTCCTGACGAATGATGTTGCCGACAACGTTCTCTCAGCACTGCTAAAGCCGGGTTTTCCTAGGAGCAGGTTTCGTTTGCCGCGTGCAACGTGATTCACCCAGCGCGACACGCCGTCCACTCACCAATAAGAAAAGAAGCACGACTGTTTTCCTACAGAGCGCAATACGCCTCACGGCAGCGCTTTACGTCGAGTGTGATTGGCCGACTGCTTCTGGAGGAGTCAAATGCGTCGTGCGCCGCGGTTTTGCCGATATTCTCTTCACTCTTGCGTATTTTATTTCCCTTCCCTTCAAACCGGAGCATGCAGACGACAGAGTAGCTGATGCCAAAGCCATATACTTTATATAGCCACCCTGATCTGATGCGCCTCGCTAGGAAAACACAAACGCGTTGCGTGATTATGTAACTCGTTTCTGTCAGCGCGAAATAGTCTAATTCGGTTCACGCTGCGCAACAAACCTATTCCTAGGAAAACCCGGCTTAAGGCGAAGACCACTGACGTCATACTCCCTCCAGTAATATAAGCTCGATGGCACTTTTCCGAAACAACCACTACTAATACGAGGATGGCCTCGCTATTTGCGAATTTTGGCGGTGGCATCGTGTCCAGGACACTCCTTTGGTGTCTCTCTCCCGTTATTTATGTGTTTGCGCGTTATTATGTCTCCCGCGAAGTTCTTAATTAATTAATTAATTAATAATCGTTTCCGGATTGGGTAAGCTTCGTGCGTTTCAAAGGCTCTTTAGGTGAGTTGAGATATGAAACGTGATTATGCTTGTGTATTTCGAAATTGTCCGTTTTACGCGGGAAAATATATATATATATTTTGACAAGTGATTGCATTAAAAAAAATTAAAATATGTGTCAAATTTTGTATTTTTCCCGTATTTGTCAAAATGATCGTCTCAAGAACTGTGTATTGAAATCGAAACATTTTAAACGACCGTTATTTACATGCGTTTTAACGGGGCCCCCCCACGGGTCAAAAAAGGGCCCCTAGATTCAGTGCTCAAAAAACAATTATTGGGGCCCAAGTAACAAAATAGGGCTTGTCCTTGAATGTGGTTTCCATTTTTAAATCGGAATTAATGATGTATTTTTTCCCAGTTTATATATGAATAATATTAAACAGCTACGTGCTCTACAGCGGAACCTCTCGATAACGGACACTCACGACATCTTATAATTTTATTCGCTAACGGCGCGGGGGGGGGGGTGTCCGTAGATAATAATTCGTTACATTTTTTTCCGAAGACCTATTTGCGACCGTTAATAGGTAGTGTCCGTTATGGGAGGTCAAACTGCGTTTATGATGGTACTTGATATGTATTGTGTCTGGGTGACGATTTAAATCAGTGATTGATTCCCAACGTGGGCGTTAACGCCCCCGTGGGGGCGGTAGAAGCTACGGTTATAACATAGGATGCTATGGGTTGGATTGCGTTGGGGGCGATGGGAGAAAAAAATTTTGAAGAAGGGGGCGATGGGACAAAAAGGGTTGGGGAAACTGATTTAAATGAAACCGGTATGAAAAAAAAAATGGCCAACTACAGCGGAATCTCTCGATAACGGACACTCTTGGGACCGAAAAACTTGTCCGCTAAGGGGAACGTGGCTCTTAGTAAGTGAAATAGTGCACATTGAGGCACTGATCCACGGGATTCGAAATTGACCGTTAAGGGGAGGGTGGCCGTTATGGGAGGTGCCACTGCTTATGTAATGTTACATGCACGTGTGAAAGTTCCGTGTGTGAGCGACCTGATTTAAATGAAACCGAAGATGAACCGATTATGAAACTGAAATTGTTAATTTGCAGTGGAACCTCTCGATAGCGGTCACCCTAACGATAACCTAAAATTTTATTCGCTAACGGGGAGTGTCCGAGAATAATAATACACTAAAAATCCCTTTTAACGGGCACCCGTCGGATGCGGCCAAATAATTTTCCCCTGTATAATAAACGTATCCATTTCAAACCCCTGATTAACGGCCACCCCTCTTTTACGAACAATTTTTATTTTTTGTCCTGACGGTGACCGCAAAAGAGGTTCTTTTACTGTACATTGCATTTTTTTGTTGTCCTATTTCACGGGATTCAAAAAGTGACCGTAAACGGGAAGGTGTCCGCGCTAATGGGTAGTGTCCATTATGGGAGGTTCCACTGTGTTTATGACGTTAATTATATTCGTTGAAGTTCCAAGTATTTGTGAGTTTGTTTTTTGTTTGGTGGGATGGAACGAAACCAGTACGAATAGTCAGTCGATTTCCAGTGAGTGGAACCTCTCGATAACGGACACCCACGGCACCAGAAACTCTGTCCACTAACAGGGAGCGGGTTCACGGAACCTTTGCCCCCGATATTTCGCCTCCGACGTTTCGTCGGATTTACATTTGGCCGCCGGAAATTTTGCCCTGACATTTCGCCTGCCCTGACCATATCTGTGACCCAGTGAGTGACCGTATGAGGAACTCAGTGAGTGAACATATGAGTGACTCAATGAGTAATCAAGTAAATAGAAATTTACCCCCAGACATTTAACCTGCCCTTACCGTACGCGTGACGTTATGAGTGAACGTACGAATGATGGTACGAGTGACCAAGTGAGTGACCATATGAGTGACACAGTCAGTAATCAAGTGAATCAGAAATTTACCCCCTGACATTTCGCCTGCCCTGATCGTACGCGTGACCATATGAATGATGGTACGAGTGACCAAGTGAGTGACCCAGTCAGTAATCAAGTGAATTGGAAATTGACCCCCCTGTCATTTTGCCTACCTTAACCGTACGCGTGACCATATGAGTGAACATATGAATGATGGTACAAGTGACCAAGTGAGTGACCACATGATTGATCGAGTTAAGAAATGAAATTAAATAAATTTAATGAAAATTTACCCCCCCCCCCCCAAGGACATTTCACCTGCCCTGACCCAGCGAGTGATCAAATAAGTGCAGTAAATTGCAATTTTTTGCAAAATTTAGTGATAAGCCGTATTCAGCATTGCAATTTCCCGCATTCTCCTCGATGATGCATGGTGAACCTAACTAAGTATGAAGGTTTTTATTTGAACCCATCTTATCCAGGAACCGGGAGGGGAGGGAAAAGGTACCTTGGGGCATTTACAGGACGGTAGTGCCTCTTCTTATACTTCAACTGGAAATTCTAAATTCTTAGGATCCATTAAAGTGTGAGTCACTTGGTCATTCAGTTACGTAGCACTGAGTGACCAAGTGCAAGCGGTCACTTGGTCATTCAGTGCTACGTAACCACATATAAAAAGGGGGGGGGATGAGGAGGATCATCTTTGCAGACACTCCACCCTCGCACTTTGTCAATTACTCAATCGCTCACTTTGTCAATCACTCACTGGGTCAATCATACGGTCATTCACTTTATCAATCTTTCGGTCACCCATGCAGCCACTCAATTGGTCACTCACTTGGTCACACATTCATTTATGCGTTCCATTACTCAGTAACTCCCTTGGTCACTTACACGGTCAGTCCCTTGATCACTCACTTGGACACTCGTACCGTCACTCACCTGGTCACATATACAGTCACTCACTTGGTCACTCGTACAGTTCATCACTCGGTCACTCGTACAGTTCACCACTCGGTCACTCATACAGTTCACCACTCGGTCACTCACTTGGTCACTCATGCGGTCATTCACTTGGTCACGCATACATCCATTCAGTCAGTCACTCTGTCACTCATACGGTTAATTACTCAGTCTCTCCTTTGGTCACTCATATACTCAATCACTCATTCACTCACTTGGAAAATTACACAAGATTTAATCGATCATTCACTCAAACGTTTCATCGCTATTGGTCACTCACATGGTCAATCCCTCGATCACTCACTTGATCGCTCATACAGTTAATCACTTGGTCGCTCATGCGGTCACTCATACGGCCATTCGTTCAGTCACGTGGTCACTCATACGGCCATTCACTCATAAAGTCAATTGCACACTAGTTGATACGGTCACTCACGTGGTGAGTCATTCTGCCACTCGCTTAGTCATTTGTACGGTCACTAACGCACTCCTACAGTCCATTTCACACTCACTTGGTCACTCGATCACTCACACGGTCACTTATACAGTGAATCACTCATACGTTCAGGGCTAATGAAATGTCAGGTGCGAATTTTTCGGGGGCCAAACGCACCAGGGGTCAAATGTACCGGGGCGAAATTTACGGGGGATAAATGTAACGGGGACGAAACGTTCCGGGGCGAGATGTCGGGGGCGAAAGTTCCGGATCCCCAGGGAGCGTCTGTTGGTGAAATACAGTACGTCGAAAAGCCCAGATCCACATTGTTAAGTAACCGTTGAGGGAGAGGATTCGTCCGTTAATGGGGGGATTGCCCGTTATGAGGGGTTGCTGAGCAGCGTTTATAATGTTGCATGTAAGTTTCTAATATTTGTGAATCTCTTACGCGTGGGTAACGTGATGGAAATCGAAACGAAACCGAATATGAAACAGCGGAACCTCTCAATAACGGATACCACGGGATCCCGAAATTTTATTCGCTAACGGATAGTTACCATCGATAGTGATACATTGCATTTCAAAGCCCTATTACATGAGATTCGCGAAAAATGCACCGACAGCAGTTCTTCACCAGTGAGGGAGTGACCGAATGAGTTCGTGAATGAGCTAGCGAAAACGTTAGTGGGTGAGTGAGTAACTGTATGAGTGACCGAGCGAGTGAGCAATTGAGTGAGTGATCAAATGATTGGGTAAATAATGACCAAGTAAGTGACCAAGTGAGTGAGTGAGCTAGCCAGTGATGGTATGAGTGATCGAGTCAGTGACCGTATGAGTGAGTGAGTGACAGTAATAATGAGACCGAGCGACTGAGCAAATTACCGAGTGAGTGACCGTATGAGCAACTCTCACTCTTACTTCGACTACCCAATCCACTCCAAGTACAGTGAAACCTCTTGATAACGGAACAGTCGAGGGAACGGGAAATTTTGCCCACTAACTGAAAGTATTCTGATAGTAAGTGAAATACTATTCACACACATTGAAGCCCAGATCCACGTTGAAAAGTGACCGTTAAGAGAGAGGAGGTGTTCACTAACGGGGATTGTCCGTTATGGTAGGTCACACTTCGTTTTTGATTTGAAATACGTGGAAGCTCCAGATACTTCCTTATTTGTTTTGCGAGGGTGATGTGATTTAGATGAAAACTAAACCGGGGAAGAATAAGCAAGTTTCTTCAAATACAGTGGAACCTCTCGATAACGGATTCGCATGGAATCGAAAGTTTTGTCCGCTAACGAGGAGTGTCTTGATAATACAGCGAAATGCTTTGAAACTCAGCTCCACTGATTTCAAAAGTGTCCATTGAACGAGAGGTGACCGCAAACGGGAGAGTGCCGTTATGGGAGGTTCTACTGTACGACAATTAGCACGGCTGAATTTCATTATATACATGTACAACGAATCACTGGTTCTTCTCCTGTCGCCCAGGCTTTGATTTTTACATGGGAAGGGGGGGAATAGTCAGGGGCTTACGCAGGGGGGGGGGGCATGGGCTCCCATTGCCCCTCCCAAGAAGACCTAAAATTGAAAATATTTTTGAATATTTTAATTTAAAAAAGGAAGGCATCGATAAAAAGCACCTTTGAGGTTGTTTTAGTGACCAAGAAATTCCTTTTTAAGAGATCCCTTGTGCTCCCCAAAACCCTCAACACCCGGGGTGTCGTCTTTAAAGATCGATCCTGCGTACGCCCCTGGGGTGAAGTGGAGTATCTGCCAAGAGCTCCATAATTGAGTGATTGAATGAGTGGATGAGAGAAATTGAATAACCGCGTGAGTGATCGAGTGGGGAAATTACCGAGTCAATGATCTGACCGAATGAGTGGATGAGAAAATTAATTTAACGTATGAATGAATCGGTGAATGGGTGAGTGATCGGTGCTTGAGCAATTGAGTGACCATATGAATGACCAACTAAGTGGATGAGTGACATAGCGAGTGACCAAGTGAGTGGTCGTGGATGTGAGTGAATAATCGTATGAATGACCGAGTGAGTGAATGAGTGACAGCATGAAGAGCGAGTGAGTGACCATATGAGTGAACCGGTGAATGACAGAGTGAGTAAGCGATTGAGTAACTGACCACGTAAGTGATTCACCCACCTGCTCACTTCACTCAATGGTTTGCTCACCTGCTCACTCATTAACTCCCTCACTTACTCTTTTTACTTGCTATATCATTTTGTCGGTGAATTTGCCTAGCTGTGAATTGCCATGTTGGAATTGTTTGTTAGGGTGACTAGATATCCCGAGTTATCTGTTGTACAGGCATCTTGCGGGGATCAGGTGGTCAAGAACAGGTCCGGAACTAGACGGGGTAGGGGTAGTTGCCACGGGTGACAATTTTGGATGGGGGCGAAACGATGGCAAATTTTAGAGAAAACAAAGAAAACCATTAAAAGGGAACGTAATTTTGCTGCCCCCCCCCGAAAAAATCCTAGTTATGACCCTGGTCAATATCCGATAACTGTTTTCTTGACACGTATCCGCACCATATTGTTTTCTTACGCAACAACATTAATAAAAAACCGGTCGGTGATTTCAATCGAGGTATTGTAACACTTGTATTTTTATATGATAGGTGGCAGCAGAAGCTCCAATGATGTTTCTCACATGTTATATTATATTACACTAAAATAATTTTGAAGAATAATTTCACTCTTCTCTAAAATTTCAAGGGGGCAGTTCTGCTTGAAAAAAGGACATTTGTTTAAAAAGGAAAAAAAGAGAAGTAACTCTATATTGAAAGAAAAACTTAAAATTTGAAGGAGTATTTTCGCTCTTCGAATGACATTTGGAAGAGTAAAAACGAGGCCAGCAGAGTACTATATCAATGTCTTCACTGATTCCATTCCGCGTGGCTCAGTGTTCCTTAATCATGGGAATTATGGTCCACTTGTGGTACTGATGATGTGGGGGACGGGGAGGGGGAACAGGAGAAAATCCATAGAGTAATAATAGTAGTATCTTTAGTCTATAAGGATATACGACGTATCTTTAGTTATATCTATATATATTTGCCGCTGTGGTGGTCGAGTGGTTATAGTGACGGACTCGCGATACGAGGATCCGGGTTCGAACCCCACAGTGGTGGTCGGCTGAAGTTGGTTTTCTGTGGTTCCCAACTTCAAGGCGCTAATGCGAGCCGATCTCCCCGTTAAAAAGTCTCGCCACAGAGGACAACAGTTCCTACAACGATAAATCATTCAATCATAACACTTCACTCATAGTTAGAAAAACTGGTGGCAGATGGCAGCACTACACATAACAAGCATTACAGAGAAACAAAAAACTTCACGTCAGGTTTCACTACACGTACACGCACATTCCACACAAATATTATTTGGTTTATGAATGTTTTCTTTTCATTTTCGCAGGTATTTCATTTAGACTGCCCGTAAGAAGACGATCCAGCTGCATACAGAAGGAACGAAAGAATAGCGATCAGAAAGTTTCAAAATTGAACTTTTTCCATCCCGACTTTTTGAGAAGTCCCGTTAATTCTAAAAAATTGAATTGACTGTTCCGCGCTAATGCGAAAACTGAACAAACCTCTCAACACGATGGAAACCGTTCTTCCGACTTGTTTGGACGCGAGTGATTTTTATGGTCTTCCAGCGAATCAGATATGAATAGCCTACCGGATGAGCGAGGCGTAGAGAGTGAACCCTTTATTATAGAGAAAACTCAGGAAATACGAATGGAGAAGGGCAACTCAAAACATCTGAAATCAACCGGAAGTAAAAGTTCTATGTACACTAAAGGAAAGCCCTATAAATGTGCTGTTTGCCGTGAGGCATTTTATTACAAGTTTTCTCTGAAGCAACACTCGAGAGTCCACACCGAGAGAAATAAATGCGAGAGTGAAGTCTCCTCTAAAACTTTTGGCGTTGAATCATCTCTTTCCCATCGCAGAAGTGTGCACACGGGTCGGAAACAGTTCAAATGCGATTTTTGCAACAAACTGTTTTCACGGAAGAATAACTTCGTCAATCACGAAAGAGTTCACACTGGGGAAAACATATTTGAATGTGACGTTTGCTCTAAAACCTTTGCATTTGAATTCCACCTGAAAAATCATAAAAGGACTCACGGGAGGAAAAAGTCCTACGAATGCGAATTATGCGGCAAAACATTTTCACAGAGTGGCTTGGTCATCCACAGAAGGGTTCACACCGGGGAAAAACCTTACGGATGTTCATTTTGCAACAAAGCATTTTCAGATAGGAGTGGCTTGAACCGTCATGAAGCAATCCACACTGGCGAAAAACGATATGAATGTGAATTATGCAACAAAAGATTTTCGCGGAAGGATGCTTTAAACAAACACAAAGCAATTTGCATTAGTGAAGAACCCTTTGGGTCTGAATTTTGTGACAAAACATTTGCGTCTAGATCTTGCCTATGGATTCATAAAAGCATTCACACCGGTGAAAAATCGTATGGATGTGGATTTTGCAACAAAAAGTTTTCGCAGATGAATGAATTGATCATCCACGAAAGAATTCACAGAGGACGAAAACTTTACAAACGCGAATTTTGCGGCAATAACTTCTCTCAGAAAAGCGCCTTGATCAGTCACAAAAGAATTCACACTGGTGAAAAACCGTACGGACGTAGATTATGTGACAGAAAAATTTGCCATAGCGGTAACTTCAGGAGACACAAAAGAGTTCATACCGGTGAAAAACCCTATGGATGCGAATTATGTGACAAAAAATTTTCCCAGAGAAATAACTTGATCAGCCACGAATTTATTAACACTCTTAAAAAAACATATAGATGCAACGTTTGTGCCAGAACATTTGCATCTAAATCTCTCCTGGGGATTCATAAGGGGATTCATAAAAGGATTCACACAGGTGAAAAGCCGTACGGATGTCAAATTTACAAGAAAATCTCACAGAAGAGTATTTTGAGCCGTCCCAGAACACTTTACAGTGATGATAAATCTTTTGAACGCAACATTTATGCAAAAACATTCGCATCTGAATCTAACCTGGGAAATCATGCAAGGATTCACACTGGCAAAAAATCTTATGAATGTGAACATTGTAATAAAACATTTTTTCAAAAAAGTGCCTGGAACAGTCACAAAATAAATCACTGTCGTAAAATACGGTTCGGGTGTAAAGTTTGTAAGCAGACATTTTTACAGAAAAGTTTTTTGAATAGCCACAAAACAATTCATACGAGTGGAAAACCTTTCAAATGTAGCGTTTGTATGGAAAAATTCGCATCTGGATACAGCATGGGAATTCATAAAAGGATTCACACAGGGGAAAAACCGTACGGATGTGACATTTGCAAGAAAAGCTTCTCGTGGGAGAGTAGCTTGAACGAACACAGAACAAATCACACTGCCAAAGAACTTTTTGAGTGCGACATTTGCACAACAAAATTTTCATCTAAATATAACCTGAAAATTCATAAAAGGATTCACACTGGCGAAAAAAGTTGTTTGAATAATCACCAGAAAATTCACACTGGCGAAAAACCCTATGAATGTGAATGTTGCAACAAAGCATTTTCAACAAAGAGTAACTTGATCCGCCACAGAAGGATTCACACTGGAGAAAAGCCTTACGATTGTGAATTTTGTGGAAAAACATTTTCACAGAAGAGTACTTTAAATAGTCATAAAACAGTTCACACTGCTGCTGAAAAACTCTATGAATGTGAATATTGCAATAAAACATTTTCCTGTAAAAGTGAATTAAACAGTCACAAAAAAATTCATTCTTGTGAAAAATCTTTTGAATGCAAAATTTGTGCAAAAACATTGGCATCTAGATCTAGCCTGAGAATTCATGAAAGGATTCACACTGGCGAAAAACCATATGAATGTGGACATTGTAATAAAACATTTTCACAAAAAAGTTGTTTGAATAATCACCAGATAATTCACACTGGCGAAAAACCCTATGAATGTGAATATTGCAACAAAAGATTTTCTCGGAAGACTACCGTAAACAGTCACAAAAGAATTCACACTGGTGAAAAACCATACGGATGTGAATTATGTGACAGAAAGTTTTCCCATAGATGTAACCTGATGAGACACAAAAGAATTCATACCGGTGAAAAACCCTATGCATGCGAATTATGTGACAAAACATTTTCCCATAGAAACAACTTGAACAGCCACACAATTATTCACACTCGTAAAAAAACATACGAATGCAACGGTTGCGTAAAAACTTTTGCATCTGTATCTCCTTCGAATTCATGAAAAAATTCACGAAGGTGAAAAACCGTACGGACGTAACATTTGCAAGGAAACCTCACGGAAGAGTAGTTTGAAAAGGCACAGAACAATTCACACTGACAAAAAACTTTTCGATTGCGACATTTGCGCAAAAAAATTGTCATCTAGATATGGCCTGAAAATTCATAAAAGGATTCATACTGGCGAAAAACCATATGGATGTGAATATTGCGACAAAAGATTTTCTCAGAAGAGTAACTTAAACAGTCACGAAACAATTCACACTGGTGAGAAACCGTATCTAATGTTTGTGATGAAAAATTTACGGCAAGATCTCGCTTAAGACACCACAGAAATATCCATATCAGAGGAGAAAGCATGCTTATGTGAATATCATAACATTTCCATAGAGGAGTACTTTGGTGATTCAGTAAAGGATCCCCTTTGTTAAAGAAACTCTGTACATGCGAAATCTTCACAGTTAAGATCGAACCTGAAACACCTCAAGAAGATCTACGTCGTCGCAAAGCCTTTTCGAGCATGACATTTACAATCAAAAACAACTAAAAATTTCACATTTCTTTTGAGTAAAGCTTTACAAGAGAAATTCACTCTCGATCAGTCACTATGCATTATCTTTTCCCGAGGTTTAATGCTACGACTCGCACCAAAAGCATACATTGACGTTGGTATGCAAGTTGTGGCATTGGTAAAAAAGAAATCTCAACTTGAGACAACATGAACCGACTCCAGCTTCCGGTAGAGACTTTTTGTACGCTCTGTTTTTTTGGTTGCCGCAAAATTTTTATCATGAAAGCCACGTGATTATAATGCATTTTGGTTTAATGTCTATTACTCAGCAAAATGTAGCGAGGAATTCGAAAATTAAAAGGCTTTTTTTCCCAGTTTTCTATCCAGAATTTTAAAATTTGAAATTTAAAAAGAAAAAAAACGTGATTTTTTTTTTTTAAAGAGCTATTCCGGTAAACCTAACAGAGTTGGCCAAAAAAGCGTGTGCAACTGCACGCAACTCTCCAATTCCAATGTTGCAGGTCTGGACGATGGTAAATATCACAGATTGAATGCACGGTGGGGACAGTTATGCTCAGAAGCTATTTACGGGGGCGTCTTAACTGGCTATAGCCCAGGGCGGCAATCGATTAGTAGAATGGAAGAAAGGAAGTAACACCATAAATCCACCTCTGCCTGAAGAGTGAGGGACTAAGTTAGCGCATGAACAAACGGATAACCTACAGAGTTTGCAGGCACAAGAAATGCCAAAAGCGTGACACAGAGAGCCAGGTACCAGGTCAGTGAGTGACCTAGAGAGCTAAAGATCACAAGAGTGACATAGAGCGTGTGCAAACATGTGAATGAACAAAAGAGCGACCTAAAGGGTGAGGATCAGGTCAGTGAACCTGAAGAAACAGGTTAGTGAACGGCCTAAGGAGGGATTAAAAAGTGACCAAGAAAGTGTGCAAGCATGTGAGTGACCTAGAGAACAAGGGACACGGTCAGCGAGGGGGCCAAAAAAGAGTGACTCACAGAGCAAGTTTGGAGGGGCAGGAAATTTGAGGAACGAGTGGTCAAAAAAATTTATGGAGTAGAAGAAGAGCGGCCAAATTTGTGTAGCTCACAGGCGGCAAAACCTTGAATCTGCCTCTGGTGACGCTGTGCATTGTCCTGCTAAAGAGTATGGAGGGATATGGCGAATCCTCTTAGACTGTGCATATACCGAGGATGCGAGCATAGAGTAAAGATCCTTGAATATAGCGGTGACTTCAATCATATGGTATCCCTCTGTGCATCACATCCGCCAATGGCGGTACGCGCATGTGCGGTACAGGTAGTGATCGAGACGGTTTAATTCCAACCCTAACCCAGAGTCAGCTTTATGGTTTTGGCGCCCGTAAGCTACACAAATTTTGTCGCTTTTTCCCATTTCTAGTCTAATTTTCTTGACAACTCGTTCCTTAAATTTCCCGCCCAGGGCTATAACTCTCCTCCTAACCGCATCATGGCCCGCAGCTCTGTCTCAATGAAGAGATTTTAGCAGGTGATCGAAGAAGACCTAGACCAGGCTTCTTCAACCCGTTGCTCGCGAGCACCCAGAGTGCTCGATGCTAGTGTCCGATTTTGTGCTCGCGAGCACTTGATCAACGTCCCAAGTAAACCACCTTGTACAAATCGCATTGACGGATTGAAATCATCCTGATTTCACGCATTGGTATGCCACACTTGCCGTGAGGGTGCTCTTCTTATGATGATGGGTGCAGGCAGTGCTCGCGACTAGAAAAAAGTAGGAAGACCTCTGACATAGGCCATGCTGGAAGCTGTGCGTGCATGTGTTGTGAAAATAACGTGAAGTCTGTTTTTGCGTAGTGCTGCCACCTGCCTTCGATTTTTCCAACTATGTAATGATTGAATAGTTGTATCGTTGTAGGTCTGTTTCTGTCTATGAGTAAGACTTTTCAACCGGGAGATCGGCTCGCATTCTCGCCTCGAAGTTGAACCACGGAAAACCAACTTCATCCGAGCACTACTGAGGCAACGGTGGGGTTCGAACCCGGGTCCTCACGATGCGAGTCCGTCACTATGTGAGTGACGGCACAGCGGCACGGCTATAGCCCTGTTAACCGCCCCCTACCCCAGTGAATTTGCCTCTGTCTTTATGTTACTCTTTTGGCAACTCACATGCTTGCACACTTTCTTGGTTACCCTTTTTATCGTTAAAACCTGGTCGTTCGACCTGGTTCGTTACTCTCTAGGTCACTCTTTTCGTCATCCGCATACTTGCACACTGTTTGGTTATCCACACGCTTACAAACACTCTAGGTCACTTATATTCTTGCAACTCTCTAGGTCACTTATATTCTTGCAACTCTCTAGGTCACTCTTTTGGTCGCTCACATGCTTGCACATTTTGTTTGTCACACTTTTGATCACTGAGCTTTGATCAGAAGAGTGCTTCCCTCACTGGGTACTCTTTTGGTCACTCCCATGCTCACTCATTGTCTAGGTCACACATTCTCGAAAATTCTGGGTCACTCACATTCTTAAGAACTCTAGACCACTCATATTCTTAAGAACTCTAGGTCACTCATATTCTCAAAAACTCTTACGTCACTTTTTTATCGCTCCTTGTCCTTGCCATTTTGCTCTATAGGTCACTCGCAAACTTGCAGATTTTCTTGGTCGCATTCTTATGGTCATTCATCGACTAGGTCCATTACTCTCTAGGTCATCTTTTTTTGGTTACTTGATGCTTATAAACTCTAGGTCACTCTTTTGTCATTCACTGACCTGGTCCTTCGCTCTTTAGTTCACTCTTTTTGGTCATCTGCTTGCGTGCATATTGTTTGGGGTTGTTGGCACACTGTTGAGCGAGGGACTAAGTCAATAAGTGCATTAGAGCATTTGCAAGCATGTAAATGAGCAAAAAAGTGTGTACAAACACTTAAGTGTGAGCAAAAGAGTGACCTATAGAGCATGTGCAATCATGTGAATGAAAGGTCACAAGAGTTACCTATTGCGTGTGAAAGCATGTGAATGGCCGAAAGAATGACCTATAGCGTGTGTCAGCATGTGAATGACAAAAAGAGTGATCTAGAGCGTGAATGTTTTTAAAATTGACCTAGAGCGTGTGCAAGCATGTGAGTGACGAAAATAGTGTGCAATCATGTGATTGACCAAAAGCGTGACTTTGAGACTGGCACATTTACAAGAGCGGGGGGGGGGGGA
The DNA here is from genome assembly GCF_987345545.1 of Pholcus phalangioides. NCBI lineage: Eukaryota > Metazoa > Arthropoda > Arachnida > Araneae > Pholcidae > Pholcus > Pholcus phalangioides. Next base: position 22,764,222 of record NW_028301605.1, read on the forward strand.
TATGCAGGGCCGCAACTGGATGCTTGGTCAGCTGGGGCACGCACGCGTTTTGGTGCCCCTCGTAATGTTGAAGGATAGGTGAAATTTGCACCCCCCCCCCCCCCCCCAGTTGTGGCCCTGTGCCTCTGCCCTGATCTCCGTCTGTTGATTTGTCGTACAATTCTCCAGAGAAAGGCCACTCTGATGTGATGAAACTTGCCATTCACGATCAACTAAATTCGAGCGTAAGATCTTCACGGTCTGAAAAAAGGTCTACGATACTCGCTTAAACACGCGTCAATTCTTGCAGACTTGATGCCATCATTATATGATGTATGGACAACACGGTGTCAAAAAGTATCCATCCACGTTCGGCTCGCCCTGTATTGTGTGTATTTTTTATGTACACACGTATATTTTCTTGAAAAGCGGTAGATTTTCAGCTTTATGAGGATGTAAACCATCAAATATTCAACTTACAGGCGTGGATAGCGGCCGAGAGACGACGTGTTACCACAGAAATTTTCCACTAAATCGAGAACTTTGTGATGCCGCGTGTTCAAACTCGTTCCAGCCGTCGGGTTCGTGAATGATGGCTGGAAAAGGATGACGTCCGCCCACTTTTTTTCATCCGGACTCCCGTTTTCGCAGTTTTAACGCCTCGTACACGGTATGTGGCAACGGGTTTTTTTGTGGAAATTTAGGTTTCCCCCGGGGGGAGGGAGGTATTTAGTATAGGAAGCGTTTTGTAGGATGCAATTATGAAAATTGGTCACCACGGGAGAGGAGAAATCCTTGATGCGATCAGCCATGTTTAGGAAATTAGAATGACCCGTCAATCAATGTCATCGTATTTAAATGGCTCTCGTTTCAGTTTCCGAGAGATTATCCTTTTTTTCCGCAATTTCTAGATGAAATTATTGATTCAAATTTTCTAAAAGTTATTTTCATTTGTGTTCATTCAATTTGAATTTACTAGGATTTGAAAATTAGTGGACAAAAACGGAAGAAATTGCGATGCGTGTGTTATGTACGGGTAGTAGAAATTGCAGCAAAAGAGTGACCAACAGCGTGTGAATGATCGAAAGAGTGACTCACAAAGCGATGGACCAGGTCAGTGAGTGACCTAGAGAGTATGAGCACGGAACTGACCAAAAAGAGTGACTTAGACTGTGTGCAAGTATGTGAATGGCCAAAAAGAGTGATCTAGAGCGTTAATGCCTCTAAAATTCACCCAAAGCGTGTGCAAGCATGTGAATGAAGAATGAATCAAAAGAATGACCTAGAGAGCGTGTGCAAACATGAGAGTGCCGAGAATAGTGCGCAATCATGTGATTGACCGACCAAAAGAGTGACTTTGAGACTGGCTAATTTACAGGAGGGGGGGGGCGTGCGTGAATATGCCTCTGCAGGGCCGCAACTAGATTGCGGATTCTAGTAATATCCAGTCATGCCACGAACGTGACAGGGCCAGGTCAGTAAGTGAACTAGAGAGTGTATGAGCATGGAACTGACAAGAAGAGTGATCTAAAGTGTATGCAAGCATGTGAATGATCAAGAGTGACGTAGAGCACGGGGATCTAGGTCACTCTTTTGGTCACGACGACACGGGGGATTTACACCAGAATCGGAAGTGGAGGGGAGTATTGCTGCCAGACGACCTCAGACGGACCCCGCTTATAACGAGCCCACTTTTATCCAGGGTCTGGGTTTAACGAGCAAATTAAAGCATTTGGTTTGGTGCAATGCTAATTGTACTGCGATTTAGTCGCTTTTAGCGAGCCGGTGCCTTTTTTACGGTAGCTCATATTACAAATAATATGTCCTTATACCCAACACACCATCTATAACAGATGGCTCCCGTACGAAGCTCGTGACGTCACTGAAGAAGGTCATCTCACCTATAGCCATTTGTTACACAGCAAAAAAGGGTAAAGAGGGCGCATTCGTCGGCCTGCTACAGTATATCCAAGGGCTATAAGTGAGAGGGCCTTTTTCAGTGACGTCACGAGCTTCGTGTGGAGGCCTTCTGCTACAGATGGCGTTGCCTTAACTTTTTAAGAGCTTTTTTTTTAAATTTCCCTGATCCACATTATAATTTCGACAGTGGAAATCACTAAACCTAGAAATTGCCACCTATTTTCAGGAATCCTCCCCCCCCCCCAGATCTTCTGCAGTGGTAAATCCCCCCGACACCGAGAATAATAATGATAAAAAAAGCAAGAAAGATAAATAATTCGCATATTCCTGTACTATTCCGAAAAGATGGGATAAATACACAATCTCTGTCTTGTTATCCGACTTAGGATAAAGCTAATTCTCTCTCTCCACCCACTGGCAGTTGCGTGATAGGAAAGGGTGGGGGGGGGGGGAAGAAAAACATGTTACCAGGCAAAGCTCTATGTACAGTGTTAGCTGGGTTAGGGGATTGCCGAAATGAAAGGCGTCAAGTTAGATGAGATACCTCGCCATTGCCGGTGTAAGGGTTAACGAGGGATTTAAAAGGGGGAAACCTTGACAAAATGAATACAAAAATGAGAGATAACGGAAAGTAAATGCAAGAAGACTCTATGGAGGGAAGAAAAATAGTCATTCGTAGCTCCATGTGTTTGAGTGTGAGGATTATTATCGTAATTTTTCCTTTCCCATGTAGTGTATTTTTTTTTTTTTTTTTTTGTGAAAAATGTCCAAAAGCAAAGTTTTACATTGCAAAATAGAAGTCATAGTTTATTTCAAAGAAATCAATCAAAGAACTAGGAAAAGGATGAAAAAATATTTCAGCGCTACCTATCGGCTGTTTTTTTAGTTATTTTTTCCCCCGTCTTAAAAAAATTCTCGTGACCTAGCGATGCGCTAACCCTGCAAACCGTTTTTTATTTCAGTAATTTTTCCGGTTTTTGCGACTTTTTAAAGTTTCCACGGACTTTTCGCCCGCCGTGTATTTGATTCTTATTAAGCCCATAAGAAATTTTAAACGTTCACAGGTACGGTTTCCAGATTCTTAAGTTAATTGCCGGATTTTCGTAAGAAAGTTGCTGAATTTTTTCCCTTCTGAAGTTTGTCATTCTGGTCTGGACAGCCCCGAAAAACTACATTTTATCCATCACCTCGTTGACGTGAAAAATAAAGAGGGGAAAATGTCTTATTGTCCGAAATGTCGGGGATGACGACAAAAGTGTCAAAAGTTGTTTTTTTTCCCCCCATCCTCTCAGAATAAGACACATTTTCTACCATTTCGGTATTCCTTCTACCAGACCGTGACCGTAGATAAAAAAAACTACTTGTTCTCTTCAACCCGTCATAAATACAAAGCATTAAAAACATCCATCAGCCCGTGTAATAACAGTATTTTCATGCCAACTTGAATAGATATAAACCCTATTGGTTCCAGCAGGTCCTTCTCTTCCTGAGTGACCATTGCCCGAAAAACGACCGGTTGGCTGGCCAGTGGCTACCGCGAACTCCACGAGGAGAAACGTATCTATTATTGTTTTACCATTTTATTTTATTTTTTCTACTTACGTGAATAAAGTGGATGATCACATGAATTTTGAAAGAATCACATTGATATGAATTATGGTAATGATTAGGTTGAGAAGTGGAGGGCCCTCTTTACCTCCTATAATGCGGACGGATCGTGTATATAGGAATTACCCGGTTCCAGTCATTGAGATTCGATGGGAATGTAGTCGTCCTTGGATGCCAAATTGATGCTATATATCAAAATTATGATCCACGGCGGTGGTGCATCTAATATATCTGTAAAAGAAAGATGCAATTACAAACTCATGTTATTACATGCCATGCAATACAATGATATTGTTAATGTACGTATACAGGGTGATTCAGAAATTATGGTCAGAATAAGTCTAAATAGAAGGGATATTGGTGAAGGGGGGGGGGGAGCGAGGGGTGCGCAACCTCTGGCCGCGGACCAATTGTGGCCCGCCAAGGGGGTTCCATCTGGCCTGCGTAAGGTATGCCGGTAGAAAAATATCAGTAGTATAATGCCGACCATATTTTCTTTGATAACAATACGGGAAATCGGGATCCATAAGAAAGATCCGTTATCGTCAGAAAATTGCCAAAGATAAATTGCTAATTACTGTCAAAAAAGTTGTCAAAGGTTATTTGCCAATTTACTGTCAAAAAATTTGTCCATTTGCCAACTCTCACTCAAATTGCTGAATAATCGCCAATGGTTTTACGTGGAAATCGCCAATGGTTTCTACTGAAAGTCGCAATGGTTCAACTCCCACAACGATCATTGATGAAAAATAGATATCTCGTCCCGACGCAAATAGAAGAAATACACATTCCAGCTATCCCTGTTTCTTCTCACTTCTTTTCTCATAATCGCGAAGCTTCATTGTAACTCTATGAAAGGAAGTCATCATATTTTTTCTTCCCTGTTCTTCCTTTTGTTTAGTGACCCCCCCCCCATACAATGCATACATATATATATATGTATTTTGGCGCATAAAATTTATACCGCTATGTGGCATTAAAAGCAAATAATATTTTTGGCATCATTAATATTTCGTTCGTTTTCATTCTGCGCATACCGGTTTAAAAACCAACAACTAACTTTACTTAAAAGATTATGACAGATAGTTTAGATTTTATTTGATAGGTGGCAGCAGAAGCCCCAAATTTGGCGATGGATATTTTTTACCTATATTTTTGTGTAGAAGGCCGGTATTACACTATAAAAGTTGCTTATTGGTTGAATTTTTCATGTTTTATAAAAGGACTTTCATAAAACTTTTATAGTGCAATCCCGGCCGAAGAGAAATGTGGCATAAATGTTTCTTGCAATTTTAGAATCAATTGTAGAATTTCTATCACTTTCAGACACTTTATATGCTTTGCAATATGACAATCTAATGCATAAGATTTTTCCCTTCTTCCGTGTATCTATTTCGTATATAAATTGGGATATCGATATACGGGCAGAGGCAAATTTGACAGAGGCTTTGACACCTGTAGGCTACTCAAATTTAGCCGCCCTTCTAGTCTTGTCTAATTTTCTTGACCACTCAGTTCTCGAATTTGTCACTCCAAAGCTTGCCCCCCCCATCCTCCCCCCCTCTGCCTCTGTAAATACGCATCTGTCTCGAAGTCAGTGTTTTCGTCACTCATATGCTTGCATAATTTCTTGGTCAATCTTTTGCCCGTTCACTCACCTGGTGCTTCGCCCTCTAGGTCGCTCCTATGCTTAACAGACTCTGAAGGTCACCTATTAAATAGGTGTATAACGACAAATAATTTGGTCGTTTCGTTCACTGACTTGGTCCATTGCTCAGTAGGTCATTTTTGATCGATGATGTTTGCACACTGGTTTTTTTTTGGTCATTCACATGCTTGCACACTGTTTTCGTCAATCATATGCTTGTAGACGCTTCAGGTCCCTCTCACGATCACTCACTGACCTTGTCCCACGCTCTATAATTCGCCCTTTTGGTCACTCACAAGATTGTTAACTCTTTAGATCGCTCTATTGATGACTCGCTAACCTGGTAGCTTTCTCTTTAGATCACTCACATGCTCTTCAATGGCTCCCTTTGCTCTAGTGAGTGTATCCGCGTTAGGTCCCGGGAACTACGGGACGTATGGTAATTTCAATTCAAGGGGATATAAAAACAGTCTCGGGAAAAAGTTTCGTATGGTCAACCGGAAACCTTCGAATTACTTGATCAAAGTAACTTTCAGCCGCGCATGTCTTTATGAGCAATGGAGATCGATATTTCATTCAAATCAAGAAAATATTAAAGTGTTTTCATACATTAATTTGGGTGGAGATTTTTACGGAGAATTTAATCTTATATATATATAATCGCCATTACAGCAGCCCTGGTATCGCCAATACTTTGGCTAATAGAGAAAGAGTGCCAAGTCTCCGAAGGGAATCCGTGACCCTGAATCACTGTACACAACTGACCAGTATAATGGCCAACGCGAAACAATTCCTCTCCAAAAAAGCTTACAAATGTTCCCGTTTTTTTTTTGTTCTGCTCTCATGTAATCGCATTCGCCTAATCAATCTTATTTTCCTGTTCCTCAAGGCCATACACGGACGGCCATTGGGGGGTAGTTCTCTCTGCGTGTCTGTGTTGTGCGTATAATATGCTTAATCACGTAACTGGGGGAGTTCAAGGTAGGCCATCACCAGATTAGTCTGATTTTCACCTCACGTCGATGTGATTATTCATCGTCACCATCATAATCGGTAACAATCTTTTGTCTATGGATTTGGTACCGACAACATTAAACCTCTGAAAGAGATCTTATAATGGTTATTGAGGAAAAGATGGCGGGGAAGGAAAAAAAAAAAATCACTTTCTTTTTCTCAGATGCTTACGACTTGTCCGTCCTCATTGAAACTATTTTTCATACCGTTTTTTGCTCCTGGCAAGATGTGTTCGTCATGGGCTGACCATATTGTCGCGAGAGAAATACGGGAAATTGGGATTCCACATACGGGGAAATACAGGACATCGCCAAAAGTGACGCCAAAGTTGCCAAATATTGCTGAAATTACGGAAAGATCACAATGGCGGGAAATGAAGTATTACTGCAAATTGCAGTGGATTGAAATGAATTCCACGAATAAAAACGTTCACCAAGACAAATGTGGGAGATTAATCTCATTTATAGTCGTAATTATCATAAAATAATTAATAAGTTGAAAATAATTTCAATCTTTGACTTCAATAAAGAATAAAAATTCAAGTAGGCTTCGTGCAAAATACGGGAAAAAAAGTCGTGCTAAAAAGTCGGGACAGCCAAAAAAACAGAAAATACCGGTACTGTCCCGGGAAAAATGGGACGTATGGTCACCCTAGTCAGAGGAGAAAAACCTAATAATATCTACTGTATATATATTGACAGTTCACAGTTAGTGCCGCCATCTGCAGTCCCGATTGGAAATGAAAAATTGGCAATGACTGTAGGAAATGCAGTTACGTCTTGATCATTGGTCTCTGACAGAGTCGCCCTTGGGGTTGTGAGCCAGGTGCGGTCGCACCGGGTCCCGCGCTTCGGGAGGCCAACGCACTCACCGTTAAATTATTGGAGGCTTGCACCTATTTTCAGATTATTTCTTTTCGGGAATATATCTCGTAAAGCCACTTCAACGTTTTCACTCGCATATTGAGTAAGTAAATAATGAATAATATGGTTTTACATTGGAACCCCTACTGCCATCTATGAAATATAAAAGAATACTAATCCTGCTTAAAAATCCGGCTGAGCCGAACAAAGATTTTTATATTTCGGTGGTGTAAAACAAACGGTGCTATAAGAGGAACCATTTTCTTATATTTCACCTGTTGTTTCTCTTCACACAGAATTTCGATATTTGTGACGTCACCTTATACAGTATAGGAGAATTTTCTCTGCTCAGCAAGACTCTGGGAAGGAAGCATGCGCAGACTCTAAACGGCCATATTTTGGAAACTTATTCACCATGAACAACATAATACCTTTCTTTATTACTTGTGGTCCACAACAAATAAACGGTTAGCATTGCTAGGTCACGGGAATTTTTTTAAGACAGGAAAAAACTAAAAAAACAGCCGATAGGTGGTGTTGGCACGAGTAGTTTCGGTGGAAGTATGCAAATGAGCCGGTTATAAGAAATTGCGCTCCTAATCCACAACCACTTCACCGTTGTAAACCGTGTATATGGTGGACCTGCTGCACTCTGCCGGTTCTGGATTTGTGACTCGCCTGCGATGTGTTATCCCCGTGGTGGTGGTCATGCGGAACACATACTACTGTAATAAACGATTCGGAGGCATCTGTCTTTTCTTTGACTTGCGCACGTCAGTGCCACCTATCGGCTTTTTTTTCCTGCATTAAAAAAATTCCCGTGACCTAACGATGCTAATCCTGCAAACTGATTTTTTTTCGGTTATTTTTCCGGTTTTTATGAGTTTTTGAAGTTTCTACGGACTTTTTGCCCACCCTGTATATACATTACAGTATACAGGGTGATTATAAAAAAACTATCCCGACATATGGGCCCCTAACTATCATACCATTCACAGAAACTGAATGAAATTTTGGCATAAGGTATTTTGATGTATGCGCTCAAGAATGATATGGAAAAGAACAGTGTCACTCTAACAGTTACGGTTACAGTGAGAAAATTTCGAAAATATCAAATGGCAACACCAAGTTTTTTGTATCGGAATGTGATCTCCATTGTGAAAAACCCTAAATAGCGTTCGAACGGCAACTGTAGCATGAAAATCACCGGCGGTAGATAGGCTAAAAGTGAGGACAACCAATAAGGACAGAGAAGCAGCATAAAATAAAGCATTTTATTGTGTTTCCACATGACCTTGTGGAGGACTAATCAGGCTGGGATCTCAGCCGAAGAAACGGTGTGACGAATGAAACGAACATTAATGCTCTGGTGCACGGCAAAGTCCTTTTTACTTTTTCCTTGCCTAGCTCCGGGGATTTTCGTGCTACAGGTGCCATTCCAACACTATTTAGTGTTTTTCAGTATGGAGATCGCATTCCAATACAAAAAACTTGGTGTTGCTATTTGATATTTTCTCACTGTAACCGTAACTGTTAGAGTGACACTGTTGTTTTCCATATCATTCTTGAGCGCATACCTCAAAATACCTTATGCCAAAATTTCATTCAGTTTCTGTGAATGGCATGATAGTTAGGGGGTCCATACGTCGGGATAGTTTCTTTATAATCACCCCGTATATTATATTACATGTGCAAACATTATTGAACTGGAACAACTGCTGCTGTCATCTATCAAATAATAAAACATACAACTGTCGTGATTTTTCCATTGCAATTGATGACCGACTTTTGAGTAATGTGTCGCATGGAGAAAATTAATTGTGTATGATATTAATAAAATGAAATATGCGTGTGTATCTTGTTTGGCAGAGCCATTTGAAAATTCATTTCTTTGCAGCTGCTCTGAACTCCTATAAACAAAGTTGATGTCAACAAGATTTTCTTTTCTCACCCACACGCTTTGATCTACTTTGGACACGGATGGGGGGGGGGGGTCACTTATCGTTCGTGGTGAATATACGCATTTCCAAAGAATTCGCACTTCTGCTTGAGCAGCTTGTTGGGATGAAGTAATATTGGTTTCATCGAAAGCGACGAGCCGAAAAAGTCTGAGGATTATCACGAAGACATGAAGGCAAAGTTTTAAAAATCTGGTTCTCGAAAGAGTAATGCTCATTTTTGATTCAATTAGCCTCATTATGACAGACACTATAGATCCCGTGAGAAAGCCTGGCCTGGGGGGCCTATTAAAGATCCCAGTCCAGGGGCTCCTGCTGCTTGATGTTGGGGTCATGGCTCACAACCTACGCACGGATAAAAAAAAACCGAAATTGTCTTGACAAGAAACAGGATATCAACAACAGGTTGAAGTAAATAAACGAAATAATGTGGACGACTCTCTCCTCAAATTGGAACTGCTACAGCCCGTGGATAATTACGAAATATTTGATTATACAGACCTGCAAGAAAAGTAGAAAGCGTCAACACAACGGTAATAATTTGTTTCACGTTATAATTGGTAGCATATCCGGCCCAGGAAGATCATACGGCGTAAATTAGCTCAGAAATAATAAGAAAAAAATGAGGATTTCTCACTCTATCTGCCGTAAAATAATAAACAACTCGCACAAGCTTTTGTAATGACCAGTATTTTTTTGTATCATCCAGAAATAAAAATTTTCCTTTCCCCGCGAGCACCTCGGTGCTCACCCATGGGCCCCACAACCTGAAGCCACACTCCCTTGACCGAGATATTTGGTGCTCCTCCTCTGTAGCGAATTTAATAGGGGGGTCATTCAAGTATTACGTCAGCATCGATGGGAGGGAGGGGGTTTCTGATTTGCTGACTTTTGATGACAAGGGAGGGGGGTTTGGATGATGCTTACGTCATCAACCACCCTTTTTGAAAATATGAAATATTTTTAATGGCATATTACTTGGTGCGTCAAAAAAGAGAAAAACCTTTCGATCGTTTGTGGGCACATGAAGTAACATTCCCTCCTATTGATAAGTGCCCGGCAGAGCCACTTTAGTGATCTCTAAACGTTTCGCGGATCCAAGTGGTCTGGAAATGTGTTCGTGCCGCTTAAGTGCTCTGGAACTGTGCCACTCATCACTCAAGTGATCCGTAATTATATGCCACGGATGACTTAAATAATCTGAGAATGTGCCGCGGGTAACTTCAGTGATGTAGAACCACACTGGGAGCCACTTAAGTGCTCTAAAACTACATCAGATGTCATTCAAGTAGGACTCCCTAGGCTGGGATGTTTGGCGATCCCCAGGTCAGTCTGTTCACTGGCCCCTCTGTTATGAATTTATAGTGTTAAAAAAAAAGATAATCATCTCGGGTGCCCCAGACTGGAGCATGCGGTGATCCCTCGGTTGCGTAGGGGCTTCCACGCTAAAATTTGGCTCAACGATTTATGACTGTAAATACGTATATTCCTCTTTCATTTGCCCTGGAGCTATGATGCTTTTGAGACGGCAGTAACAACCCTTTCTTGGGATAGCTATTCAAAAAATTTTGTGAGTTAGTTCCGTAGAACAGCCTCGTTATCATTAAGGGGTTCCGCGGAACAGCCTTGTAACTACGAAGGGTTCCGTGGGAAACTTTAAGTTGGAGATCCCGGTTCTGGGACAGAGTACGCTGTTACGATTCAGATTAAACTGAAGAAGGTTTTTTTTTGTAATTCTGAACACGCATGAGTTTGACGGTAAAATGGACGATAGCAGTGATTAGATTTGAGAGGAAAACATGTGAAAACAATTCCCCTCATTACATGAAAGATCCATCATATCTGGCATCACGCCATCTTGTCTTCGAGAGCGAAAACTCGAACCCGTTTTGAATAAGTCACGACACAGGAGTATAATACACTGCTGGCCACCGTAAATGCAACACCCTGAAGGAAGCATGCAAATAATATGAAATTTACAACATGCATTAGCGGAGGTGAGATATGCAAATGATTAGAATTTCAGCGCAGACGCACATCACGCGCGCCTGTGGCGCCACTTCAAAGCGCTATTTAAGGCTTGGAGATTTCGACGATTTGAAGTACGGCAATTGTGTTTTTCTTGTGGTTTTTTCAAAAAAGCGATCAATTATGCCTCGTAGAAAACAGCGATCATCTTTTGATCAAGTATCCGAGTTCGACAGAGGAAGGATAGTGGCCTACCGAGATTGTGGATTATCTTTCAGGGAAATCGGTAGTCGTGTTGGACGAAACCAAACAACTGTAATGCGGATATGTGATCGTTGGATGCAGGAGGGTACGACGGACCGACGTGTTCGATCGCATCCACCTCAGTGCACCACTTCACGTGATGACAGGCGTATTGTGCGTATGGCAGTGACGGATCGCTCAGCCACATCACGAACCATAGCACAGCACATTTAGTCTGTACCGCATCATCCAGTGTCTGCGCGTACCATTCGACGCCATTTACAGCAGAGTGGTCTGTCCGCAAGACGTCCATTGCTTCGTCTACCCTTGACGCAGAACCACAGACGTCGCCGCCGCCAATGGTGCGATGAAAGAAGGATGTGGACGGCACAATGGAATGAAATTGTCTTTACTGACGAGTCACGCTTCTGTCTGCAACACCACGATGGTCGGATTCGAGTCTGGAGACACCGTGGAGAGAGGATGCTGAACAGCTGCGTTATGCACCGCCACACTGGTCCTGCACCGGGTATTATGGTATGGGGCGGTATTGTATATCACTCTCGCACTCCTCTAGTACGCATTGCCGGTACTTTAAAAAGCCAGCGCTACATCTCCGAGGTGTTGGAGCCAATTGTCCTTCCTTACCTTCAGGGCTTGCCCACAGCCATATTTCAACAGGATAATGCGCGACCACACGTGGCACGCATTGTCCAAAGGTTCTTCGTCAATCGCCAGATTGAATTCGCCGATAGAAAACATGTGGTCCATGGTTGCTCAACGATTGACCCAGATTACATCCCCAGCTGCCACACCAGATCAACTTTGGAAACGCGTGGAAGCTGCTTGGTCTGCTGTACCCCAAGAACACATCCAAAGTCTCTTTGAATCAATGCCGAGGCGTGTGGCAGCGGTGATTTCCAACAATGGCGGCTACTCTGGCTACTGATTTTGGCAGGAACCAAACTTCACAGAAGTCTATAAATTTAATCATTTGATGCTTGGTCAACCAACATGTTATCTACAAAATAAATATTGTTGCGATATCTCTTGTCTTTCTTGGTGTTGCAATTTGGGTGGCCAGCAGTGTAGATCGTAGCATTTCATTATGCCTACTGATTTCGATCGGCAACCCATGTTAAGGTGAGTCAGCGCTGGCTTACGGAAAATTCACCGCCAACAGTTCGACACGAGTCAGTGAGCCAGCAAATGAGCGAGGAATGACCGAGTGAGTGAGTCAGTAAATGATACAGTAGTTATAGTGAGTGACTGAGTGATTAGTGTTGGGGGGGGGGTGAGCAAACTAGTGAGTGAGCGAATAACAGAGTGAGTGGCCATGTGATTAAGTGTGCTACAGAGTGATCAACCTAATGAGTTGATAATAGAATGAGTGACCTGGTGAGTTGATGATAGAATGAGTGACCTGGTGAGTTGATGGTAGAATGAGTGACCTGGTGAGTTGATGACAAAGTGAGCGACCTAGTGAGTTAGTGAGCAACCCAGTGAGTTAGTGAGTGACCTAGGAATTAAGTGAGGGACCGAGGGAGTAAGTGAGTGACCTAAAGTGACCTAAAACCTAGTGATGAGTGAGTGATATAATGAGCGGCCTAGTGAGTGAGTGATATAATGAGTGGCCTAATGAGTGAGTGATATAATGAGTGGCCTAGTGAGTGAGTGAGTGATATAATGAGTGAAGTAGTGAGTGAGTGATATAATGAGTGAAGTAGTGAGTGAGTGATATAATTAGTGACCTAGTGAGTGAGTAGTATAGTAGTAGTAGTAGTCCCCAGAGCATGCGTTTCGCGATGCTGCTTATGTCAGATATGGTGAGCGAACCCACGAACGCATTCAGCTATCACCTGACATCCACCTTTCGTCTCCTCTGGACTCAGAGCCTGCATTTCGCGATTTTCACCCACTCCACGTGGTTTGCGACGCCATGTTCAATTGCAATTTTTGTTCCTTTTGATGAGTACTAACATCCCTCTGAGTTTGTCGGTCCATTAACAGAACACCCTGTATACATGTGTGTGAAAGCACTTTCTTCGCACATAAACACAATCCCTGCACAACTGACTCGCCCATGAAACCGTCCTCAAATTCAAGGTGAAAGTGTGTACCTAACAGTGTCCGTGCATATCTAGTATTGTGTGTAAAATTGGTGTCGCCATCTATATTTTAAATTGGGAGTTAAATGCAACGACAGAAAATTTGTATAGGTTTTTGGGGGAGGGATTCCGTTGCTATCTGTGGAGAGATTTCTTTAAATGTAGACCCCGCGTCGGCAAAAAAGTGCCTAAACGTCACGCGGTGGAAACCACCAGCATAGGGATGCCCAATGTTTCTAAATGCTAAAAAGAATCATGAATCATGCTATATCTAAATTTCCATGACTGGGTTCAAGTGAGACATTCCCTCTTCTAGGTAGAGAGAGAGAGGATTGAAAGAAGATGTCACAAAAATGGTGCCTAGGTGGAACCACTGCTGTGTGTGTTTCAATACTTTTGGACCTGACTGTATCAATATTTTTTCTCTCAGCGAGACGAGTTTCATCGTTCCTAACCTCTTCCAGGTCCCCCCGGAGACACATCATCATCATCGGACATACGAGAATGTGTGAGTGCGTGTGACGTTATTCGTGTGTGTGTGTGTGTGTGCGTTCCCGTGTCCATCCCATTATCGACCGGAAATTTCGCGGAAAAAGAGTCAAAGATAGATTTCTATTCGTGCTTATGAGAGTGATGGCGATGGCAAAAAGAAAGGAGTCAGACACGCCACGAGTTCAGAATCTATAGCTTTCGTTATTTTTCCAAGAAATTTCCAATCGATACTGGACTCATGGAAAAAAGCACACACGATGGCTAAAAGCCTACAAGACAATGAGCAGCGCTCGCTCCCTGGCACCGTGAGTTCAAAGACATCAAGGTTTCTTATTTCACTTTCCCGTGACGTGTGGTCAAGGGCATCGGAGTTTTTCCCACTCACGTCCTTCACGGATTAATTCGACCAGCGGGATCCATGTCGGGTATGATCCGAACTTACGTGCGGAAGAGTCATTAATGGACACCAATGCCGAACCTATTCATTAAGTGAAGTTGGATCTAAGACTTCGAGAAACTATAAAGAATATAAGGTGGAATATAATGAAATATCATTTCCAAGGCCCTTGCATATTCCTAGAAATCCGTAAAGGCCGCTACACACTACGCTGACGTGACGTGGTCCCACAACACGTCATATTGACGTCAAAATCTGATTTGTGATAATTCTGTGACGTTGGAATGACATGTCCACGTGATTTCCACGAATCATAATTCGACTTGAATCTGACGTCACGTAAGCGTAGTGTGTAGCGGCCTTAAGACTGTGTCCCTAAAAATGCGCAGTAGTGCATCAATAGAAATGCGTAGGAACCGATTTATCACTAGACATGCGTACGATACCTATTTGCTTTTAGCCCGGGATTACACTATGAAAGTTTGATATAAAAGCTCTTTTATAAAACTTGAGAAATCCAACCAATAACCATATCGGTTACATTCGATAAAAGGCAACTGATGATCTCATTGGTTGCATTTTTCCAGTTTTGTAAAAGAATTTTTATATAATTTTTATAGCGTAATCCTGGCATTGTCCCACGATGATTGCTCATTCCGTACTCCCTTGAAATGCGTAGGAGACATGCGTAGTGCTGCCTTTAAGGCATGGGCCTACCCAAGCCTCGTGATAATGAGATTTGGTGCTATGATTTTTTCGAAACTACTGTGGAAACTCATTATAACGTACCGTATTACAACGAACGCCGCTTATAGCAGACAGTTGAGAAAATTGTAATAATAATAATACAGGGTGCTCGACGAGTGTTACGGATGCGTTGCATGTGATTATAGCGGCTTGCCAGCCAAAAAAATTAAGATTAATGCAGTATATACGTCAGGGCCGTAACTGGGGTTTTTACCGCCCGGAACAGCTGCCCCCTACTCCATCTAGTTCCGGCCCTGGTATGCGTATACATCTTTTTCAAAGTCAACCTACATTGAAGGCTCATTCATTCAAACCACGAGCACCACTCTAGTATATCCCCATGGGCAATTTAGTACCGATTGAGTTGTGCCGGAAGTATGTATAGCTACCTAACGGTCTAGTGTCGTGTTTGAATTTTCACTGCTGCCATCTATGAGTGAAATGTAATGATAGGATTGATTATTTGTATCGTTGTAGGCCCGTTGCTCTCTGTTGCGAGACTTTTCAACGGGGAGATCGACTCATTCACGCCTCGAAGTTGAAAACCCACAGATAACGAACTTTGGCCGACCACCACTGTGGGGTTCGAACCCGGGTGCTCGTGATGCGAGTCTGTCGATGTGACCACGCGGCCACCACAGCGGCTACATTGAACGCTGTTTTTTATTTGATGAATAATGTAAATAAAGAATATAGCTAACGATGTAATTTCATTGATGTACGCCATACATTCTCAACCTATGACCCTCAGGTCAAATATGGCCCCTCAGAGTCATCTGCCGTGGCCAGCGACAAATAATTAATCCACTCAAGTGGCCCACAAAATATCATCATATCACTGAGGCAAGTGACCCGCGACAAATTTCCAGATCGTTCGAGTCGCCCGCGGTACGCTTCCAGATTACTTTAGTGGCTCCCACCACATTTACAGATCACTTAAGTGCTACGCGACACATTTACAGATCACTTTAGTACCACATGTGCAGTTCACTTAAGCCCCGCGGCATTTTTATAGATCATTTTACTGGCTCTTAGCAAATTTCCGGATCATTTAAGTGACTCGAAGCGCATTTCCAGATAACTCAAGGGGCCCGCGACATGTCTCCAAACTAATTAAGTCGCGCCCTCGCTCCCCAAAAGGTTGACCACAGTTTTTTTCTTTGTTGGACCACAGTTATTAACTGGATTTTCATTGAAACCGACGACCTTCAGCCCCCTATTAGTCCGTTATAATGAGTTTCTATTGTATGTATGTGAGTCGATTGGGAGGTTGTTCCAGTTAGGTAGGGATCCCAGAACATCACGTTGACCGGGGACCCATGGCGTTGTTAAGAATGCCCTGCGCATGCGTATCTCCTAGAAAATGACTAGGAGAATGCTCGGTAGGTGTATGCGTACTCTTCGAAACACGTAGGAAGCTCGCGTGTCTCTAGAAATGTTCTCCAGCGTTTGGACATAAGTAGCCCGCCTTTAGAATGTGATAATAGTATCCCAGCTTATACCTAGAAATGTGTAGGCTGCAGAATAAAGAAGGAAAGTATATTTGAAACCCACATAAGAGAGAGAGACCTGCGTATCCAGTATTGTATGCCCATACTGAGCTGGTCTCTGATTTTGACGCGTGAAGGGAGAGTTCAATTTTCAAGGGGGGGGGGGGGAAAGGGGGAGGGAAACTAGCTAAAATAGAGCAAAAGACGCCAACGGAAAATACCAACCTGCTTCTTTTGCCTGCGACCTTTTTACTGGAAAAAAATGGAATCGCCCATCGTGACGCAGCCAGAGGCCAACTCAGCGTGGGTGTACAATACCTAGAAATGCGGAAGAGGCTTCCGTAGTACTAGGGATTCGTAGGAGGTTTGAGTATGCCTAGAAATATGTGAGAGGCTTGTGTATCGCTAGAAATGCGTAGTATGTTCGCTTATCCCTAGGCCACCACCACCCACCGGACCAATCTTGACCTCCCCACTCTGTCCCCATGGGGTAAATAAGCTGGTTTGCCACACAAGAGCGTGGGGTCAAGGTGGAAGAACACTAACCGTACTCGACGAGTAGAAATCGAACCATCGTACACAAAATGGGTGCGAATGCATAAGGCAGGTGCACAAACGCACACCGCCAGCAGGCCACGAGTGGGGGGGGGGCCCACAAGAAGAAAACAAAAAACAAAAACATTATCCCCAGACCAGGACTGTACAAATTTCAAAAAATTTGCATGCTCGATCGGGCACGCAGCTAAAAATAGCAGATGCCCGAATCAATATATTACATGCCCGGAAAATCTCTCTCTTGTAGAATCAGAGCCGATTTACGGTATGGGACCGAACTTTGGGCAGGCACGGTCCTAGGATAGTGCGGTCCTAGGATAGGACTGAGAAACGGAGACACAACGGGAATTCACTGATTAAAATCGGGACATTTCGGAGGGCATAGTGTCGAATTGTAAGGCAATGGTTTAAGTTACCTATTAGCACTAAAAGCCTGGACCTTGTACGGCTTAGTTTTTGTTCTTAGACCTTTTTTTCTCATTGCAGACCGCTGAAATTAAGTGAAAATTTTCGCAAACCGGCACAAAGGGACGGGGGGCGAATGGTGAATCGGTGAAAGAAAAAATATTTAAGGGGAGAAACTTTCCCTGACCTCTTTCTAACTGATTATATTTCACTTTTATACCTTTCTATGAAATACGAGAAAACGGGTTAACTTAGGGCCTCTGCTGCCATCTAGTGAATTAAAACAAAACTATCTGTTGTAATTCTTAAAGTTAAATTGTTGTTGGCACTGCAGCTAGCAGTAACTAGGCAGGTGAATCTGGTGCACCCACTTGGAATAGGGGCCTAAATGGGCAAGAAAGGGGCTAAATGCGAAAACAAGACAAAGGAATGGCTAGTTACGGTACTCGTTGTTGGTTATATAAATTAATGTGCAGCATGAATGATGAACAACATACGGTTTCACAATGTATAAATCCCAAGCGTCACAATATCGGTCACTATACAGGATGGGCAAAAAGTCCATAGGAAACTTGACGAAAAACCGGAAAAGGGGTCATTCAAGTATTACGTCGGGGGGGGGGGGGTTCGGATTTGCTAACTTTTGATGACGACGGGGGGGGGGGTTTGAAGGTTGCTCACGTCATCAACCACGGTATGTGCAATCATTAAGGCCGCCCTTCAAACCAGTGACGCAACAAATCGATTTAAAACTGAATTGTTGTGTAGATTTGTACCTTCTGAGATATGCACGACTGCATTCAAGGAGCCCCTGGGTCGTGACTCATAGCTTAAGAACCCCTGCATTAAGATGTTCTAGCTCGTTTGTCGAAAGATGTGTGTTTGACATTGCATATTGTCATTTGTTGGATCCAAAATACCAGTTTGGCGAGTCAGCAATCCACTAATTTGGCACAAAAAATAAACAGTTTCAAGATCGTCTGTCAGCATCTGGAGCATAGTTTCCAAAACTTTTTTGTTCCACCGCCCCCCCACCTCTTCAGAAGTATTTTTTGTCTCATCGCCCCCACTCAAGTGAATCCATAGGATACTATGTTACACCCGTAGCTTCTCTCGCCCCCTCCCGCACCATTTCATCGCCCACCAAGGGACATTGCCCACTTTGGGAAGCACTGATATGAAATGGCGAGTTGTGTGATGATTTTTCGCCAACAAATAACAATATATGACAACATGTGTATTAGAAAGTGCTGAAATCCATTTTTCCAATTTTATTACTTTTTCATGAGAGTATTCCCCCCCCACCACCACCCCCTCCCAAAATTTGGGGACTGGTGCTCGTTGTGACGAAATTTGTATTCGCAGTTCGAAATTCTTAGAAACTTTTAATCACAAAAATCTTTAATTTTAACGAATTCGTAAAACTTTTCACCGGATAATTCTTAATATAATAAATTTTCCATTAGATAATTTTTGCAAAATTTATCATGGGCTTGGAATTTTTCACAATGTGTGTATTTGTTGATAAATTTTATAAAATATATATATATATATATATAAAATTCCTAGAGATATTCCACCGGAGATGTGATTCTTAAAATTCTTCATAATATATTTCTCAGAAAATTTTCCCCGGATAGTTCTTAGAAATTTTTAAGAATGTATTACCGCATACTTCTTAGAAAGTTATAAAAACGCAATTCATACCACATAATTCTACTAAAATCTTTACTGAATAATTCATAGAAATTTTCATCACATAACTCTTAGAAATTTTCATCATATAGTTCTTAGAAATGTTTCATCATAAATTCTTAAAAAATTTTAGCCATATAATTCTTAAACTTTTTATACGGTTAATTTTTAGAAAATTTTCAAAAAAAAAAATTGAATTTTTCTAACTGAACATAATTGAAGGGCTACCGTGCTTGGTAAACTAGGTTGATATAGCTCTAACATTTGGTGTGGGGAACACTAAAGGCTAGAACCCCCCCCCCCCCCCCACACATAATTTCGGTGAATAATAATTCGCAATACTAGAAAATCAAAATAAGGGGATCAGCTTTTCCGAAGGGGGGGGGGAAGGGCACTTAAACTTCTATTCGTGTGTAATTAACCGGGCAATCGTGTGATAGTTAGATGTGGTACCACAACTTTCGATAGTAAAATTTTCTCCATATAATTCTTAGAAAAAAATTTACCATATAATTCTTAGAAAAAAAATTAACCGTGTAATTCTTAGAAAAAAATTATCATACAATTCTTATAGAATTTTTTCCCACCATTTTCTTATTAAACATTCTCCTTCCTATAATTCTTCGAAACTTTTCAATGATTCTTAGAAAATTTTCTCCATATAATTCTTGGAAAATTTGCACCGTTCTATATTCTTTCGAATTTTTCATCATATAATTCCCAATAATTTTAATTCCTGAAATGCAGATTTTTCGAAAGTTTCAAAATAATTTGAATTTTTGAAATTTTCCAATTTTATATAATTGGGGGGGGGGGCGTTTCCATCCTCCATACAGATAGAGGTCTAGCCTGTAGGGACGGGGGTCCTGGGGGAGAAACTTTGTATTTTTCAATTTTTTACATTATAGTACCTGAGTACGATGGCCCTGACAGAAAAATTTTGTAGCGATTTATAATTAGTAATAATAACACTCCCCTCACAGTATGAATAATCAATTTTTGTTACTCACCAGTGTAAATTAATATAAGAGAAGATAGATTCATGTTTTTTAAAGTCTTCTCCTCTTCATGTTGGGTATCGATGTCTCCAACACACAACAAGAACCAATCATGCCACCTTTATCAGCTGAACCGGCCATTTCCAGTGTCCGTCCGGGAGAATTACGTCCACTTTATTGTCCGCGTCCAAAACACAGAATAACTCTTTTCCACGTGTTTCCACAGGACTTAATGTATCGCAATTTTTTTTTTGCTTGTTTTTTTGTTTCTACGTCGGCGCCTGTGTCGAGATTTTTTTGTGTG
This sequence comes from Pholcus phalangioides, assembly GCF_987345545.1. Taxonomy (NCBI): domain Eukaryota; kingdom Metazoa; phylum Arthropoda; class Arachnida; order Araneae; family Pholcidae; genus Pholcus; species Pholcus phalangioides. The sequence goes on from NW_028301605.1 coordinate 22,784,614, forward strand.
CATGTGGTGGCGTAACTTCGCCAACATTTGATGTCCTGGAGCAGGATTATTATTATTATTATTATGAGGCGGAGGGTCACGCGTTCATTCTACTAACGCGCGTGGGTGGAGGTCCGTTTTTCCCACGGGAGATTATACGGAAAAAAAGAAGGAAAACTGGGTGAAACCAATGAAATATGATTTAGTTGATGGCTTGTCCCGGAATGGGGGTGAAAAATGGCGGTTTTTCGTTGCTTTGGCTTCAAAAAATTCACTCATTGGATTGACGTTGGCGAGGTAATTTGCGAGATTAGTATCATTTATCTCAGAAATTTTCTAAAAGAATTCATCAATTTTGAGAAAATAATTTTTTTCCAAAATTTAATTTAACTATTTTAATTGTAGAACATAATGATTCCCGTATACGTAAGTGATTATTTCTCAAATTTTGATGGATTTGTATATGCTCTGATTTTTATAATTATGCATGATTAAATAATAACTCCATCGTATTAGACCTTCGATTCGCAATACGTAGGAAGTAGTATAACGTATAAGTTAACCCAGTGGATCTCAACCTGGGGCCATATGACCCCCTTGCGGTTCTGGGATACTTTTAGGGGGGGGGGGCATGGAAAGAAAATAAAAGAACGGGGGTGCCATGAAAGGTGATTTAAAGGGCCTCGGAGAGCTTTAAAAAATAAGGCTTTTAAGTGAAATGTGGGGGAAAAAAGTATGGCTATATTCAGAATCCAGTGGAATTGCTCAAAGAACCAGGGCTTCCCTTCAAGCACGGGGCCCCCATCCGGGAATGGCCACAGGATCTTCATGTGCATACATGATTCTCCACAGCTAACATGATGAGGTCTGGTACTATGACTGAAATTTTGAAAGTAAGCATGCAAATTTGTTGTGCTTGTTACTTCCAGCTAAGTGTACGCGGCCTCAGAACATCATTGGAGGATCCCACAATGTCAAGATGGCCTGCATAGAACCTCCAGAAGAGGGAAGCTCACTGAAGCACAGGGGTCTAAAAGTCAACATTATGTATAAAATTTTGTTTTATCACTTTAGTATGGGCATTATCTATATAAAACTAGTAGGAGTTGGACAGATGCGTATTTACAGAAAAAAATGGGGGGGGGGGGGAATAAGAAGATATTAACCAAAGTGGTGTCGTGTTCAGGGGAATGGGTAATCAAAAAAATTAGACGAGAATGGGAGCAGGGTGGCAATACCACAAATTCGCCTTTGCTTCTGGATAAAAGTGGATGAGGTGAACGGGAGGGGGGGTTTCTCTGAATAACGACGGGGGCCGCGAGAAGAATGGGGGGCCATGGGTGGAAAAAGGTTAAGAAACACTGAGTTAACCTATTAGTATAACTTATAACCTAACGCATGACCTATTAGTATTAGCATAAGGAGGGATTTTTAACCTATGGGTCGCGGGGCTTCCGAGATGGGCCATTCAAATCAACTTACAGCGAGATTCTTGAGCTATGGGTCACAGCCAAGTACTAAAATTATACGGTACAGTACAGCAATTAAGCGGTGCATGTACTGTATAATTCTTGAGGAATTTTCTATTGCAGTCGTCAGAACTTTTTTCTTTTTACATCAACATTCTTAGGAATTCTTGGAACGTGCGATTCTCTTGAAATTTTTTATCGTAATTTGATTTTTTTAGTTTACTGCGCAATTCCTAGAAATGTTTTTCGTTTGTTTTTCGAAGGTTTTATTTTACTGTATAGTGGTGATTGCTTCTAATTTTCAACGATTCCTCAATCGTTACGATTTCCTTACTGTAATTAAAAAATAAATAAATTTAATTACATTTTTTTATTGTGTTTCAACGATAAAATAAAAATCTATAGTTTTTCGTATTTCTTACGAATTTTCATTTTCAACTCGAAAAAGAATTTTTGTTTTGTGATTTTTAAATTTATAAATTGCCCATTTTATAACTCTGGCATTCATTATAAAATATTTCAAAATTGAAGCTATTGGCATTCTCATTCTCTAAACTTAATTTTGGTCTTACTATTAAAATAGATTAAATTTTCTGATACAATTCAACATTTCAAGATTCCATAGAAAAAAGGAAAAAAACAACAATTTGAACTAATATTACGAAAATTTCAGATACCAATGAAGTCATTCATTTAGATGTTATCATCATAATTATAACTACAGTAGGATATCGATTATCCGGTGTAGTCTCTTGGCGTCACGATGTCGCCAAACTTTGCCAAGTTCGTTGCCAATTCCGGCCATATTTACAGGGAAATGCGTTAATTTTCATTTTTAAGTAAGGTAAGGACTATGTGCAGGCGAAACATGACATAATAAATGATAAATAATAGCTATTTGCATAATTTTCGTAAGAATATTTATATTCTTAGACTTCCTTTTTCTGTAATAAATTTTTGAAAACGTATAATACAGTACATAACAAACATACACATTTATGTATAAAGTACTGACCTGCACCAAGAGGTCACAAAATATGAATATGAGCGTTTATTGGTATTAAAATGGTGTTTTTGATGGTATGATGGGGGTAGGAAGTGAGCATTTGGCCTATCCGGTTTTTCTGTTACCCGGCCCATCCTTCGGCCGGATAGTTCGGATTCTACTGTCCTTCCCTAATCTAATCATTTCTTCAAAGAAGGAGCTAATCAAAATTAACAAATACGATAATCACCATCTCGGCCGTAACACCCCCTCTCCCCCCCTAAAAGGCATGGAATCGGATAGCTCCAATGCAGAAAGAAAAATTAATATCGAAATTCCAGAGGAAAAACAATCCGCTCTTTCCAATATAGGTGAGAGCATCCGGGTCACGGCCGTCCCGATCTCGCACGGGGATCGGTCGGCAATAGCCGTAAAAGATTTTTATGCTCAGCTTAACGACATTTCGCCCAACGTCGTGCTGACAACTCAGGGTTGAGCAGTTGATAAATTATTAGTCCTCTACTTGTCAACGCGCTCCTTTCTCTCTCAGGTACATTCGGAGCACACACAAAAACGTATGAAATAAATCCAACTCTCTCCGTAAAATTACTGCAAATATGGGTGGTGGTATTATTATTACTGATGTAATTTTCTTTTTACTATCTGCCTGTCTCTGGAACGTGTGGCGGGCATTTCGGATCGTAAAAATGTTAACAAACTTCCACACACGCTCCCTCTACTTTTTATGAAGGTTTCGAGTGGTGAAATTACTGATTTTTCACTCCAAGGTCCACGCTTACATTTGCTAATGGTCAGTGTTTTAGGGTCACTACCGACAGTTTCCTCCGGTTTTAAGTATTTGGGAAAAAAAACCATTTCTTGTGTATAATAACATGACCATGATGCCATGTAAATCATATCACGACTGTTGGGAATGGGAATTATTCAGCTTATATTCTCACCCTGTCCGGATAATATCTTTTCCTGATTAGCCATATCTTTGGAATAAGACTAAAATTTTTTTTTCAATATTTCTCTTAGATATTACACAATTTGTGGAGGATCCTATAGCGATTCCGTGCACACCGAAGCCACGGGGACGAGGGAGACACATTGGGCAATTGTACCTCACTGATTTTTCTAAAAGGGGGCATTTGCTTCCCCGTGGTTTTGATTATCTGTCACCCACTCAATAAGGCCGTATCATTTGCAGATTAAAGTCTTACGTCTACGAGCCAAGGATTTAGTTAATAATACAACATAGTTAAAACATATTTCAAGTGAACATAGTGAAAACATAAGACAACCATAAATACATTTTATAGGCATTGTATAATATTTTATCATGTACATATAGGCCCTAGCACGTGACAACTAGAAGGGTTGTCACGTGCTAGGGTCTTCAACCAATCTGAATATTTGTATGTTTGTATGTTTATGTCGTTCCAACAAATGTTTGTTTGTTTTTTTCTGAATTACTGGTACCTTCCTTGCTCTTTTTCTGCCGACCCCAAGCTTTTTTTTCTCTAAATATTTTTCCTCCTTCCTTGCCTCTTCCTGGGGGGAAGATTGGCAACGTTCGAGACGTTTTTCATCGCCGAAAGTTGCCCTTGCGGGTGATTCTGTGGGTGGGAACAAATCAGGTAGGAGCGAATATTAGTGAGTCTCTGTCAGAATACCGGGATTTACTATTATCCGCTAGGGAGGGGGGTTCAGATGTGGCAGTGATTCCAGTGCTGCCAAGGGGTAGTAGGGGATATAGGAGTAGGATCCACCAATTCAATATAGGCCTGAAGGACATTTGCTCCTCACTTGGGGTCACGTTCTTGGAGCTTCCCGCATTTACCGATAGGTGGCTTCGTTCGGATGGGATCCATCTAAATAAGAGAGGGGTCTGGGAGGTTTACGATAGTCTTAGGTCAGGTTTTTTACTCCCAGACCACGTAGTCGGGAATGCGGGTTAGTTAATGATAATCACAACAGTACTGACGGGGAATTACCCACCTCTGACTTGGATGGCTTCTCGATTGACAACAAACCACCGGGCAAATTAAAATGTGTGTTAATAAATGCCAGGAGCTTGGGTAACAAGAAAGATTTTTTAGAAACTATGATAGTTGTGGAGGACTTGGATCTTATAGCCATTACAGAATCTTGGGCAAGCGATGGGGATGAATCTTTCTTACACATCTCCGGATACGATACTTTTTTGAGAAATAGATCTGATAGGAAAGGGGGTGGAGTGTTGATATACGTGAAATCATGTTTGAAGGCTAGAGAGTGTAACGTGCAGAGAAGTGATATTGAAACCATATGGGTTGAACTTGAGAACAAAAGACGTCATAAGCTTATTGTTGGGGTTTGTTACAATCCACCGAATAGGGATCAAAACTACATCGCCAAAATGCATGATGAAATTTCCTACATGTGTAAGCGAAAGAGGGTTCTCATACTAGGGGATTTCAATTACCCGGGTATTGATTGGGAGAACCTTTCATCTGGAAATCAGTATGAAAGAGACTTTCTTAAGTTGGTGCTCGAAAATTTTTTGTATCAGCATGTATCAGAAGCCACTAGGGGTACTGCTATTTTGGATTTAGTTCTTACTAGTTCTGAGGATCTAGTTGAACATGTTTCGGTGGGGGAAGAGTTTTCTTCCAGTGATCATCGTATCGTCAGATTTCACTGTAACTTTTCCTCGGGTGAGGTTGATAACAAAAGACTGGTTCCTTGTTTTCGGAGAACTAACTTTGATGTTTTGCGAAGAAGGTTAGCGGAAGTTTTCAAAGACCGGTTGGAATCAGTAGGGGTGGTAAGTCAATGGGGAGAATTTAGTACGAAGCTGTCCTCTGTTTTGCACGACGTCATACCCTTTGTTCGAAAAAAGCGTGTTTGTACATCACACCCTCTATGGTTCACGGATAGCGTGCGGAACCTTTATCTTGAAAAGAAAAGAGCATTCAGAGAGTATAAAAGTGGACGAGGTGACCTATCATTGTTTACTGATAAAAGAAGACTGTTGAAGAAAGCGATAAGGGATAGTAAAAAGCAAGTTGAATCTAGGTTGGCAGATAACATTGGCTCTGACCCAAAATCATTTTTTCGATACGTCAATAATAGATGTAAGGGGACAGTTGGCCCCCTCTCGATAGGAGGCTCAAAAGTAGAGAGCAATGTAGGCATGTGTAGTGCTTTCAATGACTTTTTCGCGTCGGTTTTTAATGGAGATAATGATATTCGATATACGGGTGTTGCATGGGGTAATAAAACGCTCAACGATATTCAAGTGGAAGACGTGGAGGTCCTAAATCTTCTAAGAAATGTATGTGCAAGCAAAGCACCAGGACCAGATGATATCTATCCCAGGGTTCTCAGGGAAGGTGCTAATGAATTGTTGGGGCCAGTCGCACAGATATACAGGAGTAGTGTTGCTGAGGGTATCGTCCCGAGAGATTGGAAACTGGCTAACGTTGTTCCGATATTTAAGAAGGGTAGTAGAGAAGTGGTGTCTAATTATCGTCCAGTGAGTTTGACGAGCTCCCTCTCGAAAATTTTGGAAATTATCATCAAAAGGCAGTTTGTGAAGTGGATAGACGAGAATAATGTATTGTCGGATAATCAGCATGGGTTCAGGAAGGGGAAGTCATGTGTAACTAACCTCCTTTGCTTCTATGATTACGTGACTAAGGCTTTGGGTAAGAGCAAAAATGTCGACGTTGTTTACCTTGATTTCCAGAAGGCATTCGATCGGGTCCAACATGGCAAACTCTTGAAGCGTTTACACGAGATTGGAATAGGGGGCAACTTGCTGAATTGGATAGAATCGCGGTTAAGAGATAGGTCGCAACGAGTTATGGTGAACGGGGAATTCTCTGGTTGGACAGACGTCACAAGTGGAGTTCCTCAGGGAAGTGTCCTTGGCCCCATACTTTTTTCACTTTTTATCGATAAACTCGATCAGGGTATCGATGGAATTACTAGCAAATTCGCAGATGATGTGAAGCTAATGGGGGTAATCGGAAATGAAAGCGATAGGGAGTTGCTCCAGACCAACTTAAACAAGATTGCAGCATGGGCAAATGAATGGAGCATGACGTTTAGCGTAGATAAGTGCATGGTCGCTCATTTTGGTTCGAACAACCCACGGTTCTCTTACGAGTTGAATGGTGTTACTATCCCGGATGCAACTAGAGTCACCGATTTGGGAATTCTCATTGACGAGCGACTTAAGTTTTCTGAACATTGTTCAGCGGTTGTCAAAAAATCGAATAGAATGCTTGGTCTCATTTTCAAAAAGGTCTCTTCGCGTTCTCCTAAAGTCATTCTTCCGCTTTTTCGAGGCTTAGTTCGTCCTGGACTGGAGTATGCTGTAAGGTTTTGGAGACCATACCTACAGAGGGACATAGACTTGGTTGAAGGGGTGCAGAGAAGAGCTACGCGTGTCCTTATTGGCACACAGGGCTTGAGTTATGAAGAAAGACTTCATTTTTTGAATATGTTTACATTGGATGAACGCAGGTGTCGAGGAGATATGATCGAAGTGTTCAAAATTTTCAATGGGATGCATAGGATGGACCATGAACTTTTAGTACACCGCCAATCGACTGCTTTTACAAGGGGACACCAGTATCGATTGGTGAGGGACAATGCAAGGTTATGGTGTCGCAGGGAATTTTTCTCCAATAGGGTTGTTAATAAATGGAATAGCTTACCCCCGGAGGTAGTAAATTGTAACACAATTGACACGTTTAAAAAGAAATACGATAAACATGTTGGGGTAAATCGAGAAGCTATCCATTCTTAGAATAAGACAACCATAAGTATTCTTTATGGGCATTGTATAATATTTTATCATGTGTATATATTGTTTGTAATTTGTGTTAATTGCATTTTTAATTGGGTTGCTGTATTTTTGAAACATATGACAACCATATTTTTATGGGCATCTTTTTATCAGCCACCTCGTTGGGCATTTTGCCTGTTGTGGCGTTGTATTTGTATTTGTATTTGTATTTGCCTTGTTTTGGGGGGCATCAATTTCTGAAATTTTGCTTCCTTGTCTTCTCGAAATTTCTTTCTATTCGTTTCGGAATTTCTGTTTCTCCTCTTCTTCGAATTTTTCTTACTTTTGTTTTCTGAATTACTACTTTCTTCATTTTTCTGAAAGTCTGTTTTCTTCTTTTATCTGAGTTTTTCTTCTTACTTCTATTTCCTGAATTTTTGTTCTCTTCACTTTTTTTGAAATTCCGCTTTCTAATTCTTTCTATTTTTCTGAATTTGTCTTACTTCTCTTTTCTGAATTTCTGCTTTCTTCACGGTACGCTCTTGTGACCGATGAGTGTGTTTTGAATTTAAAAAAGTTTATCAAATATTGCTTATTAACGAGATGTCGAGTTTCCGAAATTAGTTGAACCACTGGTGCAGCAAGTGAAAATCCCTAATTGGATTTGTAGGACCCATGTCAAAAGCCCCTTAGACCCATGTTTGGGCTCCCACCCATATAGGTTAAGAATCTCTATGATAACACAAGCCTCCTCTGATCAATTGCTGCTCACACTCACCAATCTACCAGGAAATGTATAGTCTGGTTATCCTATTCGTTCATATATCCGACCAAGATGGCGGCTGATGCTTCTGTTAGACCGACCAGCGCTATTTTTCCAGTGCCGTGAGAAAAATTTAGGGTACGAAAGATATTAAAAAGAAGAACGGCATAAATTATATCATCGGGTGATCAGTCTCATAATTGTGAAAATGTTGGTGATGAGGGAGAAGCCATGTTGGATCTCTCTCTCTCTATACGAGATCGATGCAAGTTGAAAAATTCCCATGGGGCTCGTTACAGCCTTCAAGGCTGCGGCTACATGAGAAGCAAAAAAATAGGCAATAATAAAATTACGTGAGCATGTGTGTGTGTTACTTACTCCATTTTTCCGCACATTATTATTTTTGGGGGTTGATGGAAGGAGAAAGAATGGATTAATATCACAATCAGAGCTATCGACACATCAAGGTTTTTTTTTTGTCATCGATTTGTAATCAGTGGTTACACCAGAGGTACGAAAAATATTTTTATGCCCGTGTGTGTGTGTATGTTGGTGGCCTATTCCGAAAATAGGCCGATCATTCAAGGACTGGTTTAATGACGTAGCGGCAAATCGGACACATGGAAGTGATTTTCAATGGCCTTCGTGATTTTTGTGTTCGAATCTCGACGTGTTGTGTTTGTCACACGTAAAAGTATTCCAGTCTAGGCTGTGTTAAAAATGATTCAGCTGATATCGACTGAGATGTCAAGCCCTTCTATGTGCGGGTTTGAAGGCAGTATGATACTAAGGGAAAGTAAAAAACGATACATGAATTGTCACTTGGTAGCTGAGTGTTTCGTGAGCTGCATGCAAATAGGCCTACCGCCTTCTATTTTCCTAAATCCTGAACTATCGATGCTTTATGCAGGTGTTTCTTAAAATTTTATTTTCGTTCGTGGCCCGCTTTGGATTACATTTTCTTCTCATGACCTCCCCCCCCCCTCCTTCCTGTGTTATCCAGGGCCCCTCTAACCTCATCCAGGCGTGAGACTCTTTCTATTTGGAGGGCTCATATGCCAATGAATGCAAATCAGTTTTCTGAAAACGAATTTTGTATTGCAAGTGCCTCTTCTCATTGTTAGAACTTTCAGTTGCCAAAGCATTCAAGTCGCTATCTTGAATCTATCAATGGAAAAAAAAAACCATTTTGAATGAAACTTTGTATTTCAGAAGTAACTAATCTAAGACCACCAGTGTATCCAGAAGTAGAGTGGGGGAAGTAATCACCCTCTCAAAATCCGGATAATATGGCAAAACTCGGCCTGTCCCGTAAAATACAGGACGATACGATCTCTGCCTCGGCTTTATTCGCAGCTGAAGATGAATGTACCTCCGCTCCATTCGGAGCTGAATATTTCTGCCTCCACACAATTCGGAGCTGAATATTTCTGCCTCTACACAATTCGGAGCTGAATATTTCTGAATCCACTCATTCGCAGTTTAAGATGTCTGCCTCTGCTCTATTCGCAGCTGAAGATATTCACCTCTGCTCCATTCACTGAAGATGTCTGCCTTTGCTCAGGAACGGATCCAGGGGTGGTTGTGGCCCGGGTCTACGATGATCTTAAGGTGGCCTTGATGTACAAATGGGTAGGGGCAGAAAAGAGAAAGGAATCTCTGCCCGTGCGGGATCTATTTTTGGTGCTCCCGGTGACGTTTCTCAGCTCAACAAATTTCTTTTTACCTTCCAACTGATTTGGCACCCTTTCCTAGAGAGGTGCCCCATGTGGCTGCACACATCGCACGGCCTCTGTGGGGACTGAAGGGCTTCAGCCTAGTTTCTTATAATTTTTGTTTTTTATCATACTATAAATTTTCTTTATCGAGGGAAAAGTGAAAAATCTGGTCTCCAAGGCCCCAACAAAGATCCCAGCCTAGCGACCCCTGCTGCAGGGGACGTGGGTGCGATAAGTGCATCCAGTATAAGCTAGGCCAGTACGTCCTATAGATATTGTGTCTAGGAAGTAATGAGTCCCGTATATACCTGGTGACTCGAAATGTTACGCCGTCCGCCAACAGCATTTTTTTTTTTGCCTTCTGGCATTTGCAGCGAATTGACAAAGGCACTAACAATTTTAAGGGAATTAAAATTAATTTAATACTCTAGAATACTTTAAGACATCCATTTTTAAAAATATTGTCGGTGCTTCTATCTACTTTCAAAATCAAAAGTGCCTTATTTAGTATTAGTATGTGGTGATGACGAAGCTCGGGTATAAAAAATTAAATTCTTCTCATTCAGCTTTGCTGCTTATAAACTGACCTGAAAGATCAAACTTCCAGTTCAGTAATTTTTTCAAGACCCAAGGAGACATCCAAAACAAAGGAAAAAACAACTTTCCACAACAGCAAACGACAGGTATCGTAACAAGTGAATTTTCCCACACTCTACAATATAGTAATGTGCTGCCATCTAATGTCAAATTTAAAAGCGACTCATGTGGTGATAATGAAGTTCAAAGTAAAAAAACTATATTCTTCATTCGGCTCAGTTCCCTATAAACAAAACTCATAAACTGAACTGGGAATTCAAACTGAAAGTTCGGCTATTTTATTTGAGCATAAGGAGACGTCCAAAGCAAAAAACCTCCTAATGAGCAGACGACAGACGGTTTGTTCGGTTCCCTACAAGCTAAGCTCACAAACAGAACTGGAAGTTCGAACTGCCAGTTCAGTTATTTTTTAAGGACACAAGGAGAAGTCCAAAACAAATAACCCGGAGAGAAGCAGACGACAGAGTTTGAGGCTTGCATCGAGCTTATATTACTGGAGGGAGCATCCAGCCGGCGCGACGGCAGCGACATCAAATGTGAGGCGTGACTCGGCGAAAACAAAATTCCCGCCTGGCAATTTGCACAGTTCGGTCTCTAAATATTGGGTTTTAAACATTAAAAAAAAGGACAGAGAACTCATCTAAAGGTGAAAAAAGAGTAAATTATTTTATTCATTAATATTGGAATCATTTCTTTCATCAATTCTTGAATTTTCCTTCATTAATTATCATTTCTAATTCCTATTTCTATTCTTATTATTATTTCTATTCTTATTATTATTTCTATTCTTTCATTACTCATTATTATTTCTTTCATTACTTCTGAAATAATTGCTTTCATTAATTCTGGATTTGTTTCTTTCATTAATGCTGAAATTATTTCTTTCATTGATTCTGGAATTATTTCTTTAATCGATTCTGAAATTATATCTCATCAATTCTGGAAATGTCTCTTTCTTTCATTCTGGAAATGTCTCTTTCTTTCATTCTGGAAATGTCTCTTTCTTTCATTCTGGAATTATCTTTCATTAATTTTATCATTATCTCTTACATTAATTCTAGAATATTTTCTTTCATTAATGCTGGAGTTATCTTTTATTAATGCTGAAGTTATATATCTTTCATTAATTTTGAAATTATCTCATCGATGCTGAAATTATTTTTTCATTTATTGTCTTAAATTCCTGTGGATGCCGTAAGAAAATAACGGGGGATTGTGTTTTTTTTTCACCGAGTCACTTGATGCTCCGACGAAAGATGTTGGGAACACAGTTCTCAGCACTGCCAAGGTGGAGACCGCTGACGTCATACTCTCTCCAGTAATATAAGCTCGATGGACGCTTGATTTATATATTGTTCGTGCTGCTATCTAATCTCGAAATTTCAGGCAACTCATGCGATGATGAAAGAGAGAGAGTTCTTTGTTACTTTCTAGCATAAAATTTTTTCATCAGACGAAAATTTCTGTAACAACATTTGCAAATTTGCAATAATCGATTTTTTATGTAGAAAACATAATTATTTCTCTCCACAAAATAATTCGGACAATATGGATGATCGAACAAATAAGTGAAAATCCGGATTATGGGATCCAATCAAGATAGGGTTACCAAATTCAAAACTGAAAAAGGAGGACGTCGGGTAGGAACCTTAGGCAGTACCGTCTTAACGCATACCTCCCCTCCCCGGGCCGTGCCCGAAGGCCCTCAAGAGAAGAGATGCCTCAGAAAAACGAGACGTAGTTGAATTTTTCGAGAATTTTTCAGGTAGGGCCTCAAAAAAATCCCTTGGCTCGGGGGTCCATGATGCTCTTAAGACGATCCTACCAGCCCTACCCTTGTGGGGGGGGGGGGGGCATGGAATTCCAGTACTTGATTCCTTTAGTTCTATTAATTGACATTAATTAAACAAAACAACAGTAAAAAATTCGAAAAATGATCAAATTTATAGAATTGCAACGTATTATTTGATAAAGAGATGATGAAGCGCATTAAAAGTATGACATAAATTTATGCCTGTTCAATACGGTTCGAGCCACGATGAAGCGTCAGCAGGTAGACCATGATTATTATTATTAATAACTAGGGGGGCTCAACCCCCCCCCCCACTACCCTTCACCACATATCTTGTTTATTTCGTCCCACTTCATCAGCGTGCTATGGAAACGGACGTGTGAAAGCACCAGCTTACTGAAGAAGCGAATTTTAATGAAAATAATAATAAAGCAACAAAAAACAAATGAGATTCATCAAGTACCCCCAGAAAACTTCCCCATGGTGGTCCCCAGATTCAATTCGCTGAATTTCAGTGGGGTCCCACACTGGATATATATCTTGGGCTACCGATGTATTGCAAATTTTACAATGTTAAACAACAAAAATCAATGAGATACATCCAGGGGCACCGAATTAGAACCTGTCAACATTTCCATGGATCCCTGACCTGAAAGCTTGTCGGACACCGCCCTGTGAGGGGCCACGAAAATTTTTCATTTTCATCAATTTTACAACGAATAAAATCCAGGGCCCCACATCCAGTAGCGGGGACACAATACGCAGATTTTTAGTGGGGAATCCAGACTGGATTTATCTCGGTCTTCCGCTGTTGCAAATTCTACAATGTTAAACAACAAAAAAGAATGAGATTCATCCAGGGCCCCCAAAATGAAATCTGTAAACATGGGGCCCCAGACTTGGAAACTTGTCGGTCATCCCCCGGTGCGAGTGCCATGAAAAATTTTCATTTGTATTCGTTTCACCAACGAATAAAATCCAGGCCCACCCACGCAACTACCCGTGACCGAATTCCCAAATTTTATGGGGCCCCCAGACTGGATATATCTTTTGCTTCCGCTATCGCAAATTTTTCAACCTTAAACAGCAAGAAAACAATGAGATCCATCAAGGGCCCCTGGAAACGGAAACTTTTAACTTATACGTGCAATCCCCCCCCCCGGGTACCCCGACCCTGTGTGTTGGGAGCACTGATTTTGTATGCATATAAATCTCGGCATCACCCCTCACCCAAAAGGGCAGGACTGACAGGGGCCACAGCGATTCTTATCACTTTTTGATTTTTCACACTATAAATTAACCACAGAGGGCCCCTGAAAAGCTGGTTTCGGGGCTCACCATCTAAATTCCAGTCTAAGGGCTCTGCTGTAGGATGTAGGAGCCTCTCGAATTTTGTAAAATTAATTTTTAAATGCAACGATCCCTCTCAATGGATCGTGCTTGATTACGATCCGGACTATCAACGCCTTCCTGAAATAATGAAAAAAATGAGTGCAATAAAATGAATTATTTCTGAAAAAAAAATTTCCCCCTTCAAGATTTATGTTCGTAACTCGAAAAGTTTGTAAGTCGGGGAGCAACTACATTAAATTTTTTAGAGGGGGCCACAAAAATTGTTTTTGCATTGGGCCGCGAAATTCTCCTAAGCCCGGACCCGTCTCCGATTTTTGAATTTTAATTTCTCAGGGAATAATGCAGTTAAAAACATGTAATTTGTTCGTTGGGCTCAGAAGAGAAAGAGCAACAACTGCCTGATTGGAAGTTAGAGGACGGGGAGGGAGGGATCGTATAAAAATTTACATTTTTTTTATTTTGTGTACACTGTATTTTCATCCTCAAAACTCGTACTGGGTGATTTCTGGTCACATTTTGAGAATTTTTAAAATTAGAACCATATCCAACTACGACGAACGGTTGGTGACTGTAACACACTCCAAGGAGAAACCATTCAATTTTAGAATGGCCGTAATATTGACAATAGGTAGGGCCGCAAGTAGTGGGGCGGGGGGAACCAGGCGGGTCTGATGCTCCGGGCGCATCACAAAAGGGGAAGCAAATTTCACCATTCAACCTATCCTCCAGCATTTTGGAGGGGGGGGGGTGGGGTTGCCTAAATGAGTGGTTGCCCCGACTAACCAAGTACCCAGTTGCGGCCCTGCTAGTAGGTATCTTATTTGTGACGAATCACCGTTATATTGGGTATTTTTTCTTTTAGATACATTCTCAAGTTTGTAATTTACACCTGGTAGCATTTCTTTAACTTCTATAGATCAAACTACACAGTTGATCTACTAATGACCCACAAAAATCTCATGTCTTTATTCTGTAGAACTTGGTCTACTGCATGTGGCCCATCTGGGCACTTCTGGCACCGGGTTTTCAAGTAACAATTAGATCTGGTTCCGATTTTCAAGAGTAAATATGCAAATAGATAGGAATTTTTAGCTAGGCAGTAGTGCCTATCTGGGAAAAATCGCTTTGTATGTGGGTGTATGATAATGTTAACACAGCCCGGGGCGTAGTTCATGAAAATTGTGAAAAGCTAATCGAAAAGCTCAGCAATAATGTGTGAAGTCTAGTTTGCAATATTATTAGTTTCTCATCTTTTGTGTCATCCTTTGTGATAATGATCTTCAACTATACAATCAAGTGTTCTTAAAATTTTAGGATGATCGATGTTGGAAATAAATTGTACGTAAAATAAAAACACCATTTGATATCTTTTTGTGGTGCCCCTTTATTACCGATGCTCTAAGCACGTGCTTATTTTGATCAGGCCCTGGTGACAGACAGGAGTCATGGACGGTTATTATTGCTGCGTCACCGCCGGGGCTCGTTGAACTCCTGTCATTAGATTGTCCCGTCGCACGGATCTCTTGGGCTGAGCCCAAGAGATTGAAGATGGGTAAAAATCCACAGGAACGAGGATTTGAGAACAAATAAACGCCTTCATTTGCATCAACTAGAAGTCCTGCTGTAAAACTAGAGCAGCCTTCCAAACGTACGCCTTCTCTCTTCGAATTCCTGGTCCGAGTCCCCAGAATCTCGTTCTTCCATTCGAATAATCGCGTGCTACGCGTCATCTCTTGCATGCGTTCCCCAAAAAAAACACCTCTTCAAATTTCTATCCTTTTTAACAATATAAACTTATATGGTGATTGTTCCGCATTTACTGATCACTGTGTGTATTCAATCACCCAGTATCGAATGTTTCGAAATAAAAATCACACTCTCAGAACGTGTTGCTCTATCTGTATTTCAGGGAATTCATGGTATTCTGAACATTCATTCAAATGTGTTGCAATGGTTTTTGTGCCTTCGGTATATTTAGGGAAAGAAAAATCGATATCTTCACACCAAAATAAGTCGCCAAGTCAACGAACTGAGACATGTCTTCAATATAAAGATGGCGTATGTATTCCTTATGCGATGTCTTTTCTCTGACGCAAACGTGCTATTGTGTGTACTTACGTAACGGATCGAATTCATTTGCGTAATGAATGTGTGGTTTCTGTATCGTCGTGGCAATCAGTCTCGATGAAGTTGAAATAAAAGTCCCGCTTGTTTTATTTGTTGGTATGGTGACGATGATCGTTTGCTCACTATTATCATTGTTATTATCATCATCATATGAGGAAAATAAAGGTCCCCCGTCCACATAATTTCTACGTCTTGGTATACCTGCATGTGGTTCATTTACAAACAAAATTGTGTCCTGGAAGTTAAATTGTTCTCGGAATTCCCAGCCCATTCTTTGAATTCAGGGCAAAAGCTTGAGTGTACGGGTTAGTTTTGTTTTTACGGACTAACGAATTCCTCATTGTGAGACACTATGATCACATCATGATGGGAACCGGAAGCTGTTGAATGGTCAAATATGCTGACCATCCGGATTCCCGGATTGATACCGGTTTCTTCAACTTCAATTTGAATAACACAAGTAATTTTAGGGATACCCAATATTTGTAACGTTAATACTATAGAACTCCGCCTCTTCCTCCTCCAGCCAGAGCATGGCCCACCGCTGTCTCAATGAAGAGATTAGTCGGTCGAAGAAGACCTCTGGGCCATGCTGGAAGCTGTGCATGTATATGTTGTGAATCTGACGAGAAGTCTGCTACTGTTTAGGGGCCGTTCAAGTATTACGTAAGCAAATTTTAAGTCATTTTTGACCCCCTTCCCCCTTGTCAGCAAAATTTCGTCATCAGCTCTGCCCCTCTGAATCCTAACGCATATTGGTGGGATCACAGAAGTACACAGGGAGGGGCATGGGGGGGGCTCGTGCACCCCCCGACGATCAAAAATTTATTTTTTTAATGCAGAAAATATATTTTTTAAATAGAAATTTCTCAAGAAAATAGATTTATATGTTACTATAATCAATTTCTATTAATTCCAATGTTATTTGAAGGCTAAGAACTCAAAATTTATCTTTAATAAATTCATTGCGACCTACACTCTAAGCCATATAATGATAAATCGCATAAACGCCCTTGGCCCACGGACCAAATATGGCCCTGGGGGTTATCAGATGCGCCCTGCCCTCCTCAAACATAATTTTGTAAAAATGAACTAAGCGGCACATTAACAGATCGCTTAAGCGTCCCGTGGTACAATTCCAAAGCATTTAAGCGACCCGTGGAACATTTTCAGATCACTTAAATGACCCTGGGCACAGTTCCGTAACACTTAAGCGCACATTTAGAGAGCCCTTGACTGACGTGCGACGTAGTTTTAAAGCACTCAAGTGGCTCCCCAATGCGGTTCTACATCACTCAAGTCACCAGCGGCCCATTCTCAGATTATTTAAGTGATCCGCGGTATATAATTACGAATCACTTGAGTGATGCGTGGCACAGTTCCAAAGCATTTAAGCGGCCCGGACACATTTCCAGATCCGCGAAACATTTAGAGATCACTATAAGTGGCTCTGTAGGGCACTTATCAATAGGGGGGGAGAAGAATGTTACTTCAAGTGCCCACAAACTATCGAAAGGTTTTTGGCACACCGAGTAAGATGCCATTAAAAATATTTCATGTTTTCATAAAGGGTGGTTGATGACGTAAGCATTATCCAAACCCCTCCCCCACCCCCCTTGTCATCAAAAGTCAGAAAGTCGGAAACCCCCCCCCCCCCCATCGATGCTGACGTAATAATGTTCGTTATGTGTAGCGCTGCCATCTACCGTCAATTTTTCCAATGAAGTGTAATGATTGAATAATTGTATCTTTGTATAGGCCTCTTGCTCTCTCTTGACAGACTTTTCAACGGGGACATCGGCTCGCAAGACTATATAAGACCAGGTTCCCGCCTAAATTTGGGGACATCATTCCCAGAAATGGACCAGGAAGGACGTTACAAAGCTACAGATAAAATATGGGCATGAAGGAAAAAGAGATCTGTTATTTCTTATATTAGCTTTTTTTCAATTTTTCAAAATTGTATTTATTTTATTGAATTTTCGCTCCGATTTTATTTCTTTGATTTCTAGAATTTTCTGGATTTTTCTTGAATTTGAATTAAAATTTACCTATTTTTCATTCTTTTCTTGATGAATTAGAGAAAATTCGACTTTTTCCTTGCGGGGAATCGAACCCACGTCGTCTCACCTTGAAGACCACTAGATTACAAAGGCAACGAACATCTCAATCTTTCCTTCGGAGCACTCTTTCCTAAATGTCTCTTCGCATCAGCCAGTTGTTAAAAATCTTCGTATGGATATCGGAGAGTGACGTCATCCTCGGATAAGAGGCTATCTGGTGGCACTGTCAGCAATTATGAGCTTTGGCTTGAGTTAAGCCGGATTTTCCTAGGAATAGGTTTGTTGCGCCGCATGAACCGAATTAGACCATTTCACGCCGGCAGAAACGTGTTACATAATTACGCTACGCGTTTTTGTTTTCCTAGCATGGCGCATCCTCAGTGGGCGCATCAGATCAGGGCTGCTATATTATAATATATGGCTTTGGCATCAGCTACTCTGTCGTCTGCATGCTCCGGTTTCAAGGGAAGGGAAAGAAAACACACAAGAATGAAGAGAATCTCGTCAAAACCGCGGCGCACGACGCATTTGACACCTCCAGAAGCAGTCGGCCAATCACGCCTGACGCGAAACGCTGTCGTGAGGCGTATTGCGCTCTGTAGGAAAACAGTCACGCTGCTTTTCTTATTGGTGAGTGGACGGCGTGTCGCGCTGGGCGAATCACGTTGCTCGCGGCACTGGAAACCTGCTCATAGGAAAACCCGGCTTTAGGTCCAACCGTCCATGTACGGTCCCCGTTCAGTGCTCTATTAATATTAATGGCATTTTTATTAGGAAAGCGAAAAGCGAGAAAACCTTTTCCTAGTTTGTGGCATTACACCCCTCCCCGTATTGAGAAGTCCTCAAAAGATCTAGTGTAGACCTCTCAGACCTCCAAAGAGACACCCATTTCCGCGTCCTGTCTCACTTGTAGCATAGAGGGGAGTCGGTTAAACGGTTTCGTGTCCACCCACTTCGTCACGTGCGTTGTCCTTGAGTGATAGGAACTCAAGGACAACGCGGGAGTTGTCAAGTACGGGAGTCCATTTGCTGGACTCCCGTACATAAGCGAATACAAGCTCTTCGAACAGGGGGAAGGGGGGTCCACCGAGAGTGCGTATTGCGATCGAGGGAGGGGAATTGTTTACTTTCGCTCTGCTACCCTATGTATATTCTCGAAGGGCAATGCCAATCCGATCGAGGGGAAACAAAAAGGCTTAGCGGTTGAGTCACGAGGAATTTATTGAAGAGAAATTTTTGAGTTCTTCGCCTTGAAAGCATCGAAATCGACAGATATTGATTAGAATAACATATAACGGTGTTTTTTCCCAATATTTTATTAAAACATCTTTTGTTTTGCTCATCTGGGAGTGGGGAGGGGTATAGTGGGCTCGCGTCCTCTCCTCCGCGCATACTTCTTTGATTCTCTGATCCCAATATGCATTAGAAGGTAGGGGGTCAAAGCTGACGAAATTTTGCCGACCAGGGCGGGGGCGATCAGAGTTATGCTGACAGGGGGGGGGATATAAAATCTACTGAAATAATACTTGAATGGCCCCTAATATTGGTAAATGCATATAATAAAGTATTAAATAAAACGTTACACGGAACCTGGAGAAACAAAAAGTATTTTGTGCATAAATGATTGACATTTCAAGCAAATACCTAATGAATACAAGTATTTATTTTAAGCAAATTGTAAACAATTTTTGCAAATTTCCTTTTTCGAAGTCAAGTTCCAAAAAAAGCCCCAAAGTCAGTTGCGACGTACAAAATCCAGTTCAAGGAAACCATCCATCCCCCACACTAACAAGAACCGATCCATTCAAAATAATACGATATTTTCCAGGAAGTATAATTGTGCTGAGTGTCAAGTGGATTGGGCCCTCGTTACTGCCGTTTAACTGATTAGTCTCGTACCGATCGTTCCTAATGAGGATAACTCATTACGAATATCCACACGAGGACATTACGCATATGAGAGGGATCCACCCACGAATTCAATTGGAGTCACCGCACGAATTTTAAGTAGCCTCCCCCTCTCTCATTTTTTTAATGAGCCGACAACGTGATTGTATTTTGTAAATACACGCATAGTACATAAGCGGGAGTGAAACAGCCGCCATATTGACCTATAAACCTCGGAATTAAACATTTGCTTGCTTAATATATTCAATGAGTTGCTCGAAAGGACAATAATTACAAGCAATTTCTGAGTTATGGATCTGGAGAATCGAGTGTTAATATTTAATTCCGGGGTTTTCTATCTATTTTTTCTTTTCTCCACCCGGAATCATTGTTATTTGCTTAATCGTGTCTCTTGTTCATTAATGATTCATTAACTTTGTCTCTCGTGGTAGTTTTTATAAATGATATACCGTTTTTCGGGCCACATCAAGCTTGACGAATAAATCATAACGAGGTACAAAAATATGGCTTTTGCCCTCTTATTTGATTAAAATACGCGAGGAATGTAAATCTCTCGTTTTAATGGTTGGAGAAATACTGAATTATATTACGTTATAAATATATGTATTATTTCCTAAAAAAATTTGAAGCGTACTAGAAAAGGTGAAATGCGATTCACATACATTAAGATGTTATTTAGTCGCTGTCTAGCGGCAGGTATTACAAGTTTTCATGTTTGATGAGATTTCTCATTCAACTGCCATCTGTCGGCCAAAAGCTCAAACTCTTGATAGAAATATCTTGTGGTGCTGCCATCTATTATCAGTAATCACAAAAAATGTTTTCAAAACATTTCTGTAAAATTTGTCTTTATCGTTTTAATTTAAGTTTTTCTTAACCAGAGGGTGCTAAAGACATTTTCAGTGTGTGGATTTTAATCGCATCTCTCTCCTGTACAGTCATAGTAACTCGTGGGAAACTTCCCATATTCGTGGGAAAAATTGGCCACAGGGGAAATTTCTTGGCGTTTGTGGGAAATTTTGAGAGGTTATCAAATAAAAGAATTTTTGTTGAAAAAGAAAAAACAAATGCAAAACCAATGCTTTTCTAGTGCAAAATAATTGACTACATATTTCCACCGATAGATAACAGCACAAATTTCGGAATGTGGGGGGAACATTAGTCAAAAGGGATATTTTGCTTGACGAGGTTACCATCACTGCTCAGGTAGCAGAAGTAGCAGATGCTTCAGAAGTGGATGTTATCAGCTCAGCATCCAACTACACAGCTGAACAGAAATTGGTACAGCTAAGACCAAGGAATACCTTTGTTACAAATTTTAGAAAGGAATTTTAATTGCTAGGACAAGTAATAATGATTAACCATACTGAAGTCACATGATGTTGAAAATATCGTGCACTTTTGATATTGTTAATGCCGTTGCTAGTTGATGCGAAGTACCGAGCACTAAGCTCTCGTCTTCTTCGTTTCTCTACTTAGGTAGAGATATTGATCAGTCAATGGCAAAATGGTTGCTTAAAAACAACCACCAGTACATTTTTTTTTAAATTATATATAACCCTTTATATATAAAATATTCTCACTAATACAAAACAATATCGATATACTGTTAACAATTTTCAGGGGTTAAAACATCTTCTACCCCATCAGATTACACTTACTTTCAAAAATAAATCTCGTCGATTGCAAACATTCCCAATATCTACAATATTAAACAAATCAGTTTCACAAAGTGATTAACACAACATAAGTTTACAGCATTTTTTGCAATATTTTTCCATTTAGACAGAAAAATGATATGTGTATATACATGAAAAACTCCAACAATGTCACCAAAACCATTCAATATGATTTCTAAACATTTGACAAATATATTTAAAAAATATATAATTATAAAACAGAAAAATAGAGTATAAGGTTATAAATGTTTTTTTTTTGTAAAATACTGCAAATAATAGCAATATTAATCACTACAGATCGATTTTTTTTCGATATAGTAGAATGAGAATGTTTTATGTAAATACATTTATTTGCAACAATATTTGAAAGGTATATAAAATGAACACTTTGTGTGAATTATATATATGACCTATCAGCATAGGCTTTTCAATCCAATATAATTGTATAATTATCAGATGTGCAAAAGTAATATCAAATAATTCTGAGATTGTAAGGGGGGGGGGTGTATTAATGTTCTGTGAATTCTAATGACCATTTGTAACCTTCCACTCTATTTTATTTAATTATCTATTTATTTTAATGTGTTGGTCAAATGTTCAAAAGTCACACTAAATGGTTCTGATGGCTTTGTTGGGGTTTTCATGTATATAAACATATCACCGTTCTCTGAATGGAAATATACTGTAAAAGATGTTGTAAACTTTGTTGTAAAAGATTGGTAAATTTTGATGGGGTGGAAAACCCCACCAAATTTCCGCATTTCTAAAGTAAAATCGGCAATTTTAGCACTGATTTCTATGGGAATCGTCCTTTGCCTGACCTTCAAACTGATGCTGATGATGATTATGACGTCTATTCGAAAAGCCTCATTACTGGGAGGATTTAAAAAGTGGCAAACCATTATAAAGGCATAAATTATTATACATATACTAACAGGATTAAAGAAGTGACAAACCATTGTAAAGGCATATACACGTCTTAAACGCATTGCTAGGAAACCACGGTAACCAAAGTAAACGTTCGGAAAGTGATTGTTGAGGCCCAAAAACCATTGTTGCCGGACAGTTTTTTGCCCATTTGGGGCATTTGCCCTGGTCTGACGAAATTTTAAAGTAGCCTATCGTTCAAGTCGGGTCCCATTTGGTATATATGCAAAATTTGGCGACGATCGATCTAAAATTGTAGATTTGTATAGAGAACATACACACACACACAGACACACAGAAAATCAATTTTATATATACAGATTGTAGATATTGAGGATGTTTGCAATGATCGAGATTTATTGTTAAAAAATATTTATGATCTGAGAGAAGTAGTAAAAGATGTTATAACTTTCTGCGAATTGTTGAAAATCTAAATCAATATACTAATATTGTATTGTAGTAGTGAGAATATTATGCGTGTATAAAGGTTTTATATAATAAAAAAAAAGAATCGCCGATGGTATTGTTTAAGCAACCATTTTGCCATTGACTGATCAATATGTCTACCTAAGTAGAGAAGCCAAAACGGAGAAGTCGAGAGCTCGGTACTTCGCATCAACCAGCAACGGCTCTCCCGTAGTAGAACATCATTCTTCGTCAGTTTAGCAGAGCCCCCTGATAAGTGAGAGGAGGGGGACATTTCTATAGATCTTGACCTACCACTAATCTTGGACTACACAAAGGAGCTTGCAAATGCTCATTTTGACAGACTACGGTCTTCTGAGATTGCTTTGGAAATACGACTGCGACGCCAGTCCTACAGTGTATGTACTGCCATCTCAAATTGCTTACACAAAATTTTAGTATGAACTCATTTTGTGTTGATAAAATACCTCTGATTGGCGTATCTCGATTTTATAACATTTTACAATGTTTGGAGTTTTTGGGTAGATAGATAGATAGATAGAACCGCTCACAACCCCGAGCTGATGCAAAGCACCTTACTTCCGTTACCTCAAAAGAGGCACAGTTGTGTCGGAAAAGTTAGCAAAGATTTAAATTGGTTACTCCCCTTGCCCCGTGCTCGCAAGTTTCGAATCACTCGCGTCGTTCTCCCTATGAAGACAGCCATCAACTCGATGCAACGTACAAGCCATTTGACAAAAATGGGTGACTGAATCCAATGACTAGGGAGAAAAATTGCATGTGCGCCCAGTGGCACATAAAGCATAGCTAGGAAAAGATTGAGAGCATTTCAAAGAAAGGTTGAAAAGGCTACGACTGAAAACAAACTGGATAGACAAATTCAGTTTAACAAAGAAAAAGCTTTATATAGAAAAAAGATTAGAGCTGCTAGAAACAATGCCTGGCGCAACTATTGTGAAAAAGCCGTGGACCCATTTGGGAATGTGTATCAAACAACAGTAAAGAAAAAATCATTACCACTCCAGATTGTTCTTCAGAATCCACAACAATCTCTGGAAGAAGCAGCAAGAGAACAACTTGGATACTTCCATCCCGACCCAAATAAAAGTGATGAAAATGAATGTTCACCTGATCTTTCAATAAGTTATGGTATTAGAAATAATTTTCTTCATGATAAACCTATAACTAAGAATGAAATCAAGAGATCATTGTCTAGAACTGGGAAGAAAAAAGCCCCAGGTCCAGATAAAATTACCATACCTTTGTTGCTTAAAATTAACAATATTTTTCCTGACTTTTTATTTTATCTATTTAATAGATTTTTAAATCTGCAATTTATTCCTGATATTCTTAAAACAGGAAATGTTATTTTTATTGCTAAACCCGATAAGCCAGCTGGCACATTAGATGCATTAAGACCTATTACTTTATTGCCGCATGTCGGAAAAATATTTGAGCGTATCATAATTCAAAGAACCTCTTATTTTATTGAAAGAGTATCTTATTTGCATCAATTGCAATATCGATTTAGATATGGGCGCTCAACGGAAGACGCTATTTGTGATCTTTTAGATAGAGTAAATCAATACAAGAACATTGGAAAACATGTAGCATTGATATCTTTAGATATTAAGAAGGCATTTAATAGTATTAGATACTCTAGACTTAAACAATTAATTAACAAATTACCAATTCCTAATGCACTTGCTCAACTCCTTATTAATCTTACAGAAAACCGATATGTGGCAATGGAAGTGGAGGGAAAATTTGTTAAACAATCATTACGTATGGGTTGTCCACAAGGGTCTTGTTCGGGGCCGCTAATGTGGAACCTTGTTGCGGATGAATTGCTTAAACAACGCTGGCCAGGTGGAGTACGTGTGCAAGCATTTGCCGATGATTTAATATTAATGATTGCACACAAAACAATCAAAGGTGTGTCTGAAAAATTCAAAGAAACTATGGTAATTGTAGATAGTTGGATGAGAAGAAATCATCTTCAACCGGCAATGGAGAAATCCAGCTATTTGTGGTTGAGTGATACTTCTAGAAGGCCAATTGTTCATCTTAGAAATGATAAAATTAAGAGAGCAACAACACTACAATACTTAGGGGTTTTAATTGATGACAAACTCAATTGGGTCGCTCATTTAAAAAAACAGAAAATAAAGGCTAATCGAACACTACAAGTTTTGGCTCATTCAGCAGGATCTAAATGGGGAATCAAAGATAAACAAAGAAAAATTTTATATGAGCAGGTGGCGGTTAAAATTTTGTTATATGCTGCAGCCGTTTGGGGAGCCAATCAAACTGTAAGACTCAGCAATCAGTTATTAGTAGTTCAAAGACCTTTTCTGTTGTACATGACAAGAGCTTACTGTACAACATCAACAGCAGCTTTACAAGTGATAGCGGGAGTCCCACCGCTGCCATTTCTAGCAGAAACTGTTGCTAAAACATCTCTTCTTACCAGATTGAATACTGATGTTAAAATTGATAATACAATAATATTTGCTAACTCATTTCAATCAAAAATATCTGGTTGGGACTTGCATCCAGCAACAGACGTAATTAATCAGGTTAACATATTGGAAGAACAAGAACCAGTCTGTATGCGAGGAAATACAATCTTTACCGATGGGTCAAAAACTTCCTCAGGAACGGCTGCAGCATGGGTAAGCTACATAGATGATGTAGAGACAGCAATATGGCAGGTTAAATTAATGTATCAATGTTCAGTCTTTCAAGCGGAACTTCTTGCCATAAGGAAAGCAATACAGCTAGCTGCACTACAAAAGAACCCTGTAATTATTTATACTGATTGTAAATCTGGTCTTTTAGCCATATGTAATCCACTTTCAACTAGCATGGATGCAAGAACAATTAGAAAAATTTTATACCGTAACAAACATATTACACTCAAATGGATAAGAGGCCACGAAGGAATTCTCGGTAATGAACGAGCCGATACTTTGGCTAAAGAGGCAACAGAATTTGAAAATAATGTAGCAGACATTCAACCACCTGGTTCGGCAGCGAAAAAGATCTTGAAAGAATATCTGTTGAGGAAATGGCAAACATTCTGGGATAACCCAGAAACAAAAGGTAGGCAAATACATATTGTATTGCCAAAAGTAAGCTTTAAAGCAGCAGGTTGGTCGAGAGAGACCACAATTTTCTTCTCTCATCATGGACCCTTTCCTAATTATTTAGAAAGATTTAAAAATCCAATAATTCAAATTGCAAGTGTGGGGACACAGGTACTCCCATTCATTATGCTACTAGATGTCCCTACTCACAAGAATTTCATATTGTTACACCTAGAAGTGAACTTATAAAAGAATGGTATAGAAGAATTCTTAAAGTTCCAAATTGGCTTTTTAAAATTACCAATTTAATTCACTTTTTAGAAGCTAATCTTGAAAAAGTACATGATAAACAGCCTCCAGTAATCTCAAGGAACTTGGATAATATTGGACCTTCTGATAGAGTTCTCAGATCCATGGTGAGGGAGAGAATTAGGGCTCCGAACATTGACCCACAATATGATTCTGATTTTGAAGAATGTATATCAAATAATAGTGTAGACTTGGATTCAGAATACTACCCGAGTGAGTAGTAATAAAATATCCAAGTTTTTGTACATATTCATTTTTATTATTGTTGTCACTGTTATTATTTTTATTATTTTTGCTCTGTAACTGTAAAAAGATTTGTTGTAATTAACTTACTTTTGTTTTAAAAGAGGCTATAATGCCCAAAAAAAGAGGATTGCCCAAAAAAGAGTTTGTCTACATTTTAGACATAAAAACCACAAAAGAGGCAATAGCCCAATAAAAGAGGCAATCCCAAGGTAGAAGTGATTTGATAATAAATAATATTTAAAGGAGGAGGAAGAAAGAAAAAAAAAAAATTTAATCTTATTTGATATAATAATGGAAACCCGCTGGTGCCTGGCGATAGGAGGCCCACTAGCGTGAGAACTTCTTTTGTTGCTCCTGGAGGATACCCGCTGTTGCCTGGTGCTTGGTGGCCCATCAGCGTGAGAATTTCTATATCTTTCTGGGCGATACCCGCTGGTGCCTGGCACTAGGTAGCCCACCAGCGTGAGAATTTCTATATTTTTCTTGAGGATACCCGCTGGTGCCTGGCACTAGGAAGGCCCACCAGCGTGAGAATTTCTATATCCTTCTAGAGGAAACCCGCTGGTGCCTGGCGCTAGGAAGGCCCACCAGCGTGAGAATTTCTATATTTTTCTTGAGAATAACCGCTGGTGCCTGGCACTAGGAGGCCCACCAGCGTGAGAATTTCTATATCCTTCTAGAGGAAACCCGCTGGTGCCTGGCGCTAGGAAGGCCCACCAGCGTGAGAATTTCTATATTTTTCTTGAGGATACCCGCTGGTGCCTGGCACTAGGAGGCCCACCAGCGTGAGAATTTCTTTGGCTCTCAGGGAATACCCGCTGGTGCCTGGCACTAGGAGGCCCACCAGCGTGAGAATTTCTTTGGCTCTCAAGGAATACCCGCTGGTGCCTGGCGCTAAGGCCCACCAGCGTGAGAATTAAAGCTTTCCAAATTCTCTGTTGTACATTTTTGATTTTGAATATTTGCCATGCTACTGTTAAGACCATGTTCCACCGAGGACTGTTGTCGCAAGACATTGATCTAAAGCATGGATAAGTTAATATATATATATATGTATTTTTTTTTTGGATATGGGGATCGGGTTGCGCTATGGCGGCCGCAGCGTTGTTGGTGCGAGAGGCGGGAGTGTTGTGGGAGATTGGGAGGGACGTCTGGCTCTCGGAAAGGCTGTGATGTTGAGGTTCATTTTTCCGCTATAGCTCACCCAATTGGGTAAAGGGCAGAAAATCACTTCATTGTGGTAGGCCTGAGCTATAGTCGGTTTCAGATAAAGATAAAGTGGCACATAAAGGCCGGAGACCGCAGCCTGGGATTTTGAAAGAAGTGTGGAAAAGAAGTGTTATGCTATCCAAAAACTTTGGGCATTTCATATATTTCACATTACGGTAATCCATTCTTTTATATTTGTGAAACGTCTTGTTAATTAATTGATTTCATTTAATCTCGGTGAAACGCAATTAAATATAATGTTTAACAGAATGTTTAATTGTAGTTAGATTCAGATGTGATGCTAAATATATACGAAATGATAAGAAATAAAAGAGAATCTATATTGTGGCACACAACGCGGCAGAATATTTATTTGTGCATATGCATTTTTCTTTTAATACCAATATGTTCGTGACCCACGGCCTCGCGACACCAGAGCCGTGTAGTGTGCCTTCTCGGTGCCCCGGGTTAGACTTTTCCTTGGGGGCCCGCCCCCCTTCTTGAAAGGAATATTATTATGCAAAACAACTGCAAACTTTCGTTGAACCACCATTCGGCTCGGGGCCTTGGTTGCCTCAACCTATTTACGGTCTTGGGTTTTTACAGTTTCTTTTATGTACCGACTCTCAGTAGATCGCGCACCGACGAGAGCGAGGGTGCAATGCTGCGCTGTTCATCGTCCACAGCTCAACCTGAGAAATCGGGTTTTCGGATGCCGGTGTGGATTCGGTTTAATAAAAACGGTTTATAATTGGCCGTTGCTCAACCAAAGTAGTGGACATCCTTAATAGATTTGATCCTATTTGCGTGCGGGGGGATGGGGGTGTTTTTGGAAATGCGCCTTCTGATGACAGGAAAAGCCACAGAAATTCCAAGAACTGGCTACATATGTGCTGCCATCTAGCTATGGAAGAATACAACGAAAGATTTTTCAGTCGGGGAAATGACAAAGGAATAGCTCTGTAGATAGCGTTACCAACCGTCCGCCTTTTTGGTGTCATTCGGAGCGTCTTTTTACGTTTCGAAAAATTCGTCCTTTTGTTCCCCTTTTTGTTTCCAGAATCAATTTCTTTCTTTTTTTTAAGGAATTGTTTTGTTTTTTTCAATCTCAAACATATCTCTTCATTGGTAGGAGTATTTGCGTGTAATGTCTTTTTCCCCCACACATTTTTACACTCTTTGACCAGCGTCCTGGAAATTCCCAGACCAATCCAAGTTGCCTTCAAGGCCACTGAACGAGACCGTACATGGACGGTCGGACACAATTCAGTCCAAAGCTCACAATTACTGATGATGCCACCAGATGGCGACTTATCCGAGGATGACATCACTCTCCGCTATCCATACAAAGGTTTTTAACAGCTAGCTGATGCAAAGATATATCTTTGTAAAGAGAGAAAATTCAACTGCCTCTCTGCGGGAAATAACGGAGAGTGACGTCATCCTCGGATAAGTTGCCATCTGGTGGCATCGTCAGTAATTGTGAGCTTTGGCCTGAATTGTCCGACCGTCCATGTACGGTCCCGTTCAGTCTTAACCCCAGTGTTCGAGGGTTACGGTTCAGTGCGCACGAGAGCTCCAAGGAAAGATTGAGATATTCGTTGCCTCTGTAGTCTAGTGGTCTAGGACGTTCACCCGGATAGTGAATGGACGTGGGTTCGATTTTCCGCAGGGGCAGTTGAATTTTATCTCATTCCGAAAAACGAGCTGGAGATTACACATAATCACCTATAAATGTGAAAAACAAAATTTATTAAACTTGTAAAAATGATTGTTAACTATGCATAATATCCGGCGATTATGCGTAATAACCGGATTTATTCAATTCCTGGAATGCATATGGCGGTTCTGTTTTAGTCGGGAAAAATTATTGTAGTGATGGGGTGTCGTGTTTGTTTTTTTTTTCTTTTGGGGTTTTTTTTTTTGCAGGAAAGTGGCGCCATCTGTTGCGTAAATTACAGGAAATGACGCCATCAAGGGTGCACGCAGGCATCCTCCTTTCTCAATTTTCGAATATAGTAAACCTTATCTGTTGATCCTATCGATTTGTGCGTGTGGTTTACAAAAGCGACATCTAGTGACGCAAAAATCTACCAGAATTTCAAAAACGACTATGATCATGCTGCCATCTAGTTACGAAATAGCACAAAAGGACGATGATGGTTTTTCAGTTGTGGGCGAGGTAGCTCAAAAGCATTTTATAATGAATAAGTCAAGGAATATATGACAAAAGAAACTGACAAGATAACAATCAATTGTGCAATAATCGTATTTATTGAATTTATTTTGATCATATCGTGCAGAGTGTGTGTATAAGTGACAAAATATCCGTTCAATCGAATTTCAGCCAATTTTATAAATTCAAAATGTCATTTTAACTATGCATATGTCGTTTTGTTTTACCTATTTTTGTATAATGGTACATACTAATGCCATTAATTTCCACTACATGCATAGGTATGATTATAAATAATAGAAATTGGTCAGAAAAATGTTTCAGATTTCTGAAATGAAGCACAATAAAAATACCTAGGAAATATAGTGTTAAGCTCGTACAAACATTTATAAATTTATTCATAGAAATCATCCGAATCTCCAACATTATTAATTTCATAATAATTTTGCTACCGCTATCCATTGTTGAAAAAAAGATCATGTTCTCTTTCACGTTGGAATTCTTATTCGTTAAATTTCTGGAATTTATCATTTTTGAACTTGAAAAAAAATTGTACGTTTAAAATTTTTTAGTTTTTAAAACCTGAAAATTCAAATTTATTTTGAAAAATGTTACAAATTGTTTTTCTTTAATTCATGTTCTGGGAAAAGCATAACCTCAAAATTTTAATTCTGGTTCTGGCAAGAGTCAGCGGGGACGTAAATATCCACATTTATCTAATTCTTGAAATGCTCATAGATTATTTTAATTCATTAGAATTTTCTTCCTGAATTTTGTGGATATATTTTGAACTTTTCCCAAGGAATTATGAATTTACTCAAAAATTAATTATTTTTCCCCCAATAGTTACCGCTGATTTTTTTTTTTCCATTGTTGAAAATTTCTCTTATTGTTTTCTTTGAATTTACTCAATTTTTTTTTTATTTTTCAAAATTTATTTCCTTTAATTTCCTCCGTTACCTTTTCTGATTTTATGTCAAAACACATATTTTTCGGTTCCCTCATTTTCCTCTGAATTTCGCAAAATATTCATCTTCAATTTTCACAAAAATAGTTTCCGATCAAATTTCAAAAAATTATTTTTACAAATTGCAAAACCTGTTTTATATTTTACACCTTCTCCCAATGTTTTTCAATATTTTCCGGTTTTTTTTTATTCCCACTTTGCACGTTATTATTTTCCTTCAAAAATTTCAATCCTTTTCAATAATATTTACATCGTTCCAACAAATTTCCTGTTGAATTTCCACAAAAATTTATCATCCGTCAATAACATAACAATACATATAATATATTCAAGTACGATAAAATACATTTTTTGGGTAACTCTCTAAATTTTTGCTAAATCTAACTTGTGACATATTCAGGGTGTACACACACTTACCGTTATCCAATAGCTAATTCTTTAATTTCGTTAGTCTTCGAAATAACTTCCGATTGCAAAAAACATTTCAGATAAGCTTTACGGGTAGCAATATATCACAATTCAAATTTAACAACCACTACAATTTTCATTGAATTTATTTTATGACAACATTCGGAGTTGATACGAGGTTCATAAGGAGTAAAATATGTTAGAAAGAAAATTATTAGTTCCTGAAATTTTGTGCATTACCCCTCCCCCCCCCCAAAAAAAGAAAAGCAACTTCAATTGGTCATAACTAGGGTGACCATACGTCCCGTATTTCCCGGGACAGTCCCGGTATTTTCTGTTTTTTAAGCTGTCCCGACTTTTTAGCAAAAGTGTCCCGGTTTTTCCCGTATTTTTCACGAAGCCTACTTGAATTTTTATTCTTTATTGAAGTCAAAGATTGAAATTATTTTCAACTTATAAATTATATTATGATAACTACAACTATAAATGAGTATATGAATCTCCCATATTTGTCTTAGTGAAAATTTTTTTTTCGTGGAATTTATTTTAATCCACTGCAATTAGCAGTAATGCTGCATTTCCCGCCATTGTGATTTCTCTGTTATTTCAACAATATTTGGCGACTTTGTTCGGTTTTGGCGTCGTTTTTGGCAATAATTGGCGATGTCCCGTATTTGGAATCCCAATGTCCCGTATTTCTGTCGGGGAAATATGGTCAGCCTAGTCATAACTCACTTTTGGTCTTGAAATAATGAATCTTTAACAAAAATTCACAAATACTATTTTAAACATTCAATTTTGTTAAACATTATTAAAGAAACCTCCGGGATGATAGACAACATTTGAAACATTTTTCGAAACTAGAAGTTTCTTTTATAAGGCTTACGAGTTAGGAATCAGCTATAGGGTTAACGGTGAGAGTGAACACCCCTCTATATCAGGGGTGCACAAACCTTTTCAGTCCGAGGGCCGGATTTGTTATATTTTTTACGGCTAGCGGGTAGGAAACTGTGCGGTATCGTCTATAAAAAAATTATAACAAGAATTAGAACTTTGCCTGGTTTTAATTTATACAAAAATTAACACGTTTTTAAGACAAATAAAATTTTAATTGGTCGACGCGTTCCGTCATCAGGACCTCGTGGTCAGAAACCACATAAATGAGTCGTGGAGGGGCAAAGCTGCATTAAGAGTCTTTATTAACTTTCAAGCGGCTTTGTGGAGGGTTGATGTTTAGGTCTGGTCATCCGGAGAGTTCGCCTTTGTATTTGCCGAGTCCGAGTGGTCTTTGGGTGCGAATTGGGGCGCCATCTGTTGCAGAGTGTTGAAATTCTGTTTCGACTGAGGTTAATAAAGCCTATGCAAGCTGACGAAATAGGAGGCGTGTTCCTTCCATAATTAACGAGGGAAATCTTGGCAAGTTCTGATACCGTATCCCTCGAGAAAATTCAGTTCGGAATTATGTGTTGCTTTTTTGAAAGACAGACGCTTTATCAAAATTATGTGAAATCGGGTGATTCTTCTTGAAACACCCTGTATATTTTAAAATTCTTCGATTTGCATTAGTGCTTCATTTCCCGTTATTGGCGATTTTAACAATGATCTGTGTGATAACTGGCAATTTCGCTCACTTTTGTCTATTTTTTGCTCCATTGGGCAACTTTTTTCAGCGATAATTGACGATGCCACATTGGATCCAAATTTCCCCGTATTTTTTATGGAGGAAATGTGGTCAGATATTCTGTTGCAAGTGTATTGACAGTTTTCTACCGGAACACTTTCCGCCAGCCGGAGGTTGTGCACACCCCTGGTGTATATTACGCATAAGTTTACGGATAAGGCGTTTTGTAACGTATTTTTAGAAGTACTGGTCCTTGCAGGTGGTTTTGTGCCCGAGACATACGTTGCGGGTATTGAGCGAAAAAGTGTTCGTTAAAAGGATGGGCTTGAAATTCGTAAATGATATCTGCTTTTGATATTACGTTAGTACAATAGGAACATGCGACTTCTACATGGGGGTTATCACATATCAAATATGCTTATTTTTCGACTTTGCATAGATGGATAGTGAGTTATCCAAATAGAATGTTCACCATGTCTTCACATGATCTGTAAACCTCCCTTAATCCCTTTAAACCTCTCAACTAAAAATACTTTTTTTGGCGATTTTTTCTATCGCTAAACAAGTTTCTTTTTGTTGCTCACAATCTCAAATCACGTGATTGGATAACTCAATCTTAGAATAAAAAATTGTTGGTGAAATTTTGAAAGTTTTCTTCTCAACAGTGAAGAAAAATTGGTTCTTTTTTATGCCAAATTGAAGTATATAATCTGACCTGACCTGAATAAAACGTTTTACGGCGGTTCCGCGGCACGTTCGCCGTTCTACCGCACTTAACAAACGGGCCAATAGGGTGGCCTATAGTGAAGTATATAATCTATGATTGAAAATAATCTAATACTCTAAAAAAATTTCCGTGGATTAGAAAAACGGTCCAAGGAAAGCAACGAAACTGACATGAGAACAATAATTGGTCGAAATCCCAACCCAAGATGCGCATGCGCAAATAATACTTGACGATTCATTCATCATTTTTTTTTCGTGACATATCGTCTTCACATTCTTTCTCACCGGGATTTTCTGGTTTATTAACAGACACCGAAGCGTTGCCATTTTCATGGCAGAAACCAGGTAGGAGTCAAATTTTGTATCCGGTTCATTCGTCAAGAACACAACTGACCAAAAATCATTAATTTTTGATACATTCTTTTTTCCTCTCTCAATAATGGCCAAATCACAAATTTGTCGATTTTCTCAGTAATCTTAAAAAATCTGGCGATATTTTTCTTGAGGAATTACATGCCAAATCATTTGGGCGATTTTCTTACAAAACCACGAATTGACAATTTTCTTCCAGAAAGATATCCAAATCACAAATTCGGAGATTTTGCTTTCCCTCGAAGCATGACCAATGGCCAAATCACGAATTTGGCGAGTTTTCCCCCCGAGGAAACCGTGATGACCATCAGAGGGTTCAATCAAGAAGCTATCTCTCTCTTGATTTGAGCCAACATTGGCAGTAGTATCTTGTGCTTGTTTCAACCAATTCCGCTTATCGGTCATTTATTTTGGCACTTTAGCGCTTGTGTGTGTGAGTATGCTGGTCAAGTCTTCTCGCGTAACGGAGCAGCATATCATGAACGTCGATGGAAAGACACCAAAGACGTACATATGAAGTCCAAAACGTGTTGCGTGCGCACCGTGTTATTTCCTTCATGTAGTGTTTTTATTTAGTATTTGTGCAGGTTCGGTATAGCTTGAGGCAGAGCTAGGAGTAAGCAGAGTGACTTGCGACCTATTAGTGAGTGCCAATCATCGTGCAAATATATTGAGGATCATTTGGCTGCAGAACTGAAGATAAAGGGGGGGGGGGAAATACAGACAAGTATAATGACACTTGATGAGATGTGGGCTGTTGCGTGAGTGTTTTTTTTCTTTGAGTCACATTCCCCGTCCAAGGATTCAATATCTGTCTCTCTCACACCGCGGCGCTGCTCGTCTGCGGTTCTTGCAGAGCTTTCTTCACTGTGAAAATTAAAATTGAGATTTTAAATACATCATCCAAAAATTAACGTTAGAACTATGACAGATACGAGATGATGGAGGCAGGGTAAAACTTACGGCTGAGGTTGACGAAAGTGATCCCCCAGTAAACGCTCCATATCCATCCGACGATCAGAGGCGCCGTGATCAGCTGCATCAAGGCGGCGACCATGTTGTAGCCAATGGATAGCTTCATCGTCTCGTGTTCCGTGCGGCATCCGCAAAGAACTGTCAAACCTGCCACCAGAGTTCCTGGAAAATTTCCCAAATTTTAATACCAAATTAGAGATACCAAATAGAGAGGAGGTACTAGCTATAATACCCGGCGCTGCCCGGGTTTTCTTCAATGAGGTTTTTCCTATTCTTTGAGGGACTTACAAACCGTGTCCACGTTAACCAATACATGGCGACTTCCTGCGCGACTCATGAAATGAACAAATCTAGATTTAAAGAAACATGGAAATGTAAAAATATATTTTTTTTCCTTTTTTTAAGGGGCGCTAGGTATTCCCTCCCCCTCTTGAACTTCAAGTTATCCATCTGTCTGTTTCTGCTTCAAAAAATGCTTAATTAAAGCTGTGGAATTTCTTCGATGTACTTTACAGGCGCATAATTAATTTTAAAACATCCTAAACTGTATGAATTTAAGCAGTTAAATATTAAAAGACAATAAGAGGAGACATTAATTTTCATGCTTGAGAAGATATAAATAAAAAGTTGAAATCCATGTTATTGCCTGGATATCCAACGCAAAAGTAGGTCCGGGGCTAATTACTTCCTATTTAATCTCCTGGGCTTCGTATATCTCTAAGCGAACTCAATATTTCAAAAATCGAGAATTCAATACAATTTTTAAAATTATTGATGTGGCGGCAAATCCCACTTCTACAGTAAAATCGGCAATTTTAACACTGATTTCTATGGGGATCATCCTTTGCCTTACCCTCAAAGTGATGCTGATGATGGCGTCTATTCGAAAAGCCTCATTACTGGGAGGATTTAAAAAGTAACAAACCATTATAATGGAATAAACTATTATACATATACGTACAGCGTTGAAGAAATGACAAACCATTGTAAAGGCACATACACGTCTTAAACGCATTGCTAGGAAACCACGGTTAACCAAAGTAAACGTTCGGAAAGTGATTGTTGAGGACCAAAAACCATTGTTGCCCGACAGTTTTTTGCCCATTTGGGGCATTTGCCCTGCTCTGACGAAATTTTAAAGTAGCCTATCGTTCAAGTCGGGTCCCATTTGGTGTATATGCAAAATTTGGCGACGATCGATTTAAAATTGTATATTTGTATAGAGAACACACACACACACACACACACAGACAGAAAATCAATTTTATATACACTGCTGGCCACCCAAATTACAACACCAAGAAAGACAAGAGATATCGCAACAATATTTATTTTGTAGATAACATGTTGACCAAGCATCAAATGATTAAATTTATAGACTTCTGTGAAGTGTGGTTCCTGCCAAAATCAGTAGCCAGAGTAGCCGCCATTGTTGGAGATCACCGCTGCCACACGCCTCGGCATTGATTCAAAGAGACTTTGGATGTGTTCTTGGGGTACAGCAGACCAAACAGCTTCCACGCGTTGCCAAAGTTGATCTGGTGTGGCAGCTGGGGATGTAATCTGGGTCAATCGTTGAGCAACCATGGACCACATGTTTTCTATCGGCGAAAGATCCGGAGAGCGAGCTGGTCAGTGAAGCAATTCAATCTGGCGATTGACGAAGAACCTTTGGACAATGCGTGCCACGCGTGGTCGCGCATTATCCTGTTGAAATATGGCTGTGGGCAAGCCCTGAAGGTAAGGAAGGACAACTGGCTCCAACACCTCGGAGATGTAGCGCTGGCTTTTTAAAGTACCGGCAATGCGTACTAGAGGAGTGCGAGAGTGATATCCAATACCGCCCCATACCATAATACCCGGTGCAGGACCAGTGTGGCGGTGCATAACGCAGCTGTTCAGCATCCTCTCTCCACCGTGTCTCCAGACTCGAATCCGACCATCGTGGTGTTGCAGACAGAAGCGTGACTCGTCAGTAAAGACAATTTCATTCCATTGTGCCGTCCACATCCTTCTTTCATCGCACCATTGGCGGCGGAGACGTCTGTGGTTCTGCGTCAAGGGTAGACGAAGCAATGGACGTCTTGCGGACAGACCACTCTGCTGTAAACGGCGTCGAATGGTACGCGCAAACACTGGATGATGCGGTACAGACTGAATGTGCTGTGCTATGGTTCGTGATGTGGCTGAGCGATCCGTCACTGCCATACGCCTGTCATCACGTGAAGTGGTGCACTGAGGTGGATGCGATCGAACACGTCGGTCCATCATACCCTCCTGCATCCAACGATCACATATCCGCATTACAGTTGTTTGGTTTCGTCCAACACGACTACCGATTTCCCTGAAATCTCGGTAGGCCACTATCCTTCCTCTGTCGAACTCGGATACTTGATCAAAAGATGATCGCTGTTTTCTACGAGGCATAATTGATCGTTTTTTTGAAAAAACCACAAGAAAAACACAATTTCCGTACTTCAAATCGTCGAAATCTCCAAGCCTTAAATAGCGCTTTGAAGTGGCGCCACAGGCACGCGTGATGTGCGTCTGCGCTGAAATTCTAATCATTCGCATATCTCACCTCCGCTAATGCATGTTGTAAATTTCATATTATTTGCATGCTTCCTTCAGGGTGTTGCATTTACGGTGACCAGCAGTGTATATAGAAGATAGATAGGTAGCGATATACTTTAATTTGATTGTTTTATATGCCTCTGGATGGTGTCAGATTAAAATATTTTTCCCCCAGACTTTAATATGTCTGCCATCTAGCATCTGAAAACAATCAAATTATGGTATAGCGTTCCCTATACTACTCCAGTTAACTCTTTTAAGCAGATCATTTTTTTCCTGCCTAATATTCCTATAAAAAATATTTCAAAATAATTTTGATCACGTTATACGGTTTTACTTCGATATTAAAAAACATGACATGAAATTTATGCCCTCCGTGAATTTAAACTCCCGTGTTTAATGAGAAAGAAAATGGAAAAATTCATATTATGTTTCATACTTTACGCTTCAAAGAAAGCAATAGCTACGTAGCGATCCGAGAAAAATTATAGAAAATGTTTTAGTTAAAGTTACGCGAAAGAGCGATTTCGACAACCCATAAAAAAAATGGTGGAAAATATTTCCAGTGTGTGGTAAACATGAATAAATAAGCATTATATTAACATATTTTTTTTCGAAAAAGTGAGAAAAATAATTTTTAAATTTACAACCGTGCAAAGCTAATACAAAATACATATATAATTCATTAAATTCTGAATATTATAGTTTTATTTTATGTGTGTTGTTGTTTTAAATTTATATTTTAGATTCCTTATCGTCCCTTTTTCGGAAAAAATTCGAAAATATTTAAATTTTCTTCGATATACGGATTATACTCATGTCCATAAATTAAGGATAATGCCAGCTCCGGCAAATAAAGGTTCAGAAACAAAACAAACGTTACTTATTCATAAAGTCCATTTATTAAACAAAAGATAAAGAACAAAAACGATGGTGTATGTATCATACCATTCATAAAAACTACGATTTTTGCTCCCTGGAGCAATTGTAAAAAAATATCTTCTTTACAAAAAACTTACTATTACATGGTTGGTATGATGGTTAATACATTGTATGTCTCCCATGCGATGAAATACAGTCCGTACAACGCCTAGGCATGCTGAGTATCAATTATCGATCTGATCTTGGGGAAGATCACTCCACTCAGAAAGAAATGCTCTCCGAAGTTCCGGTACACATGTAGGAGGTGGTTGACGGGCTGCAACTCGTCGGCCAAGCATGTCCCACACATGCTCTATCGGAGTGAGAATGCTGGCCATTCCATACGGGTTATATCCTCAGATTCAAGGCATTCGTTTACGATGTTTGCTCGGTGAGGACGGGCGTTGTCATCCATAAACACAAATTCTGCGCCCATGGCACCCCTAAACAAACGTACATGTTGTTCCAGAATAAAGTCCCGTTAAATTTGGGCTGTCGTGGTTCCGGTTTGACCATGCAGATCTGTTCTGGAACCCAGTATAATTCCACCCCAAACGAGCAATGCTGCACCACCGTAACGGTGTCGTTCAATGATGTTGTCTTGCTGGTAACGGGTACCTGGCGTTCTCCATATGAAAGTCCGACGTGAATCACACTGAAAGCTAAACCTGGACTCGTCGGAAAACATCACACAAGCCCACTGTGACGATGTTCACATTGCATGTTTTCTACTCCAGGCTAATCGCTGCCGACAGTGAGTTGCCGTGAGCGGAACACATCTGACAAGCCTGCGAGCATATAGACCAATATCTCCCAAACGTCTGTACACGGTTTGCCTTGAAACTGTGATACCCGTGGCTGCAGGTAGCTGACGAGACAGGTCGGATGCTGTGCTCCGTCTGCTTCTTTTGGCAGTTACTGCCAAATACCGGCCTTCTTTCGGCGTTGTAACTCGGGGGCGACCTGTACTGTAACGTCTACTGACATTTCCGTTACCTTGGAATCGTTGCCAAAGCCTAGAGATGACACTTTGGGCAATTCCAAGTTCCTCGGATATTTCCATCTGAGTACGCCCACATTCCACAAAAAATCATCCACATGCGTACTCTGTGTCATAACTATTCGCTTATGGCACTGAGCGCCTTACAGAACTCTTGTGAACAATTTTACTTCTTTGCCACCATTCCTTATATACCCCCCTCTTACACTCTGGTCATTGTGACGTACTATCGGCATCATCTGGTGGCTTCCTGAAATTTGCATATCATTCTTGCAGATGTGTGTGATAATTCTACAGGTGAAATTTTTACTTTTTCTGACAGGGTTGTCAGAGTTTTGCTGACAGTGGGGGGGGGGGGTGTCAAAAATGGCTAAAAATTTGTTGACGTAATACACTCATATCCATAAATTAAGGATAATTCAGCATCACACGGAAATCGAAATCTAAAGTAAAAATTTCACCTGTAGAATTATCACACACGTCTGCAAGAATGATATGCAAATTTCAGGAAGCCACCAGGTGATGCCGATGTACGTCACAATGACGAGAGTGTAAGAGGGGGGTATATAAGGAATGGTGGCAAAGAAGTAAAATTGTTCACAAGAGTTCTGTAAGGAGCTCAGTGCCATAAGCGAATAGTTATGACACATGTGGATGATTTTTTACGTGGTAGAATTATCGGCCGCCTGGAATGTGGGCTTACCTAGGTGGAAGTATCCGAGGAACTTGGAATTTCCCAAAGTGTCATCTCTAGGCTTTGGAAACGATTCCAAGATAACGGAAATGTCAGTAGACGTTACAGTACAGGTCACGAACCGAGTTACAACGCCGAATGAAGACCGGTATTTGGCAGTAACTGCCAAAAGAAGCAGACGGAGCACAGCATCCGACCGGTCTCGTCAGCTATCTGCAGCCACGGGTACCACAGTTTCAAAGGAAACCTTGTACAGACGTTTGGGAGATATTGGTCTATATGCTCGCAGGCCTGTCAGATGTGTTCCGCTCACGGCAACTCACTGTCGGCAGCGATTAGCCTGGAGTAGAAAACATGCAATGTGAACATCGTCACAGTGGGCTTGTGTGATGTTTTCCGACGAGTCCAGGTTTAGCTTGCTGTCTGATTCACGTCGGACTTTCATATGGAGAACGCCAGGTACCCGTTACCACCAAGACAACATCATTGAACGACACCGTTACGGTGGTGCAGCATTGCTCGTTTGGGGTGGAATTATACTGGGTTCCAGAACAGATCTGCATGTTCAAACCGGAACCACGAAAGCCCAAATTTAACGGGACATTATTTTGGAACAACATGTACGTTTGTTTAGGGGTGCCATGGGCGCAGAATTTGTGTTTATGGATGGCAACGCCCGTCCTCACCGAGCAAACATCGTAAATGAATGCCTTGAATCTGAGGATATAACCCGTATGGAATGGCCAGCATCCTCACCTGACTTGAATCCGATAGAGCATGTATGGGACATGCTTGGCCGACGAGTTGCAGCCCGTTAACCACCTCCTACATGTGTACCGGAACTTCGGAGAGCATTGCTTGCTGAGTGGAGTGATCTTTCCCCAAGATCAGATCCATAATTTGATACTCAGCATGCCTAGGCGTTGTACGGACTGTATTTCATCGCATGGGAGACATACAATGTATTAACCATCATACCAACCATGTAATAGTAAGTTTTTGTAAAGGAGATATTTTTTACAATTGCTCCAGGGAGCAAAAATCGTAGTTTTTATGAATGGCATCATACATACACCATCGTTTTTGCTCTTTATCTTTTGTTTACTAAATGGAAATGGGTTTTATGAATAAGTAACGTTTGTTTTGTTTCTGTTTTCTTTATTTGCCGGAGCTGGCATTATCCTTAATTTATGGACATGAGTGTACTTAAACATCTCCTTATCGGGATATCTAGTTTCGTTTATCTCCGAAACTGCCCAATTCGCAAACAATGCCTTATAAAATTTTTTGTGGGGGGAGGGGCGGGCGTTATCCGGTTATGATTCGTTTCATCAATCTCCCCAATTGCCCACTTCCCAAAAAAGCGTCATCTGCCATTTTTCGGAGTGCGCTATCGGGATACGGTTCATTTCGTTAATCTCTCAAACTTAAACCTATTAAGTTTACCTTTAAGAACCTCCCTGTTTCAAAACGTCAATCCAAGAATCTACATAGTGGAGGATATTTTTGTATGGCCAACACAGACTTAATTAAAGAATCCACACACATACCCGTACTAAGGCATAAGGAATCAATTTAGGATTGGGTGTGCTTTATAGGATTATTCCAGGAGTGTTTTCATAGGAGCGATGTTGGCATATAATTTCCTGAAAGTGGTCTTTCCGGGAGAAATTTTCTGAAACCGGATTTTAGAATAATTAGGTTCCATAATTCCCATCCAAACTGAAGACTTCTAAAAGAGATTAATGACCGCCATATTTATTATCTCAAGAAATTATCTTTTCTTTTTATGATTTTTTTATCGTATCTTTTTCCATGTTTCGCGTCCATTAAAAAAACATTAGCGTTGGTTTTTATATATTGGAGGTTTTTCCTCATTTTTTTCATTAATGAGATTTCTATTGACGATCGATTTTTACATGTCGAGGTAAAATATTACAGTTACGTTCCTCATGACGGATACAGTGAATATTTGCATAATTAATGAGTGTTGCCATGAGGTAATATCGATTTGTAGACTGCTCCGTCTACGAATTAATTTTACCTTTCTTTTTTGGTGGCGTATTTGTTTTTACAATGGTGATGTTTTCGGGTGGAAATGCGGACGTGTTGATTCATGTCAGCTCGAAATTTCACGTACTAATAATGTTGATCTATGATTGTAATATTCTCGCGTCTTTTGGATCATTAACTTATAATAGAAGACAGTAACGTGTCTCGGAGACTTCCTATGACCCAGCGGCATTGGAGTCGGA
This sequence comes from Pholcus phalangioides, assembly GCF_987345545.1. Taxonomy (NCBI): domain Eukaryota; kingdom Metazoa; phylum Arthropoda; class Arachnida; order Araneae; family Pholcidae; genus Pholcus; species Pholcus phalangioides. Next base: position 22,826,725 of record NW_028301605.1, read on the forward strand.
AGTGCCGTGGATGTTCAAGCACCCACATTATTTCGTAGCACGTGACTGTGGGCACCCTCTAAAAATAATTCAGGGATGAACGTTTTTTCTGAACAAGGCAGGAGCCGATCGCCGATAGGGTTATAACGCTTTTGACGCCCTGAAATTACCCAGAATATACATGCATTGAGCAGAAATCGATGAAGTCAGAATTAATGAAGGTGATTATTTGAGAATTAGTGAAAAATAATAGTTTTTTTTTTAATCAGTGGAAATTCTGAATGAAGGTAATAATACCAGAATTGAAATGAAGTTCGCGGAATAACAGGAAATGATCGCAGAATTGAAATTAAATTCAGAAAGATAAGCAATAATTCCAGAATTAATGAAAATTCGTAATTATTTAAGGAAATAATTTCAAAATTTTTGAATGAATAAAAAATAATTGTGGAAATAAACGAACGAAATAATTCCAGAATTGATGAAAGAAAGAATTCCAGAATTTATAAAAGAAATAATTCCAGAATTTATAAAAGAAATAATTCCAGAATTAATGAAAGAAATAATTCCAGAATTAATGAAAGAAAGAATTCCAGAATTAATGTAGGAATGAAATAAATAAGAATCAATGAAATAAATAAGAATCAATGAAATAAATGAATCAATGAAAATTCATAATATATGTGAAATAGATAAATTCATGATTAAGGTCTTCGTGTTTTATTCGAGGCCCGGACCTCGTTGGCCCACAAGTTAACCTGCCACAGCCTCCACGCGAAGGTATTCTCGTCGATTTGCACTTGGAAAGGCGGGCATATGAGACTTCCACTTCCGCAGATTCCCTATTCCTTCGCTTAAAATTGAGCCTCCGTGGGATAAATATCTTAATTTAAACATCAAACAAGAAATTCCCGTATTTTTTTCCCATTCCCGAACAGCACAAAAAAAAAAAAACGGGACGCTTTGACCGTTGATGCCATCAGTGGAAATTCAAAAAGATAAAGGGGTCCCTGCCATCTAACGTAACGAAACAAAAACACAATTTTATATCAAAATAAAAGCGAGATCTCTCTCTGTTTTTCCTGCTGACGTGGATAATCTCGTTATAAAACCCCCAGCACATGCATGTTTTCTCTCCCAGGAAAATAGTGACGGCGAAAATCGATCCCGGGGATTTTCCTGGAGGGAAAATTCTTATTTCATCCCCGAACGCCAGGGGGAAAAAAATATATATATATATATTAAATGAATAATTTTCTATTCTCGAGGATGATTTGTTGTTAGGCCGAGGAAAAATGTGTTCCTTCTCCTCCAAGAACTTTGCCCGCCAGTATTAAATGCAATTATTAATGGCTCCATCACCCCCTTCGATGATGGATCGTATTGTGCAAGATATTCGTGTGTGGACTTAAGACGGAAGGAGAATTAAGACGAATTTCATTTCGTAGGAGAGCTATTCCAATATTCATGATTACCCTATCATTCATTAAGAAGGTCGGCTCTCGCGTGGGCTCCCATGGAAACGATCCCTTTTCTTCTCGGCACTCGAACTTGAGCTTTTAGTGACATTTTAAAGGATTAGATCCATAGTATTAGCGCTCGGGACTCTCTTCCCTGCACTCGTTCAGCGTCCGTTCACTTTAGTCAGCTTTCGGGGCTACGTGGCTCGGTGCCGCTTACATCAGAGTTTTTTAACCGATGGGTTCGGAAGATTTCGAGAAATTTCGACCATTTCATGGAGAATTGTATTGGAATACTGTATGAACAATTATAATTTTGTATGAATACTGTATGTCGAATTACTGTATGAAGGTCTCCTATAATTTTTTCCATTTTACTCTGTCTGATGCTTTAGCCATCCAGTTGACTGCAGCTACTTTGCTGATCTCATCGATCCATCTTGTGTGAGGGTCAGAAAAAAGTCAGGGAATTTTTTTTTGTTTCTCCAGAAAAATTCAGGGAAATGAACAAACAAATTTCGCTGAGGACCCGATATTGCACAACGTTAGTAAGGTAGAATACTTTTCCTCTGGTTTCGTGAGTTTAAGTTAAGAATGTGAGTTTGGTTTTTCAACAGCGAATCTCAACCCAGCGACCCACAAAATTAAAAAAAAAATGTTTCAACATTACATCCACTCAATGGTTGAGTTGTCGAATTGTTTACATCAAATCAACTGCTGCAAATTCGAAGAATTATATAACACATAAACGTACGCACATCTTTAGATAAACCCACTTCTAAACTGCAACTACTGACGCATCCAGACGCAATTCACCGCCTTTGAATGAGTGAAACATTAGTAAATTGTTCTATGATAATTTACCTAGATACTCGTCCACACACGCGCAGACACGCCTCAAGCATTCTCCACGCGAAACGTTGTCATTCCAGAAATGCAATTTTGGTTATATAATGGTCTCATATTCCTATCCCGACTGTCTAGTCTAACTTTCAGGGCCTTTTGGGCTCGTACCATACCTGAGCCGCAACACTGACTCCATTTCGCAATCTTAATTTCAAACTCTGAATGAAATTCCTATTCATCCAAACTACGCTTGCAAAGGTCTTGGAATGCCGAGCTCTAGATATACAGTTTGTTAAGTACGTTCCGAATCTCAACTGTTAAGTGAATCCTTGCAATGTCAGCTTTTCGAGAACAAGGGCGACAACTAGAAGAATGGGGGGGAAAAAAAGTACCATCAACCAATTAAATCAGTGGGAGCAGAAGCAGCTCCGAGTACGATTCCTGGCATTGACCGCATACTTTCTGTCGCAAGGAGGGGATTTTGAAATCAAAACGGGACACACCATCTCTCCGCCAACGTCTCAAAGCATCACGACCATCATCTTCACTAGAGAGAGAAGAAAAGAGCTGCGAATTCCCACCTCATCTCAGAAGAAAGAAAGAGAGAAGAAATGGTTATTTTGAACCAATGCCAAGGAACTTAAAAGTAAGAGCTGATGGAGTTGCGCTCGTGGTAACACCGCTCTGGTGCTGCTGCTGCGTCAGCCAGAAAGATGAAGAAAAAAAAAAATTCATCGTCTAGATTTCCAACTGGAACAAGAATAGGTGGAATAATGCAAAAGAAAACAGGAGAGAGAGAATAAGGTTGTTACAGTTAAACTTTGCTCAAAAGAGGGGAGTAAATGGAGTAGAAAGTAGGTTGTAGCAAATTGTGTTACCCATAAAGAAAAAGAAGTGTTACTTTGTGTTTCTCTCATTGGCGTCCTAAACAGCAGCCAACGGAAGAATGTCCGAACGCATTGCCGATGGTAAAATTTTCGTAAGTTCCTTCATGGACAGAATTTACTTAAGTTGCAAGTCACTGCGCCAATGATACGATACGTAAAATCTACGGAATTAGATTCGAAAACAGCCCTTGTTGAGTTCAGATTCTAACAAATACTCACGGCAAAAAGCTCCGAGAGCCACACTTGCCCAGGGGACCATGGTTCGAAACCTTAGACGCTCATATCTCAAGAAGTATGTATAACACGTGAATTGTCTTCGTGTAGATGTTGAGACATATCCATCGACCCCAGTTAATCTAAACCAGCGGTTCTCAACCTTTTTTGACTTGCGGAGCCTTTTTCAGTATATAATTTCTATGGCGGAGCTCTATTTGACTCAAGGAGCCATTTTTTGTACTTAATTTTTTGTGGCAGAACCTTGTAGGTATCTCTTATTTACTTATCTATCAAATTTACTGATTCATTTTATTTTCCTCGAGTCCACCGGTTGAGAACCGCTGATCTAAACCAACCTTTAGGTTTGGAAACCAGTTGCTGCCCATTTACGTAGCGAAATAATTTTACGCTATATCTTTGGAAGTACAACTTGCGAATAAAAACCAAAATTGCATCAGGGATAGACGTTGGATTTATTCGAGATAAATCTAACGTCGCTTTATTTTTCCGTTTTGGATGCAAGACCGCCTTCATTGTACCCCTTAATGAAATCGCATTTTATGACCAGAAATATAATTATTCAGGAGCAGAAACTGCCAGAATGCTTCAAGAGACTTTTAGAGACAGGCCAAGTTTTTTTACGATTGCTTTTCTTGATCCAAACGGGGGTGAGATCACTTTGAAATTAACCTTGATCTTGGTGTCTATTGATAAATAGAACGGTAATAATCTTTTGCGATTCATACATGTCCAGGGGGGATTCAACATAGAACCGCAAAAGATTAAGAGCAGAACTTTTGCGCAGCGTGATTCGTTTAAAAACTCTAATTTCAGGTGTTTCAGGTTTTTGCAACCAATCCCCCCATCCTCACTCATCACGCGGCGCGAAAAACCTGTTGTGTTGGGAAAAAAAAAACCACGCCGTTTAACACACATTTCCACCAGAATCGCCCTTAGGGGGTTTGCTACAGTTGCGGTCGCACCGGACTCCTCGTTTTGGGAGATCCCCCCCCCCCGCATTTACGGTAACAATAATTTCATGATCTTCAAAAATCCTGAATTTTAATCAATTCTGGAAATCTGAATTTTCATCTATTCTTTCATAAATTCTGAATTTCCATCATACCTGAAATCGTTTTTATCTATATATATATATAAAACGAATGTATGTCTGTGTTTGTACTTTATGCATTACTACACCATTCATCCGATCGCCATGAAATAACTTGGGAAGTTGTTGAGTACACTCCCGCGAAAATTTCTGGCAGTTCCCCCACCACCACCACCCCTTTTTTCTTCATTTCCTTTCTTCTGAGAGCGCAGCAACGCGCGTTTTCAATAAATTCTAAATTTCCATCAATTCGTTAATTCTGAAGCTTCATCAATTTCGGATTTATGAATTTAATCGATTTTCGAATCCTGATCTAAATTTCAGGGTATTTTCAGGAGTTTTAAATCACTTTTTGCATCGGAAAAAATATTAACATTTAAACGATGATTTCACATCAACTCCACCGTTAGTACAATTTTAATATTTTAGATAAAGTTTGTATCGCCGGTAAAAATGTAATGTTAAAAAATAATTTATGTAAAAATTTGGCAATTTCTCTGCATCATACACTATACAAACTCTTCCGTTAAACACGGTATAGCCAACGACAGAATAACGAAAGTGAGAATCAAGAAACGGCAGCGGGAATGAGAACAAATACAAAAAAAAAAAATCCCAATCACATAACAAAGTTGATTCAGTCGGAAAACGCAGTTAATCGGCCTTGTAATCACTGAATAAACTGCTATCGGTTTTATGTGTGGAATGCCCCATAAAAAAGCAAACTCTCCTATTTTCTTTCATTTATTTTTTACAGGGTAATGGTCACCCGGAAAAAAAAAACGGGACAATTACCAGAGAAAGAAACTGGATGAACGAAGGTTGTTTTGTGTTTTTATTCTGTTCAGAGGAATTTCCAGGGAGATGGGTACCAAAAATTGTTCATTCGGCTGACTTATAATACCGTTTTTATTTCTGGTTATGGCGATGCCAGGCAACAATGGTTTCTATATATCTCATTATTGTTATTACTATTTTCGTGGTTCACTGGAAATAGTGTGGTAATTGGATGTGAAGCATCGGAAGTTATCGTAAACAAGTTTTTTTGCGGTGGATACTTACTTGCCTAGGTTATGATTCATATCATATTTTTTATCCATCTACCCCTTTTTTTATGCGCATCCTCTTATTTTATTTCACTTTTCCCGGTTTTATTTACTGGTACAATCAGGTCCGTCCTTATCAGACGCGGGACCCGATGCGAAAATAATTTCGGGTCTCCGTAGCTCCGGTTTTATATATTTTGTAGGGGAAAGGAATCCACAAAGATTCATGAATTATAGCAGAATGTGTATGGGAATACTGAAAAAAATATCTACTCATCAAAAAAAATCCAAATAGATAAATATTCAAAGTTAATGAGAAAGAGAAATCCAAGAATTAATGAAAATTCAGGATTGATGAGGAAAAAAAACATCCAGGAATATTGATGGAAATTCAGAATTGATGAGAGAGAAATCCCAGAATATATTTTTTTTGATGGAAACAATGAGATAAAAAATCCCAGAATTCATCAAAACTTGGAATTAATGAGAGAAATAATTACAGAATTCATCAAAACTTGGAATTAATGAGAGAAATAATTACAGAATTCATGAAAATCCCAGAATCAAATCAATTGAAGCTCAGACACCTTGTTTACTACGCGCGCGCACTATTTGATATACGTAACGTTTTTTCGCTTCTAATTACTGTAAATGAAACCCCCGAAACCGTGGGGCCAGGTCAATACCGTCTAGACTCTAGAGCATAGTTACCCAACCTTTTTTGTCCCATCACCCCCTTCTTCAGAAATTTTTTTCTCCCATCGCACCCCAACGCAATCTAACCCATAGAATCCTACGTCATACCCGTAGCTTCTACCGCCCCCCAGGGGGCGTTAACGCCCACGTTGGGAATCACTGGTCTACAGCATCTGCTCTAGAAGGTATTGGCCAGGTGCGACTGCACCTATCGCACACAAAGGGGATAGAATTCCTCTACTTTTTTAAACAAACTTTTACTTCTTAATCAAGTCGTACGTAGATTTTTACGGAAGGGTCTACAGAGCCGGGCACGTTTCTCATAAGTTTAGGCCCTTAGAAAACAATAAATTTTTGGCCCGTCTTAGCCTTTTTTGAGGAGTTGTCATGGAGTATTGTAATCAAAGAATCTTGTACAAATGCTTCCAAAATACAAATACAACGCCACAACAGGCAAATTGCCCGACGAGGTGGCTGACTTAAGAACATCATGGATCCCCCAGCCATTTTTTGGAGGCCCTACCTACTACTGCTACACCACACATGCACTCCGCCCACACCCACGGAACCTCCAACGAATCGGTACATGCGGGAATGTGCGTGCAGTGAAACCTGACGTGAAGTTTTTTGTGTTTCTCTGTAATGCTTGTTATGTGTAGTGCTGCTGCCATCTGCCACCAGTTTTTCAAACTATGAGTGAAGTGTTATGATTGAATGATTTATCGTTGTAGGACTGTTGCTCTCTGTGGCGAGACTTTTTAACGGGGAGATCGGCTCGCATTTGCGCCTTGAAGTTGGGAACCACAGCAAAAACCAACTTCAGCCGACCACCACTATGGGGTTCGAACCCGGATCCTCGCATCGCGAGTCCGTCACTATAACCACTCGACCACCACAGCGGCGGTGGATAGATAGATTCAAAATAGAATTCATCACAGTGTTCTTCAACATTTTTGCAACTGCGAGTCTGTGAAAGAAATTGAACAATTTCACGGTTCGGCAGAAATGGGAGAGATAATTTGGGGACCGGCAAAAAAAAAGTAAATAAATGGGAAAAATAATCAGCAAAATAGCAAATATATATATATATATATATAATAAATAGAAGAAATAATTTGAGGACAGCAAAAAATTAAACAAATAAAGTAATAAATAAATAGGAGAAAAATAAGCAAAAACATTAATAAATATGAGAAGGAATTTATAGACCGCCGAGAAAAATTAATGGGGAAAATAATTTGCTCAGCTGCAGACGGCCAACACAGAAATAAAAACCAGTATATAGAAACGGTGTAATGTTCAATTATGTATCTAAAATTATTCACCGGCTATACGTATTGGTCGAAATTTTTCGCTTAAAGAGCACTGAACTTCAAAATTTTAATAATTTTTTGGGCACGGAAATTATGGGCCATCAGAAGGTGACCCGTTTGCACTTGCGAGAAAAAAGCACCCTTCTATACAGAAATTATTCGTTCGATTGTTTTCGCAAGTCAGTCATGAAAAGGAGAAAGAATTTAAAACAAAATGATTGTCTGATTTTAAAATAAATGTTTAACAATTGTAACTCAAGTAACGTTTTGAATTACGTGTGTAATACAACGGCATTTCATATTCACAATGGCCGTACAGACACAGCATTTTTCTGGGGGTTTCAAAATTGAACTGCAAAACTGTGAGGAGGAGAAAGAGATCAACCATAACAAACAAAATTTGTGTCAGACGCAGCTGAGGACTAGGAATGTCACTCGATGTTGACAAGAAGCACTGTTCGTCAACGAGGCTTTTTTCCCAGTGGGATATTTTCGAAGCCATGACGTGCAAAACGTCCACTGATGCGGTCTTGAAACAGACCGCATAGGAAGAATTACTACCGAGTTGTTACAGGTGATGCATTTAATGACACGAAATGCAGTGATTTTCGTACCTTTAAAAATCGACAGTATGAAGAGATGGTATTTTTTCGGCCTGAAATATTGGTTAGCGCACTTGCCCGGTGTGCAAGGGGATTCTGGTTCGATTCCCGGAGGAGACAAATCACTTTTCTTTCCAAATATCAGTTTCAGCATAACATCCAGAAAATTCAATTTCTCAGAATCAAAAGTTTTGCAGGTACCATCAAGATCATTTTCTCCGCTAGGTCGTTTTCGAAAGTAATGGACGTTCCCGTACACCGTGAATCTGGATGCCTCCCACAGATCGAAAAAGGCATGCTTTTCTTTAAATTAAATTCTTACAACACCGCTACTGCTTTTTCCGTTCTTCTTCAGATAAGCATTAAATAAATCACGAATAAAACCAAGAAAAGGGAAATAAAGACATTATGATCAAGATTTGGGCAATCTCCAGGTACTAAACACATCAATAAAGCAAGACGGAAAACACTGTACAGAGAGAATAGAGGCATGACAAGTGAAATGTCTCCGAACAAAGAAACTTTACAGTTCAAGAAATACATCTTCTAGACATTTTAGTAAATATATATTTAGAATAGAAAAAAGTAAATTTATATTATGTGTCGCATGTAAAATAATAGAAATTTATATTATCACTCACATACATCAATTAAACAACGAGTTCGAGTTACAACGTAGGTGTGCAGTGCAGGTGGACTATTATTTTCAATTTACTCAGAAATATTCATTTTCATAAAAGATGTGTTTTTGCAAAAAGTGCCAGCACACACACAAGCAAAAGAGGCAAAGGCAAAAGGAAGAAAACTACACAAATGTAGAAGAGGGGCGATAGAGAATAAAACTAGATGTGTGGATGTAAAATTCAAGAGGAATGAAGACAGAATGGGAAGAACATAGAGTGAAAAGCTGATGGAAATTTATTATGATGAAATACGAAAAGGTAAAGGGGGTGGAAACGGGGAGACGATAAAAACAAAAATAGGAAGATAAGAGAAAAAGTTAGAAAAGAGAAAAAAAAAAGGACGGGAAAATAAGATGGAAAAACAAAAGAAAAGAGAAAAATATGAAGAAATCACCGAGGATAGAAAAACAGAATTATATTAAGAGATGCAAAAACGGGGAAAAAAAGGAAACTGAAGGATGGGTGAGGGAGAAACAAGAAAACAAAGTGAAGAAAGAAAAAGATGACAAGAAAGGAAGAATGAAACGGAAGGGAAGAAAAACAGAACGAGAAGAGGAAAGAGAATAAAAAGTGAAATTAGCAAAATAGGAAGAGGGATATCAAATTAAGCGAAATAAAGTTGGAAAGGGGTAGAAGATAAAGAAAAAGAGAAAAAAAAGAATAAAAAATGAAGGCAAGAAAAACAAGACTGGGGGATGAAAGAAAACCAAAAGGAAAACGAGACAGGGTGAAAAGAAACTGAAAGAAAGAAAAGATATCGAAGAGAAAAAAAACAAAACAGAAAGAAGGAAAGAAAAACTAAAGGAAAGAACAGCGGGACAAGTAGAAGAAAAACTAAAATACAGGAGATAGGGACATGGAGAAGAAATAAATGCAAGAACAAACAGCAAAGAATAAAAAAAACAAGACAGGAAGTACGAAGAGAAAAAGAAAAGAAACGAAAAACCTTACACCATAGACTAAATATTATTATTACTCTGTGCCTTTACACGAAGAAGTAAAGAAAGATAAACAAGAAAGGGATAAAAAGGAAACTAAAAAAAAGAAAAAAATATATAGGACAGGAAGAAGAAAGAAACTAAATGAAAGAAAATAGGAAGAAAGGTAAAGTAAAACAAGCCCAGGAAGTAATGGACAGAAAATCAAAACGGGAAGAAAGCAACTAAAGGAAAGCAAGACGTGGAAAGAAAAGCTAACTAAAACGGAAGGAAACAAGAAAAGCACTGAAGAAAAGAAAAACAGGAAGGAAAGAAAACAGAATCTAATCAAGTTGAACGTCGAAATGAAATTCAGAGAGATAAGTAGAAATAAATATCAACTGAAACGTACCGAGAAAGAGCAGAAACAAAATAACGTTCAATTCAATAACCTCTTTTCTGTTCGATTTTCGAAATACTTGTTCCTACTAATAAAAACAACGTGTCCCTGAAATATGTCTGCAATATTAATGCACTTCTCTCATTAATTTAATCGAAGCTTCGAGGTATTTTCCTTCCGCAAAAAAAAAGAGCTTTGATAATAAATTCTTTTATTGATGGCAATTCACGCATCCGGAACCGCTACCAGCCCTCTCCGAAAACCCACACAAGTGTCACTTTCAAGTCGTAAATTGGACATTGATCGGATTGAGCGATACGTTCTCTACTTCCACAACAGTTTAACGCTTTCCGGGTGTCATTAATCACTTTTCCAGAGTTTAGCGATTCCCGGGAAAAAATAAAAACGGGTTGGAAATATATATGTATACACAAGGAAGAAAATTCTCGAACCCTTGTCAAAAGCAGTTACGGAACCAAACAATCTTCTCTCTCTTTTTTCAGACAATGGTCTTTGGGATTATGGATTTCTCTGCACCAAAGGATTATAATGTCCCTCTTTTATGCTTAGAGTCATTAGATAGTGGAAAGGATATTAATGGATAACTTCACAGTTACTTTTTTGGAAGTTTCCGAAATGGAGCTCCATAGTGACACACTCTTAATGATGTCTGGTGTCTGAATATGTATCTGAAAATCTAAAACACCGCGTGAATTGCTTTTTACTTTCATCATTATATAAATGACCGTTTTCTCTACGTTTCGGGAAAATATGCTTTTGTCACAACATAAGATGATTTTGGTCAGAGTAAGAGGTCATACAAAATAACTGGTATTACTCGATGTATTTGCACGTGACGATTGCAATTCAAGATTTCGTCTAATTGAAAGTTATTTCCTTCTATGGCTCATATATCAAAAGTTGATGACGTATACATTTTTAAACTGAATATAGATATTCAAGTCCAACTTTTCGGATTATGAACACAGAAAGTTTGAGGAGATATTGATGTATGAATTGAGATTTTATTTCTCATTATCAATATTTCTCTCTTTTTATCTGACTTTACATTTTATGTACTATGTCTTTCACTCAACATCTCTTATCTCTTTTACTTATTAACTCTGACATTTTTTTACTAACCATCAGTTTGATACGATTTGACACTCTCATAACTTTTTCTTTCAACCATGTTTTTTTCCTCCATATATCCTTCATGCATTCCTCTTCTTTTTATGCCTCTTTGTTTTCTATCCAATTTTATCTCTATTGTTTTCACTAGTCTACCCTTAGCTCCATCACTTTCGCTCATCCATTATTATGTGTGTATCTTTTCTATACTCATCAATTTTTATTCCTATCTCCCATCCACACAAATTCCTCTTCTTTTTCTTATTTAACTGTATCCATCGCTTTCACTCATCTATTCTTATCTTTGCATTCGTTTTTCCATTCATCCTCTTCCCTTTATTTTTCTCCTTCTTTTATCTCTTTCATTCATCTACTCTTACCTCTAAGTTTGTTTTTCAATGTATCCACTTATCTCTATCTTTATCTTTCACTCATTCGGCTTCTTTTCCTCTTCCACTTTTTTTCCCTTTTTCTCACTCATCACATTTATCCTCTTTTACATTTTTCTTTCTTTAATGTACTCTCACATCTACCTTTACTTTTATTCCCCATTTTTTATCACTTTCCTTTTCATTCATCCACTCTTAAATCTCTACCTTTATTTTTTAACATCCATTCGTATCTCCATCGTTCACTCATTCCTCCTCTTTTTCTATTTTTTCTTTTCCATTTACTCATCCTCTCTTATTTTTTCATACATACACTATTATATTTGTGTCTCTATATTCTCCTCATTGATTTTGTCTTTCATTCATCTATTTTATATCTCTTTTTATTGCTCTTTGCTTTTCTACAATAAGCCTTTTCTTCAGAACCTCTTATAAACACATTTAAAAAAATTTTAAAGAAGCTAAACATAAGCTAAAAATCAAATGAGACCATCTTTCAAATGCTTTTCTTTCCTCCCGAATCTCACGTGAATGAGAATTGACAATTCTGTAAAAAAACTATGGGGCTCTCTCCATGCTCCATAAAAAAAAACTTTAAGTTTCCCACGCAAGAAGCTTTCACTTCGATATATTGATTTGGCTGGCATAACACAAAAGCTTTGATTCAGTTTTCTGAAGAAACTGAGCATTTTCGAAGATCTTCTCTCATTTCGTACGCAGACTTATATGCGGCTGAATTTTTACTTATGTGCGGGGCTTTCACATCTCCCTCCGAATCAGATATGGGTTTCGGTTTTCAATACCAATTTGTACTACACAGCTAACCATAATATCAGCAGAATTTTTCCAATACTCTAACGCATGAGTTATCTCGCACGTTTCCCCTGTAATTACGAGAAAACCTGAGAATTCAATACCATAAACTCACGGTCTTTGACTTGAACAAATTCGAGCTCGTATCAAAAAAACAACATATTGGTCATATTATATGTAGCATTTATTAAATCCCTAGATATTGAGAGAAAGGCGCATGTATTTACTTTGGAATATTTCCCTTGAAATATACTTTTCTTCAGATTTCCTAAATCAAAACACTGGCTGGAAAATATATATTATTCTTACCTCCCGACATGTCTCAAGAGTAAAGTTTGGTTTAATTCAATTTCATTTCCAAAGAAATTTCTCTCTCAAACATTTTTCCATATATTTCGCTTATCTTGAAAATTCCCGGAATATTTTACAGATTTCCAGACTTTTGGGATCACCCTCCACACACAGGAAAAATGTGAAGAAATTTTTCGAAAATATTCTTTGAAGAACATTCAATTTTCTCCAAAAAAAGATGGGAAAAGAAGAGAAATGATGGGAAAATAAATTGGATCCAATTAGCATAATATGAGTAGTCACCTGATGACTTCCATCAACAGAAAGAGAGAGAGAGAGAGAGAGAGAGAAAAAAAAAGTATTATCTCCAATGTACATAAGTATTCTCTTTCGTGGAAAAATAATATTTTTTGGGGAAAAGAGTAACGCATTGGTCTTTTAAACCCCAAGAATCTGGTACAAATGGATTCTGGGGGAAAAAGTATTTCCGGGGATTCGAGTCTAAGGAATTGAATACCTAGGAAAAAAGTAATCCAGGTTTTGTCCGGGATTCTTCTTGAATAAAATATAAGGAAATATGACGATCGTGGAGAAAAGTAATCTTCACTGGGGGTGATGATATTGTGGAATGGAGTTTGTATTATTTATTTATGATTCACCTTCTGCCTTGTACGAGGTACGGTTTTCATCGTACAAAGGATCACCAAGAGACAGATTGGCTTCAGAAGCCATCTGGGTCATCGCGGATCGAGATGGGAACGGGAGTTTCGACGATTATTCGGCTGTTGATATATATCCGAAGACATGCAATGTTGATGACTTTTTTTTGTTCAGTAGCGTAGCCTTTGAACATACAACAACATCTTCTACATTCGCGTCGAGTGACGCATGAGAAATTCCAGTTTCCATTTTCAAGGAAAAATAAAATTCGTTGGCATGAATAGTTAGTTGACATCATAAATATGTTAAGGCCATGCAACACACACACAACATGCTGCTGCATGTAACCAATTCATCAGAAGTTTCCCAGAGGAATGCTCACGATTGTTTCGATTTTTTTTCGGTATTTCGTTGGTACAGTTCGTTCTTTATTGCACCTACCCCGCAATGACAAAGACCGCTGCAAGTTTGTCCCTTTGCAGTTTTGGTGATAGCTTGTGAGACCTGCTGAGAGAGAAGCCGAATGCACTGGTCCTTCCAATTATCGGAAGGGGCCATTGTAGCAATGAAGTACCGTTGTTTCCTGATGCAGCTCATTGGATTTTTAGAGCAACGGAACCTCTAAGATAGTGTGCGGATTTTCAGGTTCCCAAATTCGGCATCTGTGAGTAATGACTGCACCCTCCAAGTGAAAATGAGCTTCGTCTGTCTAGAGGATATTCCGAGGCCATTCTGAATCAACCCCAACGCGAGCTAGAAACTGCAGTGAGAACCGGAGTCGACCGGTTGAACGCGGCCTATCCAACGCCTGTGCTATACGCCTACCACGAGAATTTGAAGCTCTGTCCTCTTGCACCTGAAGCGAAACCTAATGTACTGCGTCTGTAGAAACGGGGTTTCTTCCTCTTTTAGGACGAACAGCCTACGATCCCGTGGTTTCAAATTTCGTTACCATACTCTGAAGGTTTTTAACATTCATTGGACCTTTCCGAATCCTCTTCCAAGTCCGATATTTCCATAGAGCAGTTACTGCGAAATTGCTGTTTTGGTAAAGCAATTTGACCAAGGAAGCGCGATCTCGAAACTTATCGTTATTTTGAGAAGCAAACACATTGAGAAACAATATCTCAGTGAATGTTTCTAGGTTTTATAACAGCTGTTGCGTGGCATCACATACATTACATGTTTACTACAGGTATTCAAAGGGAAGCGTTCTCTGGTGGCGACATGTGCTACTAATTTTTTTTCTCCCTGAAACGAATTTCCATCACTTCATGAAGTCCTCCACAAAATTTCACAATTTTCTGATGACTGGTTTCGCCTGTAGGATACTTTAAAATAGGATCTTTTAATTATGGACACCCTGTATATATACATACATAAAATGCATTCACAAAACACGCTCAAAATATTAAATTTTATTCAAAAATTCACGTTTTTTCCGGTAACTTCTTCATTTCCAATAATTTCAAAATCCCAAATAGTAGTTTTCGTTGAAAATATGGGAGTAAATACTTCTTTAAAAAACAAACGTCGAGACGGTCATAATCACGGAAATTTCCCGAAAGTTATGAGCCACTGGCAATAATACCCGGCGCTGCCCGGGTTTTCTTCAATTACCGAGAGGATTGAAAAAAATGACAAACCATTGTAAAGGAAACGCATTGGTGAAGAACCACGGTAACCAAAGTAAACATTCCGAAAGTGATTGTTGAAACCATTGTTGCCCGACAGTTTTTGCCCATTTGGGGCATTTCCCCTGCTCTGACAAAATTTTAAGGTATCCTATCGTTCATGTCGAGTCCCGTTTGGTATATACATGCAAAATTTGACGACGATCGTTCTAAAATTGTAGATTTGTATAGAGAAAACACACACACACATAATCACCCTAGGCATAACTTGATCAATTTTCACTCAACATTCACAGATATTGCGATCAGGGCCGCAAATGGGGTTGGGGAAGCAGGTGTTTCTTCAGCCTCGGGTGATAAACTGGAGAGAACGTTGCATTCACCCCTTCAACTGCTCCTTCTACATTACATGGGGTTGGGGGGGGGGGGGTTGTTTCAAAATGCGTGCTTGTCCCGGCTGACAAAGTATCTAGTTGCGGCCCGAATTGCAATTAAGTTATCTTTACACAATAATACACGTGCCGGAATAATTTCCTCTATATAATTCATTTGATTAACACTTTCTGGAATCCAAATAAATTGGATTTTCGTATAATCTAATAACGCTAATCGAAATTAATGATCCTACGGCTCTCGTGGGATTTCCAAATCACGTTATAATATTCTTCAGTTAATTATGGCGTCGTAAAACAAAAAAATACCTCGTGTTATTGCTTCAAGCATGTCTAACACGATATCACAGTAAATCTAATTAGATATGAATGATCAAGTAATTAAATCTCTTTTTTTTCTGTCTTTAATATTTTTTCGGGAACGTCGTCTCCCTTTTTTCAGTACAAAGAAAAAGGAGTACCTTCGCTTAAATATCTCAGGAATATTACGGAGCCTATGGATATTTTTGATTTTCTTTTGGTTCGGGATTATTTCGCGTTAAAACTCGGAGGGGGAGGACAGAGATTATCATCATGACGTGAGAAATATTCGATTACAAGAAATTACGACTGGAAATGAGACGCGAAATAGATTCTATTTGCGAGGTGGGCAGTTAGGAGATGGGAAACCTTTAAAGAAGTTGTGGTTTACGGAGGAGCATTTGTTGCTTCTGGAATGGACAAAAGAGAATCGCCATAACCGCTATTGGCAGTGATGCATGAGTGGCAGGCAGTTCATGTGTGACATCAGTTATGCCATGATGTGATTCATTCATTACACCGGTAAGGTAGGGATTTTTCAGTTGCCACACATTTACCGTATGGTAATGCTTGCATTGAATCGAAGAGTAGATTGTCAGTAATTATATAGTAGGTTGTTGGCAATTAGTACATTGTGAGCATTGCCACTGTTGGGAGTGATGCATGAGTGACACCAACAATGCAGTGATGGGTGAGAGTCTCCGATAATGCAGTGAGGTATGAGTGACGAAGAAAATACAGTGATGATTGAATAGCAATGCATATGCGACACTGGTAATGCATGCGCTGAATCGAAGAGTAATATCACAGAGCGACATCGAGTACAAGAGTAACATCGAAGAGTGACACCAACAATGTAGTAATACATGTAATGCAATGAGTGACATCAACAATGTAGTAATACATGTAATGCAATGAGTGACATCAACAATGTAGTAATGCATGAATGACGCCCACAATGTAGTAATGCATGAATGACGCCCACAATGTAGTAATGCATGAGTGACGCCCACAATGTAGTAATGCATGAGTAACGCCCACAATGTAGTAATGCATGAGTGTGTAATGCAATGAGTAGCATCAACAATGTAGTAATGCATGAGTGACATGCATTGACGCATGAGTGAAACAAAAAAAATTCAGTGGTGCATCAGTGAAACAGAAAATTCAGTGATGAATGTGATGGTTTGAAGAATAGACATAGCCCACCATATTGGCCGCGCGCGAAATATTATATAGTGTCTATTAATTCAGAATGAACGAACGAATTCATTCTAAATTAATAGACACTACAGTAATGCATGAGAGACCCCAAGAATGCAGTTATGCAAGAGGGACACCGGCATTGCGGTGATGCGCGATTGACACCGAAAATACAGTGATGCAAGAGTGACACCGGAAATGCAGTGATGCACGCGTTGAATCGAGTAATAGCCGTCGTCACCCAACATTGGCAGAGATGCGTGAGTGACAATGCAATACAAATGCATGACATCGGCAATGAAATCATTCATTCGTGGCATCAGCAATGCTGTAATACAACAACTACGTGACAACTACTTATTTATCAATTACTCTACGCATTTTCAAAAACACCAGAGCCTTACGAATGAATACATCAGTAACGATACTTCTTGCAACGGGGTCTATGCAGGAGACAACGGACATTTCTTCCACCATGATTGGAAAATGTGCCGCAGCAGAAATTTTCCACACTCTAGCAGTTCAAAGTTTATCCCGGGCACTGATAATCCTCGAATTATTTCTATGGCATCACAGAAATGAACCGAAATCCACCGTCACTGCTCTATCCAGCCCGCGAAACCGAAATAATCCACACGAAAAACGGTAATTATTTCTGACCGTGATGGATGATATGACTCCCAAACCTTACAGCTACACGATAGCTATCGATTCCTTTTTTGAGTCGATATAACGATATAAGTGCTTTTGATGTCCCGTCACATAGTTCAGAATCCTTTCCAGTAAAGTCAGCCATCTCCACAATATCAGGCTTGAAACGAATCAACTCCAATTAGTAGAACGGATTTCATTGGTTTATTCCTGGATCCTGGCACTTCCTGGATCCCGTTAACGATTCGGAGAAGTATAAAAATGGATATATACAGTATATATATATATTAATTTCGCCTCTCTCTCACACACACAATTGGATTGTTATGATGATCGTCATCATCGTGATTCCGTCGTGATCCAATTTAAAAAAAGAAAGCGTGGAAGAGAACTAACTCGCTACAGCTACCCACGAGTAAATCGATAGTTACGAGTGAGTGGGAATCATTCCCATCATTTCGTTGTAATTGCTATTGATCTCTTGTCTCGAAATTCCCCCTGTTTCATCGCCAGGAAACCAATCTTAATCAAGCTGATTATACACTAACTGATGCTGACCTAGATATCAAAAAGCCTAAGCACTGCATTTTCGCACTTAAGAGAGAATGAACAACAAAAACAAAAAAATTAATGCTTCCAAGTAATATCCAATTTCCAATTACTGTATTTCTGGTAGACATGATAACTCGCGCGAAATTTCGTACCCGTCGCGAATAGAATTGTGGAATCGCGAATTAAGAACTGTTTAATGCGATGGTTGAAAGCTTTTTAAGCTCCAGGTTCCCCTTGGAAATGCGTAGAGGGCGTGTGTACCACTAGAAATGCTTAGTAGGTTCGCATAGCCTTGAAACTGCAGTAGAGAGGTGTGAGTTGCATATTCCTAGAAATTTGTAGAGAGCATGCGTAGTTTTAGAAATGCGTAGAAAGCTTTAATCGCGTCCTAGAGTATAAGAGGCATGCTTATCTCTAGAAATGCGCAAGACGTTGAGCATACTTAGAAATGCTTAAGAAGAGTACGTTGGGTATTATTCCAAATGCGGATGCGTTGTGCGTTGCACATTCATACAAATGAGGATGCGCGCGATGTGCGTTGCGTATTCATAAAAATCCGTTGCGGAAGTGCGTGGCTCTAGAAACGTAGTAGGCTGACGTAGCGCTCGTAATGTAAGAATGTCCCTAGAGCAAGCACCTTCAACCCGTTGCTCGCAAGCGCGAAGGTGCTCCCTGAAGCACCCAGAGTCCTCGATGCTCGTATCCGATTTCGTTCTCGCGAGCACTTGACCAACGCCTTCTACTAATTGCACTGAAGGATCGAAATCGATCCTAATTTCATGCATTCGTATGCTAAACTTGCTGTAAGGGGTGCTCTTTTTTGTTTTATGATGGGCACAGACAGTACTCGCGAAATGAGCATGGGCTGAAAAATGCAAAGAAAGAGTGCATAATGCTTGAAATTCGTTGGATTCCTGAGTATTCCTAGAAATACGAATAAAACGTGAGCACTCCTAGAAAAGAATGGAACGCTTCCTTACTCCCACAAATGCATAGGAAGCATGCTTAGTAGGATCGTTCTAGAAATGAGAAATTTGATAGAAGACTTGTTTATCTACTCTCTGGATATGTGAAGGAGGTTTGCGTACAAAGCGGGGAAAAATACGTAGAAAGCGTATGTATCCAAATACCCTAAAACACGCAACATGCGGCGTATCCCTTGGAATGAGTAGAAAGCCTTTCTGACCTCCCCCCCCCCCCCGCACGCACACCTATGTTTGTACCTTAGGGGCTGTTCAAGTATTACGTCATCATCGATGGGGGGGGGGGAGGGTTGGATAATGCTTACGTCATCAACCACCCTTTTTGAAAATATGAGTTAGGATTCAGAGGGGCAGAGCTGATGACGAAATTTTGCTGACAAGGGGGGGGGGGGTAAAAAATGGCTAAAAATTTGCTTACGTAATATTTGAACGGCCCCTTAGGAAAATAGAAAATATGTAGGATGTGTTCCTGCGTTATATGTTTGAAATCCGTTAGGAGACCCTCCTTCCTTGAATAGCCATAAAAATTCCCAACAGCCTTGCATATCAGTAGAAGTTGGCCCAGAATGGGCCAGATGGGGCCTAAATGAGAATTCTTGCACAAGGCACAGTAATGACAAGTCACGACACTGCAGAAGATACCTATAAAAAGTATCCATAAATAAATTACGGGGGGAGATGTATTATTAAAACTCATTAACATCTGGGTAATTAGCCCTCCCTAGCGGCGATACTCGGTACTTTTCGCCCGTATTATTACCGTTATTGATAGAATAAATGTCCGGAAACCTTGCCATGGTTTTTATTTCTTTGGAGAATCGACCCGTCATGTCATTACTAAACCGACTCGATTCGATATGTCAGAGACGATAAATTGCGTCATGCGACCAAGGACGGCTCGGCCCAAAACACGCACAAAGCCCATTTCCGACGACTCTCAACGACACCCAACCATACTAGACATACGGATCACGTACCAAATGGAAATTCGAAGCAAAATACAATATTTATGATACGGCACACGCACACGCACACACACACACACACACGGCGAGGATCCGTGTTTAGGCGTAACACGCGTGACGTGAGAAGTCACAGGAATACAGTAGGAATTTATGCCCGTAATACACAAACTGGAATACATATTGTTTCATAGTCGCGTGTGGACAGCCATGTTATGCTGGAGATAATTGTTTGGATATTATTCTGTCGCGTCGATAGGATATAACAAACAAGCTTCGATTGATGCCACTTACAAAACCGATACGACGTCCTCACGCGATTTCAAAAATAATGGGAATATTATCACAACAATAATTATCGGGAGGGAATAATTTTGTGATATTAGAATATCGACTGTGTCGCGACTGTTTTGCAGGGTGTAGCGTTTAGCGTTTCGCTGTAATGCATCCATGTTAAGCGTCATAAGGTGCTGAAATGACATCGACAGAACAGGTACGGTCTCGTGCAGTAATCCCTACTATAAGAGGTTGGTTCTTGAAATTTGGCACCCACGGGTCCCGCAAATATTGATAATTTGCCTGAGGCTCCCTTGCTCCTAGTGATCATTGCTTGAGGCGTATTTTATCCTTAGTTATAACTAAAGCCCGGATTATATGCAAATTCACATGTGCATATGCATTTGCATATTTTGACCCTTTTTAGCATTAACGCATATAATCATAAATTCAAAGAACTTTCAGAATAAGTGCATATTTTCGAAGGTTTATTAAAGCTCCTTCACTTTTTTTTCATAGTTTTTCAAATGAATATCGCTCATTATATCGTCATTGCATAGGTTTTCCCTTTTCAGGTGGGATTTAGTGAATTAATTGCTTTTCATTTTTGACCCCCTCCCCCCAACTTGCAAGCAAAACACTGACCCCTTCCCCCCTTGTCAGCAAAATTTCGTCAGCAGCTTAGAATATCTCATATCTTCAAAAAGGGTGGTTGATGACGTAAGCAACCTTCAAACCCCCCCCCCCTTGTCATCAAAAGTCAGCAAATCCGAAACCCCCCCCCCCTCCTCTCGAATGCTGACGTAATACTTGAATGACCCCTAACGCCATTTCCAGAGAAATAGCGTTGAAATTCTCCCGTTACTGGTATTTCGTTACTGAGCACACACACAGCTACGACTAACTAGAAATTAAAAAGAGGCCTAAATAAGAAATATGTAGAAGCTATTTGCATACGTTATATGTGGGGATATTTTTTTGTAAATGAAATATGCACTATAAGAAATAAACAGAAAATATGTATTTTAGAAACGTGTTGTTTTTTGTATGTGACTTTTTACTGCATATTTTTCAATTTTGGTACATTATTTGAAATTTTTAATTTCAAATAAAATGCCAAATAATAATACCAAAAGTGTATATTTTGGCATTTTCAGTGGATATTTTAGCATTTTTAGTGCATATTTTGTCATTTTGAGTACGCATTTTGTCATTTTGAGTGCGTATTTTGTCATTTTTAAGTGCATATTTTATATTTTTAGAGAGTATTTCGCCCCTTTTTTTAGTGCATATAATCCGGGCTTTAGTGAATAACCAAGGCCCGGTTGTTGTTGATCTGAAAATTCCTGAAAAATGACCATAAAATATGTCCCGAAAATTGGAAGAAAATTCCTAAAAATTCGAAAAAAATGCCTTAAAAACGAAATGAAAAATTCTTCAAAAATGACAAAAAATGCTATTAAACTGACAAAACAAATTTCTTTTGAAACTGAACCAGTCATTATATTATGTTCCCGGGTTTCGGCAATGGCCCCACCAGGGACAGAGCCTGGACTACGACTGGCCTTTAAGTCATTATATTAACTGGAGGTCGAAAGAAAAAAAAATTCTTATAATATCTAATTGAAAATCCACATTCAAGATTCTCAACATCAGAATATCATAAAATTTCTGAAAAGACAGGTTAAACTTCTCTCAACATCAACAAATGATATCTGGTCTTTCTCACAGTGTTAATTTGTCTTCAATTTCAGACGTTCCTGTAAAGACATCACGATATCAAAAAAATTTTCCTACAGGCAATAAGTCAGCGTTTTTTCCCCCCTATTATGTTTTCACATTTCATGGTAACGAAATTGGCCTACCCAACACCACCTGTGGCAGAAGGCCTCCGCGCGAAGCTCGTGACGTCTCTGAAGTCGTCCATTTCACCTACAGTCATTGGATATGCAGCAAAAAAAAAAAGGGGGTAAAGATTTGGCATACGTCGGACTGCTACATCCAATGGCTAATGAACGACTTCAGTGACGTCAAAACTTCGTACGGAGGCTTTCTGCTATAGAAGGTGTTGGCCTACCCCACTTTTAGCGGACTGACTTCATCGATAGCATCAATAAGCTACATACTTTTCTGCAAACACTGAAAGATGGAAACGTCATCTCTCAGTCTCTTCAATATTCTCAAAGGCAAAACAAAGTTTGAAAATCTTACTGCCTGCAGCATTCTTACGGATCAAAACAGGCCTCTGCGCTGTCTACCATAAACGTCATTCAGACTACTACCTAGCAAGTTTGCCTCATTTTGAAACACAGCCTTCTTATTTTGGCGCAGAATCTTCCTGATTCGCTCATAAATACCGCACAGTGATTGGATGTGGGGGCATAGAAATCTCCAATTCTGAGCCCGATCATTTCTTTTCCTCACAACGGTGATACAGGCAAAACGAGCAGGGAATTTTTTTCCCCTGAATATTCCGAGGGAAAATGGACTACTCACTGACGTCATAAGCAGACTGCGGAGGCCTCAACTACGGTATCATGAAAGAAACTGTACTTAAAACAGTCTGTTGAACCAAAAATATGTTTTAATTTTTTGGGGTGATCAAGTCTATTGGAAACATAGGAAGGGACTTAGAATAGGCGACGTATCGTAATTTAGATGACCATGAGTAATCGTATAAAGCATGGCTAGGCGAGAGATGAGTCGGTGATTGTTCCTTGTAATAGGGCTTTAGTGTATTTCACTCCCCGTTAGCGGACAGTAAAATCAGACAAACTCTAATTTGTGAATTTTTGTTCATAAATCGGGAATTTATCATATTCAACAGTAATCATGTATAATCCCAATTGGTAAGTATGATAAAATCTGTCAATTAAATACTTGATTATTCGAACATAATTATGGTATGAACATAACTAAGTGAAATTTAATGAAACTTTCTTTATCGAGACGATTGATGATTATTTATAATATCATTTTTACACACAGTAACGTATAGGGATCAACTGCGTAAGAAGTAAAACGTCGTATAAACGAGGCTATACTGTATATCGTACCTCTAAATAGCGGACACTCCCCGTTAGCGGAAAAAAAGTTTTGGTCCCATGGGTGTCCGTTATCGAGAGGTTCTACTGTATTACTAGAAGTGGGGTTCCAGACCTCAGCTGCATAAGAAAGAACGGGAGAAATATAAGTTTGGTAGCAGAGAAGTCTGACGTCACGAGTAGAATATTTAAGGTTGCGGCGAAGAAAGGAAAGTTTATTCAGACATTTTTGGTAGACATGATCGATATGATTATTCCCCAATAGTTCAGCCGAGAGTATAACACCCCAGATATTTAAATTGAGAAACTCGAGACATGGTTGCGTTATTGATCGCGTATGAGAATTCGCGTGGAAGAGCTTTATGAGAAGCTCTCGTGTAAACTGTTTCGAGACCATTGATGATTATTTATAATATCATTTTTACACACAGTAACGTATAGGGATCAACTGCGGGCAGGCATATGCCAAAATGAGCGCCAATGTAAACAAGATTACGCTGGGGAATTTCTTGATCGGACTTGCGACTAATTACGAGGTAGATTACACAGTCATATATATATATATATACAGGGTCTTAATAATTAAAGTTCCACTTTGAAACGGCCATAAAAGGAAAAACTACAGGACAAAATGTTGTTATCAAACTTGGTAACAGTTTACAGGAGGTCATGGGATTCAATTTTTCGCAAAAGAAAAGAGAAAGTTCAAAACCTCACCACCAGCGGGGAATGGCGCTGTGTGTGCAGTATTATTAAACGAAATAAGACATGACGACACATCGGTCTAAAATGGTTTTAATCGTTTCTGAAACGAAACTGTTTGCGGGGTTATGCAAAATCGCAATGGTGATAACATAAACAACAACTTGGCGGAATTGGGAAAATGCGCTACACCGACATGTCCGTAACATTCCTCCTGATATGCTAAGAGCTACTGTTGAGAATGCAGTAATTTGCTGTCGGAAAATGGCGTACGCCACGTTTCTAGCCTTTTCTGTGCCACATGCCACTGTTGCGCTGTAAGTGTGAATGCCTAACGGTCTATGTGTGTGTGTATCCAGTGTTGTGTGTGAAGTTAGTGCTGCCATCTGAAATTTCAAATTGTAAGTCAAGTTTAACGATGGAATGTTATCGTTGCAGGGTCTGTCTACGTTGCAGACTATTAAACATGCTCGCATTATCGAAGTTGTCACCCACGGAAGACCAACACAAGCCGAGCACCACTGTGCCGCCGGCGGGATTTGAATCCAAGTATGCGAGCGAATCACGGTGGCCACACGACCGCACAGCTTTACCCGCGGTTTCAGTGATAATTGTGATGCTGTTCTTTTGTCCCAGTGGTCATTCCATAGCGGCTCTTTTGCTCTGGCGATCATTTTTCGTGGTTCTTTGTTCTATCGATTCACACAACGACTACTACTTAACTGTACATGCACCCCGTACACGTTCCTCTTCGGAATTTCTAAAGTATTGGTTCATGCCGGAATGTGCGTGTTCTGAGCGTGTGGCCCTAACGTATTTATTTTGTCAGAATCGTGCTCGTTTCATGAAGCACGATTCTCTCATCATGATTAGTTTATGCTGGTGCTGCCATCTGTCTTCCATATTTGGAAATAAAGAATGTTAGAAATGCTTGAATTTACATGTTTCGTCACTTTCGTGCTGTAGGTCTGCGGAGAGACTTTTTAAAATAGGAGACCGGCTCGCATTCACGCCTTGTGACTCGCACTCTTTAACTATAATTTGCCCACAGCTCTTCCACCCTAGCGACCAGCTCCCTCGCTCCAATGATCCTTTACAAGCGATTTTCTGCAATATGCCATCTCTCCAGGCTGTAACAATACATCCGTACACAAAACCGCACTCATGGTCAACTTTTATAGACACGCGTGTGAAACCATCATCATCATCATCACCATCATCGATCCACTGCTGGATGTGAAGGTCTCCTTAAAACAAAAAAATTCCCATTTTACTTTGTCTGATGCTTCTGCCATCCAGTTGATATTCCAGCCACTTTTCTGATCTCGTTAATCCATCTGTTTTGGGGCGCCATCTCGTACGTTTAATTGGTTACACCTCGGGGGGGAATCCAATCCAGAATACTCGAGGTTCATCACATATTGATGTAAGTCTTCTCTACCCCAATTACATCTGGAGCTTTAACAACAGCAGATGTGAAGACGAAAGTCAAACGCTTTCTCAAAATCATTGAAGGTCATAGACTATTAATATAATTCGTATTCCTGATGTCGCTCTATGAATTCTCTGACTGTTTGGAGGATATGATTCATTGTTCCGAATCCACTTCGAAAACCTGCTTGTTGTTTTTGTTGTGCTGCGTCCAATATGGATTCAAGCCTAAATGTCAGCGCTTCGGTGAAGATTTTATAAATTACTGATAGGGCACTGTGATTGGTCGATAATTCCTGATATCCTCTTTTTCGCCATTTTTGTAAAGAACCATCATTGCGTTATTCCAATCTTCTGGCACATTCGATTGTGTGAGACAGTGGTGGGACATGATTTTGTGAGACGCGTGTGAAATGCGGTTGCAGTTATCATCGATGAAGGGCACGGTTAGAATCAGACTAAACGCCAGCTTTTATCGGTGATTCGACGAGTTTTTAAGGCCTTCGAAGTGACCAGACGAGTTTCCACCGATGCCTTCGTTGAGAGCTCTCTTGATCTCGGGGGCCATGGGCGGAGATACTCGGGCGGGGGGAGGACGTGTGGGGGCATTGCCCACCCCAACGATAAGAATTGACATCATCATCATCATCGTGGCCCCCCCCCACTCCCAGCAATAATGACCGTGCCTCCCCTCAGACTTCCAAGCCTATCTTCGCCTATGCTCGGGCCCGAGTTGCAACGCATTCAGGCTTATTTTATTGCAATAAATTGGATCGTCTCGTTATGACTTTTAGAGAACGTGTGATTCTTTTAAGGAGTTCCCCGTCATTAAGAAACCGCGTAGTAATCAGAACTGGATGGGTTCCAAACCCGGGTTTGTTTACGGCGTTTGTCTCTTCCAACATCCGGGGGGTTCGTTAACCGATTCCTGTGTGTGTGTGTGTGTGTTTAGTTGGAACACACACAAACACACACATGAGAATTAGTGTGCGTGAGTGTTTGGTTTGGGAAACTAAAAATAATTTACATTTATTCTAGCCAAGGTTTCCCTTTCCATTTTCCGAAATGGTTTGAAAGTAAGATGGGTGTAGTAACTGGGAAAAAAAAGATGATCGCTAGACCATCCAACAGGTATGGGTTCGAATCCCGGCCGTAAACTTCGTTAATGACGTGACGAGCTGAACCATGGCTTGCAATGATATGCGCCTGCATAGTGATGTCAGTAGAAATAATTCGCGGAACTCTCACCGCACTGAGAGCGTCACAGATACAAGATGTCCCATAAATTCCTAAATAGTTTAAAAATTTATAGAAATTGAAGGAATCGGTACATTTGAATGCAGTTTGTAAAAAATTTATTCTCACAAAAGGGGGGGGGGGAATCTGCTTTTGTACAGAAAAAAATGTTCAAATTTTTGTCGATAGAGGGAGCATCACGGAAGTAAATCACTGGAAATTTGCGGATCAGAGTCTTATAAAATGTCAGGGCTATATATTAAAGGTTGTTTCCACCTCTTTGATGTTGGTTTGCAGCCTTCGGGTATCGAATTCGCGACACCTCTAAACATCCTTTGGTGCTTCAGGCTAGTATCTTATCGACCTGGGCTACCGCGCCCCACAGTGGAGGGGGGGGGGGGTATGACATTTTACTGGAACCCGTTGATCCTAGAGGTATACATATTTTCAATTAGAAAACAAGTTTCCAAATAACGTGCAGCGCTCAGAGACGTCCTTCATGTTTCAAAGGGTTGTATAGTTATCAAAATAAAAAAAGTTAACTTTTTATACATTTGCCCCGTGCACTCCAAAACCAACTGAAAAGTTGTTGCCCTGTGTCTCTTGATGCCAACTAAAAAAAGAAATTAAACGTTTCTTAGTGTAATATTCATTGAGATATTCGAATTCGAAAAACGGAGGAAAAAAAACCAGCTCTAAAAATGCGGGAAAACGGTTTCACCCGCTGTTTCTTTCCCAACATTCCTCCGTTTTTTTTGAATTTGAATATCTTGGAAACGTGGAATTTTATTGGTTGGCATTAGGAGAGACAGGGCAACAACTTTCTAATTGCGTTTTGGGGAAACATTCCTTGAAATACGAATGGCATATCTGTATATATTACATGTCATTTGGAAACTTTTTCTAATTGGAAGTTTACCTCTAGGATTAACGGTTCGCCAGTGAAATGTCATACCTTCCCCTGTTTGCTATTGCACCCTGTGTATGTAGCGGCTCTCACTGCCGCTTTGTGTGTTCAGATAATAATCTTGATATTAATAAGTTTGAAGAATTTTTTTTTACAAAGTTACAAAGACAATATTTTTTGGATCTCGATAGGACGTAGCGAGCCGCCAATAGTTACTTCCATGCGTCCCGTTGGCCGTCAGTTCGACACCCCTGACTTAGATGACACAATGCTTCACCAGTAGAAAATCACGTGGTCTAAAATGGATGAGTTTCTACGAATCGTCCGAAACATTGGCAATTAACGCACATGTAAATTCAATTAGTTAATTTTTTGCCTCTGTCTGTAATGCGGTGAAATTGTAAATTGGACGCACACTACATAACATACAGGGTCGGTAAAAAGTCCGTAAAAATTAATAAAAACCGGAAAAAATAACCGAAATAAAAAATGGTTTGGCATCGCTAGGTCACGGGAATTTTTTTAAGACGGGGAAAAAACTCAAAAAACAGCCGATAGATAGCGCTGGTACGAGCGACTGCGGTGGAAATATGCAAATGAGACGGTTTAAGAACTTGCGCTCCTAATTCACAATCAGTTCACTGTTGTAAACCAGAATGTGAACAAGGGTGCTGAGTGCGAAGGATAAAGCTTTGTTGGTGAAGTTGTTTTACGTGAACCAAAAAAGGAATCAGCGACCATTGGCTTGCGTAAATTCCGAGTTCAGAAGAATGTGAGGACTTGAAAAGGGCCTTTAACACCGACAGGTCTCATAAAGCTTGTCTAGCGGTTTGAGGAAACTGGAACGCTGGAGGATCGTGGAAGAGAGAGCCGGACGATCATGTTTAAGAAAGGCACGTTCACCGCGTGTTGCAGCCGAAATGGAAGCGTCAGCGTCCGAATCAGCTGCAAAGACCAGCAGTGCTCGTGAAGTTGCCGGACGCTTGGACTTATCACCATCCTCGACACGCATTATTCTTTATGAAATCCTTGATCTGTACCCATACAGATTGCAGTCGTGCCATGAACTTCTTACCAGCGGATACCGTACAGAGGGGCACATTTGCGAAGTGGGCTTTTTCCAAAATCGAACAGAATCCAACCTGGGTCTTTAACATCTTGTGGGCAGATGAAGCTCATTTTTCGCTTCATGGCGACGTTAATACTCATAACTCTCGCATCTGGGCAACGTCTAATCCATGTGAGTACACGCAGAAACTATTGCATTCCCCAAAAAGTGACACTGCGGTGTTCACACAGGTTCGTCCATCATAAGACCTTTCTTCTTTGAAACGCAGTGACCAGCAAATGGGTGGAAAACACTACAGTGAATGCGCAGCATTATTTAACACGTGTGCGCGAGAAGGTCGTGCCCCGTCTGCGTGAAAGAGATGAGCTTTTCTACCGTCACGTTTATGCAAGATAGAGCAACTAGTCACACTGCTACTCCGGTCAAGGCATTCCTGATACAGACGTTCGGGGAAGACAAAATCATTAGCAGGCGTTGCAGGTTCCCATGGCCTCCTCGGTCTCAAGATTTGACAACCGGCCCTGGTTATGGGGATATTGAAATCCCGGGTGTATCGATATGGTCCATCCAATCTGTCGGAACTGAAAGATGCGATCCGCAGAGAGGTGACATGTATACATCCGGACCTGCTGCACTCTGCCGTTGCTGGATTTGTGACTCGCCTGCAATGTGTTATTCCCTGTGGCGGTGGTCATGTGGGAACACATACTGCTGCAATAAACGATTTGGAGGCATTCTGTTCGTTATTTGCGTATCTTTTCTTTGACTTGTGCGCATCAGCTCCACCCATCGGCTATTTTTTAAGTTATTTTCTCCCCGTCTTGAAAAAATTCCCGTGATCTGGAGACAGTTGCTGACTGACCCTGCAAACCGTTTTTTATTTCGGTTATTATTCCGGTTTTTATGAATTTAAAAATACATAATTAGTTTCTGCGGACTTTTTTTGCCCACCCTGTATCATTCTTCACATTCTGAAACATTTTCCACCGAGTACCATCATGTATCGATTTCGACCAAAGTATCAAGTCCAAAAGCAAGTAAACAAAAAATTCTTTCCAGTATCCAGTGATTGGCTACCTTCCAGTAATTGAAAAGAAACGGCGCTAAAAACAACATAATTTGCATAATTAGTTCCTTACTCCACTTTCTCAGACAAAAAAAACCAACTTAATGACTCTACTAATATCCATTTCATTAAGGAAATTGCAATTTCGTATTCTTATCGCCAACTTTAATTGGTCCATCGAGGAAAAAATGTCGCGTAGAGAGTCGATCACCAAGATGATATTTATACAAGATGATTCAAAAGTAAAAATTTAATAAATGCGCAATAGTACATATTCTTGTTTTTTTTTGTAAAATATTGCTGTTCAGGTCTGGGTTCGAATCCCGGTTCTCGAGCATGGATGTCTATACTAACGTAGCACTTACAAATTTCCTGGACGGATACTGCTGATCCCTTGGGAATACGTGAAGATCACGTTTAAAAAAAAAAATTATGCGATAAAAGTTATAAAAGCAACAAGCAGCAGCTTTGGTATTACAGTGTGACACCCCTGTCGGTAACAAATGCAACTAATCTTGTTACACATTTTTACGGTAATTAAAAAAAATCTCCATGTCTTCCTATACTTTTCTGTGGAAACCGCATCGTGTTATTACCTGCGCTTCTCCCAATTATTGATTTTTTATGTATATTATCCCCGGTACTAGAAATGCATACAAAGTTTGCGTGTCCCTGCAAATGCGAAAGAAGTGTGCGCTCCCCCCTAGAAATGCGTGAAGGGTATGCCTTCTTCACATGGTAGAACTTCACGTGACTCAAAAATGGATGGAGACTTGCGTGCTTCACAAAAACAAATTTAAATACCCCCAGAAATGCATAAGAAGCTTGCGTAATTCACACAGAAGAACCTTACATACCTCAGAAAAGCATTGGAGGTTTGCGCACTTCACACAGGAAAATTTTTAAACACTCCCAGAAGTGCGCAAGATGTGCTAGCGTACTCATAGAACTTTACATACTCCAGAAATGCATACGAGGCTTGCGTACTTCACATGGAAGAACTTTACATAGCCCAGAAATGCGTAGTAGGTTTCTGTATTCGGGACAAATGCGTAGGAGGTTTCTGTATTCGGGACAAATGCGTAGGAGGTTTCTGTATTCGGGACAAATGCGTAGGAGGTTTCTGTATTCGGGACAAATGCGTAGGAGGTTTCTGTATTCGGGACAAATGCGTAGGAGGTTTCTGTATTCGGGACAAATGCGTAGGAGGTTTCTGTATTCGGGACAAATGCGTAGTAGGTTTCTGTATTCGGGACAAATGCGTAGGAAGCGTGCTCATCTCTCTAAATGTGCGAGAGGTATGCGTGGTTTCAGAAATTCGTAGGAAGCTCGAGTGTCCCTAGAAACGCGTTAGAGGTTTCCGCGTACGCACACGTCATATCCAGCATCACTGCAACCCTTCCTTAAATTATAGACAGCTGATGTTTTGCAAGCGCAATACCTACGGCACCAGTGACGGCACAGACAAGGCTAGAGAAGTGGCGCTCTCTTATTCTACAATACACAGGACGTACTTTTTATTGGGGGGGGGGGGTCATAGGGAATCGCTTTTAGAGAAAGTTTTTGTTACTAACCGTCGAAAAGCATTTTAAATCAACAGTTTAGACTAGCACAAGCCACAGATCACCGAATAAAATGGCAGTTATTTTTAATATTATCAATTTTTGATCTCCTTGTGGGGGCGGCACAGGACACCCAAAGCACTCCCTCCGCCTTTCCGCTCCACCGAAACCTATTATAGTAAGTCAAAGACTCGAAAATTCTGTTTTTGAAACATTGCTGTTCGAAATCCATTCTAGCTAATGGACGAGCACCAAAGGTCAACGGCACTGACCAATGGGTACCGGACTCGAATGAAAAAAAAAAAAATGCCGACAGTACAATCATTAATTATCGATAGATGTCGGTTCACATTGTCACGTGGCATAGGAAGATAAAATAAAAAAGTTACCAGAGAAATTGGTGATCAATAACCCTTTCAGATCCTGGTGCCACAAATGTGGTGGTTGCTTTTTCTCACTGCAGAATTATTTGACATCAGTGAGTTTTGTTTGGTTTAAAGCAGTGTTTCCCAAAGTGGGCAATGGAATGTTCCGGGGGAGGGGGCGATAGAAGCTACGGGTATAACATAGGATCCAGTTAGGGGTTCGCTCAAGTTGAGAAAAGGAGGGATGAGAGAAAATGAATTTCTGAAGCAGGGGGCGATGGGAAAAAAAGTTTGGGAAACTGGTTTAAAGCAGTGTTTCTCAAAGTGGGCGATGGAATTGTCCAGGGGGCCGATAGAAGCTATAGGTACACTTGAGTTGGGGGGCAATGAGAGAAAAAATTTTTCGAAGAAGAGGGAGATGGGAACAAACCGTTTGGGGAACTATGGCTGAAAGCAGTGTTTCCCAAAGTGGGCAATATCAACACCTTCTAGAGCTTTAGAAGGTATTGGCAATATCACCCCCTGGTGGGCGATGGAATTGTCCAGGGAAAAATTTTGGGGAACTATGGTTTAAAGGATTGTGTAAGTTTTGACTTGGAAATATAGTCAACATGAACTTTAGGGGGTGGGGGGGGGGGGGCTTTCATCAGTGGACAGTACTTGAAGTTAAACTTTCAGGAAGTTTTTAAGATAGTTTGAAGGAGAAAAGTACCTCCAGGAAAAGTGTGATTTATTGCATAAAATTCAGCAATAAAATTCTGTAAAAAAAAATGTATGTGAAGATGAATGTACAGGGTGATTATAAAAAAACTATCCCGACATATGGGCCCCTAACTATCATACCATTCACAGAAACTGAATGAAATTTTGGCATAAGGTATTTTGATGTATGCACTCGAGAATGATATGGAAAACAACAGTGTCACTCTAACAGTTACAGTTACAGTGAGAAAATTTCGAAAACATCAAATGGCAACACCAAGTTTTTTGTATTGGAATGTGATCTCCATTGTGAAAAACCCTAAATAGCGTTCGAACGGCAACTGTAGCATGAAAATCACCGGCGGTAGATAGGCTAAAAGTGAGGACAACCAATAAGGACAGAGAAGCAGCATAAAATAAAGCATTTTATTGTGTTTTCCACATGACCTTGTGGAGGACTAATCAGGCTGGGATCTCAGCCGAAGAAACGGTGTGACGAATGAAACGAACATTAATGCTCTAGTGCACGGCAAAGTCCTTTTTTCCTTGCCTAGCTCCGGGGATTTTCGTGCTACAGGTGCCATTCCAACGCTATTTAGTGTTTTTCAGTATGGAGATCGCATTCCAATACAAAAAACTTGGTGTTGCCATTTGATATTTTCGAAATTTTCTCACTGTAACCGTAACTGTTAGAGTGACACTGTTGTTTTCCATATCATTCTTGAGCGCATACCTCAAAATACCTTATGCCAAAATTTCATTCAGTTTCTGTGAATGGTATGATAGTTAGGGGCCCATATGTCGGGATAGTTTTTTTATAATCACCTCGTATACCCGACATCATCTTGGTTGAAAAAAATTTCAGCTAAATGAACTATTTCTTCACACAACAAAGCTTCAAGTTAAAAATTCGAAAAAAAAAATGAGGATTTGCTGACATTTATGTTTTTATAATGCATATTTTTAAGCATCAAAAAATGCAAAAACATTTCGAAAATCCCAAAAAAAAAATGAATGAATGAAAGGGATAAAATAAACAATAGATAGTGTTGGTTTTCACGAGCTGGATTCAGCGCTAAATATCGATCTCCAGACTAGACCGCAATTCCCAAAATTTCTGCTATTCATCCAATTCAGCCGCTTCTCTTTGAAGTTGGCTGAATAATTTTTTTTTTTTTTTTGGCGCATTTCTCATAATAATAATATTACATCTATTCGACTGCAATTTGGAGAATATTTCCAAACATGTTGATTAAAAACGAAAGCATTCGCCGAAATTAATTAAGCTTCACATGCGAACCCTCGATTTAATTACAAAATGTGTACAAAAGCGTTAAATATGGTTTTTTTTTGCACATCCGGGAATAAATTACGGAATTAATTTTTTCCCCTTGAATCCGGGATATAATATTCGGCTCCTTAATTACGTAAATATTTAATTACGTTTATTAGAAATAGAGCGTTATATGTATATATGTTTTGACAGGAATATACGCTTCAAGCGTATGTGTGAAAAAAAAAAAAAAAAAAAAAAACCTTCCTTCGCGGTTTTCTAAATTTTGTTTACGGCAGTAGATGGCGCTGGTATAGATTTTATGTTTACTTAGTCATATTTATTGATTTAATTTTGTTTTCACTCGCTGATTTTGTAAGATGGGGAGTCGAGGGGGGGGGGGGGGGTTGTGGAGTATTTCATGCGCAGGATTCAAATAGGAGGGGCGTATCAAAGATGAATCCGAATGTAGTTCCGTATCGTTGCCTGCAAGGGCCTAGGGCCGGATTTTAAATCTCTCTCTGAGACCTGAATATTAAAAGTTCTACGTCTAATTAGCTCACCCACAGGAGGGGGGGGGGGACAACCTTGTGGCCAGCCAAGAGGTTCCATCTGGCACGCGAAAGACGTTACGGTAGAAAACTATCAACATACGCACAGCACGATAAATTCCCAGGCTGACCATATATATCTCCTTCATAAAAATACGGGAAATCGCAATCCATACGGGTTATCGCCAAGAAAAATTGCAAAATACAAGTAAAGTTGCAAATTAAATCCAGAAAAAAAATCAAAGGCAAGTAACTTTTGCCAATTACACCCAATACATTTTCAAAGGTAAGTGAAATTGTCCTTCACTGCCAAAAAATAAATACCTGCCAGAGACAGGTCAAGTTGCCAATTACAGCCAAAAAATTTTCAAAGGCAAGTATAAAGTCACTAATTTACAGAAAAAAGAATTGTCAAAGACAATAATTTTTTGTCATGAAAATAATCTTAATTCTTGATCTCGAAAATTCAAGTAAGCCTTGAAAATAGGGGCGAAAGGGAGCATTTATAAGAAAAAACTGGACATTTAATGCCCAGTAAAGCATACGTCACCATATACTCACGTTTCTAGCCCGCGAGTGGCAGAAGTACCTCATATCTGGATCGTGGACTGAAAAGCTTGTGCACCCCCCCCCCCCGTTGCCCCGTTGTATGCCTTATATCAGTGATTCCCAACGTGGGCTTTAACGCCCCCTGAGGGCGCGATGGAATGTTCCAGGGGGCGGTAGAAACTACGGTTATAACATGGGATTCTATGGGTTAGATTGCTTTGGGAGCGATGGGAGAAAAAACTTTATGAAGAAGGGGGCGAGATGGGACAAAAAAGGTTGGGAAACTATGCCTTATATATCATCACGGCTAGTATGACGGTCAGCAAGTGCTCCCTCACCGCTTAATGCTTTCGAATCCCGTTTATACGGGACAGCTAGCAATATCTTCATCACGTACCATACGCACAGCTTGAAATTCGGAGAAGATGTCGCCACGATGACTGTTGTCATTATAAAGTGCCAACAACGGCACCGTCGTTTTTTCTTTCGGCACAAAGTACGATAAGTTTGCTCCGTGGAGGCGGAGGGGGGGGGGGCTTTACCTCTTGCATCTAGTAGCGTCTTGACGGTTAGGCCAACAGGGTCCAAACTCCAAGCCCATCATCGGGGCCCGAAAATTATTCAAGATTTTCAGTAATTCTGATATTTTCATTTAAATGCGAATTTTTATCAATTCTGAAATCTTATATATAAATGTGAAAGTATGTATGTATGTATGTATGTATGTATGTATGCTCTTTATACAAATCTACAGTTTTAGACCGATCGTCGCCAGATTTTGCATATATACCAAACAGGACCGGGATTGAGCCGTAGGCTACTTTAAAAGTTCGTCAGAGCTGGGCAAATGCCCGAAATGGGCGAAAAACTGTCGGGCAACAATGGTTTTGGGGGCCTCAACAATCACTTTCGGAACGTTTACTTTGGTTACCGTGGTTCCCAACAATGCGTTTCAGACGGGAATATGTGCCTTTACAATGGTTTGTCAAATCTTTAATTCTGCCATCATTACAGTTTATTCCTTTATAATGGTTTGGCTCTTTTCCAATACTCCCAGTAATTAAAAAAAAACCCTGGAAGCGCCAGATATTTTTGCTTGCATGTATACAGGGTGTCCTGTAAGTGCTAATGTGGCCTTTATCTCATCAACCACCCATCGTTGAGGTATAGTTTCAATTTAAAAAGTGCTTAAAAGGAGTTTGAATAATATTCGCTGCAGAAGCTGGACATATGGCGTCACTAACAACAGAGAACAACAACTACGACGATAAAACAGGGAATAAAAATGTTCTACGCCAGCTGATGAGCTCAATGCTTGCCTCAAATCATCAGCACTCTACTTCACCAAACACCAACTCTGGCCATATTGCTACATTGCAATTTACTGCCATTAGTGAGATGGGTTGGAAGTGAAGGTTCTGTCTATCGGTGGTCGCCTCGAGTTTGTTAGGACATCAACACTCTGGCACGAAGCTAAAAAATTATCATTATCCACCAACATGCGAGTTCAACTGCAAAATGACTCAGCACTGCTATCATTTTCACATCAGTTGATCAAACTTGGCAATGGAAGAATTCCCGTAGACCCAAGCACTGGACTGATAACGTTCTCAAATGGATTTTGCCAGTTATTATATATATAAACTCAGTTCAAGAACTTGCAGACAAAGTCTTCCCAAACATTCAACAAAATCACCGAAACCATGAGTGGCTTTGTGAGAGTGCGATTCTGGCACCGAAAAATGAGTGTGAACAAGATCAACGGAAAAATCCTAAAAATTATTCCGGGAGACTCCACATCTTACAAATCGGTTAACACTGTCACAGACACAGCGCAGACAGTTCTGTATCCTGCAGAATTTTTGAACTCCTTTGGATATTCCGGGTGTGCCACCACACAATTTGACCCTCAAAGTCGGAGCACCTGTAATGCTTTTAAGAAATTTGGAGACACCGATACTCTGCTACGCCAACAGACTCTGCGTGAAGAAATTGCACAATTGCATCATTGAAGCAACGATTCTAACTGGATGTTACAAAGAAAAAGAAGTCTTCATTCCACGTATCCCACTCATCACCGAAGAAATGCCATTCACTTTCAAGCGGTTACAGTTCCCGATTCGTTTAGCTTTTGCCATGACAATCAACAAAGTGCAAGGCCAGTTGTTAGCAGTGGCAGGTATCATGCTACTTGAGCCCTCGGACACCTTTTCGTCACCTGTTCGTGTGTTGGTAATAGCAAAAATTTGTACAGCTACACACCAGATGGAAAAAGAAAAAATATTGTGTATCCACAAGCGATTGCCTGAAGATTTTAATTAAAATATTTAAATATAAAAGTAATTTTCTCTTACTTGATGCAGAAATTTTTTTGATTAAGAAGTAATTAATAAGCTATACATATATAAATTTTTTACGGGGCGGGCAACGTCGCCGGGTATCAGCTAGTCTTATATATAAATGTGAAAGTATGTATGTATGTATGTATGTATGTATGTATGCTCTTTATACAAATCTACAGTTTTAGACCGATCGTCGCCAGATTTTGCATATATACCAAACAGGACCGGGATTGAGCCGTAGGCTACTTTAAAAGTTCGTCAGAGCTGGGCAAATGCCCGAAATGGGCGAAAAACTGTCGGGCAACAATGGTTTTGGGGGCCTCAACAATCACTTTCGGAACGTTTACTTTGGTTACCGTGGTTCCCAACAATGCGTTTCAGACGTGAATATATGCCTTTACAATGGTTTGTCACACCTTTAACACTGCCATCATTACAGTTTATTCCTTTATAACGGTTTGGCTCTTTTCCAATACTCCCAGTAATTAAAAAAAACCCTGGAAGCGCCAGATATTTTTACTTGCATGTATACAGGGTGTCCTGTAAGTGCTAATGTGGCCTTTATCTCATCAACCACCCATCGTTGAGGTATAGTTTCAATTTAAAAAGTGCTTAAAAGGAGTTTGAATAATATTCGCTGTAGAAGCTGGACATATGGCGTCACTAACAACAGAGAACAACAACTACGGCGATAAAACTGGGAATAAAAATGTTCAACGCCAGCTGATGAACTCAATGCTTGCCTCAAATCATCAGCACTCTACTTCACCAAACACCAACTCTGGCCAAATCGCTACATTGCAATTTACTGACATTAGTGAGATGGGTTGGAAGTGAAGGTTCTGTCTATCGGTGGTCGCCTCGAGTTTGTTAGGACATCAACACTCTGGCACGAAGCTAAAAAATTATCATTATCCACCAACATGCGAGTTCAACTGCAAAATGACTCAGCACTGCTATCATTTTCACATCAGTTGATCAAACTTGGCAATGGAAGAATTCCCGTAGACCCAAGCACTGGACTGATAACGTTCCCAAATGGATTTTGCCAGTTATTATATATATAAACTCAGTTCAAGAACTTGCAGACAAAGTCTTCCCAAACATTCAACAAAATCACCGAAACCATGAGTGGCTTTGTGAGAGAGCGATGCTGGCATCGAAAAATGACAGTGTTAACAAGATCAACGATAAAATCCTAAAAATTATTCCGGGAGACTCCACATCTTACAAATCGGTTGACACTGTCACAGACACAGCGCAGACAGTTCTGTATCCTGCAGAATTTCTGAACTCCTTTGGATATTCCGGGTGTGCCACCACACAATTTGACCCTCAAAGTCGGAGCACCTGTAATGCTTTTAAGAAATTTGGAGACACCGATACTCTGCTATGGCAACAGACTCTGCGTGAAGAAATTGCATCATTGAAGCAACGATTCTAACTGGATGTTACAAAGAAAAAGAAGTCTTCATTCCACGTATCCCAATTATCACTGAAGAAATGCCATTCACTTTCAAGCGATTACAGTTCCCGATTCGTTTAGTTTTTGCCATGACAATCAACAAAGCGCAAGGCCAGTTGTTAGCAGTGGCAGGTATCAACCTACTTGAGCCCTGATTTTCACACGGGCAGCTTTACGTCGCGTGTTGGTATTTGTACATCTACACACCCGATGGAAAAACAAAACATATCGTGTATTATCCACAAGCGATTGCCTGAAGATTTTAATTAAAATATTAAAAAATAAAAGTAATTTTCTCTTACTTGAATTTTTTTTGATTAAGAAGTAATTAATAAGCTATACATATATAAATTGTTTACGGGACGGGCAACGTCGCCGGGTATCAGCTAGTTATTTATATCCTTAGTTCTGAAACTATTTTCCTAAATAATTCTGAATTTTCAGTCTATCTGAAAATTGTTTTTCATGTTTTTCATTATTTATCGAATTATTTAATTTTATTATCATTAAAATTATTTCATGATTGATTTTAAATTTTCACAAATTTTAGTGCGCGCATATTTTTGTACAGGAATTTATTTTAAGAATTTCTGTAGATATTTCGATTGATTTGTATGCCGACTTTACCCCCCATCCCCCCCACAAAAAAAATAATATCTGAGGGTCCGGGTGGCCCCGAACTCCTTAAGACGGCCATGCTTGTAGCGAGCGACCAGTGCCAAAAACCTTCCAAAATAACATCTTCTAATGGATTTCGATGTCACCCCAGAATCATTGAGCCAAAGACTTTTCTGTTTTCTTCCCAACGGATCGGAACGTTGCCCAAGGCCCAATAACAGCATCGGTCTCTGATCCAATCAATTTTACGAAGAGAATAAATTTCCCTTTAGGCTATAAAAGGGAAGGAACCAAATAACTCATAGGAAAACCTATAGAGAGTAACCTTTTTGGCCCCCATTGATTCCCAGAAGCTTGGCTTTCTTTTACCAGCCGTGAAAACATCCCTAAAAAAACACATACCAGAAAGCTCTATCTTTATTAAAGTGAATCACCGGAGTATATCCAAGAAAACCGTATCTCGTATAATCCCGTTTCTCGGGGGGAAAAAACTGTCAATTTTAACGAGAGCGCGTTATAAAAATATACCGGCGCTTGTTGTTGATGTTAAAGGGTGAGATTGAACTGTTGGAGAAGAGATAGAATAGAAATGGAGGTCTTAAAAGTTGTTTACTTCGCGGCATAAACCACAAAAACCACGGCAGAGAGAGAGATTCCCTGGAGTACACGTGGCTCTATAAAGGTTAGGCTGTAAATGTTTAAATACATCCATAAATTTGGCTCTTTATCTAATCCCGGTGTATTTTCAGTGATGAGTAAATCACACAAGATTTATTGCCAACTGGGACTGAAATATTTCCAGTACTGCATAGGGAATATTAAGTCAGGCCCCCGTTATAAAGAACTTTCAAGGGACCAAACATTTCGTACCCTATAATGAGGTTCGACTGCAGGTAGATACGGAACAGCATTTTCTCTGTATCTGTTAAGTCTAACAAGGAAATTGGTCCCAAGGTGACGTCTTCAACGACGCATGGGCCAGCCAAGTACGGCCCGGAGGAACTTCTCGAGTTCATAGAGGCACTCCATGATAATGTGGATAAGGTGCTACGATAGATAGATAGAACCGCTCACAACCCCGGACCGATGCGAAGCACCTTCCGTTACCTCAAAAGAGGCAGAGTTGTGTCGGAAAAAGTTAGCAAAGATTCATAGTGGTGGCTACCCTTGCCCCGTGGTCGTAAGTATCGAATCACTCGCATCTTCTCCCCATGAAGACAGCCATCAACTCGATGCAACGAGCATACAAGCCATTTAACTGAAATGTATAGCTGAACCCAATGATTAGGGAGAAAAATTGCACGTGCAACCCAGTGGCACATAAGGGCCGGAGACCGCAGCATGGGATTTCAAGGGGAAAAGACTTGTGGGGCAAGTATAAGAAGAAGTAGAAGTTGGCATGTTGAAGTGGGAGAGATTTGAGAATGGTCTAAATACGCAATATGTATAAAATATATATACATCGCCTCCACTGTGACGGGGAGCCTCCGTCCACAGTGCTGGGCAGTTTTGTTTCCTCTTTCCTTTTACGATGCTATGATAAATAGCAGGTGCCGCTTTGGCAAATGCCTCATTTTTCCGCTCGGAAATTCGAGCAATTGACAAGGGCCACATAATTTTCGGGCACCTCCGGTGAGCTTTGTCCAAAGCTCCCTCCAGAGGCGGATATATCGTTTTATGGCCCGTGGGCTACACAAATTTTGCCACCCCGCACTCATTCTAGTACATTTTTCTTGACTATATATTTATTCCTCCAAACTATCTACCACCGGCCTATTGAGCCTTTTTTCTCCAGCATTGTAAATCTTCTGTATCTAAGTCACTCTTTCAGTCGTTCACATGCTTTCACGTCCTTTAGGTCACTGTTTTTGTCCCTCGCTCACCAGGTCATTCTTTTGGGCACTCACATGCTTGCACAGCACACTCTCTAGGTTAGTCATCCAAGTGGTCTAGATTGTTTTGAAACGACACTATGTTTTAAAATTTCGAAACAAAACAAGAAAGTTTTCTTCTTTGAAAGATTTCCCGTGTTCCGAGATTTTTAAAGGTTCCGTGGCGTTTGATCATGCGGAACCCCCCAAAAAACTGTCACGGAACCCAAGGGTTCTGCAGAGCACCAGTTGAAAACCCGTATGTTGGAAGGTGTAGTCAACACCAAGCTCTAGTTAGAAGCTTATTCTACTGAAGCTGGTGTTGACGGCGCCCCCAGAAATGCGTAAAAGGCGCGCGGTCCTTGGAATGCGTCGGAAGCGTCTCTCTGGATATGCGTACGGGGCACTCCTAAAAATGGTGTAGAAGGGGGGGGGGTGTGCAGAACGCGTGTTCTACTCCTTGAAATGCAACGGACAACGGACGTGGTCGTATCTCTAGGCATGCAAGAAGATGTGAGTACTCCTTAAAGTGTGCGTACCCTCAGAAATGCGTCGGAAGCGTCGAATCCCTTGATCTGCGCGGGATGGGGGGGGGGGGGGGGGGGTATTCTAAAAATGAGTAGGAGGTGTGCAGAATGTTTTCGTGCCCATTGAAATGCATAGAAAGCATCCACGCTCGATGAAATACGTGGAAAATGTGCATTAATTGTGCAAAATTAAAATGCACGTACCCCTTTAAACGAACAGCAGACAATACTATCACTATATGCGGCGTAAAAATTCTGTACCGGAATAAATGCGTAGGAATCTCGCGTACACCCCCCCCCCCTCTCCCTTTTACATTTTGTCTATTTAAACGAATATTTTGTCCTACTACTTCACTTGTTTTTGGGCCAGACTTTTCTTCGCCAGGCAGTCAGGTGCGGATCCAGGACGATGTGCCGGGAGAAGCGCGAATTGTGCGAGTTCTTTGAATCATCCCGTATTTTATGGGACAGATAGTCTGTACTAAGGGCTCTTGGTAGGCGCAATCATCCCCCCCCCCCTCCGGATCCGCAGGTAGAAGGAAGCCGAGGCAGATATCTTTACCTGCGAATGTGAAGACGAGGCAGACATCCTTAGCTTCGAATGGAGCGAAGGCAGACATCTTCAGCTGTGAATGAAACGGGGAAAACAGATTCAGCAGTGAATGAAGCCGATGCAGATATTTTCAACTGCGAATGAAGACATCTTAAGATTCGAATTCGAATGGAGCGAAGGTAGGCTTCTTCAACCGTGAATAAAGCCGTGGAATTCTACGCCACTTTTGCTACTACCACCAAGATCTGCGCCTGTGGAGGCTCCGGGGGTGCTCGCGCCACTCCCCTTCGATACCCTCCGCGACATAAACTCTGTCTGCCGCAGCGGTCTGGCGTAGGCTCCGACGCTTAAGCACCTTCCATTTTCAGGGCCTATCGCTTCGGCGGGTAAGTTGTTACACACTCCTTAGAGGATTCCGACTTCCATGTCCACCTACCAAGAGGGGGGGGGGGGGTCCACTGCACCCAAAGCCCCCCATCTTTGGCTCTCTTCGAGCCCCGCCCACGAGAGGGAGAGCACCCCGACCCCTCTCGACTCTTGTCGAGCCGTGAATGAAGCCGACATATTTAGGTGCGAATGGAGCGAAGGCAGACATCTTCAGCTGCGAATGAAGCGGAAACAGGCGGATCCAGGGCGATGTAGCGGAGAAGTGAATTGTTGCGTAGGTGCATTGGGTGATCCCGTATTTTACGCAACAGGAAAATTTACCCCCACTATTATTCGGAACTCTTGGGAGGGGTGATCGCTCTTATAACACCCACCCCCGGATGTGATAATTTTAATAATTTCCATTTCCTGAGCAAAAAACTGTAAAAAAACCACCCTCTACCTTGCGTTTTTGTAACTATTTTTCCCTAGGAAATCCGCAGAGCTCTCATTACAGTATATGTAACAGCATCGATCACAACAGAATGCTGAGGAAAGACGAACTTATACTGTGTGTGTGCATTCCTGGATCCCAAAAAAAAAACACAATCTCGCAATAAGCGATCCACATCAGAACCTAACGTACCCCATGGGAGAAAACACCAGGTGCCGTTCCCATTCTCTCTCCACCGTCAGATTAGATTATCCACTAAGCCCCACGCTACCTTCAATGTCCAATTACGCCAAAGGCACTAAAGTTAATAGCAAATAATATATTACTACGTATATATAATCCTATATCGAAGTAAGGAATCAAATTAACGGTAGGGAGGGGGAAAAAAAAGCCTTCTTTATCCTCATTTAAAAAGGGGGAAATAAATGTTTAAAAAGACTTATTTCCTGGGATGTGGGAAAAAACAATTCCCAAGAAAAACTCTTCTGTTGGGTAAAAGGGGGGAAAAAGAAGAATTAAGAAGTTGCCGGAAATCTCATAAGAATCTTCTTGTTCTCGTGAAAGGAACACAACTTAAGAGGATTCTCGCTTTTCTTACAATTTTTTTTCTTCTTACGAGAGCGCCAATCCTCGAAGACAAGAAAAGATAAGTTCTTAAAGTGGCCAGAACCTTTCATCAACCAGAAAAGAATTGTTCTCTTGAAAAACTCAAAGAAATTTATGGCTGCAACTCACTTGAGACAAAGAGAGAGAGAGAGAGAGAACACCTCCGCCCACGCTATATCATTAATATCATTCTCCCCAGATGGATAGATACACAACGTTGTTATAAAGGGAATCGTTTTTACCCACTAGAAATATTGTTCACAGGCCTCGTCTACAAAATCACCTGAAGGAGATTTTAAACGCTTGTATCTCAGGAAATGTACGTCTCTGATGGAATTTAAAGCGTGTAACACAGCCTAAGAGCTAACATCTAACTCAGACGAAGATCCAAACTTTGATGATATATTAGATATCAATATTCTAAATCCAGTGAGAAGCCTCGGCTGAGTGACTAAGCCTAAGATCTAACATCTAACTCAGCCGAAGATCCAAACTCTGATGGTATATTAGATATCAATATTCTAAATCCAGTGAGAAGCCTCGGCTGAGTGACTAAGCCTAAGATCTAACATCTAACTCAGCCGAAGATCCAAACTCTGATAGTATATTAGATATCAATATTCTAAATCCAGTGAGAAGCCTCGGCTGAGTGACTAAGCCTAAGAGCTAACATCTAACTCAGCCGAAGATCCAAACTCTGATGATATATTAGATATCAATATCCTAAATCCAGTGAGAAGCCTCGGCTGAGTGACTAAGCCTAAGAGCTAACATCTAACTCAGCCGAAGATCCAAACTCTGATGATATATTAGATATCAATATCCTAAATCCAGTGAGAAGCCTCGGCTGAGTGACTAAGCCTAAGAGCTAACATCTAACTCAGCCGAAGATCCAAACTCTGATGATATATTAGATATCAATATCCTAAATCCAGTGAGAAGCCTCGGCTGAGTGACTAAGCCTAAGAGCTAACATCTAACTCAGCCGAAGATCCAAACTCTGATGATATATTAGATATCAATATCCTAAATCCAGTGAGAAGCCTCGGCTGAGTGACTAAGCCTAAGAGCTAACATCTAACTCAGCCGAAGATCCAAACTCTGATGATATATTAGATATCAATATCCTAAATCCAGTGAGAAGCCTCGGCTGAGTGACTAAGCCTAAGAGCTAACATCTAACTCAGCCGAAGATCCAAACTCTGATGATATATTAGATATCAATATCCTAAATCCAGTGAGAAGCCTCGGCTGAGTGACTAAGCCTAAGAGCTAACATCTAACTCAGCCGAAGATCCAAACTCTGATGATATATTAGATATCAATATCCTAAATCCAGT
This sequence comes from Pholcus phalangioides, assembly GCF_987345545.1. Taxonomy (NCBI): domain Eukaryota; kingdom Metazoa; phylum Arthropoda; class Arachnida; order Araneae; family Pholcidae; genus Pholcus; species Pholcus phalangioides. The sequence continues at coordinate 22,871,717 of NW_028301605.1, forward strand.
GAGAAGCCTCGGCTGAGTAACTAACTTTATGGATTCTACAAGCCTTAATTGAATGAGAAGTCTCTAATCGAGAGTACTTTAGGAATTCATTGAGCCTCGGCCAAGTATTTTGTGGGTTCTGCAAGGTGCTGCGGATAGATTGTGGTCGGTCGGATGAAACTTCGAAGAAGTCCGGGGTCTAACAAAAACAAAAAAAAGTCTCTTCTCAGACAGCCGGCAGACCTTTCAACACGTATCTTACCAAACATGACGATTCAGGCATTTGCCATTTTTTCATTTCAAATATCGAATTTGGATGGAAGCACCAATGTAACACACAACAATCATAATTCTGACAACGTAAATGCGTTAGGACCACACACACGCCACGTTCCTGCATGTAACCAATTCCGCAGAGGAAAGTTCATGAGGTGCATGTACGGTTGATCAGTAGTAGATCTTTAAACAAATCCAATGATATCTAATTATGGTATAATATTTAGATAATAATGGTATATGTCGAGGCTCAATTAATTCCTTCGGTACTTGGCCGAGATTTCTCATCCAATTAAGGCTTGTAGAATCCATAAAGTTACTTACTCAGCCGAGGCTTCTCATTCGATTTAGGCTTGTAGAATCCACGGAGAAAGCCACTCGGAAGTGGCTACTTATTGGACAGCGGCTTGTAAAATCCACGACGTTATCTAACTCAGCCGAAGATCCAAACGCTGAAGATATACAGTCGAATACCGTTATAGCTAAAATCTCGTTTTAACGAAGACATCCAATCCCCCCCCCCCCAGATACGTTTACAAAGGAACAATCCAAAAAAAAAAAGCAATTCCTTTATAGAGAAAATTCGTTGTAACAAAGTTATTTCTCCGGTCTTTTGGAATTCGTTATAACGGGATTCGAACTGCATCAATACCCTAAATCGAATGAGAAGCCTCGGCTGAGTAACTAACTTTATGGATTCTACGATCCTTAACTGAATGAGAAGTCTCTGACCGAGAGTACTTTAGGAATTCATTGAGCCTCGACCAAGTATTTTATGGGTTCTGCAAGTTTCGTCAGAATGCTTATGGATTCTACAAGCTTTCATCGAATAAGAAGCTTACGCTGTGAGTAGCTTATTTTATGGATTTTATAAGCCTCGACCGAATAAGAAGGCTTGGTTGAGTAACTTCCTTCGTGGATTCAACACGCTTCAATCGGATGTGAAACCTCGACCGAGTACTAAAGGAATTCATTGAGCCTCTATCGACTATTGCAGCGGTTCTCAACCTTTTCTGACTCGTGGAGCCCTTTTCAGTATATTTTTAAATGGCGTTACCCTTTAGGCCTCTTTTATTTTGTTTGTTTATCAAATTTATTGATTTATTTTAATATCCTCGAGTGGCCGCGGAGCCCCCGGGAAGTGCACACGGAGCACCGGTTGAGAACCGCTGGGCTATTGCATGGATTCTGCAAGCTTCGTCAGAACACTTCAAGGAATTTACGAGCCTCTTCTGAGTGATGTACTTCGTGGATTCTTTGTGCTTAAACCAAATGTCCTGATTCCAAATGTTTCACTGATTTTACAAGCCTAGGCCGAGTACCTCCTGGTTTTCTCAATCATATAACAAGCACAGATAGAGTACTCCAAGGATCCGGTTAAAAAAATCTCGTCACAGAGAGCAACACGCCTACAACGGTTAAAATCCTCAACTGTTACTCATGGTTCCAAAAATTATGGCAGCACTTAGGTTCACAACATGGACACACATATTCCAGCATTCCCTTGACGGACCATGCTGATCCCTTGGTAATACGTGAGGATCATATTAAAAAAAAACAAACATGTACCAATTCGTTAGGAATTCCGCAGAGGAATATGGACGAGGTGCATGTGTGGTAGTCTAGTGGTAGTAGCAGTCCTACAGGGAGATTCGCTGAGGCTCGACCGAGCCTTTCATGGATTCATGGTCAAAGACCTAGTATAGAACCTATAATAAATAGGAAATTTTACTGCTGTTTGATTTATCCAGTCATTAATTATCAGGCCCAGCCTATGCCATCCTTTGAGGAATAGATGCGGACTATTGTTATGTGGAAATCATGAAATCATAAAATAGTTTCGAAATTATGAAGTACAGACGAATACCGTTATAGCGGAAATTTCGTTTTAACGCACACTTGCCTAATCCCCCAGGAACGTTTACATAGAAATAATGGAAAGACCTGGAATTTCTTTATAACGAAATTTCGTTATTACGAAGTGATTTCTCCGGTCACTTGGAGTTCGTTATCACGGGATATTCGACTGTATTGAAATATTCTATGATATTCACTTATTTTAACCGCTCACCGCAAAATTTTACAAACAGCATTCAAGATTTCGATAAAATGTTGAATAATTTTCAGTCCCTGGACACGTGGCCCGTTCGTCCTTGCGAGAAAAAAAGGGCTTCAGAATAAGAATATAATCAAGAATATCATTTCACCCCGCCGCCCCCCACCAATCCCATTGATATCCAATAATCTTCAACCGACACAGACATTTTTCGGGAAAACGGATATCGGAACTCATTTCTAATCTTCCACGTGGCGAAATAATCCTTCATAAACGTTTCCCCCCTCTCCCCGCGTGGTGACGGCACGGCTCTTCGGCACCCACCGATGTCATTAAGGTTTCAGGACGTGCATCTACCGTCGTCGTGTACTTGTTGACTTCCCATATTCGAAAAGGGAACCAAACAAACAAAAAAGCTAAGAAATATTGCGTCCGTGTTCAGAATACTTTAGACGTGGGGAGGCAAAAAAGCGTCGAGTATTTCTGGTAAAAAAGTATTTCCAGTAAATAAAACTCATGCAGAGAAGACGAGGGAAGAATACATTAAGAAATGATTGAATCTTACATCGAAGAAAAGTACCCGCAATCTTTTGTACCCCCCTTTTTTTTTCCGATATGGAATGAATAAGATTTTCGCATGATTTTTATACAATATACAATGCATTAGAATGAATATTATGTGAGCTAACGTCTAACCTGAATTATTCTTCCGGGACGCAGGAAGTAAAAAAATGTTAGGTATTGCTCTAGTAATAAACATAATGTTCACTTGGATATGTATGAAGACCATACGTCACACATTCAACAAAAATGTCCCGTTTTTGGTAAATCTCCCATCGCCCGTGTCCGTTAAAAGGGGGTTTCCACTATATTTTTATAACATCGGTTTTTCTGCCGCAGGTGGAATTTAGTGAATTAATAGAGATGATCGTATTTTCCAAATATCAAGTTTTCTATTATTAAGGCTATTTCTGGAGGTATATATCAAAAGCGTTTTGACTTTTTGTTACTGGTATTTCGTTACTGAGCGGCTAGGACAAACTAGAAAATAAAAATGCCTAATTAAAAAATATGTAGAAGTTTTTTTGCATATGCAGGTATGTGCGGGAAGATATTCTTTGTAAATGAAATATGCACTAAGAAATAGAAAATATTCATTTTAAAAGCATATCTGCTTTTTTTGCATGGTGAATTTTGGCATTTCTAAGTGCATGTTTCAGCATTTTAAGAGCATATTTCGGCAATTTAAGTGCATATTTCGGCATTTTTGATAATTTTTAACTTTTTCATGATTTTTTCGAATATATTTTAGGTGTTATTGCATATTTCGGCATTTCAAGTGCACATTTCAGCATTTTACGTGCATATTTCGGCATTTTAAGAGCATATTTCGCTACTTTTTAGTATAATCCGGGCTCTTTTCATAAGGAAACAATGCCTCAGTTTTCGTCCGTTTCGGATTCCGCCGATTGTTTCCGGACAGATTGTTTTCGACGAAAACAAAGGTATCACTGTACACTAAAATACGTTCGAACTTTTTTCTTATGTTCAACTCAAATTTCATCTGCATAACTTTTTGCTCTTTGAGTCTTCACAACGTGCCGCCTATACTAGCAAGAGCTGCAAATATTTCGGATCTTATCTTCACAGTTTGCTCCAGAAAATGAAGCAGCTTTTTTTTTTTACAGCAGGTGTTCAGCTACTTTTTTTCCTAGTTTCTCTGAATCATCTTCTGCTGTATTTTCATCGGCCATAAATTCAGCAATAATTTCGGCATCAGTTGGGGGGGGGGGGGGGGCGCCGCAAGTTTGTAGTGAACCCTGCCAACATTTCCTTAAAATAGGGAAATGAAATTTCTAGATTCTCAAATGCTTTTTTTTTTTTGGTAATGCTCCGATGTTCTGAAATTTCATTTTCAGCATTGTTTTGAGAATCGATGAAATTCCGCTGGAACACCAGATCACAATGAACCTTCTCTCTCTCTCTCTCTCTCTCATCAGTGAGGTTACCGCTTCCAACCAACACCACCTTCAGAACAAGGCCTCGGCTCGAAGCTTGTGACGTCAATGAAGAAGGTCATTTCTTCTATTGCCATTGGATATGCTGCAAAAAAAGGGTAAAAATATCGCATGCGTCGGCCATATTGCTGAAAGCATAGCATAGCATATGCTGAAAGCATATTGCATAGATGAAAGTGACGTCACGAGCTTCGTGCGGAGGCCTGTGTAGGTGGTGGTGTTCCAACCCGGGCTTTCTTGATGCGATTTCGAATTTTCTGTTGGCTAAGTTTTTGCCATTCTGAACAAGCCATCCGCATAGCATCCACCCGCTCCCCCCCCCCCCGTCAATCCGCGCAAGTTTGACAAGATCCATCAACACAACGAGTACGAATAATAATTGTTTTTATCAGTTTATAAAAAAAAATTCTTCGGAAAAAAAGCCAGATTTACAAGGGAAGAAAAGGAATTTCCGTGCTTTCCCGTTTTTACTATTATCATCATGGCTTGACCTTCGAGGTATGGAGTTTTCCGGAAAATTACTTCGAGAAGGGGTGGGGGAATGCATTGATTTAGTGCAGTAAATACAGAAATTTGTTTCCTCTTTGAGAAACAGATTTTTCGAGAAAAAAGAGGTTTGACTGTATATTTGGAAGATTCTGGAAGCTCCGTCCGAATACTTCCAGGATATTATTGCGACAGCCTCGACCGAGTATTTCCAGGATATTGCGAGCCTCGACACACGAGTGCTTCGGGGATTCTATCAACCAAGACCGACTGCTCCTCGATTCCCCGAGCATAGACTGATTTCCGCAAGCCTGAGCTAGAAGATGTACCGTATTATGAGTTTTGGGGAACTGTGACCAAATATTTGACTGGTTGAGCGATGATTAAACAGAGACACAAGAGATTCTCCCCAAGATTAAAACTTACATTTAATTCGATTAAACATTTTTCAAAAGCTCCGAGGCAAATATTCAATTTGTTCCGCAAACATTCAATCCACGAGACCATAATCACGCTTCCCTCTTTCGAAATCTCGATCAATATTTTTATACTGTGAGCAACTTCTCGTTCATCCTAGAACTTCATCGCGACTTTTCCTGATAAATATTTCGTTCGCAAACACACGCCCGGAAGTGAACAAGTTTCGCCTCGCTGAAATAGCAACATGTTGCTGAAGGCAACAACACACCCTGATTACTAGAAATGTTCGGCGCTTTGTCTATCGATCACCAACTCACCACCCGCGTTCGCGTGACCTCTTCTACTACACACAATAGAAACAAGAATAACATTGTACAGGGTAACACCTTGAAGCACACAAGTGAGAGAGAGAGTTGATCATTCAATCGCTAATTATGCATCCGGCAGCAGCACCTTGGTAGTCAACTCTCTGAAAGAGACCGATCGATGGATGCACTGCTCTCTGTTAGAGAGCTCGACGAGAGCAATTTCCACACCTGTGCCAACACTGATAAAAGAATTATCTTCGCTTTCCTCTCTATAGGTCCTTAATGGCTGCCCTCCCCCCCCCCCCCCCGAGGAACGTCTGGCTGCCCATGAATTATTATCAGTCATATATCGATGGCTATCCTCTTCGGATCGTGTTCGAGGATATTGCACCGAGTGGTAGATCGAATATTTCTCTGGGTGTGTGATTTACTGAATTATTCTCCTGTGCCCTGTAAATGCAACTGTTTCCTCGGGATATATTCGGACGAGCCTCAACAGGGTACTCCATGGATTCTGCGAGCCTCGACCGAATAAGGATTTAATTTTGAATAAAAAGTCACGAATTCCGGTCAGGTATTTCGTGTATGCTATTAGCTTCTGTGTGTTTTCTGCGGATTCCTGGCTACCTTTAGTCACTATTTTCTTTATTTTGTGGTAAGCCGATCTCATCCAGAGTATGTAGCCTCTGCATTAAAACACTGAAAAAATTGTAATGAATGAACATTGAACATTCTGTTGTGGCTTTAAGCCAAAGGTGCTCACGAGCTACAGGTTGAAGATGCCTGCTCTAAGCGATAGAAGCAATGATTTTGTTAAAAATCATTGGCTTTTGGCTTCCAGAGGCCAAGGGTAGCTAGTGTTGCATAAGATTTCGGATGACTTCATTAGCACCTTCCAGCCGGGAGGCAGATGCTACAACTCATTTAGCTGTAAACAAAATGATCCTACAGTATAAGGTTTCATAATGATTATAATAGAAATCGAATGGGAGGAACTGAGATTATCCTGAAGTGAGTGAATGCATGCATCTCGGAAGAGAACATACCTATAGACCGACACCACACGCATCGCTGAACACACACAAAAACTACAGAAAATGCTCGTTCAGGAGAATTCCGATGAGTCGAATGAACTGTTTGTTGAGGGGCATAGTTTTTACACGTAACTCCAGAACTCTTATAAGATAGTCGAACTAAAACGATAAATCAAAGCTATTTGTTAGCCGTTGAGCATTCGAGTGGTCCAAGTCTGACTGCACGCACATGGCCAGAGAAGTACCTCATCGTACACCTCGTACACATTCCTCTGCGTAATTTCTAACGAATCAGCACATGCCGGAATGTGTGTTCTGCGCGTATGTGTGGCCCTAACGTATTTATGTTGACGAGTTGCGCTTGTTTCGTGTTCGTACTGCCATCTGACTTCCATTTTAAGTATGACACAAATGACAAGCATCCTCAAACATAGACCGCACGGAACACAAGACGCAAACCTCACGGATCTTCGGACACTTCACGGACCTTCACACATTTCACTGACTTTCAGATAGTCACATAATACGCATAGCTAGGTGAGTGCTACACGCATTGCCACAAACACCGCACAGATCTCCTGGCACTAGACGCATCACCAGACGCGCACAAACACACATTACGCATCGTCAGACAAGCACTACGCGCATCGGACACACACCACTCAGATCATCAGCCTCAAACAGCAACGAATCTTCAGGCACTTCACGCAGCACCTGACGCAAACTACAAGGATCTCTCAACACCTCAAGCATCACCAAACACACGCACGCAATACGCATCTCCAGACAAGCGCTACCAAACCACACATGCACCTCCTCCACATTCTTCTACGGAACTTCTAACTAATTGGTACATGTAGGAATGTGCGTGTACGTGTATTGAACTTGATGTGAAGTTTGTTTCTGTGCAGTGCTGCCATCCAGTGAAGTGTAATGATGGAATAACTGATTCGTCGTAGGCCTGTCGCTCTCTGTGGTGATACTTTTTAACGGGGGGATCAGCCCGCATTAGCGCCTCGAAATTCGTGCATAAAAACTGTTTTTTCGCAATTTTTGTAATTATTTTTCTCCTTCACCCCTGATTCAGTGGCCATAGGCAGCCTAGAGGCATTCTTTGGTGGTTTAATCTAGAGCCACATAGAATATGGGAATAAAGATATCTTCATTCCGATCCTCACAAGTAGTCGATGGGAGAAAATGTCAAAATATTTTGAAAAAAAAAATCCGTCTTTTCGGAAAAATATGGAAGAAAAATTCCAAAAACATCCAATGTTCGAAAAATCAAATCTAAAAACATTCGATGTTCCAAAAAAAAGAAAAAAAAAATTCAGGAGATATCAAAAAGTAGTAAAAAAGGGGAGGGGGTAGAGACTTTCAAAATGCCTGTGCTTGGAAATATTCACATCACAATTCTGTCTTAGGCCGGGATTACACTATAAAAGTTCGTTTATAAAACTTGAAAAATGCAACCAATAGGCGGATCAGTTAAGTTCTCTCGAATGTAACAGATGTGTTTATTGGTTACATTTTTCAAGTTTTATAAAATAACTTTCATAAGTGAAATCCCATCCTTAGATTAGTCTCACTTCTGAAATATAAAATTTCATTTTTTCAAGTTTATAGACTGAATATCGAGTAAAATAAACTTGTAGGTATCGGGGGAACCACCAAAAATATTAATTATTTTTATAATTAATCCGGCCCTGAGTGAACACTGGATAACGTTGTTTAATAAAAGTACTTTTTTTAAAGTTTAAAAAAATTAACAGTTAAAAAATTTAAAAAAATAACAAATATTTAAAATAATATTTCAGATATTTATATTTTTAAATAATTTTAAAAATTTAAAAAGAAAAAAATTAAAATTTTTAAATTAAATTTAAAAGTTATTAAAGTATTAAATTAGTATTAAATATTCGTAATGAACAGAACGGCTTATAATTTTGGTCCCGTCAGTGGCCGTTGTTGACAGGTTTTATTGTATAAAACTGTGAAATATGGACAAAAGGCAGTTAAAGTTGCTATATCTCCATCTCAGAAGGAAACGAAGGGATACACGTATGTAGGTACATTATATTAATGAGCAGGGACCATCATATGGTGTTTTTAAGGGTATTTATGGCAAATAATTAAAAAAATTCCGTGAAAAATCACCTTCAAAAAGTAGCCAAAGATGCGGACGAATTCGCTCCGCATCCGCATCGTCTGAATAGCTCCGAATAAACCTATTGTCAAAACTTCTATGTGCGGATGCGGAGCCCGCACTTAGGTTTTGACACATGCGGACGACGTCCGGACCCGCATGAACATTTCCTAGGTGCGGAGATTTTTCGGCTCGTCTGAAAAGCGCAGTATATTCCAATTGTTAAAACCTCTTCCGGACCCGCGTCCGCATCCGCTCCGTGTGAAACTGTGCGTTTTACGCACAAAACGCACAGCCAGAGCACTATGTGCATCGACAAAAACATCACTGATCTCCAGACACTATATACCCGTCACCAGACAAGCACTACACCAATCGGACACAGACTACACAGATCACCAGCCACAAACTACACGCATCTTCAGACACTTCACACATCACCTGGCGCAAACTACACGAATTTCTTTGACACTTCACGCATCACCAGACACAAATTACACCAGACCTTCAGACACTTCAGGGTGGATTTAAAAGACAAACACACACATACACATTACGCATTGCCAGCCCCCCTCCCCCCCCCCCACACGAATATAATGCAAGCATCTCCAAACACACACACTCTCACAAACATGATTCACAATCACCAGCTACGCACTTGCTCACATCCACAGACATTCACTCACGAAGAGATAAGAGAAACAAACTAAAATATATCTCCTTTTTTAGCCGGAAGAGCAAATGCTTGTACGGCGTTCATCATAGGTTATGCATCGGGCGATCACTATATCTCTCATTCATTCTCCTTTTCTTGAAGAAAATCTTTCGTTCCATCGAGTGATACACGGCTAACATCACCTCCCGATGTTTCCTTCGCCGAGATTTTTTCTCCTTTTCTTTCCCGATACACCCCATTCACTCGGAATAATGATCGTAACAGATAAGTGCCGGAGAGAGAAGACTGTATTCATCGAGGAATAATCGATTATAAGAATCTGTGCGCGTTCAAGTACCCTAAAAAACAAAATACTATGAAAGAAAAATCTCCTTCATACGGTGATCGATTTTTTTTCTTTCCCATCCTTCCTTTCAAACATCGATGAATAACAAAAGAGATGTAAACGCATATATTGGTCGTTTCTAGAAAGCCCCTCTGTTATCAATGGGATCAAGACGTGCAGGTAGGTGTACCGATGGCCACAGAATGACGCAAATATCGGCACTTGGGAAATGATGCAACGTGCAATTTTCGTTTCTCCCGTATGAGGAACACATTAAACTGGAGTCAGTCCGGAACTGGGGGGGGGGGGGGGAAAGAGGAAATTGGCAAATATCCAGCAAGAATGACACGAATTTTCCTCGATCCCACGACATGACCATCAAAATGAAATCCTCCGTTTGAAAATATACGCGTGTTTTTCTTTGTGGGAATAAAAACCGAATTCATCCCGGAATCAGCTTAGTTTTGGGTTTTTATGGCCCTTTTTTTCTTCTTCTTTTATATTCTCTGGTCAAAGATCTTTTTATTTTTCCTCATTGGAAGGCGGGGGTGGAGGGAGTCACATTCGACCTTGTACTGGTGAGGGTCTAGGACGTTTCAGGCTATTTATTACAGAGAGGAGGGATTCGAAACGGCTTGAGATGCCTCCTCTGGCAACCGTGCCCGGAATGTGTACCTCATTATTTTCTTTTATATAGAAATGACCAGGCATTCTTCCGATTTATGAGACGTCATAAATCAGAATCCTGAAAACCGCTTTGAGCTGTATATAAACCTTTGAAATGCGTAGGAAGGCTTGCGTACCGTGAAGTAGAAATGCGCAGTGGCGGTTCGCCCCCTTTCCCCGGGAACTTTTTGGATGTGAGAGTGCTCGTAGAAACGCACAGTGAGGTGGTTGCGTCCTAGAGGGACTTAGGACTCAACCTCCTGGAAACGAGTGTGAGAGGTGTGCGCAAAACCCTCGAAATGCTTAGGAGGCTTACCTGACATTAGAACTAACTATGCTGTAACGGTCCCTCCTAGAAATGCTTGAGATGAGCGGGCACTTACAGAAATGCTATAGATGTGCGGGTACTTCTAGAAATGCACAGTTCGGTGTTTTGGAGGCATTCACCCTCTTGATGATATAACTACCTTTGAGATGCGTAGGAGGCTTATTTGCGCCGTTAAAATGTCCCTTCCTCCCAACCACGAAAAAATGCTTGAGAGATGCGAGTTCCCCCAAAAATGCACAGCACAGTAAGGTGCCCAAGAAGCGCATTGGGGGATTCAAACACCTAGGGGAGAACGCGTGTCCTTTGAAAAGCGTAGTAGGTGTGAAAACAGCTTGAATGTAAGGTAATCAATCAATAAATCACTCCCACCGCCGAAATGCGTAATTTTGGAAGGTGCGCTAAGTGTGCGGTGGTGTGTGTGTGATTTTAGAAATGTGCAGGTGTGTAGTTCTCACGCCCTAATAATGTGTGCCTAATAATTTTGTGTGCTCCCAGGAATTCATACAAAGCTTTCGTATACTCCTTTGTGCAGAGCATAATGTCATACTAGATATCCCTCGTGCAGAGCATAATGTCATAGCCAAAAATACAATATTCGGATTATACAAAATGTGCTGCGTACTTTTCCTGCTGCCCTCGTTACCTTCGCGTAGGGGTCACACTCAATTTACTTGATATGGAGATCCTCGAGTCTCCTGTAGAATCTCCCAAAACAGAAGAGAGAAAATGAGCCAGCGTTACTTGATCGCGAAACGCAAACGAAACGCCACAGGGAGAGAGAGAGAAGAGGCAGCTATATATTGTTACACATGCTAAGTTTCGCAAGCTCCCGTTTTTCCCGGCTATTGATCGCTACTACTACTACTACTACTACAACCACCATCGTCTACCGGAGTATATGTGACGTCACGGGAGGAGTGAAAGGAGCAATATTAACAGCTGCGGCACCACGACCACCACTACTACTCGGTTACCTGAGGAAACGACAAGAAAATAATGTGTGGGGTACTGTCTTATACACATTTCAATTAGGACCATTCCGTTTGGCGCTACAGGTTATTAGTTTTTTGGTTCTTCCCTCCCAAAAGCTATTTTTACTCGGGCCAACGTCACTTCTTGGCAGCCCGAGTGTTTATTTTGAATGCTTTCTTCTTGTTCTGTGCGAGTGTAACACTTATTTTAAACCTTTCCCCCCCCCCCCTTCATAAAGATTCAAACAACCGCCAACGTTACCTATGTATATCTCCTAGCATCTGTAGATGTCCATGTCTTAGGTAGGTCCCAAGTTGGCGATTGATCCTTTCATTGCCCCGAACACCTGGAGAAATTGCTCAAAGGCTGCCTGATGCCGTCAAAGGACTCCTCGTTTAAATAACCCGTGCAGATTGCATTCGAGAACTGCATTATCCTGGTTGGAGCTAGACCTAGAGCAGCGTTTCTCAACCTCTTGTCCGCGTGTCCGGAAAATTCATCCCTAACAACTCGTCGCCGGAAAATTCTCCGACAGCAATTTACCGCCAAGCAATTAATTCACCGCAAAGAAAGTTCACCGACAAACTATTCAAAAAACAGGAAAATTCACCGACAACAAGCTCGACACGAAAGAGTGAGCTAATGCACGAGTGAACGAATGAGCTAATGCACGAGTGAACGAATGAGCAAATCAGTCAGTGAAGAGGCAGTTGAATGCGTGAGTTATTGAACGAGAGGATGAGTTACCGAGTAAGTGAGCGATCCTGTGAGTGACTCACTCACTTGCTCACTCACTCGATCATTTGTTCACTCCGTCACTCATTTACTCACCAGGCCGCTCACTCTTTCACGCACTCACTAGGCCGTTCGTTTTGTCACTAGATCGCGCTCACTCTCTCATTGTCCAGGTAGGTCATTGTCCGCTCACTTACTTGCTCAATCGCTAGCTCACTCAGCCATGGGCGGAGATACGGGAGGGGAGGCATGGGCGGTATTTCATTCCCCCCCCCCCCACGAGCAAGCGTCAAAGGCGGGGTCGACTGTATCCGCATACAGGGTGCATAGAGCCTACAGATATACTTCCAATAAGAAAAAGTTCCCAAATAACAAACACAGTAGTGCTCAGATACTCAATTCATCTTCCAAGGGGTTGTATAATTATTAAAATTTGAAAAAGAAATTAACTTTTTATACAGTCTACAGTTCTAACCCAGTTAGAAAGTTGTTGCCCTGTCTCTCCTGATGCCAACGAAAAAAAATTCCATGTTTCCAAGTTCAATATTCAATGAGACATTCGAAAAACGGAGGATATTTGGGGGGGGGGGGAACGCTCTAAATGCGGGTAAAAAACCATTTCTTTTCTTCTTTTTTTCAACTTCCCTCCGTTTTTCGAATTCAAATAAAATACGGGATTTTTTTTTTTCGTTGGCATCAGGAGGGACAGGGAAACAACTTTCTAACTGGGTTAGAACTGTAGACTGTATATAAAAAGTTATTTTTTTAATAACTATACAACCCCTTGCAACATGAATAACATATCTGAGTACTACACGCTATTTGGAAACGTTTTCTACTTGGAAGTACGCCTCTAGGATCAGCGGTTCGCAAGTGAAATGACATACCCCCTATTTGCTATGCACCCTGTATATGAACTGTCATCGTCATCATTCTTCCCAGCAATCACCATCGTGCGGCCTCCTCCCCCCCCCCCCCACCCAGAATTTCAAGTCTCTTCCCGCCTACGTCACTCACTTCGTGCCGAACTGTTGTCGGTGAATTTTCCCAATTCTCCGCAGATGAATTGTTGCTCGGTGAATTTTCTTTGCGGTGAATTAAATTATCCGCGAATCGGTGGTCCGTAGGCGGACTTGATAACTTAATTGTAACTGAATGAAAAGAGCTGTTCAGTCGTTGCAATTGGCCGGCGCCCAGGCAGAGGGTCGTCGTGGCGGCTAAAAAATTGGCGTCGGCACCTAATATTTATCACGCGTGATGGCTAAATTTGAGTCTGGGGACAACAATGTGAGAATTTCGGAATTCACGTGTGAGCGGTTTTTACATACATGGGAAAAGGTCGCCAGGGCCCGAAAAAAAAATTATTTTGGCCGTTTTTCTCCAGAACAAAAAAAATTTCTTGGCTCCTAAGGAGAATTCGAGTGACGCCTAATCTATTTTCTTCAAATTGTCTCTGAAGCCCTGTTAATTTATATTAATTAAACCACCTTGTGTGTTCCAAATAGAAAATAGACCCTCACTTAAGGTAACCATATCCTTCTCTATCCAGAAAAGAAACCACTTTGGTGATCACCAGATGAAGTGATAAATGCATCAAGAACTTACAACTTGATATATTTTGTTAATTATACTGTACTAAACATCTGAGCTCATGGTGAGCATCAATCAATCCTCTGCCCCAACTTGAACTCCAGGCCCGTAATAGGGTCACGGGCGTTTTATCGGAACGCTCCTGCTTTTTCTTCTCTATTTTAAGCAATATTTACGTGCATTTCCTCTTGTGTGAAAAATTATCGGAACGGGAAAGCGAATTCATTCACATTTCAACCTAACATATATATATATAGAAATGTCCTCTGCGCTTATTTTAATACAAGATTCATCGGAAGATTGGTTATATTTGTGGATATGATGATTACAAGGAAGAAAATTCATCTCTGTCCCAACGGGGACTCGAACCCCGGTCTCTTGTTTGCCGGACGAGTGCTCTACCAACTAAGATATGGAAACAGAATATTTGAACTTTGGAGTGTGTATATATATATGTTGAAAGGCTCCGTACATGGACGGTGGCAGCAATCAACTAATAGCTCGTGAATGACATAGGCCACCAGAAAGCCACATCACTACTCTAAAGCAGTGGCCCATGGGCTCGAGTCTCCCTCTCCAATATCTGCCATCATCATCTCTATTTTTTTTTTTCCACACAAATATAGATTTCAAAGCATCCCTATCAACCGAAATAATGCAGCTTCCCCCAATCATGTAGTGCAGGGGTTCTTAAACCTTTTCCACCTTCGCCCCGTTCTCCTATTCAATGCTCATCCGCAAGCTCCACCGGCTCCCCAGAACTGTTTAACAAAGAATCTCTTCGAAAAGCATTTGTCCGGGTCACCGCTTCTCGGCGCCACGACAAAGGTTTGCGGTGCACCAGGGCGCCGCGTTGCACAGTTTGATGTAGTGCATGCATGCTCAACCTTTGAGACCATTCAAGTATTACGTAAGCAGATTTTCAGCCATTTTTGACCCCCCCCCCCTTGTCAGCAAAACACTGAACCCCCCCCCCCCCCTCCCCCCCGTCAGCAAAATTTCGTTAGCAGCTTAGAATATTTCATATCTTCAAAAAGGGGTGGTTGATCACGTAAGCAACCTTCAAACCCCCTCCTCCCCCCCCTTGTCATCAAAAGTCAGCAACAAATCCGAACCCCCCCCCCCCCCCGATGCTGATGTAATACTTGAATGACCCCTATAGCAAAGTACGCGAGCCAAATGTGGCCCGCGAACTCAAACTTAATTTTGTAAAAATGAACTAAGCAGCTCATAACCAGATTCCTTGTGTGACCCGCGGCACATTCACGGATCATTTAAGTGACCCCCGGCACATTCTAACCTCACTTAAGTGACCAATGGCACATTTCCAGATCACCTAATTGGCTCGCGACATATTCCCAGACAACTTAAGTGACCTGCGGCGCATTCCCAGATCACTTGAGTAGTGGCCCGCGGCACATTTACCTACGTGACCCTCGACACGTTTTCAAACCATTGAAGTGGCCCCCACACTCTTCTAAAGGTGATGCTCAGTGGCTTTAAGAATTTGGTGGAAAGTTCACGCGGACCTCAAAGGAGGCACAAAACATATTGTCGAGGGATGCGGCGGCCGAGTGGGCTATAAACCAAAGTGGCAAGTTCGTGGGGGGAGGGGGTGGTGAGGGGATTTGAGAAATGAGTGTTGAAGAAAATTAGACTACAACGGAAGAAGGGTGACAAAATCTGTATATACAGTCGAATCCCGTTACAACGAACGCCAAGAGACCGGAGGAATCACTTCGTTAAAACGAAATTGCGTTATAATGGAATTCCACGGGTTACCTAGCATTGTTCCTATGTAAACTTATTTGGGGGAGGGGGGATTAGAAAAGTATTCGTTAAAACGAGATAAAGTTGGTTTTCTGCGGTCTCCCATTCGAAAAAGTCGTTCCGGCAGAGAGCAGGCATAATGTGATCGCATCGAGACTCGGCAATGTTCACTATTACGCATCCAAATTTCGTTTGAATACTCCTTCAAATTTTAGGTTGTTTTTTTTTTAGTTATATTTCTTTGTTTTTCATGAAAAAATACCCCTCATTTCGCAAAATTACCCCCCTTAAAATTTTGGAGAGGAGTGAAATTTCCCTTCAAAATTATTTTGCTCGGATAACACTGAGACTCGGGTTTTCTGATAGCAATAACCGAATGGTAACTGTATTCGAAAAAAAAAAAATCCGATTTGCAAGTACGATGACCATATATCCCGTTTGATCGAACGGGACGTATGGTAAATGGGCATTCGTAAAACGGGACAACTGTTCCCCCCCCCCCACCACATAATTTTGATTGCAAAAGAAAAAATTCAATAGTTGTGGTTTTTTTTTTTTTCGCCAGAATGTTGCATTTTTGTTATTCGGCCATTGTGCGGCGTTGGAATTGAAATGTCAAATGTGCATCATGAAAATTACGATATTTTTATTACATACATACAGTACCGTAACTAGGCAGGTGCAACAGGTTCACCCACACAGGGCCCACTTGAAAGGGGTGGCAGCAGAATGGGCCTAAATGGGCCTTTCTAGGCCCAAGAAGGGGCCTAAATACAAATTCTTGCACAGGGCGCAGGAATGGTTAGTTTTACGGCACTGCGTATACATAAATCCCTTGAGAAAATCTCTCGGCAAAAAATAGAAATTTGAATCTGGTCAACTGTAAGAAACTGATCAAGAATTGAAGGAAAGATTTTTTTTTTTTCGTCCTTCTTCACTATAAGAAGGCCATTGCAAAACCAGCTCCACACGTACATGGATCACAGCGAATACTACGTACTGATTACGACATTAAATACAGGAATTTTCCTCAACGGGGCCCTGTTACTAGCCCCTCTGTTCTAGCCCCTCTTACGTAGTCTTGTAGCGAACAGGAATACAGGATAAAAAATTAAGTTTGATTAAATCTTAGCTTCAGAACGCGCAAAAAAAGCTTTTGATTGAGAAAAAAAATTTTGATAACATTATCCGAAGTCCCGATGACATAAAACTAATTTCCCTTCCCCCCCCCCCCCCCGTTACAATATTGGTCCGTTCCGTTCTTTGCAAAAATGACAACAATACCCGAATTCGATGATTTTTAATAAGCTGCACCGACTGTACTTACATTGCATGAAAAATTCAATCATTTTCCATCTTCGCTTAAAAATATGGGAGACAGGTGGCAGCACATTCAAGAACAAGCACGACGCTGACAACATAAATACGTAAGGGCCACTCACACACACACCACATTCCGTCCGGCATGCGCCAATTCATTATTACTTCCGCAGGGGGATGTGTACGAGGCGCATTTGTGCTGTTCAGTAATGGTCAGTCCACAGGAGACCCAAAACCGTAGATCCACCCAGGGCCGCAACTAGATGCTTGGTCAGCTGGGACAAGAACGCATTTTGGCGCCCCCTCATAATGTTGAAAGAGAGGTAAAAGAGTGAAATTTGCGCCCCCTCTAGTCCGGCGCACCAGTTCCACCTGCACCCCCCTAGTTGCGGCCCTGAATCCGCCTCAGCACCCATGGCGTATTGGAGGCCAGAAGCGACAACTGATAACAACGACGGAAACCCTTTCAAGAGGGGTAACAGGAAAAAAAAAAAAAGGCCACTCACCTGTGCCAGGGATGACGACATTCATGAAACAGCACAGAACAGCCACCGCGATCGGCATGCAGGGTATGGCCTTCCTGAAGTCACCGTGCTTTGTTCGAATGCTGACGATCTCGTACTTGCTGCTGCCGGTCGCCGCCATGGAGGAGGAGGACATCGCAGCGACGTCATCCCTAGAATCCTGTTTGGACGCCGGTCTCGGAGACGGTGGCCGGAAGGCGCTGTCCGGGACCGGCCCCAGGCGTATACTAGACGTATCCGACTTGTTGCAATCGCACGACGACGGTTCGCCCAGCAACGTCCCGTTGTTCGCCGGCGACTTGCCGCACTGGTTGCAACAGTTCCTGCTGGGGGAGGGGTTCCCGAGACCAGTGCCGCTTTCCATTTAGAAATCCTTGTATAGGGTCCAGAACCCGCTAATTAAGGTGTTGGAGAAGTGGCACCATCCTTTGAACTTCCACCCACGATAGGAAATCCACGTGTGCGGTGTATATCCGAGGGGGGAAAAAAAGACAACTCAAGATATCCAATGAAATTCCTTGCACGGGGACATTGTCTTTTTGCACACCTTGTATAAGAAATTAGTTACGGTATCAAAATATAAATGGAATTTCCCCCCCTTAAATCTCCGTCTTATGGGTGAAGTAAACACGCGACCGTCAACGACGAGAGCGTAGTTGCAAATGCGGGATCGTGCAACTTCTTTTTTTTTTTTAGCGGAATCTCTACAAGGAGTGAGGAAAAAAATCGCCAAACAAGTCGCCAAATGATGAGCTTCTTTGTAATACACGTGCTCGCATCTCGCCAATTAATTCCCATTATCAAATGTTTCTCTCAAGATACTCATTTAATTTATTTTTTTTTTAAAGGAATATTTCAGGATAAACATTTATTTACCTGTGGTGGCAATTATGATGTCAATATATCACCTTATCTCGTTTCCTTATTTGGTGGTACTACGTATCTTATTGGAGATAAGGGACCATTCAAGTATTACGTAAGCAGATTTTTAGCCATTTTTGCAGTCCTCCCTCCCCCCTCGTCAGCAAAATTTCGTCAGCAGCTTAGAATATTTCATATCTTCAAAAAGGGTGGTGGATGACGTAAGCAATCTTCAAACTCCCCCTCCCCCCCTTGTCATCAAAAGTCAGCAAATCAAACCCCCTCCCTCCCCCCCCCCCCCGATGCTGACGTAATACTTGAATGACCCCTAAGTGTTGTTCGGTAAACGTCAAAAGAGATCGGTAATGGTTGAATTGTGAATTGGCGGCACCTATGACTTGATAAAGTGGGGTCAGTGACTCTTTATTAGAGTCAAGACACATTAATGGACCTTAGCTAGGTGTGGATCCAAAGAGGGATATATCTCGCAAGAGCCAGATAACATAGGGAAAAAAAAATTGTTTGTCCCGTGAAATACAGGGAAGATAAGAAATTATGATCCAAAGCAGGCTGTAGGGAGGTGCAGTCGGCATCCATTTAAACCAGGGGGTCGTCAACCTTTCAGACACGGCGGGCCAAATTTAAACTTCCCGAGAAGCCCGCGGGCCACCAACCCGTGTAATATTTAGTGGCATCTTAATACTAGAAGGAGCCGATGGGGTCCCGAGTTAAACATGGACAAAAATAATTGAAGGCTTTTTTGTTTGTTATGAAGTTATTTCTTTTATTAACAATTTTGATTAATTCTGAATTTTTTCGCAAATTCTTAAACTTTTTTTCATTAATTACTGATCAAATTAATTAATTCTTATTAATTTTTAATCCGAAATCACTTTAAATGATTCACAAATTATTTATTTTGTAAATTCTGAAATAATATTCATTTTCTTTCTCAGTACATCCTGAAATAATTTCTTTCGGTAATTATGCAATTACTCTTTTATTGATGTGTGAATTTCTATCAGAAATTACGAAATTATTTCTATCATTGATTTATTTTTTTCACTATAATTCTTAAATTATTTGTTTCAAAACTATTTGTTTCAGTAATTCTGAATTTTCAAAAATTTTTCCGGAATAATTTCATTCATTCATTCTGAAATTATTTCATTCATTTATTCTGGAATTATTTCATTCATTTATTCTGGAATTATTTCATTAATCGATATTCCGAAATTATTTCATTAATCGATGTTCCGAAATTATTTCTTTCATCGGTATTCCGAAATTATTTCATTAATCGATATTCCGAAATTATTCTTTTCATCGATATTCCGAAATTATCCCTTTTATTGATATTCCGAAATTATTCCTTTCATCGATATTCCGAAATTATTTCTTTCATCGATATTCCGAAATTATTTCTTTCATCGATATTCCGAAATTATTCCTTCCATTAATTTTAGAATTAGTCTTTTTTCCATTGTTTTCAACTATTTTCTAAAAATGATCGGTGGGCCGCCATGACAAAAAGCTCCGACAGCCAAACGTGGCCCGTGGGCTATGCGTTGAAGACCCCCGATTTAGAAATCCTAGGACCGTGAGTCAGTTAATCAAAGAATGTTGTTAGCACTCGTTATAGTGTTCATTTATTATCCTCCTTCCTCAGTTCTCCTGAATTATTTTTCTCATAATTACTGAATTATTTCCTCCTTCCTCAGTTCTCTCCTGAATTATTTTTCTCATAATTACTGAATTATTTCCTCCTTCCTCAGTTCACTCCTGAATTATTTTTCTCATAATTACTGAATTATTTCCTCCTTCCTCAGTTCTCTCCTGAATTATTTTCCCCTCAGTTACTGAATTATTTTTCTCATGTGTTCCCGAATTATTTCCTCCTTCCTCAGTCACTGAATTATTTCCTCCTTCCTCAGTCACTGAATTATTTCCTCCTTCCTCAGTCACTGAATTATTTCTCCCTCAGTTCCTGAATTATTTTCCCCTCAGTTCCTGAATTATTTCCTCATCAGTTCCTCAATTATTTTTCTCATGAGTTCCTGAATTATTTCCTGCTTCCTCAGTCCCTGAATTATTTTCTGCTTCCTCAGTCCCTGAATTATTTTCCCCTCAGTTCCTGAATTATTTCCTCATCAGTTCCTCAATTATTTTTCTCATGAGTTCCTGAATTATTTCCTGCTTCCTCAGTCCCTGAATTATTTTCCCCTCAGTTACTGAATTATTTTTTAGATAAATTTTTAAATAATTTCTTTCCTTCTGAATTTTCATTAATTTTTTGTATTTAATTGGTGTGCACAGATCGCTGAGAAAACATTTGTTAGCAGTCCCGTATCATAATTTTTTTTGTTTCGGGTGCTTCTTCGCAAATGTATAAAAGCAATCGGGACGAATCTCAATCGAAATTTCACTTCATAACTAGTATAATTAATTAAATACAATCGAATTCTATCAAAACACTAAAAATCGAATCGGCTTATATCGATATAATATCGTTCCGGCCTCACCGTTAATTACAAAACCGAATCGTTGCGTTCAATTTGAAAGGATAAAATGAGAGAGAGTTTTAAAACAGCTCCCCACTGATGGAAAAACGCGGTGGAGGTCTTTTCCTGTCCTCTCCTTGAATAATAATAATGTAGAAGGTCCACACACACACGAATAATTCATGATGGAGATTTTGTTTGTTGTTGTTGATGATGACGATGAGATTGCGTGTAATTAACTGTCCTCAAGATGGCGTTTGAGCTCGTTTTAAGTAACTCTCCGTTATTTTCGCGACCGCGAAAACTTGTCAAAAAGACTCTTCGGGGGTCATTATAATTGCGCGTTTTCTCTTCCAGGATTTGATATTTGCGGGAATTCTGTGTATTGCTTTTCAGAAAAATTCCTGGTTTTTACTTGTTGGTGTTGCATAAAACGGGGGGGTTTGTTGGGGTGGTAGAGAAATCTGCTCCATGTAAAATTGATCGCCAAGCTAATAAATAATTTCTCGCGATTATCCGGATAATTCAGCAGTGGTTCTTCAACACTTTTTCTTCCATCCCGCACCAACAGTGCAATGCGGCGACTTACCTTCCCACACCCTCCCCCCCTCGTTGGATAATTAATTTCCTACTCGTTTTGTTTCTTTGTAATCAGTTACATTAATTATCTGTATTGATTAATTTTTTCATAAACTCTTTTATAATTATTATTTAATACCTTTTTCTAGGGGTCGCTCAAGCCCCGTGTCAGCAAAATTTCGTCAGCTCTGAACCTCCTAACGCATATTGGGATCAGAGACATATGCGGGCGGGCGGGGCACGAGCCTACTTATGCTGCCCCCTCGCGGACGATCGAAAATTTATTTTTTGATGCAAAAAATATGTTTGAAAAAATTTAAATTTTGGAATAAAAACACTTGTCTACGTTATTATAATAAATTTCTGTCGATTTCAATATTTGAAGCCTAAGAACTCAAAATTTCTTATTAAGAAATTCATTGCGGCCCAGCCTCTAAGCCATAGATGCTAAACTCATGGCCCGCTGAACAAATGTGGCCCTCGGGGGGGTTATCTGATGTGGTCCGCCGCCTCAAACCTAATTTTGTAAAAATGAACTCTAAGCGGCACATTTACAGATAATTCAAGTAGGCCCGTGGCACATTCACACATCACTTGAGTAACATGTGGCAAAGTTTTAGAGCACTTGAGCGGGCCCCCAGTGCTGTTATACATCACTCAATTTACCCGCGGCATAGTTCCATAGTTCCAGAGCCTTTAAGTGGCCCGGGCACATTTCAAGGTCACTCGAAGGATCCGCGGAACATGTAGAGGTTACTAAAGTGACTCTATAGAGCAGTGGTTCTCAACCTTTGTGAGCCCGCGGCTCGGTTTCATTCATTTTTGTGAGTTGAAAGCCCGGTCAAACACACGACCAACAGAAAATGAATGAGGAAAAAGGAAACGGCTAATCACTCGCCGCGGCCCGGTATGAATGATGTCAGGGCCCGGCGGTTGAGAAACACTGCTATAGAGCATGGATTTAGTTGAAACTGTCACGTGGGTTCCGTGACTTTTGAATTCAAATATCTCTGCGAATATCACACTTGAAAGCGTGAATTATTATTATTTTTTATTTTTTTGCCTCAATAAAGACAGTGCAACAAGTTTCTAATCTGGTTTTTGAGGACAGGGGGTGCTCGTATAAAAAGTTTTTTATTTTTATTTTATTTTGATAACTATACAAATCCTTGCAATATGAATATACAACCCCTTGCACAGCACTACTTCAGTATCCTGTAAGATTGACTCGAGCCAAAGCAAAATGATAGAAATTTTTCTCCAAAACAGGGGGCACTTGAACTTCAAATACCTGACAGATACCCACGTTAATATTCCTTACAGAACCTTTAACGTAACGGGTATCTATTGGAAACGTTTCAAACCCATAAATTATGGGTTTCAAACTTCACCCACGTTTTTCCTAATTGCTAATTCAGGCGCGCGGCATGTTTTAAAATGTCTAACTCGTTTTCTTCACTCTTCAATTTTGTAATCTCATTTTTTTTCAATTTTTAAACACTCTTTGTGTAAACATCTTTTTATATTGTGCTACTATACTATATGATTTTCATGTTTTTGTGGTTATAATTGTGTATTCTCATATTTGCCTTTTGACTTCCAAAGCTTGTTTACCGCAAAAGTGTCGGGGGAACTGATGGTAATTTTATGCCTATTAGGCTTACCATCATTAGAAACATTTTTGCAGCTTTTGGAGCAATGTAGGGAGGTTCCCCCTTGAGAACGACCTCCTCATTGATCCATATTTTTCCTATTTTTTTCCAATTTTTCAATTCCTTCTAATTTTTTCGCCTTTTCCATAATATCTTATTTATAATTTCGAGTTATGTGTATAAAGCAGCCTTTTTTGGCGCTATACTCTGACTTTTGAAGTTTTTCATTGAAATATGGTTTTTGTCAGTTGCTCTTTTAATGCATACTATATACATTATGTATGAAAAATAGAAAGGGGGGGGAGGGAGAACATCAGTTATATATATTATATATATCAGTTATATATAACACTATGTTAAGCACAAAACAATGCAAAAATAAACATCTGTGGCGAGCACGATGCACGTCACAGCCTGAGAAAAAAAAGGAGGCGGGGGAAAGAACAACACACACAGGAATGCAAATATGGGTACTAGCAACCACAGATAAATCTTTTTCTGGCTCTCCTCACAATGTACAGGGTGTTCTATTAATGGACAGACAAACTCATAGGGTTGTTAGTAGACATCAAGAGGAACAAAAATTGCGATGGAACATCGTGTCGCAAATCACGTTGAGAGGGTGAAAATCCCGACAAACGCATGCAGATTCGACGTCACGCGTGAACGATAAAAAAAAAACAAACAATAACACCTACAAAAAAATTTATTTGATTAATTATTACAAGTGGCGGCCGCTGACGTCATTGAACAATCTACAACGACGTAAAAACGGTTCCCGGACGCGCTCGAAGATACGAGGTATGGTTTTGATGTCTTCCGCAGCACGTGATCCTACCCCGACAGACCAGTCACGACCCAGGCTCTGTCCCTCCAGGGATATAAGCCTTTTACCCTTGCGGGTTGGGTCGCGCTGGGGAGTGTGATCCTACCCCAGCGCAAGCATTTCGCGACGCTGCTTACGTCATATATATGGTGAGCGAACCCACGAACGCATTCAGCGATCAACTGATATCCACCTTCCGTCTCCTCTGGACTCGGAGTCTGGGTGCGTTTTCTTGATTTTCACACTCTCCACGTGGTTTACGACACCATGTTCCATTGCAATTTTTGTTCCTGTTGAGATGCCTACTAACAACCCTCTGAGTTTGTCGGTCCATTAATTACTATAGAACGCACACTCATTTTCAATATTTCCCAGAAGGCACATTTTTACTGATAAATTCCCCCCCCCCCTATTGGTAGGTTATGAACAAAAGTAACAAAGTAATGTACCATTTTTTTTCATGGTCCATTTTTCGCAAAGTGAAAATATTCAATCACTTTAAGACTCGTCTAAGAGTCTAAGAATCTTAAAGTGATTGAAAATGCTTCCCTGTATGCAGAGTTTTTTTGCTGAGCAGAGAAAAATT
Organism: Pholcus phalangioides; assembly: GCF_987345545.1. NCBI lineage: Eukaryota > Metazoa > Arthropoda > Arachnida > Araneae > Pholcidae > Pholcus > Pholcus phalangioides. The sequence goes on from NW_028301605.1 coordinate 22,896,348, forward strand.
CTCTATATTATATATAACCCCCCCCCCCTCCCCACAACCTAAAAAGCCTAGAGCCAAGCCAGGCTCCCTGGACCACCACATGATTCACAATGATTAGCATCATGATCATTTCTGTTGAAGAATATGTCAGAATTCTTGTACGGGAGGTTTTCTTCTGCGTGGCGATAGTTATAATCAATCCTCTTTTGATTCGTTTTTGTTTTTTTTTTCGGAGATTTTTTTAATCACTAGAGCACGGGTTTCCAACTGAGGTTCCGTGATAGTTTTTTTTTTTGAGGGGTTCCGCATGATCAAACACCACGGAACCCTCACAAATCCCGGATCCCAGAGAGCTTTCTTGCTGATATTCACAAAGCTCTTTCTTTCGTAAAGATCTTTGTTTTGAATATTAACGAGATAGTATAGCGTTTAAAAAGTCCAGACCACTTGGATGACTAACCTAGAGAATGTGCAAGCGTGTGAGGGACCAAAAGAATGATCTGATGAGCGAGGGACGAAAACAGTGGCAGAGCACAGAGTTCTTCAACCTTTTTCTAGTCGCGAGCACTGCCTGTTCCTATCATAAAAACATGAGCACTCCCTGGAAAGAGGATGATTTCAATCCTTGAATGTAATTTGTACAAGGGGTTTAATTCGAAAATTGATCAAGTGCTTGCGAGCACGAAATCGGAAACGATCATCGAGCACTCTGGTTGTTTCAAGGAGCACCGTGGTGCTTGCGAGCAACGAGTTGAATATGCCTGACCTATAGGATGTGAAAGCATGTGAGCAACCGAAAGATAGTCACACAGACATATTTACGGTATGAGAGAGAGGGGGCGGGGCTAGTCCGGGGCGGTTAATTTATGGAGTGAAAAGTCAAGAAAATTCGACTAGAACGGATGAATGAATTGCGGCAAAGTTTGTATAGCCGCCCACAGGCCAAAAAACGATAAATCCGCATCCGGGGGTGTACAAAGCTCTCATCGGAGGGCCTAAAATTACGTGGTCCGTGTCAATTGCTCAAATTTAGTGGAAAAATGAAGCTGAAATTAGGGGGAAAATGCTGCTATAAGCTGAATAAAATTCATTTCGGTGAAACCAAGGATCCTTTTTATTTTCCAGAAAGCGGGCACAAATATTATACACTATTTTTCAAATAGATCCATTGTTAACCACGTCCCGCACAAGTGTTTGGCAAGAAATTTGAATTATCTCTATTTGACGAATCGGCGATAAATCTGGTAACCTTTTCCTAATCTAACCGCACGTAAGAAAAAGGAAGATGGGGGAATATTGAAGGAAAAAGTATGATAGATATATGGTGAGTAAGAGTTTCTTTTTCCTTTAGAGTCTTCTCCCCCCCCCCCCCCCGCTCTTGTATGTATAGAAAGATACATTATATATGTAGGACAAAAATCGATTAACAGGAGTATAGAAATAAAGGAAAAAGCAATTTCCGTGGATAGGGTTACTATAACATAATTTATTTGTCCCCAGTCAATTTCAATAATACTATACAAATTAGAATTTACAATCAAATTACATATTTTACAATATTTGAAAGAAAATGCAAAGATAAAGAAAAAATTATACTTAAATGGACACGGTAGAAAACAGTTAATTCATAACGTGATGAAGAAAGCTGGGACAGGTAAGAGAGCAGTAGCTAAAAGCTAGTAAAATGCTCTCGACCCTATGACGACATCACTGTTCTTGTGATAAACACATAAATCTTATTTCTTTTGACCTGAAAGAAAGCTAAAGAGAACGCAGTATACCCCGGCCTAATAGGTGTAAATATATTTATTAATTAGATTAAAAAGTGAATTATGGCAACCCAAAAGCCGATACAATAGAATTTCATACGACGGATTTTTTTGTTTCACGTTAATTCAATGATAAGTTTTTAATAATACAGAAGGAAGAGAGAGAAAACTAGACAAAAATAAAATTAACACAAATCGAATCTAATAATGTATCTGCATAACCAAATCGAGTTATTGTTTGCATTCAAATTTACCTGTCGATTTGTTCATTATTTGATACAGAAATTCGATATCACATTAAATTAATTTGTTATTGTGACATTGAAAAGCTTCACGATGGTGAAGAGAGAGAAAAGAAACCACAGAGAACTTCCTTGAATTTTTATTCCACTGATGTTTAGACGTAATATTACGTCCGTGAGCGTAAAGAGGTTAAACTGCTCTGGGGAGTTGCGTATAATGGTTGATTAGAGTGGGGGGGGGGGGTGCGCCGCGGGTGGGAAAAGTTTGAAAACCCCTGCTATGAATCGCAATATAATCTACACCATACCCCCCACAAGGGTGGGGCTGACAGAACCCCAGCCCGGGAACCTGAGCCCGAGTGGCAAGATGCTCGTCTTCCACTATGAAGGTCACAATCAAGGTTTATGGGTTCGAATCCAGGCATAGAACGTCGGAAGCAAGTTTCTTTACCTACCGAGCCTGGGGCGACCACCGATGGATGGAGTCTTCATTCCCCACCCAACTCCACTGGTTGGAAATTGCCGTATGGCGATATATATATGACTGGAGTTGGTGTGCGGTAAAGTAGCAAGGTTAATAACAGCATAACCAAGAATGGTTCTTGCCTTTTTTTTTTCACAGTATAAATTCACTAATGAAAGTCCCATGAAAAGTCTGTCTTAGGGGCTCGTCAAAGATCCTAGCCTATGGGGGCCCCACTGCAATAGTATGTGGAGCCCATGAGCTACACACAGTCGTCAAGAAAAAGGCAACATAACTGCATATTACACGCCACACACAAAAAATAACTAAATGAAAAATGGATACAAATTAGTATACAAATAATTTAATTATTTTTATTTCGTCTAATAATAATAAATAATCACGAAAGAATAATCAATAATTGAATTTCAGTCCGTAAAAAGGCACGTGATATTTGTTCCGATACTAATCTCTCATCATCAATAAATAATCTCATGTAATACAAAGTCTGTAATTTCAAAACATAAACATGCGAGAGGGATAACATTAATTATCAACAAATGATAATATGAATCAACCAATGGTAAACGTCGAAACATTATGCGAAAATTATGAAATAATCAACTAAATACATGTTCGAGATTCAATGTGAGAAACTTGTCTTTGACCTTTTACAACAAGTTTTTAGAAAATACGACCATAAGCCGATGATGATGATAACAATAATTGTATCAGTATCAAATGTATAATAAAATAAATATTCTAACTATAATTAATTAAACCATATCCAGTCCATTGGAAGAAGGAATGTCTCTTGCAAAGGAAATCGTCTCGCTATTGGTCATCTTCCTCTCATTGGTGGCCGACATTGTACATGCTGCAAATAGAAAATAATAAGCGGTTATATACGTAATTATAATTGAAACATATCATATGCATATCGTGAAAAAATTTAGTGAAAAAAAATACCGTTTTCCTACTGTCACGGCACCTAATTGGACCACGTGTGCAAAATAACCTGGTCTAACGATAGCCACTACCAGAACTTGCGAACGTTCGACTTAGACATTTCGATTTACAAATCAAAAAGATTTGGCACCCCTGGGGAAATTTTTGGTGAGGAATTGGCGAGATTTCGCACACCTAGGGAATTTTAGATCAGCTAGCCTTGGCGATATTTTGGCACTTTTGGGAATTTTGAATTAGAGTTGGCTAGATTCAGCATTCTTGGGGTTTAGATTAGAGTTGGTTCAATTTGGCACTCTTGGCGAATTTTCAATTACAGTTGGCGAGATTTGGCAATTTTATTTTTTAATGAATTTTTAGTTTGGCCTTGATAAGATTTGGCTCTCTTGTGGAATTTTAGATCAGGCCTTGAGATATTTGACTTTTTTTTTCACCTGACCTGTCTCGCTCCTTTCTGTTTCTGATCCCGAATCGTCGATTTGGATCCGAATTGACGAGATTTCGACTTACGGACAACATTCGAAATAGTTATTAAGTCGGGCCAGAGAGACCTCCTATTTTAGCAACACCGCCCTCTGGATCAGAGTTCTCTAAACATTTCACCCCATTTCCCCAAATGTTTTTTTTCCCCCATCGCCGTCCAACTCAAGCCAACACATAGGATCCTATATTATGCCCCCTTCACCCCCAGCGGGCGACATTTCCCACTTTGGGGAAAAACTAGTCTGGATGGATAAATATTCTGTACACCGAGCTTTTCACAGTCGAATGCCACTCCCAAAGCAAGTTTATGACAGCGGTGAAGTGGATTTCCGCCCCCCCCCCTACAGGAAATCTTACGAAGTATTGATATGTGACGATTATATGCCTAAATACTTTCAATTATGCTGTGATATTTACTTATTATCACAATTTGTCACAGTGTTGGATTTTGCAAACGGCAAACACTAATAAGATGAAGCAGTACATTTTCTGAATAAAATTTCTGGGCCCTTGGGCACCGCACAACAGCATCATATGCACGCAGGCAGTGATTTTTCTGGACCTCCCCCCGCCCCCATATCAATTTACATATTGTCCAAGTTCTGTAAATAAATCAGGCGATTATGAGGCCCATAATAGCTAAAAAAAAAGTACACTGGGCAGTGACACAGGTCCGGACCATCACTTACATAACCAGCCCACACGAAAGCATCTGAAATAACAGATGACCACCCGGGACGCTGAGAGTAAAAAATTGGCTGATCTCACAGCCCAAGGCTTTTTTTAAAGAGGTACATAGGCTAGGGCGATACAACAGGCAGGGCCTCTCTATAATGAATTTATAGCGTGAAAAAACAAAAATAACGATTATCGTCCCGGGTTGGAGCCCTGTCAGCTCCACCCCTGTGAATAGCCACAACAATAGGGACTCTTGTCTGCAGTGAATTCTTACTAGTAGGCACATTTATATTATCGTCACTCTTTCATTTGATAAACATTGTGTTACGTGTCAACCATCATCCCCCCCCCCATAGGGCTGAGGCTGAAATGAAAAGGCTTCAGCACGGGGTCCTGAGACGATTCTAATCAATTTTTTTCCACACTATGAATTTAGGGGGTCATTCAAGTATTACGTCAGCATCGAGGGGGGGAGGGGGTTTGAAGGTTACTTACGTCATCAACCACCCCTTTTTAAAGATATGAAATATTCTAAGCTGCTGAGGAAATTTTGCTGACAGGGAAAGGGGTCAGTGTTCAGTGTTTTGCCGACTTCTGCTGACAAGGGGGGGGGGAAGGGGGTCAAAAATGGCTGAAAATCTGCTGACGTAATACTTGAATGGCCCCTTAATGTGGGGGGGGCGGCGCTACAGGATGTTTTGACCAGTGTCAACCAAGTGTGTGCAACCTTTTGGGGAGTGCGGACAATTTCATTGGTTTGGAAACGTGTTGCTGGCCACTTGAGTTATCTGGAAATACGCCGCGACTCACTCACGTGTCTGAGAGTGTGTCGCAAGCTACTTTGAGTCGCCTGGAAATATACTGCGAGCCACTCGGGTTATCTGAAAGCGTGCCGTGGGCAGAGCTTGAGTGATCTGGAAATGTGTAGAAGGCAATTTAAGTGATTTGTAAAATGTGCCAAGAGCCACTTAAATTATCTATAAAAAAATGCAGCAGGTCGGTGAAGTAAACTGTAAGTGTGTCGTTGGTCACTGGGGTGATCTGGAAATATGCCAGCTAGCTACTTAAGTAATCCGATGATGCGCCACTCACCACTTAAGTGAAATGGAAATGTGCCTTTCACTCAAGTGATTTGGAAATGTGCTTGGGGTCGCTTAAGTGACCCGGAAACGCACTGCGAGCCGCTGAAGTAGTCTGGAAATGCACCACTGGCAACTTAATAAATCTGATAACCTTTCGTGGGCCACTTAAGTGATTTGGTTATTTATCGCGGGCCACATCAGATAAGTACGAGGGCTCACATTTGGCCAGCGGACAATGGGTTGAGCATGTATAGAGCAAAGGTTATCACAGATTGGTTACCGCTGGATGAAAAGCTCTATATCAAGGGGGCTCCTAATCAGGGGTCCACGGGACTGTTGAACAATGAGAAGGACCGAAATTTAGAGATAAGGCGATCTCTAATTGGTTGGCGCAGGAAAAAGAAAAAGATTCCATACGAGGGATTTTTTTAACCAGGAATCCATGGACCCCTTGAGAGGTCCGTGAGCTTGGATAAGAAAATAATTAACATTGTTTTTACATCATTATAGATGCTGATACTTTCGCGGCTCCTAGGGGGTGTCGACATTAATGATTCAATGCTTTGAAGTTAGGGAGACAAAATAGAGATTCACTGGCGCAGGGATTCTGTGACTATTATCTTATTGTCACAAATGGTTTAAGGGTTAAGAACCCCGTATCGATTCAATAACCAACGGCATATGTGCTGCAGGTACCAAAACGGCATTGATGTTGAAGGATCGAACACAAGCCGCTTCACATCCCAAGGAGATAACGAAGCGTTCCCGGAAGATGGGTGTATCCGGAATTTTATTAGATGAGTAGATATTCATATTAATTTGTATAACAGAGTACCAAGAAGCGTGGCTATAGGCGTATAAATATACAGAATAATTGTGATGGATCGTGGTCTAAGAACTGAATTTATATTGTAGCCAGTCCTTAGCTCGTCAGGACTCGGTAAATGAATTTCCGTTGGCAGCGGTCTGTCCGCGTACGTTGGATGTCACAAGTTGGAGTCGTGTAGGCCGTACAGCGAAGAATCGACGCCACGTCTGCGTTACATGCGAGTCCTTGTCCAAGTCACTCAATGCTCGGTCATCCAGGTGTTTTAGCTCGATCTAGATAAGGCATCTTCAACTTGTTGCTCGCGAGAACCAGGGTGCTCCCCGAAGCATCAAGAGTGCTCGATGCTCGTGTCAGATTTCGAATTCACGAGCACTTGAGATCTCACGTCCCAATCAAATAACTTGTACAAAAATTGCATTTAAGGATTAAAATCATCCTGACTTCATGGATACGTACGTCAATCTTGCCGCAGAGGGTTGCTCTTCTTTTGATGATGGGTACAGACAGTGCTCGCGACCGTGGAAAGCTTGAAGACCTCCGATCTAGACGCACGTTGCTGTTCTGTGACCACAACTGCATCTTTATTCTCCTGGGCAAATAGGAGAATTTCATCACAACCGAAGCTACATCTCTGCGCGGCTATACTTGACGATAGGTGACATTGATCCACCACGTTCACATGGTTGTTGCTGTGCCCATTGGAGTTCACCATACTGTTTTTGTGGATTTCCGATTCTTCCAACGTGAACGCAAGTTGTAGAGACTCGTTGGTATCAGCTTTACTGGTCCGGAAGGCTGAAATTCATCCATCAATTACAGAGGACGATGGTGTTATATGTCAATGGAAGTTGACGGATGACACCTCAGCTCCCGATGCGCGACTTTAAAAGAGTCCAGCGACACCTCGGCAAGGCAAGAACATAAGGGAGGGAAAACGACGAAGCGAATTATCAAAAACGACAGCATCATTAATATCTAATAACAATTAAACAGCAAAAAAGATGTCGTTATCCCTTTATAAAAAAAAAAATTCCACGTATAGCCTCGAACCTATGAAATTCCGCGGACACAAAAGTGTTTTTTCTTGAAGAAACGAGAACTTGCCAGCCACAGCACGTTCGGTATCATGGAATATGCAGAGTTTTAAGCAGATTTAAAAAAACGAACCGATCTTCGTATGGGAAGCACGTAAAAGGTGCAAGGATTTATTCCCAAGAAAACTGGGGATTTTCCCTCTTTTCGTGTAAGTGCAAAAGTGTTTCCTTAAATAAATCTCGTGGGGGGGGGGGGGTTCTGGTAACGATCACCTGAACAATCAGATCCGCCTGCGTTTGCTTTAAAACAAAAAAGTTTAGCAGAAAGCGGGGGCGTTGCGAGAGATATCCGATAACGTCGTCCTCTGTAAGGGGGGGGAAAATGTCTGCAACGACTGCTGAAAAACTGCACTGGCTCGTTCAATAATTTTACGTAAAACACTGGGCACATCGGAGATTGGGGGGGGGGGGGGTTGCGCCAACTGTCTTTAGTAAGATTAGGATTCCTGGAAATGGTCCCGATTTTCGGAGGAGAAAACATTCGTGTATTTTGTTTTTGTGTGTGTGTGTGGATATTCTTCGGAACTTCCAAGAATTTAACAAGCTGGAGCGAGCGGCAGGGTGATGCCTTAAGAAGGGCCGGAGCTAGAGAGGGAGCAGGGGGAAGCAACTGCCCAGAGCGGCAGTTTTAGGTGGGAACAAAGAACACCGTTACGAAATTATCGAATTTTAAGGGGGGGGGGGGCAAAATTCCTAGTTACGGCCCTGCCTTAAGTCCCATCGCTGCAAATTACTGACGAACAGTTGATATACTAGAGGCATACTTCCAATTGCATTGATTTCATAATGATGTGTTTCTCCAACATGAAAAGGGGTTACTGAGTCTCAGGGGAAAGTTGAAAAAAACATTAATCGGGACTGCTTTTCTTTGTGGGGTGGGGGACTTACTCTTCGCTCCACAGAAATTTTTCTTCCGTCTAGTAAGCCCCCTGGTCTTTACATAAGAGTAGATGAGAGGGCTCAGATGAGACCAGGAAGCCCAAAATTAATGTATAGTCATGTTTTTACTTCTCACGCTGTACATACAGGGTGTTCTTTCAGACAGAGGTCTTTCCCTCAAGTCCGTTCGCTGCAAATCACTTTTGAACAGGTGATCCTAGAGGCATGCTTCCAATTAGAAAAAAGTATCCAAACAACGTGTAGAACTCAGATACGTCATTCATACTGAAAGGGGTTGTGCAGTTATTGAAATAAAATAAAAATAAACTTTTTATAAGGACACCCTGTACTCAAAGACAAATAAAAAGCTGTTGCCCTGTCTCTCCTGAGCACAAAAAAGAAATAAATAAAATACAAAAATTCCACATTTCCATCCACAAGTGCAATATTCACTGATATAGTATTTGAATTCGAAAAGTTGAGAAAGAAGCGCTGCCCGTTAGTTTATGCTGTTCTTTCCCAATTTTTCCTCCATTCTTTTGAAACCGAATATCTCGGCGAATATTGCACTCAGAAACGTGGAACTTCTGTTGGCGTCAGGAGAAAAAGGGCAACAACTTTCAATTTTGTCTTTGAGGACAGTGACCAAATATGAAACGTTATTTCAATAACTGCATACAACCCCCCTTGCAATGTGAATGACATCCGAGTTCTACACGTTATTTGGATATTTTTTTCGAATTGGAAGTATGTCTCTAGGATCACCGGTTCGAAATAAATTCATAAAACCGTTGCGAATTTCTCATTTTGAATCCTGGAAATCGGTGGCAACATCTGTTGAGCACATATAGCATGTGAGCTTAGTGTTTCATGTTTCACCGACAAAGTATTCCGACACAAACTTCACAAAAGGTAATTGTCACGATGGCAATAGATCTCGCAGGTTGTGGACAGTCGGAGAAAAGATCCAAAAACGCTGTAGCAATGCCTTCTCTCGTGCCAACATTTTTTTTTTTTCGCCGCTTTCTTCAGTCCAGGGACCTCCGGAACTGTCTTGAGAACCACACAAGACCTCCTTGCACGAGGTCGAGTAAAATAGGTCAACTTTATTAACGGATGTTGGAGCTATGGATACCATATCCAACAGCAATGCCTTTAGCTAAATTTCTCACTAACCTCTCCATAGTGAATTTACATTGATAAAATAAAAAATGGTAAGGATCCATTCCGTGCTGGAGCCCTGTCAGCTCCACTCTTATGGGGACCATGGTTAGAGGAATTCCATTAACAGTTGATAAGTACCCAGCCTTTCCCAACTTGAAAGTGCCTACTCACACATACTTGCTCTCGAAAATTATAGCACAAAATCTGATTATCACAACTATGCCCTTGTGGCCCCTGGGTAGAGCGCCCCCCCCCCCCAAGTCTGACACAATTTATGTTAATTTCTGTGCAAAATAAGAGCCATCACAGATCGTGCATTAATGAGCCAAGAGTCACATGGGGGGGGGGGGCTAAAAAAGGAAGAATTATACTTGGTCAAAATCAGTTCGACCCGCCTTCCCTGGGCAAACATGAATTCGTAAAGCCTCTTTTAACGTCCACGAGAAATTGTAAAAGAGTATTGTGACATGCTAATTATGTATGAATTTTTACGACAATTATCCAGAGCATGTCCAAGAGTCTAGGCTGTTCTCAAAAAAGGCAGCAGGGCCTGTCTTAAAAAAACATGCGCCTCGGACAAAGTGGTTTTCTGAAGCCTTTACCTGGCTATAAATGCTTGCATACCAATTTAAGCGCTCACTATCGAAAATTTCAACCAGGTTTTATTTTCTTGAGGTTTCCGGGTCATGCGTCAAGACAGCATTATAAGTAACTACCAACTTGTAGTCCTTATTGCCTATATTAAATTGCTTAACAACGACTGAACGGAGTTGCAATCAGAAGTCTCTATTGCACATTTTCACTCGATTATATAATGAGTTGAATGTCAATCCATTTGCGTAAATGAGTTATGCCAGAGATCAGCCATCCCGCTTCACACGATTCAAGTCCCCAGCAGTCTCGCAAGGGTGCCCGGGATAGTTCAGGGAAACAACGATCGACATCGGATCAATTTACAACGGTGTACTAAAATTATCTGTCGAAAGAATAGAGGACAGACATTCACATAAAAGGGCAATATATCGCATTCAATTAGTTTCGGATGCGATTGCAAATGATACGGCTCGTTACTCCCTCTTCTCCATAAGCCGCAAGGTATCGCATTTAATGGTTCTCCGAGTACATAATTCAATTAGAAACGAGATCCTTCCGCAATAACACGCTTAATTGGTCAGGATATCATCTGAAGTTTCCGATGAATCCTCGAGGGTGAGATAAAGCCATTATAATTAGCGGATTGTTAGTTAGCTGAAGATTATTGAGAACGACATCTTTTTGCACCATACCCAGCAGTGTTTCCTAAAGTGAGCGATGGAATGGTTCGGGGGCGATAGAAGCTACAAGTATAGCATAGGATTCTATGGGTTTGCTTAAGGCCGAAGTTTTGTGAAAGCTCTTTGATAAAACTTAAAAAATACAACCACAATTAAGATCATCGGTTACTATTTGAGCAAATGCAACCGATAAGTTTATTGGTAGCATTTGTCAAGTCTTATAAAATAATTTTATAAAACTTTTATAGTGTAATACCGGCCTTGGTTGGTGGAGGGACGATTCAAAAAAATTCTGGAGGCGGCGGCGATGGAACAAAAAATTTGGGAAACTATGATATACAGGGTGCATAGGCAAGTCCTTTCATCCTGTAGTAACTCGCAAACCGTTGATTCTGAAAGCATGTTTCCCAATTCGTAAAAGTATTCAAATAACGTGTAGACCACAACAAATATATGTCATTCATATTGGAAAATGTTGGGAAGTCATAAAAACAAAACCTATTTAATCGGTTTTTGCCATCCTGTGCTAAAAAAAACCCAATTACAGAGAATGTTATTGCCCTGTCTTTCCAGAGTCCAACAAACGAAAATTCCATATTTTCAAACACAATATTAGCTGAGATATTTGATTTCAAAAATCGGTGAAAATGAGAGTAAGTTCATAAACTAACGGACAAGCTCATTATTCTGTTCCACCACCCCCATGCTTTTCAGAGATTTTTTTTTTTAAATTCAAATATCTCAGCGAAATTCACTTGGAAACATGAAATTTTCTTTGCTGGCCTCAGTAGAGGCAGTGAAACCAGGATGACCACATTATAAAGGTGTTTTTTTAATTTTAATGACTATACAAGCCCTTGGAATATGAATGTCGTTATCTCCGAGGTCTACACGTCATTTTGATACTTTCTCCAACTGGAAGTATGGTTCTAGGATCAACGATTCGCGAGTCATTCCAAGATAAAAGGGACTTTTCTATGTGCACCTCCCCCCCGTACATCGTCATCGTATCATTTTCTTCATCTTTTTTTCCTAACGTTACGATTAATTTGAGTAACTTTTCAATTCAAAAAAGTTAAATCAATTGTAAAAAGGAAATTTAAAATTATTTTAACGTGTTAAATTAGAAATGTTAATGGCGAGAACAAAAAAGCAATCAAACATCTCGCTCCATACTGCTTCCCGGGAATTATTTCAGCAGGAAACTGGTTTTGTTCGGTTATTACCAATAATTATTTTTTACCGTTCCGTACTTGTAATTTGCGAAACTGGGGAGGGCCCCCCCCCACCTTTAATTTTGAGGGGTCCCTAAACTTACTCGTTTTATATTTCAAACGCTTATGTTCCATGGATAAAAAGGGAAATCTTGGCGCTCCCCAGCAATGTAACCCACCGGCCTACGACTTCTGTATTTTTCAAAACGTGGTATCCCACCACGAACCAATGAAGTTAGGGAGGCATGTTTTGGTGCACGTACGTCGGCAGTTCCTAGTGCGAAATTATTTTTTTTTTCCTGCCGGCACAACGCCGATGAGTGAGGAAATGCAAGTGAGCCCCGTTGCATTTTCGTTTTTGACAAAATGACAGGAAAAACTTGAACGTAACTGCATTAACTGTGATGGTGCTGCCGATTGCGACGCAGAACCTCTTGGTGATGGTTGTGCCGTGCGGTGAGTACTGGTGATGAACCACGCCACTGGAGAGAGAGAGAAGACTACCAGCATGACTTTGCATCTCCCGAAGACCAGATCGCGAGTCAAATTGGAAAAAATGAACGGGTCCACACACACACACACACACACACACAATGCTTTCTTTCAAACCGAGCACAACTCAGGTCTATCGCCATGTACAATTTACTACCTAGTGAGTTGTGCCGAAAGTGTAAGTGTGTGTACCCAACAGCCTGAGTGCGATCTAGTGTTGTGTCTGATTTTTCAGTGCTGCCAGAAGTGAAGGAAAAGATGATTGAGTATTGTACCATTTGTAGGCCTGCTGCTCTGTGGCGAGACTTTTGTAACAAGAGAAATCGGCTCGCATTCGCGCCTCGAAGTTGGGAACCACAGAAAACTAACTTCAGCCGACCACCACTATGGGGGCCGAGTCCAACGCTAATGCTCCCCTCGTCTGCAAGTTCTGTGATCATGATTCGATGACCCTGCATCACCAGAGTCCTCACTTACTCAATTACGATCTGCTTTCTTGATTTTGATGGCCTACCAGATCATGTATCACTCTCCATTGATGTGCAGGCAACTTTGAAGCAGTTGTGCCACTCCTTCATCGGTGCAGTACCCATTTCTTCATCTCCGAAAGTCCATAGTGTGTGGATCCTTTTGAACAGACCACGTTGAGGCCAGATTTCTGAACTTTCATACTCACGGCACCTACATCAAAATGCCGCCTTATATTGAATGGGAATCAGTCTTTTTACTAAGTTCCACATAATTTTATCACGAAAAAATATATATCTCGCGGCAGACCGTTTAATAGAGCCGTCTTAAGAGGGATCATGGGGATCCTAGACAAGCGATATTCAGGTGATTCCTATCTGGCTAGCCGGTTTACACCCCCCGGGGCGGGATCTATAAATTAAGACGGGAGTGACTGCTTTAGGTTGAACCCTTAAATCAGGATTTTCGAAATTTGTTCATGGCACTCTTGCTTGAAGGATTTCAAACATCTTGTTACGTTTTAGTGGTAAGAAATCACTGCCATACAAAGATTCGTAAAGTGGGGATCTCTCTCTGTCTTAATTACCCACTTGAAATTAAGGAAAGACTTTATATGGCTGTTACGCTGAGGTGAACTCGAAAAATAAAGTCTACTGGCCTCCACCGGGAACCGAACCCAACTCCTCTTGCAAACCGGGCAAGCGCACTATGTGTATACGCCATAGGAGACACAGCCATTCCTTCCTTATTGTGCGTTACGCCACATTGCGTAAATAACGAAGGATTGGTCGCTTCTCTTGTGGTGTATATGGATAGCACGCTTGCCCGGATTGCGAGAGGATTGGGTTCGATTCCCGACGGAGACTAGTAGACTTTTCTTTCCGAGTTTGCCTCAGCGTAATATCTAGAAAATAGTCTTTCTTTCATACATTGGGCTGAGAAATACCAATTGAAATACATATACTCATTGCATAAAAAAGGGGGGAAAAATTCAGGACTGTTTCTACTGCATTGGGTGGTCATAGACGATCATCTACGCGCGCCAGGTCAGTGTGGAGCACTTACTCCTAAAAAATTGAATGGGACATCCTGGAACTGTCACAAAACTGAGAAAATCGTCATGACTTTCTTTGTGGGCAAAGAAATTAGTAAGATTAGAGAAGCAGGAACGTTCTGAAAAGGACATTATTTTGCCACTCGGTCATTTTATGCACAAGAGGGCAAATAAGAGCAGAACCGACAGTTAAAAGCAGACTCGGAACAACGGCTTCTCACTTGAATTCGAACCCAGGTTTACAGAAATCGGTTCAAATGGCTTTTTCCCTCCACAAAAAAAGCCACGATCAAGAAAGAGGAGTGTTAAAAAACCACCGTGTAAATAGACCAATAATTTTGTTCCATCTTCGTCGACAGATGGCGCCTGTAGACGAAAACGGAGAAGCATAAGTTATTGCGTGAATTTTTAGTTTGAGGGAGAAAATAGGCTAATTATGGAGGTGAAATGAAATAAAAAAAATCATATGAATATGATTGCTATTAACTACTCAATGAGATTTTCAGCCAATCGTTCAGGAGCGAAATCCCTTTTCACAAATTAGCTCACTGCTTTTCAAAAAGTTAAGCAAACGATGCAAATAACGAAGGTGCTCGTCATTTTTATTGGATGAAAACGTGATGGCAACATGCAAATATTAAATGACGCGACTTATTACGAATCACTGCGAAAAAATTGTTAGTCAAGTCAGGCCATTATGTAAAAACATTTCATAATCTTGTGAACTATGCTGTTTGCAATAGATACATATGAAAATTTTTCCATGTTGCTATCTTGCCGGGATGTTATATCCATCGTCCCTAAAACCTGCTATAAGGCCCATAGGCTGGCCTCTCAGGAGAGAATTTCTAGCGTGAAAAATCAAAAACACCGAGAATCGTCTCGCCCCCCCCCCCTCGGGCTGGAGCATTATCAGCTCCATTCTTGTGAGGGAACATGATCTTGACAACACAAACAACGTCAAAACACTTTCATGTCCTAATACCACAAGTTTGTCTCCCTTTGAGCATTAAAGCCAGATGAGTACATTTAAAGTGATATCCATAGTATGTGATTTGGAGAAAAGTGTTGAATATCCACTTCAAAAAAAAATGGTTCATTATTTACTCTGAATTAAGACAACTAAAGTTTTAGGGTCTTCTATAGAAAAAGAACACTGCCAGTGGTTCTTAAACAGAGACTCGTGGACCGAATCCCTGTAGAAGTTTTAAGGGGTCTGTCAGCTTGGAGGGGAAAAACGATAAAACATTATTTTTGCATTGTTACATGCTGAATATTTGAGTATTATCATTGAACATTGAAGGACCAGACACACTGCTTCTCATCGCAAAGCATTCCCAAATCCCAAAAGATGGGTGTGTCTCTGGAATTTTATTAAATAAGTATATGTATTTTTTGCATGTACATTTGTACAACAGAGTAACAAAAACCCGCCTATAGGATCATAAATCAACAAAATAATTATGATGAATCGTAATGTAAGAATCAAAGTCTGAATTAATATTACAGCATACTTAGCTCGTCTGAACTTGCAATCAAAAGTTTCAAAGGTGGCAATCTATCCCAGCCATCCAATGAGTTGAGTAATATCAATTTATGTTCTCTGCTGGTGAATTTATACTCTGTACTAGTGATTCTCAACTGGGGGAGGGGGCATACAACTCGATTGCTGCCCCGGAATATTCTAAGGGTGGGAATCAAGTAAAATGGGAGCCGCTGCAGGTGATTTAAAGAGGTTGCAGAGAAATTTTGAACAAAAAAACCATTCAGGTGAAATATGACTGAGAAAAAGTGTGACTAGTTTTAGAATCCTGTGGTTCCCAACTTCAAGGCGCAAATGCGAGCCGATCTCCCCGTTAAAAAGTCTCGCCACAGAGAGCAACAGTCCTACAAACAGTACAAATATTCAGTCACTACACATCACTCACCTCACTTCTGAGATATAGATGGCAGCACTGAAAAATCATACACAACACTAGATACGCACTCAGACTGATAGGTACACGCACTTACACTTCCGGCACAACTCACTAGGTAGTAAATTGCCTATGGCGATAGACCTGAGTTGTGCTCAGTTTGAAAAAAAAAAAAAAAAGTTTTAGAATCCAATAGAACTACCTACTACCCAAAAGAATGAGGCTGATGGATATCTAGCTACGGGGTCTGAAGATCCAAACATATCTATAAACCTTCTCGTGTACTACAAATTCAATCGGATATCAATTTATCAAGTTGAAAGGGCCTCAATCCTGAATGTGACAGCAAAAGTGGGATGAAAGAAAGGTTCACAAATACTCCTCTGTACTGCATGAAATGAAAGTTTTTGCCATAAGCAATAACTAAATTAATAAACAAATCAGCCCTATGAAATCATACAGTATATACCTTTACTCTCTCACCTTAAAAAGTGTTTTTATGGAGAGTTAGAATTTTGAAGCACAGAAAAATCTAATATTTGGTTCGTGAAATAGTCTCATAGTCTCCACGCTGTTTGCACGCACTTGTCTCGAAAACAGTGTCTAACCTATTTTGATTACATGACAAAATAAATTATTTTAAAAATAATTATTGATATGTTATTGATTGGTGTGCTACTTTAGAAAACTTTATCATTGGTGGGGGGTGAAATAAGATATTTCGGGGATAAATAACAGTACAAAAAGTATGTGGGATAAGGAGAAATAAGCATAGCAAACACGTGATAGAAATGTTTGAGGATGAGACAAGGATGATGTTTTTTTATCCATTGAATCAAGATTTTTTTTGTTTTCACCATTACTAAACAAAACTTAAATATGCAAAAAATGTAGGTGTTTAAACAGAGTGTACTAAAAAAAACTTCATCTTGGTACAAGGACTTTGATAACCAAATTATTTACCATTAGAACATTCACTTTTCATGCATACTACCATCAGAATCAATGTTGTGAGCCCGATTTCTATGTAGCAAAAAAAGTAAGAGAACCCACTGAAAATTTACATTTTTAATACCTGTCGTTCGACAAAAAACATAACATTATGAATTCCAAGAGGTTTTCTTTCGCATCTGCAGATACCATGTCAAACATTAAATAATTCTGGTTTATATCACACATACTCTGGAATATTTTAAAGCGAAGAGTGGAGGAGGAAATTTTAAAAAAAAAGCACAAAAGTATCAGTCAATCCCTCCACATATAGGTATCTTGCATTTCAAAACACTTTTGTTCAGAATACGAATGATGGTGATCATGGTGATCGACATATTTCCTGAAAACGTTAGAAGCATGAAAAACATACATATTAGTTGTGCCATCAGCAAAATAATAATAAAAGAGAAAAAGTAGCGCCTATCGAATGACATGAGCTGCATGAATGCACCTTATGTCCAATAAAAATGTACATAATTTCATCTTCAGATTCAAAGTATTCATATTAACCCTTCAATGACTCAGCATTTGAGAAAATCCTCATTTTCGTACAAATTCATAGCTGGAGTCATTCCGATAAATTCACAAGAAACATAAATTTCATCTATGACTCTTGCAGATAACATTGATGGTTACTCCTAATCAGATTTGTGAAGATGTGTATAGCAACCATAAACAAACTACAGGCTCATTTCTCAAATTTCAACAACAGCCGAATAGCACAGAAATATCTTAGACTTTCTGGGATTTTCAAAGCTGAAAACATGAAGATTAAGCAAAACATCAGTTTGGAGAACAGAATTTAAATTCAAGGCATGTCGGCTGCTGATGCTTAACATGTTGGTGATACAATGATAAATAAAAATTTCCCAAAAAATAATTTTAAAGACAATTATGACTCTTCAAACTTAAAATGCAATATATAATGAATTTAGTTATATCTGCCAAAGAGAGGAGAAAAAAATTAAAAATATATAAAAACTATTGGCTACCAAATATAAAATAATATTAGCACTGCTGCACAGATTGAAAAAAAAAAAAACCCTGATGATAAATAAGAATTATATAAAAATGCATAATAAAAATTTTTGAAGCTCCAATCGAGCCTATTTTTCACGACACATGAACACTTTTTTTTTCATTATATCAGGCATACGTTTCAAATGCAAGAATCTGGAAGCAATGCAAATAAAGGCTGAAGCTCTAAAACTTAAAACCTATCTGCTGTGACAGCCAATAATACGAAAAATATATAACATCTTTGAACCCATAAAAATGCACATAATTATATGGTTAAATAACCAAAAAAATTCAAATAGCAGATCGAATATGCATACCATTTATGTATAAATCAGTTATAATTCCAAGAATTTCTGAAACCAAATTTTTGATAGTACAAGCAAACTGAAGATTTTGGGCTCTCGATATATTATGATAAAAATTGTCTACAATTCACCACATCACAAGTTTCAATTTCAAATTCATACTTTGAATTCACTTTTACCACAAAAATTTACAGTTGTGAATACAAAGAATTACACACCATTCACATTTCATGCATTTATAGGACAAACATATTTATTTGAATTAAACCAAAAAAGTAAACATGTCAACCCCTACGTTTTTCTTCAGCATTTGTAATCAAGCAAACATAAGCCTACCTCTATTCGACAACACAATACTACAGTGATGCTCATTTTTCAAACTCAGACTTGAGCAAGTTCGGGACCAGGACTGGTGTAAAAACATGTTGGTTCATAAAATCGATTGGCAACTATAGACGGATGAGCATTGCCTGATGATTAATTGAAGGGAAGGGAGGGAAACCATTAATGATGACAGTGGAAAAGAGATGAACATATGAACAGTAGCTTATGATATCAAAGATGAGATAGGTCAATATGAAGGTTTCCATAGATAGCTACTATTCCAAGTGCTATGAACTAAAACTATTTTAAATCTAATTCACACAATAAATCAAATTATGATCTTCCACATTCAATAAGGATTGTCCTTACAGAAGCTCACAAACCATTCAAATATATTTATACTTCAAAACAATATATACATATAAACACTAATAAACAACTGAATAATAAACATCTCATCTTCAATCAGTAAATCCTGTTAAAGTATCACGGAGGTGAATGCATATAATATCCTACTAACACACATGATAATCAGAGAAAAAAACTTGGCTATTTTGAACAATACAGTCACCATGCAATTTTAAAGAATTTGATGTGACCGCTGTTTTAAGTTGGATTATAATTCTTATGGCACCCTTTGAAATGACTTCACGATTGATATATTTTTATTAAATGAAAGTTTTGACAACCTCATACTTGTATTTTTTAGCATAGATAATTCTTGCATTATATTTGAAAAACTCAAAATACAGAGAATATCATATAGATGATAGAAGAGAAGATTATGAAGAAATGAATGATTGAGAATCACCAAATGCATTTGACTAAAATTTTAAAAATTTATTTTAAAACAGAACTACGTCCACATTTGAAAATGAATAAAATATACACTATCTACCAATAAGTATTTGGACACCTATGCAAATGACGATATCTGCGGTCCTGAGATACGTCACGCCCTCCGCCGGTATATATCGAGTAGGAAACAACATCAGCATTAGTCGCAAGCAAGATGCCGCGCAGTTCGGAGCTCTCTGATTTCGAGAAAGGTATAATTATCGGGTATCACAAAAATGACCGATCCTTAAGGGACATATCTAGCGAGCTGAAGTACCCAAAATTGACAGTGGCCTATGTGATTAAGAAGTGGAAGGTGAGCTGTGATTGTCGGAATTTGCCCCGAGTCGGCAGACCAATGAAACTGGGAGATAGAGACCGACGGGTGCTGTCCAGAGAAATTCGGAAGAACCGCACCCAACCGATGGCCCTCATCCGTGAGGAGTTTCAACGGGCATCCGGGAGTATTGTTTCAATGAATACCATCCGTAAGGAAGCACATCTGATTGGTTTTCATGGTAGTGCTGCTGCCCATAGCCTTTGATCACAAAGTCCAACCGCGTTGCTCGGTTAATGTGGTGCAAAGCACATCGAAATTGGACTGTAGATCAGTGGAAACGGGTTCTTTGGAGCGACGAATCAAGGTTCACCTTCTACCGTTCGGATGGCAGGGTCTGGCGTCTGCCTGGAGAACGTCTCCTGCCAGAATGCATTGTGCCAACAGTCAAGTTCGGCAGAGGTGGAATTATGGTCTGGGGGTGTTTCTCCTGGTATGGACTGGGACCCTTGGTCCCCATTCATGGTAAGCTGAACGCCGATGCCTACTGCACTATTTTGGATGACAATGTGCTTCCTACGTTGTAGCAGTTTTACGGGGTGGACCCCTGTTACTTCCAGGACGAAAATGCCAGCTGTCATATGGTGCCAATGGGGTTCATCGAATGGACTGGCCTGCCCAGAGCCCAGACCTGAACCCTATCGAGAACCTCTGGAACGAGTTGGATCGCCGAATTAAGGGGTGCCCTACCCGTCCAAAATCGGTGAAGGAACTGACATGTCTTCTCCAAGCCGAGTGGAAGAAAATACCACTAGCCGTCACACAAGGACTTGTGGAAAGTATGCCCCGGAGGGTTCACGCTGTAATTGCCTCTCGTGGAGGCTCTACCAACTATTGATTTTGAATAAAGTTAGTTTTTCTTTTCTATCACAAGTGTCCAAATACTTATTGGTAGATAGTGTATGCTTATCGCAGTTTAAAAAAATTAGGCATAAACACATGATTTCCTCAATTGTGATGAGCACACACCCTGGTGCATTTTCAAGTATGAACATAGTTATGAGCTTATGACCGTTGCAAGACTCATGATACAACACATATGCAAGGACTGATTCAAAAAACCTGAAAGTTTGAGGACCAACCTCACTATTCAGAACAAGTCAATAGAAGGTTCAGTGTGAGTTTGTTCAAGAAATAATCACACTTTCACATTCTACACACCATTTTCAGCGATACACTATTTTCTCAAATTCATGTTGCCGGTTATTTTTGAGAGACTGCGTGGACATGGCAGCTTTTGAGGTACCAAAAACTCAAAGTTAATTATGACAAGTCACCGAGTATGTTGGACTGCCTTTTTTATTTGGATCACAATATCTTCTAATGCAAGATTTTCCTGCAGCAATGAATCTTTTGCAGAAAATTCTGGATCTTTTTCTATTAACTGGAGAAATGCCTGGCAACATTGATTCAATCCATCATTGGTTACATTGACATACACTGCATTTCAACTTTTACAGCATGTAAAAACATCAACTGCACATTGAATTTATTTATATAAACAAAGAAAATACCTGCTATATTTTTATTGGCAAAAATTGCTTCTCTATTCCACAAAATTTCGGGATGGCCTACATCAGGGGTGCACAAACCTCCAGCCTGCACAAAGGTATCAGTCCACACAATATGACAAAATCACCAGTGTGTGACCCCTGAATGAGCAGTATCCAACTCGCATATCTGGCTTGCAGGATGAAAACGCTGTGCACCCCGGGACTGCACATCATTGTAATTAGAACATACAACCGGGTTTGATAAAACACACACACACAAAAAAAAGCTACGCACCAGAACAGTTTTTTTAAGAGCCAAAAAAACTGTTACCTGAGAATAGATTCCGAATAATGTTCCTTTTGACTTTTCTAGGGAACAGTGACCCTCTTCCACATTGGCAAATATGCTAATATAAATTGCAAACATTTTGTGCCATTCTCTGACTGCAATTTAGTAACTACACAAAGAAAATTTTAGGTGTCTATACCAATTTTTTACTCACTGTGGCTCCTGGGATTTATCAATCTCTGACATACAATATGTATGTACTCCATCCTGAAGTATGACAGGAAGCGCCTACAGGCTTCTGTAATATTGCCAGTGATATCAAAAAATGCATGTAAAAGAAAAGATTATTCATATCTCTAAATCAAATCTAACCATATTCAGCTAGATTGTTGATAACTTAATAGTGGTGATTATGAGTCTTTTATCCAGTTGATAAAATTGTCATAACTCGAAAGCATTACAACTGTATTTCAATCTGTTTCACCAATATGTTTGAGGCTATACAAACATCAATAACATCATTCCACTTGCATAGCAGGGATTGACACAAATCTCGGTGCATCATGGAAACTAAGGAATTTTATTGCCACCTCAAACCTCCTGTGTGTGTGGTTACTAAATTATAGTCTGAGGACAACGCAAAAAAGATTTTCCAAATTTAATTCATGTCTACCAGCATGAAAAGCTGCCTCTAAGCCCTATAAAATTCTGGGGGGGGGGGGGGGAAGAATATAATTTTTCACCATCCTCACAAAAAAATTAAAAAAAAAAAAATTTGGCACCCATATAAAACTATTTTAATTCCTGGTGTACAGCATATAGAGGTTTGAGGGAAACTTGAGGATTGAAGCCAGTGTTCTTCAAACCTTTTTTACACCAGCAGACCAGCGGTAAAAACAGTTGAATAATTTTATGAACCAGCAGAAATGGGATAAATAATACCCACAGCTTCTAATGGCTAAGGCAAATAAAAACCAATATAGAGAAGGTATTTTATGTATTAAATCAGAAAATATGAAGTGACTACATGAATTGAGCGAAATCTTCGTGGAATGAACAGGAAATCAAGAAGTGCAGTTGAAGATCACTGATATAAAAGAGGCTGTAGGCCTGTTCGTTAACATTTTGATTTTGTGATCACCTCAAATTTCTAATTTAAAATTTTATGATGGTGAGTAAAAAATATAATGCATATCAAATAATAATTATATATATGTATATAAACTGTTTATTATGTATATCTCCGAGATTGGTACTATGAAACCTAAGGCAAACACTCTACGAGAAGGAAATCGGTCTTGAACAGAATCAAAAGGTAGTCCTGTCTATAATTAGTGTTTTGATGTGCACTGTATAAAATAGGAAGTTATTCTGGTCCACTGACGTTCCGCTTCATATAGGTTATACTGTATGTCAAATGCAATACCAATACAAGAAAGAAACTTATAATAACTCTGATCATTTTCCCAATACACAGGAAAGAAATAGAAACAAGCGATAGTGAGTTATTTCTAAATCCATACTTAAAAAAATATGGATGGAAAAAAATTAATAAAAAATTTTTTAAAAATGAGACAAAGGAGTCTTCATTCAGTTCTAACAAGCATTACATACTAAAATTTCAAATACAGTAGAACCTCTCTCTGATCCCACCCTCTATTACATGGATCTTTCTATAATCTAAAAGATAAGAAAGGTTCTACTGTATTTACTAAGATATTTCAGTATTTTACATTACATAAATGACAAATAAAGCTATACTGAAAACTAGATAATTATTGCATATAAACTCGCACATTCTCATGAAGAAAAACAAAAAAAAAACTAAAAAAAGACTTCATGTATACCTTCCAGTAATTCTGACAGGTGGTATGCCAGTCGGTGCTTCCATGTGAGGTGGTGGAGGGCGAGGACCTCTATCATGTGGTCTATTATATGGCATATTATATGGCTGCATATTAGAGTTACCACTTCCATCGTACGAGTGTCCTCCATACCCCTGATCGTATTCTTCTTGGTAATCGGAATAAGGCTCATCATCGTATTCATGGTATTCTGCCTCTCGCTGGTTTCTGAATGGAGGCATCGGCCTGCCCATAGGTGGACCTCTCGGCGGACCTTCCCGATAATAACCACCTCTTCCAGCAGGCATGCCAGCTCTAGGTCCGGATGAATGGTCCATCCCGCCTTGTCCTTCCTGGTGGTAAGGTTCTGGTTCTGCCCTCGGAGGCATGTAGTGTCTTGGTCCAGGCATTCTGGGCGGTGGGCCCATATGATGCGGGTGATTCATGCCAGCGGGTACAGCTGGTGGTCCTCGAGGCATTTCCATTCTGGGATTGGGAGGCATTGTCATCATATTGGGGACAACTGGCATGGGAGGTAGAGGAGGGTGCTGTGAAGCAGGAGGAGGAGGAAGAGGTGGCATACCCATATTTGGCATCACCATGCCAGACGGCTGCTGTGGTGGATACTGAGGGGCAACAGCAGGAGCAGGGGGAGGCGGAGGCACAGAATGCATTTGTGGTGGTGGAGGAGGATTAACATATGTTGGTTGATGACCAACTGGGGGTGGTGGTGGTGCAGAACTTTGGGAATATATATCAGAGTATTGAGAAGGCATAGGTTGAGTTTGCTGAGGCTGACTCATCTGGGACTGAACAGGTGCAGGCATAGCAGCAGGTGGTGGTGGTGGCTGGCTAGTCATAAAGCTAGCACTTTGCATATACTGAGGTGCAGATGACATGAAACTGCTTCCGTCATTGGGAAAATAAGTTGCGCCAGGATCTGGTAGAGTAAATCCTTGTTGTGTGGTGCCATAAGCCATGTACTGGCTGGGGGCCGATACTGGAGCAACTGAACTACTTAGATGGCTTGATGCCGATGTTTGAGATAAAGCTGTACTCACTGTCTCTATAGATGGCAGAGCCGATGTTTTGTATTGACCAACAGTTTCAATTGGCCTGCCAGATTGAATAGGTTTCGGAGAATCTAATGTAGAATTTCTCCCTTCAGAACTGGCTCCAGATCTGCTAGGACTGGGGGACAGAGACCGAGCGCCGCTTTTTGCTTGAGACATAGATGTTCTGCTGCCAGCTTTGGCTTCAGCCGACTCTTTCTTTGAAGATACCTTCCTTTTTAGTTCTCCTGGTTCAAGGCGGGGAATTGGTTGTCCAACTGTTGTGGTTATTGGTGCTGTTTCTTTGGGTTTCGCTGGAGAAGCTGTTGTAGTGACTGCAGCTGGTGGCGGAGGAGGTGGTGCAACAGATGGCTGTAATAAGCATAATAATTAAAGTAATATATAAATAAAGTAATGTTACTATTTAAATACATGAATATGTATAAATCCCCTCTCAATAATGATGGTGTAAAAATGCTATTATTACACTGACTACAGATTATGTTTCATACACATAAATCAAAAGTAATATACCCGAATAAACTTAATAAACTTTCTTTCAGACCAAAACAAGTGATCACAAAAATAAAACTCACTGGCTGAGTTTGTTGTGGTATTCTACGAATATTTGATTTGGTTGGAGGAGTAGCTGGCGGCGAATCTTGTGGAGTATCAGCTGGTGTTGAATAAAGGTCCAGAACTTGATGGCATATGTCTGAAACATTATTTATAACATTAGAAACTCAATAAGTGTGTATATATAAGCACATACAGTATTTTGGGTGATTTCTTTAGACCAAATCAGAGACAGTAATTAGCTGTGTATATTTTGAATCTACGATTATTCCATCATGATATATAAGGAACACAAGCAAGTATTATTAGATAAATATTGCCTTTAAAACTTCTGTGCTATACCCAAGCAAACACATATACCACAAGTCACATACTAATATGGATGAATACAATTATTGTTACTCACTAAAATAAGTAGATACTGACTCTGTATAAATCCCTTACTTTCATTGCAAACTACTTTATGAGGAAAAAGTCCAAAATTAAATCCCCATAGACAATTTGATTATCAGAACTATTACATACATATAATCTGAAAGCACTACATTATCTATGTTAACTTGCTGGTTTGCCATAATAGACCATTGTGAAACATTAAAATTTCTCCAGCTTGCTGTATCAGTGATGGATGTTGACAAGTGTCCCAATTACTTTTTTACGTCATTTTTGGATGACCACTTTTGAACTACCCGAACCACGCGAACTTCCACCACCAACCATACATACTTCTTCATATTAAAGCACTGTATACCAATATTGTGTTATAAGTTTAATAATAAGTTTCAGCTCTTTGAACACTTTACAACCACAAAAAATCCATCTGTTGCTCTTTGTTCCTCTTTAGTACTGCAGCGATCACACTTTACACTGAAGCAGCAGCAAGAAAAATTATGCTATCAAGATCACACTTCAATAATGCAGCCACAAATAGTATCGACTCCAAACATGAATACACAGAAGGTAATTTGACAAACAAAAATAAGCGTGGCAAAAATACTTCTATAGTTTCTTATTTTCCTCTATAAATAACACAGAAAGATGTTCTGAAACAAACTTTCCATACAAATACATGTATAAATATGCTTTGGAATTCAAATAATTTTTCATTACCTGAAACCAGAATATAACTTTCACCAACCACACTAATCAAAAATTCCTATTAAGAACAATTTCACCAATATTGGTTTCCATTACATCTATATCAAAACAGGTAGAGAAGATGAATAGATATAGAAAGATCATGTATAAAAAAAATCAGGTTTTTTTAAAATTTAAATCAGATTTTATTTTTAAAATAAATTTTTTTCGTTTAAATAAACTGACTGTTTATTAATTAAAACAAATCTTGTTAATCATTAATAATGCATATTTTCATATCATCCACCCATTTTTTTCACTTTCTCTCAAATTTAATTAAGCAATTAATGAATAAACTGCAAACGAACTGCTAGCAAGAAAATATTAACACACACACACACCAAGAATCTGTGTTTATGCAATATAAAAGGTCGTTCAGCTTAAATTAACTTCATGGATTAACATTTTTCTTGTGGAAAAAAAAGTGTTTTTATTCACGAGGAACCCCCCCCCCCCCCTTCAACCAATCTTCAAAGTGAGTGCCTGATGGCAACACTGTATCGCAGATGGTGCAGGTTTCAAGCTTTACTCATATACAACCAAAGAGTCATTCAGCATTCAACTAAATGAAAAACATATATTGACAAGATTGTTTCTTGCACAATTGATGGCTGTATTTATTGTGTCTCTGACTTGCATGATGTTGCTTAATATTTTTACGAACTTTCGACGATAGATGGCGCGATTTGTTCGATAGAAATATCGATTCAGAAATATTGATGATACTGGTTTCGGTCTAAGCGCAGACACATGCGATTGGCGGAGAACTGGCAGGGCGTGTAGAGAAAAATCTAGAAAGTCCCGCCCCCTCCATACGGTAGCGCCGCCGACTAGGAAACTGTGAAAAAGAACATTAGGTTGCAAAACAAGAAGCAGTTCGACGGACAAACACAGATTTATTTACAGAACAACAATTTACACGTATTTACAGGCTAATCAGAGAGCTAACAACTTTCTCGCAAAGTTTAAACACAACTGACTGAATCTCCTTGTGCCTGTCTAGCCTCTCTTAGTCTGCCATCTTGTGAGCACCACGGTATTTATAACCCGGATAGAAACTTCGAGAAAAAGAACATTCCACAAAATTCCATTTCACAGTTTCCTAGTCGGCGGCGCTACCGTATGGAGGGGTGGGACTTTCTAGATTTTTCTCTACACGCCCTGCCAGTTCTCCGCCAATCGCATGTGTCTGCGCTTAGACCGAAACCAGTATCATCGATATTTCTATCGAACAAATCGTGCCATCTATCGTCGAAAGTTCGTAACAATATAATTTACACATTTGTATTATCATTTCTCAGATTTGATGCGTTTTGGTAAAAAAACAAGCAAACTTTTTTTTTACTTTTAATATTAAAATTTCAAGTCCAGTGATACTTATGTTGTGTAACATCTATAACTAATGAAAATCAGCAAATTAGATCATAGAATTCAAGAATTTATACAAAAACTCTTTTCCCCATCAGGGAACCCCCTATGCTCCATTGTAATGCATTGAAAATACTCAGAATGCAGATATATCTAACAAGGAAAGGATCCCAAGTTTTCGTCTTCAAAAACTATGAAAATATTTAAGTACACTCATTTCACACAGAAACACATTTAAAAAAATTAGCAGTGGAAGGCAATTATTAAAGCCAAAATATAAAGCCTCACCTCTCCTGCTTCTTAGTGACATCTGTTCAAAATTTTCTTTCCACTTTCTTCACACACTCTAGTGCTTCATTTTCTTCCCTTTTGTATGCTGAACTTGATCATGTGTTGTTTGAATGTCACTCTAGTTACAGGATTTTAAAATTCATTCTTGCTTCTACTGCCGTTCAAAATATTAACATTTACAATTCTTTTTTTGAGTGACCCAAGAGATTTTTTTGATATTTCTGCACATATGTAAATGAGTAGAATCAGTGGTAATTTTTTCAAAACTTTTTGAAGACGTCACCTTGGGACCCTTTCCTTGTAAGTTTAGCTCCCTATATTTTTCTGCAATTTTTCCCATCAACAAAATCTATAGAAAGAACAGCTATTTTTCTGCACTGTATCTACGTTTTGGATTCAAGTCTATAATTGTCAGAACTCTTCTATACTTCTTTCAATCACAAACTTTACCACATATCAATAACATGCATACCATACTAGGTTACTTTTATTTCAATATCATTGAAGTTATATAAAGGTAAAATAAAATTTTAAATTTTGTGATTTAAATTGGTGTAAGTTTATCAGAATAATTAAGTTGTCACCTTCAAGAAGCTCAGTGGTCATGCCTTCCACATACATGTCCCACCAATAACCATGCTTGCTTGTTCGTCCAACCCAATCTATGACTTCAAACCTGCTCAGTTTGCCAGCAAGGTACATCAAAGCAATAGCGATAATCTCAGGTTCCCATTGAAGACACAAGGTAGTGCACAAGCTGAAAAGTCAGAACATAATAAATATTTAAAAATAAATCTACATGCTTTTTTTTTCAATAAATATTTTTTCAAACAGAATTTAATTTCCTCAGGCACTGTTGCTGCAAACTTACTAGCTTTTGATTCATATATAGCATTTGCATCATATATATCATTGATTCCCAACGTGGGTGTTAATGCCCCCTGGGGGGACGATGGAATGTTCCAGAGGGGCGATAGAAGCTACGGGTATAACAGGATCCTATGGGTTAAATTGTGTTGGGAAGGATGGGAGGAAAAAATTTCTGAAGAAGGGGCGATGGGACAAAAAGGTTGGGGAAACGCTGATATATATCATAACATGCATGCACGAAAATATATCCTACCTGTCATTAATGAATGTCCAAGCCATTTGCACCATATTCTGAAGCTTTGTTTTATCACCTGAAAATATAGTTCAAGAAAGTGATATATCATTTGTAGAATGGTAAAGTAAACAAATAAAATGGGAGAGGCATATCAGTTTGCTAGTATCCAGTAACCCCCAAGGTAAAAAAAAAAAAACAAAAAAAAAAACACACACACACCTTTTGGAATAAATTGAAAAAATTTAATGAATTTGGTGAGACAATAATTTTCATCTTATTTGATATATTAATGGAAACCTGCTGGTGCCTATCTTAGGTAGCCCATCAGTGTGAGAATTTCTATCTCTGTAGAGGAGACCCGCTGGTGCCTGGCGATAGGAGGCCCACTAGCGTGAGAACTTCTTTTGTTGCTCCTGGATGATACCCGCTGTTGCCTGGCGCTTGGTGGCCCATCAGCGTGAGAATTTCTATATCTTTCTGGGCGATACCCGCTGGTGCCTGGCACTAGGTAGCCCACCAGCGTGAGAATTTCTATATCCTTCTAGAGGAAACCCGCTGGTGCCTGGCGCTAGGAAGGCCCACCAGCGTGAGAATTTCTATATTTTTCTTGAGGATACCCGTTGGTGCCTGGCACTAGGAGGCCCACCAGCGTGAGAATTTCTTTGGCTCTCAGGGAATACCCGCTGGTGCCTGGCACTAGGAGGCCCACCAGTGTGAGAATTTCTTTGGCTCTCAAGGAATACCCGCTGGTGCCTGGCGCTAAGGCCCACCAGCGTGAGAATTAAAGCTTTCCAAATTCTCTGTTGTACATTTTTGATTTTGAATATTTGCCATGCTACTGTTAAGACCATGTTCCACCAAGGACTGTTGTCGCGAGACATTGATCTAAAGCATGGATAAGTTAATATATGTATTTTTTTTTTGGATATGGGGATCGGGTTGCGCTATGGCGGCTGCAGCGTTGTTGGTGCGAGAGGCGGGAGCGTTGTGGGAGATTGGGAGGGACGTCTGGCTCTCGGAAAGGCTGTGATGTTGAGGCTCATTTTTCCGCTATAGCTCACCCAATTGGGTAAACGGCAGAAAATCACTTCATTGTGGTAGGCCTGAGCTATAGTCGGTTTCAGATAAAGATAAAGTATCCAGTAACCCGAAAAGATATCTTTTTGAAATTTCAAAAATAATTCAATCAAGTTTCTTATACATATTTTTTGAAATCTTTTAATTCCAAAATAAAAAATATATATATTAATAAATGTATTATGTATAACTGTGAATCAAGAAATAAAAGTCAACAATATAATGAACAAACATGATACCAAAATGAAAAGCACAGTAAAGCGCATCATTTCTGGATAAGTTTCTCTGGCATGAAAGACATGCAAAAAATGAATTTCTGTTGAATGCATGAACACCAGAACTGTCTCATCAAACTTATCTTAATTCCAAGATCTCTGTTGGATGCAACAACTCCCACAGAAAAAAATTCTTAAAATAATCTTTACCTGAAAATATATGCACTGCAAATAATTTCCATATAACTTACCTTCTGGTGGAATTAATTTGATTTTTAATCAAATTAATTCCATTTTTACTCTATCCCAGTGGTACTGACAAGTCTTTACTCAAACAGCCTCATACTTCACTGCTTTGTTTAAAGCACCCATTATAAGCATTATACTAAGAATATGTCCCCTCCAATAATATCTGTGCCATCCTTAATACATCACTAGAGATACGGAATCTTCGCAAATAAAAAAATGAAATTTCATACAAAAAAGGTTTGAAATTGGAAATTTTGCTTTTTTTCTCAAAAATAATAACTTCAAATGAAAAATTTTGCATGGCCTCACTAAAAATAAGACATACTTTTTATTATTAAAGACATAAATATACTTTTTTCAAGTATAATTACGTTTACCACTAGATTTTGTTACCACAAAAATTTGTTGGTTTACCACTAGAAGTAGCTGTCTGTAAACATGGTTGCCCCCCCCCCCCATACCATGTCAAGTTTTTAAAAAATATTTTTTGGAAAGGGCTTCCAGCTTTAAATTTGAGTACAAATATAATGTAGGGTATACATGCTTCCTCATGCTTAACTTAAGATTTTAAAAATTGCACTTAAACCCTTTGTCCACACTCTAGACCCCTCATATATAATTACAGATCTCTCAATAAACAATACAACAAACACACGTGTGCCTGATTCTATTAGGTAATTTTTACAAACAATTTGTCCAACAGTGTCAAAATCGATGTCGCTCATCAACCAATGCGTTCTACTACCAAAGATTGATATCTTACCTTTCAAACACTTGGCATATTTCAATAAATAACCATATGGGTGGTCAACTTGCAAATCAAACTTGATTGTTTGCAACAAAATCCTTTCCAAAGTCATAACTTCTTCCTATGGTACAATAAAAAATGTTTGGTAAGACAATTGAGATATGCACATTTGTATCAACAATATGTCAAACAGCTAATAAATTAATCTCATACATGCAATGGATACGTAACCTAAATATAAAAGAAAGATACAGAACTCTCACTTAAAAAATTAGAAAAAGTATGACAGGCTGTACCCCATCCCCAAAAAAAACAAAACAAAAAAACAATCATAGCATTATGAAAACTAATTTTTTTTTTAATTTTAAAATTAAATTTTTTTATAGCACTATTTCAGTATCCTATAAGATTGACTCAAGCCAAAGCAAAATGACATAAATGACTTGGTAAAAACACAATTCTGGACCAAAACAGTGTACTAGCAACTACGGATAATTATTTTTTGTCTCTTCTTACACAATGTATATTACATTATATTTAGGAGTCTTACAAAGTACCGAGAGTCTGTCAACACTTTTCAACACAGCAAATTATAACGAAATTTAAGTATTTAAGAATGCCACACCTTCAAGATGACTTTGAAAAACACAGTATAAAATTTGTAAATTGCAAGGTCCAATGTAAATAAGTAAAGGTAAACAAGATGGTTTTACTACGCTATCCATCCCTTTTAAAGAGATTTGTTTTTATTTTACTATTCAATGCCAGCGTCATCATTTTGATAAATGAAGCACTTTCATTTCTAGCTCTTTGCAAAACTTTGTAAACATTCTTTATGCCTCTGCGTGTCCTAAAAATACAGAAGACAGATATTGGGTAGCATCAGAATCACGAAACCTAGAATAGGCCTATGTATCCAACTGCTTTGTTAAACTGTTGCTTCACCTATGCACACCTATTTGCACGATGGTTTATTCGTAGCCATCGTGTAAATTAAAATTGAAATTTTTGAAAATGTTTGTCCTCGTGCGAACGAAACGTCGAAAGACAAAAACTGTACTTCATGTCGGCCAAAAAACCCAATAACTTTTAAATTTAATTCTAATTTGGAATCAACAGTTAGACCATTTCTAAACTTCCATTAACAATTTTCACATTGACTTATTTACTGGAAGATAATAATCATTTGATCATTTTTGTCACTCCAGCCATTTTGTGCACATGAAGGCCAATTAGACTGAAACCTACAGTTTATTGCTTATTCTGAACAGCAGTGTCCAACTTGATATTTTTCCTTTCATATGTGTCTGACAGAAAGCTTGATGTGCTAACCACTCATTGGGGGGGAGGGGGTCCCACAGTAGCAATGAATTGTCATCTTATCACTGTTTATGTTGAACCTCCATGACTGAAAAAATTCTGACAAGTAAAAATCATTTATCACACTTATGACACTTCTCAACATCCTTTCGTGCAGTAGGCAAATATCTTATCCACCTGGGTTACTGTGGACATCTGTCTGATGACAATCTACTAAAAGGTCAAGGTGATTTTACAAAGCTATTAAAAATGATAACAGCTAGCTATGTCCTTGTGCAAGACTGTCAGTCAATTGTAAATTGTCAAGCTGATTGTAAATTCTCCAGAGGAATGTTTAGGAGGTGCATGTAGGGTTAAGAAGAAATTAATTAAGAAAACTACGCAGCAGCCAAAAAATTAGGTTTAACCCAGTTGCTTCTTGAATTCAAGTAAATACAGTATGTTCATGACTAATAATGGATCATAGGGGAAAAAGGCTATAAACCAGAGTTCTTTAACAGACGGTCTATGAACCATGTTTTCTGCCAATTCATGTAGCCGCTACATAATTGTATATCAGAAAAATAAATAAGAAATCTATATTGATTTCTATTTGCCTTTAGCTGTCAGCAAGAGTCTACAAATTATTCATCCCTTTTCTGCTTGTCTATGATATCGTTCAACTATTTCACTCATTCACAGGGGTGTAACTCTGCTATACACAACTTTCAGGAAAATTACAGTAGAGTTCAATAAAGTAAAATTTTCTCTAATCAATAAAATATTCATGAACATGAAAGTTTTGATAATTGAAAGACCTCTGACCTTTGGGTCATCTCCAAACTGGGCAAATTGGGAATCAGTCAAGTAACTTTTGACAACTTTGATGAGATCCTTGCATTTCTTTGGGGTCTCCTCGACTTTTCCAGAGAGGAAAAGACAACAACAGGCTGTAAGCTTCATTGAAAATAAATGAAACCGTAATTATACATAATTGTATGATAAAAATTGAGAATCATGAAATATAATGGAAAACAAATTAATATTACAAGATACTCACAAATCTTGGGAATTGTTTAAAGGAATGGAACATGTAGAACCTGTGGAAATACACGACTGCAGTAGCCATGGTATCATATCGTCTTTTGGTAATATCAAGGGAAAAACTAGCAATAATTAATACAAAAACTTCATGTTTTAAATTTAGGGATTTTCCCCAAACATAAATTATGTATATAATAGGATCCAGGTGAGGAGATTGTGGCCATTGAAAATGCTTGCCAAATCAGTTTTTAAATAATGAACAATTTCAGGAATTGCGATGCTTAACAAGTATGAAAATTGTTTTTCGGGTTCAAAGACCGTCGTCTGTTTCAGTTAGTTCTCAACGTTTCCCCAACACTAGTGGTTGGCATCATCAGAAGAATTGATAACTGGATCAAAGTCTTGATCCAGTTTATTAAAACCCAAAAAACAATTTTCATCAAATGATGGCCGCGAAGTTTATAACAAAGTCAAAGGAAAAACTGCAAAAGTATTTGTTATAGGCTACACAAACTTTGTTATATCCATACATCCTATATAAGCATAGATAAACAATATGAAATTCACAGTAAATGGTAAAACCTCATTATAAGTTATGTAAAAATTTGAAATCTGTGTTTGTTATAGCGAGTCTGACTGTACAAATATTTGATGTGCTTAATGATTGTTAACTGACGCAACATGCAGCTATTCAAGATTTCCTGCAAAATGTTAACATGAATGTAAAATGAACAAGAAAAAAAAAGTAATCAAATATTTAGGAGATTGATTATTCAATCCCTCATAGCTTTTTTATGCTCATTTCTCCACTCTTGCGAAAACTAATGTGCTAGTTACAAGTGGGTCCTAATGTATCACATCAGTAATGTAGCTGCACATGTGGTTAGGGAGCGGCAGTCTGGTGGTTAAGGAGCTAGCCTCTGACTGCAGGTCTGGGTTGGAATCCCTGTTTGGGCATGGATGTCTACTATCACTAACAAATTCCCTGAACAGATCTTACAAATCTCTTGGGAATACATAGGAATCATATTAAAAAATAAATTAAAATTATATATATATATACACACACACAAACATATATACACACATTATTTTGAGATGAGAGTAAATACATTTATGGAAAATATACAAGGCACATGCAAGTTCAGGAACAAAAACATATTAACAGAGAATGTAGAAAAGGATACAGTCCCATTTTGGTACCAATGCTGATGATGCAGCGAGCACCTTCTCTTCTATATCTGCTCTCACGTTCGATGTCAATGCCATCTAAAATAGAAGGTGACCTCCTGAGTTCTGCTTTATCATAGAACCAGATAGGAGCCATCTGAACAACCATAGCAGAAATCTGCACGCTCTACGAAACAGAAATATTGTCAATGAAATCCGAGATCATTTTGAAAATTAAAAATTAATCACCAAGTCATATGGATAAAAATACAGAAGAGAACCTAAATTATCAAAACCTCCTTTATATGAAACTCTCCGAACATGATAACAAAATTACCATCCAAAGTTTCAGCTCTTTTCTCACTGATGAAAATGAAGATGTTAATTACGATCAAGAAATTTTGTAAGTGCAAATAAGTATCATTGCTTTTTGAAGTGTTTCTTCAAAAAGAATTATTTAGGCCAAGGAGTGAAAATTTGAAAAAAAAAGGAAGACAAATAGGAATATCATTGACAAAAAATAGGAGGGGAAAAAAATGGAATTCCCAAATTACCGTGGCATTTAAAAATGTTGTGCCATTGAGAGATTCACACCTGATATATTTTAATTACAGCATTATATATCTACATTTCAAGAAACTCAAATTATAACAAATTTAAAAATCTTTCATTTCCATGGAATGTGGGATCGAAAACAATGTAAATAGCAAAACTAAAAAGAAATTAATGAAATTTCTATTGTTACTTGATCTCATGATCCATTTTCCACCAGTGCTTTTTCGAAGAAAAAAAAATCTGTCTAGGTGCCATAGAAATGTAGCACATCCATGCTTAACCCATTGCCCGTGGGGAAAATGTGGCCCTAGAGTCATCTGTTGTGGCCCAAATTTTCAAACCTAATTTTGTAAAAATGAACTAAGCGACACTTCCAGATCTTTCAAGAGACCACATGGCACAGTTTCAGGTCATTCAAGTGGCTCGCGTCGCATTTACAGATTACCCAAGTCACCTGAGCTGCTGCTACACTACACTTAAGTGGGCTGTGACACATACCTAGATCACTTGAGTGACCTGCGCAACACTGTCCACCAACACTTAAGTGATTCACGGTAGAGTTCCAGACCACTCAAGTGACCTGTGGCACATTCACTGATCAGTAAATGTATCTCCATCAGTAAATTTATCTCCACATATTTACAGGTCACTGCAGCACAGTTTCAGAGCACTCAATCGACCCATGAAACATTTAAAGATCACTCATGTAACCTGCGCCACAGTTCCACATTCTTTAAGTGTGCTGCACATTCCCAGATCATTCAGCTGACCCGCGGAAAATTTACAGATCACCGCGGCACAGTTCCAGAGTATTCAATTGACACAGACATATTTACAGGTTAGCTTAAGTGACCCGCGACACATTTAAAAATCAATGAAATAGCCCACACTCTACTAAATGTTGTTGAACACCCTTGATGTAACACCTCCTGGAGTTGCATTACACCCGAACAATACAACGATTAGAATGGCTTGCATATGTTCATGTCTCCTTTTTTTCAAAGACAATGGCAGTCGTCAATAGCATAACCACGAATCAGATCCTTAAAACACACATGCTAACCAATGATCCTCAGAGTTATCTCTGTGGTCAGGAAAAACAAAACCACAGAAGTGGCCCACAAATGATCATTTCAAGATCATTTGAGCTGCCAACAGCATATATCCAGATCCAAAAAGCCTCATTGAAGAAAACCTGGGCAGCGCCGGGTATTATAGCTAGTAAAATAATAAAGAGCATTAAGAAAATCTGATATCCTTTCAACACATAATCTGCTAATTATATGCGGAGGGGGGGGGGAAATGCTATAATTTTTCTATTTTCAGCAATATTTTTGTCAGTGATGTTTTGACGGGATATCAAATTTTTGATATTTGACACATTATGTAGAGAGAAACGATGTCACTCTCTGCTGTTCATACGAAGTACGAAAGCCTGGATAACCAAGCGGAGATCGAGATGTAGTTCGGAAAGAAATGAGACATCATGACTAGGGATATGTAAATTTCGCAAATAAAAAAAATCAAAATTCAGCAAAAAAAATTGATTATAAGCAATGTACCCATCATTCTCTGGCCCACGGAACCAGTGACCTTTATTTTTATATGCTAATGCTGACGTATTACACGGCATGATAAATCCCCAGCTCCAGGTTGCTATAGTGACTAAAAAATTGTATTGGCGCTTAAACTTTTCTATGTGTGATGTCTGACTTGCTGTCTAAGGACAACGCAAAATTTTAGTTTTCGGAACTTATGTTAGCATTTCCATCAACATGGAAAAAGTCACCAAAGCCCAGAAAAGAATAGGCCCTGAAAATATTATTTTGGCAGTTTTTTTGCTTAAAAAATGTTTTCTTCGCTCCTGGGTAATTTTGCTGGAGCGTGTGAATTTGTTTATATATTTTTTTTCGATTTGTCAAAAATCCTGACTTATTGATCTAATTTGATGATCATCAACCGAACACAAGATATAAACGCACATTTCTCTGTAAGTTCAGAGATTGAAAAACTGTGCTGTTGCTTTTGCATTGCAATATCCTGTTTTGCAGTGTGATTCATTAATTTTTCATGATTATCACAGTTTCACATATACAAGGATCAAAGGATACAAAAATACTTTTTGCGCTCTACTATTTATATTTATTTATTCATTCAATATTGCTTGGTCGAGACCTATACAAGGGAATGCGGTGAAGTTTGACAGAGACGATTGAAGTTACAAAGGAAATCAGAAACTGTTGTACAATCAATAACGTTTGATGGGAGGTTGTTCCAGTCAGTTATTGTTCGAGGAAAGAAACTAAATTTGAAACAATCTGTGGATGCAAAGATAGGTTTCAATTTTTTTGAATGGTTAATTCTTTTTGAAAAATATGAAGCTGGAATTAGAAAATTCGAGGTGTCAATATGAAAATGGCTGTGGAGAATTTTAAAAAGGAAAGATAGTCGAGAGATATATCTACGGGTAAAAAGCAGTTGCATATTGAGTTGGCACTTGAGTTCAGTGACGGAGGCAGAGGATGACCAACAGTTAAGAATGAAGCTGTTGGATTTATTTTGAATAAATTCTAATTTGCCTATGTTTGAGAGAGTATGGGGGGGGGGGGGTCCTAGATTTCAGGCATATGAAAGTACAGGAAGGATTTAGGTTTGGAAGCAGATGTCTGAGGTGACGGGTGCAGTTTTAAAATTATGTAAATTCCACCAAGGCATGAATGTATACAAGGTGTTTGTACGGTTAAGTAGTAGTGGTTTACATAATTCAGCTAATTTACGCAAAAAAATATGTATAAATATCCAAAAGTCTTAATAAATCAAGGTCTGCAGTAGCTATAAAGCTACATAAAGCTCAAACTATCTCAACACAGAGAAAGGTGTTATTTTTCCTGTCTACAGTGCATAAAATGTATATCAAAGAAAGAAATAAATTATAGTTATATTAGAAAATTAAGTCAAAATAATAAATTATTTAGTTTATAATTTATTTAGTTAAATTTTTTAACTATAGAATGTATAAAATTATTTAATATATTTCCAACTTGACAGCAAGATTTACATTTGATTATAGTTAATAGGATATTTTAAATCCTTTTTCACATTTTTTCAGATTTTGCAAATATCAAATTTTTGCAAACATCCTATCCAGGGTTGTTTGGTTTAAACCAAGTGGTTTTTCTTAAAAAATCAAATGAAAAAAGTGGCCTAAATATAATTTTTTTCCATGAAAAATATCATACTAGTTTATTATTAGCCAAAATTTTTCATTTTTACCACATTTTATATTCTCGGGCTACATTCTGATGGTATATCTTTAAATGACATAAGATGGTATAAGTGGTTTTTTTTTTTCAAAAAGTCTCATAAAAGTGGCCTGAATATATGTATTTTTTTCATATGAAATATCTTAGTTATTTAAAGTTATATACAGAAGCCAAAATTTCTCCTTCTTACCGCATTTTCTAACCTTTGGATTCTGATGCTCTATATATCTTAAGCAAATTCATGAATAAGGATTGCATCGCACATCTAAATGTAGAGGTATTATCTCACAGGATTTCTTTTTCCCTTCACAAAGAAGCAGCAACAGTAGATACCATTATGCTAGGGGCAAGTGGTCCTATAATCGACACCAGCTGTCCTTAAAAAACAGACTAGTGTACTAGTAATTACATTACCTCAGACATTTTAATTTTATTTCCTATAAGAAGTAGCACATTTCCTACTGTATAGCTCCCAGTCTTAATATTCAATAGTTGTTTTTTTATAGTTTCACCGTTAAGCCCAGTTAATCAATGTTCAACTGTAACAAATTTATGAAAAATAATCAGTTATATACAAAGTGACTGTAATTAAAGTTTTGATTCCAAAACTATACAATATATACAACTACTGGTCAGAATGACTTGAAAATTTGCATTGATACTCCTGAAGCAATGAAAATTTGGCAAAAAAAAAAGTGCAAGTAGTTCAAAATGTGCAAGTAGATGTGATGCTGTACTTGGCCAGTAGTATAATCTATTTTGTGCAACCACATCATTTCAGCACTTCCACAGCATCAGTGTGTGAATAGAACAACTTCTATCAAGATACACATTGCAATACCAGCAAAGCAGCTGCTGAAGACCCATTTTGACAATAACAGGATGCATCTTAACCCTTGCAACTTCTGGCTGTTGAAGGGGGAGGGCACCTCAAAATGTTGTGATGCGATTGGTGAATTGCAGTCTCCAGCGCATCCCCTATATGTTAGAAGTTCCTCAGGAATATTAACGTGCGGGCACGTTTGGTTTAATAAAGATGAACAGCAAGCACATCCACATCATAACCACGGCATACTCTAATCTGTTGTTGAACAAGAATTTTTGAGCTTTCACCTCATAGCCTGAACATGGTGGACAACATATTTAACATTTCTTGAGTAAGTCATAGTTATTTGTTCAATTACTTCGTTTTTTGTGATGTTTCCATGAATTATGAATCATGCAATGTTATGATTAAGTTATCATTTTGCCATGGCTATCATTTCCATTGTGCAAGTAAATTTCCCACGTGTTAGATGATTGTCATTAATTTTACATTTTTAAGTACTTTTACCATTCTTGACTACAAATATCAGCCATTTACAACTGAAAATATAAAAAAATTTTCAAATGAAAATATCAACCCATTTAGGACGGAAAATATCAGGCTAATTTTGACTGAAAATATCAGCCCATATACAACTGAAAGTCATTCTGACAAAGAGAGAAAATATCAGCCCATTCTTGATTGAAAATATCAAACCATCTTCAACTGAAATTATTGGCCCAATTTTGACTGAAAATCAGGGTTGGTAAAAGAAAACGGTTTATTGGTTTAAACCAGGTTTTTTTTTTTTGGTTTAACCCGGTTTTTTGGTTTAAATAGCATTAAAAACAATAAAATTTCTGAAAAATCATTTAAACTCCCAATAATTAAAATAAAATATTTATTAATGCAATTAACACTATTCCCATATTTAATTAATAAATATTGAATAATTTTAATTAGAAATATTTCTTACATTCTAATAAAAACCAACCAACCAGGCTCCCACTCAAAAAATTGTAAAAAGTAAGAGAAAACAGGAATAAAAAGTAGGACGGGGAGAGCACCCCCTTTAGCCAACACAATCATAGCACATAATTAAATCCCTAGATTTTTTTTTTTTAATTTTGAAATTAATATTTTTTTCATATCACTACTTCAGTATCCTGTAAGACTGACCCGAGCCAAAGCAAAATAATACAAATGACTTGGTTACAAGAAAATTTTTTGTCCAAAACAGGGTACTTGAACTTGAAATACCAAACAGATACCCACATTAATATTCCATCAATCTATCCACCCCACCTGACCAAACATGAGAACACTTTTTCGAAGTATATGGGGGGTAAAAAAAAAAATATATATATATATATAATCACAAAATACTGTAAAAATTAAACATCTGTGGTAAGGGGCTGTTGTCCCGTGGTACAATTCCAGAGCATTTAAGCGGCTCGTGGCACATTTTCAGATCACTTAAATGACCCGGGACACGGTTCCAACACTTAAGCCGTGACAATTTAGAGATCCCTTGAGTGACGTGACATAGTTTGAAAGCACTTAAGTGGTCCCCGGTGCGGTTCTACATCACTCAAGTTACCCGCGGCACATTCTCAGACTATTTAAGTGATCCGCGGCATATAATTACGGATCACTTGAGTGATGCGTGGCACAGTTCCAGAGCACTTGAAGGATCCGCGAAACATTTAGAGATCACTAAAGTGGCTCTGTAGGGCACTTATCAATGGGGGAGGGAATGTTACTTCAAGTGCTCATAAACTATCGAAAGTTTTTCTCGTTTTTGGCGCACCGAGTAAGATGCCATTAAAAATATTTCATATTTTCATTAAGGGCGGTTGATGACGTAAGCATTATACAAATCCCCCTTCCCCCCCCCCCCCCTCGTCATCAAAAGTCAGCAAATCGGAAACCCCTTCCCCCTATCGATGTTGACGTAATACTTGAATGGCCCCTAAGCACAATGCACAAAAAAGGGGGGAACAAATATGGAGCACTAAAAATTCTAATAGGGGTATTAGAAACCACAGATAAATCTTTTTTGGCTCTCCTCACAATATACAGGGTGTTCTGTTAATGGACCGACAAACTCAGAGGGGTTGTTAGTAGGCATCAAGAGGAAGAAAAATTGCAATGGAACATGG
Source organism: Pholcus phalangioides (assembly GCF_987345545.1). Taxonomy (NCBI): domain Eukaryota; kingdom Metazoa; phylum Arthropoda; class Arachnida; order Araneae; family Pholcidae; genus Pholcus; species Pholcus phalangioides. The sequence goes on from NW_028301605.1 coordinate 22,937,952, forward strand.
TGTCGCAAACCACGTTGAGTGGGTGAAAATCGCGAAAAACGCATGCAGGCTCTGAGTCCAGAAAAGACGAAAAGTGGATATCAGTTGTTCGCTGAATGTGTTCGTGGGTTCGCTCACCATATCTGGCGTAAGCTGCATCGCGAAACACATGCGCTGGGGAAGGATCACGCGCTGCGGACGACGTAAATAAGCGCTATTGCAGTAGTAAGCACGTGTAACAGTTAGTTGTCTGTTTCAATGAGTATCCTCTACGTTCGGCGGATCTCAATCTGCGTGACTTTTTCCTATGGGATCATCTTAAATCAAACGTTTAAGCGACGCTTGGGACACACCGGAGGATCTCACAGCGCGGACTGTCGTCGCTGAGGCAGTCATCAAAAGCATACCTGGTATCTTCGAGCTCGCGTCCCGGAATCGTTTTTTACGTCGTTGTAGACTGTGCAATGACGTCAGCGGCCACCACTTCCACAACAACTGTTGTAATAATTAATCAAATAAATCTTTGTGTAGTTATTATTGCACTTTTTTGTCGTTCCAGCGTGACGTCGAAACCTGCATGCGTTTTTCGAAATTTTCACCCTCTCAACGTGGTTTGCGACACCATGTTCTATTGCAATTTTTGTTTTTCTTGGTGTCTACTAACAACACTGAGTTTGTCGGTCCAATTTCAGAACACCTGCATAAAGTCGCGCTCCCGCGAGAGCACGCCGACGCCGATTTACATATCGTGTAGGGCCGACCGGTTCCACGCGAACAGAGAAAACATTCCAACATGGGGTTTCTGGCGCCACTTGAACCGAACTGGAACATTTTGCGTCGACAGAAACGTGTTACATAATCAAGCTACGCGTTTGTGTTTTCCTACCGTGGCGCATCAGCTCACGGCGGCTATATAGCATACGGTCAGAGCAGCATCAGCTACTCTGTCGTCTGCATGTTCCGGTTGAAAGGGAAGTGAAAGAAAACAACAAAAATTAAGAGAAGATCGGTGAAACGCGTGGCGCACGCACGACGCATTTGAATCCTCCATTAGCAGTCGGCCAATCACACCCGACGTAAAACGCTGGCGTGAGGCTTGTGTTGCGCTCTGTAGGAAAACAGTCGAACCTGTTTTCTTATTGGTGAATGGGCGCCGTATCGCGCTGGGAGATTCACTTTGCACGCGGCAGAGAAACATCTTAGGAAAACCCGGCTTAAAAATAATTGGGGGGGGGGGGGGGGGTAGGGGGGGGGGAGCATGCTTTCAATCATCCAGGGTTATTGGCTAAAGCTTTTTCCCTGTGCTTTGCACTTTTTTTAAGGACGTCACTTACGGAGTAAAAAAAAACCAAGGTGGCGAAAACATGTATTTTTTTTTTCAAGGACTCCAATTTTAAGGACTTTTTTTCAAGGACCGTACGAACGATTGGTTAATATCACGATATGATGCATGGTTATTTATGATGGTTTCAAGCTTAATAAATTCATCAAAAGCACCATCACATTCAGAATCATTTATGCAAAATATATATTTCTGTAGATATAGCTTGAGTTGGGAATAATTAATAATATTGTTCTTAAAAACACTGAATTTACAAAATAAATATTAGAATATAATTTACATAGAATTGGGTAATGACAAAGCCTCCTAGAAGTAGTATCTAGGAGGGTTTGGTAATGATCACTCAAATCCGTTTTCCAGACTACAGATTTAAAGAACAAAAGCCATGAAGAGAATATCTTATAAAAATTTAATCAATGCATGATTTAGAGCAGAGGTCTTCAACTTTTTTCTAGTCGCGAGCACTGCGTGTACCCATCATTAAAAGAAGAGCACCCTTATGGCAAATTTGACATACCGTATTTTCCCGTGTATAATCCGCGGTGGTGCATAAACCGCATGCGAAATTTGAAGAAAGGAAAAAAAAAACACCCACGTATAATCCCCAGCGGCGCACAGTGGTCGTCAATATAGCGAATTTAGGAGGAAAAAAATGTTTTCTCGAAAACTAATGAATATTTTTGAAAAATTCTTTTTGCTTCACATCAAAAATAGGCATCCACACAGGCCGAGAAGTATAATTTAATAATAATAACGTTTGGTAATTTTAAAACTACTTTGGCATGATTACTACGTTTTCTACATTTTTGCAATTCTTTCCATTTCAATGAAATAATTACTTATTTCTAATTAATCTTTCCATCTTTTACTGATGTTTCCTACTTTTCTGATTGACTGCCTCCAAAATAATAATGCATCACTCATATTTATTACGAATAATATTTAAAAAATAATAGTAATACCACAGCACATTCTAAACAAAATATTGCCGTGAAAACTGGGGGGAACACTTAATTGAAGTTTAATATGTAAAAAATCAAGATTTTCACTCAAAAAATAATAAATTATTCTTTTATAACACAAAACATTAAAAATAAACAGTGCAAATAAACAAAATCTATGATTTGGGGGCTTGATCGCCGATTGAACATTTTAAATCGGAATGAAATTTTTCATAAAAAACAACCAAACTCCGCTGATTATTAAATACTTACAAATTTATACTCGCAATTCTACAAACACTTAAAAATATGCATTATTTCATTCTCGGAATTAATTTACGTTTATGTACAGTAATTTTGCATATAAGTTAAAAATTTACCTAAAACGCACCCACCTTATGCCTAGTGTCAATCACTAAGACTCTGAGGATCTGCTTTTTTCTCCCTTTTCTGTCTCGCTAAATTTCAGCAAAGTCAAAACCTCTTTTGGCAATGCTCCCTTTTTTGGGGCAGTTTTTTGTGGGCAGTTCTCTTATAGACGATACTAGATGATCTGATGATGTAAGAAGATAGTTCATCATATCTTCAGTAGTTGTTTGACGTGAAATTTTTCTTGATCTATATTCTCTGGCTTGCTTATAGTCTTTATGTCTGGCTTCTTGTGCTTCCTCCGTCAACTGACCAACGGGAAGTAGCAAATGTTGTCTGCACCAAGAACCAAAACTTTGTGAACAGTAACTGGCACGTAAAACCAACTGTAAAGTTGCACAAAAATCTTTGCAGTAGTGTTTGCAAACTCTCTAAATTTTTCGACATCTATTTCATGTTAGAGGCCGTACGTTGGCCGGATGATGTAAGACTGGCTTGTGCTGCATAGCACAACTCGCTGGTTCTATGTTCTTCCAAGAGATTTTTTATTTTTACCTTCTTGGTCCTCGGGCCACTATCTTCGAAATTCTTTTGAGGTCTGCTCCGATCTTTCTGGACTATTTTGGATGGAATAGCTATTTTCCCTTGTAATCATGCTGAATTTTTGTCGAGGAAACTTGTTACGTGTGACGTAACACGATGAAACGTGTCAAGGTCTTGTTACTAGATCTCCACTTTTTTGATAAGAAACTGATGAAACATTTGATTTTCAAACGAAACTTACTACCCTTGACTTCCAGGCTATGTTCAAATTTAGACTTTTCATCAATATATTGGATTAACAGGTCTGCAGACTTTTTAAAAGGCAAGCTCAACCCACCATTAGCGCAAAAACAACTCTAGACGAGTCACGCATAAGGCCATTTCAAAAATTTCTTACGTAAAAAGGGGCGGCTGGGGGCGGTTACGCATAATGCAAAACGTTCACGAACCTGTAGAACATCAGAAAAAACATTTCACGATTGAACAGAGTTAAACTTTTTTTATAACTCACTTTTTGTGCTCAAAACTACTCAAAAATAAGCCAAACTTCAAGGACGAATTACGAAAATTATTTCCTCTACTCGGACCTTGGAAAATATCGAACCGAAAAGGACAAAACTAAAAATGAATAGCAAAAAGAATTTCATAGTTCCACTCAAATGCAACCGAGGGAAGTTAAGCTTTTCATCACATTTCGGCGAAAGCCCCATCTGAGTCAGTCATTACCCTTCTTTGACCCCCCGGAACCCCGCCGATGTAAACAAATATCACCTCAAGATGCACCAGACATTTCTCTACACACCCATATGGTTTTTTTCCCCGACGCAAAAACTTCATTTTTTATTTTTTTCCAGCTAATTTTCCGATTTGGACCACTGTGGGGCGTATTATAGATTAAAAAATTTATTTAAAAATTAAATGAAAACTTCCCTTGTGTTTCAATAATAAATCCATTGGTACTCTAATTAATGAAATTTATTAACGAAACCATAGCATTATTTACACACAAAACAAAATTTACAGTTCAATCAAAAACCTTCAAATTCAGACTCATCAGAATACTCATCAGGCTGATAACATAATTTTCTGCGGTTTGTCAGCAAAGGTAGATAATCCACTTTTTTTAACAGTTAATCTGAGGATTATACGCAGGAAAATACGGTACTAGTGCATAGAATGAGGATGATTTGAATCCTTCAATAAAATTTGTACAAGATGTTTACTTGAGGTGTTGATCAAGTGCTCGCAAGCACGAAATCGGACACGAGCATCGAGCACTATCGGTACTTCAGGGAGCACTGTGTTTCTCGCGAGCAACGGATTGAGGATGCCTGACAGAGGAAGATCTAGTGATTTGAAATATGATAGGTAGAGAAACCATTGCTTGACAGAGGATCGAGATATTCATAATGGTTAGTATTAATTTGATCCAGTTCATTTATGTTAGCTTCACGTCCTTTGTGAATTTCCTAACAATCTCATCGATACTCCGATCAAGTTTATCGATAAAAAGTAGAAAAAGTATGGGCCCAAGGACACTTCCTTGAGGGACTCTACTTTTGACACCTGTTCAATCACAAAATTCTCCATTCACCATAAACCAGAATGACCTATCTCTACACCCCAATTCTATAAATTCAGCAAGTCAATCTCAATCTCATGTAAAAAAAATGCTTCAAGGGTTTACCATATTAGACCCGATTGAATATTGAATACCTTCTGGAAATCAAGATAAAAATCAACATTTTTACCATTACCCTAAGCCTTAGTCATATGGTCATAGAAGCAAAGGAGGTTAGTTACACATAGCTTTCCTGTCCTAAGCCCATTATGTTATTCTCGTCTATCCACTTCACCAATTGCTTTTTGATAATAATTTCCAGAATTCTTGAGAGGGAGCTCGTCAAACTCACTGAACCTTAATTTGACACAGTTCCTTTATTACCCTTTTTAAATATCGGAATCACATTGGCAAGCTTCCAATCCCCTGGGACAATACCCTCAGCAACACTAATTCTGTAAATCTAAATCTATGCAACTAGCCCCAACACTTCATTCGCACATTCCCTAAGGGTTCTATGATAAATAACACCTGGTCCTGGTGATTTGCTTGCACATACATTGTTTAGAAGTTTTAATAAATCCATATTTTCGACCAGAATATTTTTGAGGGTTTCATCACCCCATGATACATCCCTTTACTTTGGATAACACCTTCTTTATTAAAAACTGTTGCGAAAAAGAAAAAGTAATTGAAAGCACTACACATGCCTACATTGCTCTCTACCCTAGATCCTTCTATTTGGGGGGGGGGGGAGCAGGACATCTGTCCTCTCTTCTTATATCCATAGTTGACATAATTGAAAAATGATTTTAGGTCAGCGCGAATATTATCTTCCAGCCTATATATTCAACTTTCTTTTCACTTTCCCTATATAATCTCCCTCTTTAACCCTTCTATTTTCAGTAAATGTTAATACTAAGTCACTTGTTCCAAATTTGTACTCTATAAATGCCTTTTTCTTTTCAAGATAAAGATTAAGCTTTTATCAGTGAACCAGGGGTGTAGGACAAACAAATACACTTTTTACAAACAAAGGGCATGATGTCATGCAAGATAGAGGTTAGTTGCCTAATTAAATTCTTTCCATTTTCGTACCACACCAACAGATTCCAAGTGGTCTTCAGAAACTTCTCCTAACCCCTCTCTCAAAGATTAAAGTTTGGTGGTTCTTCGAAAACAAGGAACCATTCTTCTGTTATCAACTTGACTCAAAGAAAAGTCACACAGAAAAATAATGGCATGATGATCACTAGAAGAAAACTTCCTCCATTAAACCATGTTCAACAAGATCCTAGGAGCTAGTGAGAATTAAATCCAAATAGAAATGCCCCTAGTGGCTTCTGATACAAAAAATTACAAAGCACCAACTAGAGATGGGACGAATACTCGGCTGCTATTCAGTATTCAGCCTATTCTGCCCTTTTGCCGAATGTTCGGCTCGGCCGAATAATGGCTAGGTATTCGGCCAAATATCTGTTGATCTAAAGCCCAACAAACTATTTTAATAAAATCATATTAATTGGAATTTTTCACATAAATGAACAATTTACTGATTATATTTTATTGTGTGGTGCATACCTATCCTTTCTGTTAAAGAGGTTATGTCAGGGAGAACTTCTAGGCAGGGTTGAGTTTTTGACATGACAAGTGTCAAAAACTGGTTTAAACTGTCAAAAAATGGTTTAAACCGTCAAAAACTGTCAAAAACTGTCAAAAACTTAAATGAATGCCTTTTGATAATGTTTTGAACATAATAGGTGTACAACATGATGAAAAACTTACTTTTTGGCATATTACAATGTTTTATTTTTAAACATTAATTTATTACAATAATTAAAACAAAATATTAATTATAATTTGCACTTTTGAATTTTTCAACATATCTAGTCTAGAGCATATAAAATATAATTTTATGGTTTATTTATCTAAGCTACTCATTACCTGTGTTCAATTTGTTAAGTGGATTAGAGCTGCTTATTCAAAATATGTATGATAGGGCATCAGGGTTAGGTTTTTGACCCCAGAAACTAACTCGGTATTAAAACGATCAAAATCTTACTGTCAATGATGTCAAATAGTTTTTGTTAACTTGATAGATATGTTAAATAACAAAATACTTACTTTTATTTAGATTAAAGGGTTTTATATTCAGAATTATAATTACTGAGGAAAAATATATATTTTGATATTTTAAATTTCCTGATCTGCCCAAAATTTTATTCCATATAAAATTTCTGATGCAGCATCTGTTAATGCACTAACTAAACTCATTTATTTTCGCCTGAAAATTTCTTAGATCAGTGTGTATAAATTCACACAGCTTTAAAGAGTATTCTCAACCAAAGCAGAGCTGACAAGACTTGATACCCAAAGCATTTGTTTTGCACGTTTGAATACAGCTTCAATTGGAAAACCATTGCATTATAAATACTAGTAAATGTACCATATCATAGTGCAAAAGTAAGAATAAACCAAGTTTGACATATACAAGCTAGCATTGCCAAATTAAATGACATTTTAGTCCTACAATTTAATATTTTGATCGCTAGATATATTTCAATGTTATGTGCAATAAGAGTATTGTTTTAAGTATCAGTGGTTATCTAGATAATTTAATAATAACAGAAATCAACATTACATACATGATGTAATAAACTTTTTTAAACACTTATCTGTTGTAAAAAGAGTACAGCAGATAGTTTATATCAATGCATATATATAAGCAGTTGAAGAAATTTTGGAAGGTCAAGAATCATCTTGAATCAAAGAATGTCAAATCGTTCCACAGTTTTTCATTCAATGTTCATGTTATGCTTTATTCAAATTTTATAAGAAAAAAAAAACATATATTGTCCAAAATGATTCTGTCGGGAGTAGAAAATTATTTTAGAATCTTATTAAATATTTATTCTTTGTATAACATAGTCACTTTAAACATTACATGCAATTAACGTGTGCATTTTCAATGGGAATTTTTATATCGAAAAGCAATATTTGAGGTTTTTGATAGTTTTTGACAAAGGTTTTTGACGGAGGGTTTTTGACGTGACAGTTTAAACTGCGGTTTAAACCGTCAAAAACTGCCATGTGTCAAAAACCTGCCAACCCTGCTTCTAGGATAAGTAAAACATGAAACTGAAAATAGAATCCTACTGCAATAATGTGGAAGTGAGCATGAATTACACAAATTCACTAACTGAAGGCTGTACCTAGACAAGAAACGTGTTGAAGTACTGTAAGTAGCAAAGAACATCTAGAGAGGAAAAATAAGTCGTAAATTTTGTGATGTATTAATACTTGAGAAAATAATGGTTGACATTTTCTTAATTAGATGTAAAATTGTAACAAGTGTTTAGAAAAAAAAAGTTGATTCTGTAAGTACAGTTATACCTAACAAACGCCACAGCTTACGAATTTTTCAAATAAGATTTTTTTCTTACAAATACAGATTCAGCTAATGAACATTTTCTATGATATGAATGCATACACTATCATAAAATAGCCGCATCGTGTGCGTGAGCTGAATTTTTACACCAATCATCAGAATTACTGTCACTATAGCCCGATTAACTCATGTCCACCTTAAAATCCTTTTTCAAATGTGCCTACACTTCTTTTTCTGAAATTCTTTGAACCATTTCATATAAAATGAAAGATAAAGCCAAAATAGAAAAACGCATTGAAAAAAAAGCTAGCCTATGTTTACAGAGTATGCATTCTTTCAGTGCAAGACTCTTAGCATTAAACTGAACAGTCTAGACATTCTAGGAGCTTAGCAGCTTTTCCATCTGCATGTATCAGACACAGAAATGAGCTGGCTAAATCACAAATAAATTAGGACACTCATGAACTCGACTGGGTTGTATACTCACATTGATCTCTAGCAGATAGGTTCTCCCAATCGATACCCAGGTAATTGAAATCTCCTAATATGACAACCGTCTTATGCAGGCCTGTCATTTGGGGGAGGATTAGCTGGGTGATTACCCCCAGCCTTAAAAAATGCAATAGAAATGAACAGACAAGGTGAAATATTAAAAAAAAAAACGTCAACGAATAAGGCGAATACCAGGAAATGGTAATTTTCTGTTATTTGCCTTATTCATTGATTTTTTTTAGTATTATCAGGCAAAGTCATTTACTCTTCCGTAAGGTGAAATATATATATACATATACTGAGTATATATTCCTTGCCAGAAAAAAAAAAAGAGGGGGAGAAAAATTAAGAAGCAATCCTGCCTGGGGAGAAAAGAAAGAGTTGAAGTAAAGGTGCCCAGGAGATAACCTTTTGGCATATGGCTTAATTACATATTTAACCAAAGGGTCTTCAATAGATGAAATCAAAGAAAACTTGAACGTGGCATATTTAATCAGAGGGTCCTCCTTGGATGAAATTGAACAAAATGTGAAAGAGCTAGCAGATGACTTGGGCATCGAGTTACTGCCAGAAATTGGAATCTTCCAGATTGCGAGAAGGATGGAGGAGAAAATAGAGGAAAATGGGTACAATGAAGAAATATGTCGAGAAATGATGAACCGAATTGCCAACTCAAGGAGAGCGAAAAAAGAACAGGATTAATGGGAGTGGCGCAGAAGTGCTGAAATGTAACACGAGGTGAAACTAATAAGGATCAGAGCTGGAGTGAGAAGAGAAAAACAGATTATGCCAGGTTTATAAAAACCGAGCATAACAAAGAAGTGGAAGAAGAAAACTATTGCCAGAGAGAAATCAAGAGTTACAGAAGACCATATAAGTTTTGTAGAGCAAGAAATAGAGCCAAAGGTAAATGAGCAGCACTCAGACTGATTTTGCTCAAATTAAAGAAGGAAACACAACGGATGGTACCTTCAGTGCTGACAACACATGTTGTGGCGTCTGCAGCAACAGCAGATATAAGTGCCAGTGTGCTTAGAATGGTTAACGGGAATCATGCACAGAAGGTTAAGAAAGCAGTGATCAACTCGGGAAGGCAGATTCCAATGTTGAAATTGAACTCGGTCAACATCAACAAGGAGGAGAATGGAAGGAAAGTCGAGCTCAAGCCATCAGTTGGTGAAAGTGAAAAGGCACCCCTAAAAGTTGGCGAGTTTAGGATTGACAATGGTAGGCACAGAGATGTCTTGATCAAATGCATGGTATCAATGAAATTGGCGACACATGAAGACCTTTCAGAGAATGCTCAAGCTTCGGGTTCAATCCCTGAACCAATTCAAGATGACAAGGCAGAGGACATCGACAGTCCAATGAAACCTCTTGGGATCTCCAGTGAGTCAGATTCGCCAAGCGTCAGACAAAATAGATTTGGTTGAAGAAAGAAGACGAAACATCAGAAGAAGTGAGCAGACTAATGAAGACACCTCGAGAGATCAAAATCAGTGGCATAATTATGACACTGGAAGGGGAATTTTGGAGCGAAGAACCAAAACAAGGCAAGAAAACCTCCTACGAGTGTGAAATAAAACTGAAGCTACAACACTGTGTACCAATACAAAGATTGATGGGACGAACAGCGATTTGGCTGAATACCAAATATTCGGCTGATGTTTTGGCTGAATACTGACTATTCACCAGCCGAATATCATTTTTCTTAGAATTCATTGAAATTATAAATAAAATTGGTGTTTTTAATTGAAAATAAAATTATTGGTAATTTTAAATGATATTGCATTTCAATTATGCAATTTATTATTTAAATAAACATTAAAAACTGTGGTAATTGAAAGATTTTTATCGTTATGATACTGGCAATAAAATGTAACAATGATATATAGTCGAACTTGGTTAATTGGTCACTTGAAAAAGCTCAATTCATCCAAAATTTGAATTATCCAATTAATACATCTTTGACCTGTAAAAAAGCTACAAATTTCAACTTAATCAACATTCACAAGGGGGGATAATAGTTATCAGTTATTAAAATTTTATCATCAGTTACGAAACTGCTTCCCAAATTTTAATTATTTATAATTATAATAATTGATCTTAGCTACTGTTCTGAAATCAACATCACTGAAGAATTTCTTGACCATGCTTAAAGCCTTATTTAACGTAAACAATTCATGATCATCGGTTACGAAACTGTTTTCTAAATTTCACTTGTTATTTTTATGCTTATCAATGAAATACATTTTTAGTAACGTATTGCAATTTGTACTTTGACTATAAAAAGATTCAGATTTTGAATGGTGCACCTTGATCCATAGGTTGAACAACACAATTGTTATCAAGTGGTACATATTCTCGATGCACTCCAACTGAACAATATCAAAATAGGCATCAAATCATCATAGAAAAAATAGAAAAAAACAAAATATTCAAAACTTTAGTTTTGAAAATTTGTTGTTTAACAACTTGGTCAAATAAAACAGTCTGTGTGACTTAGAATTTTTCCAAACTAAATTTACTGATACGAAAATCAACTTTTTCCCTCCAACTTCGAATTATCCAAAACTTTTGAATTGAACAAGAAATTTTAACATTAAATTTTAAATTAGACGGAAAACTTACGGGGAGTTTGTAAAAATTTGAATTATCTTAAAATTTGAATTAATCAAGCTCTATCGTATTGTAATATTACTTAAAAAGAATCAATTTTTTCAATACTTGTCACAATTTTACATCTAATCAAAAAAATATCAACTATTATTTACTCTCAATTAGAAATGTATCATACAATCTATGACTTATTTTCTTATTTTTCCTCTTTAAATGTTCTTTGCCTCTTACCTCTTTCAGTAACTTAATATGTCTCTTGTCTAGGTACATCCTTCAGTTAATGAACTTGTGCAATTCATGCTCATTTCCACTTTATTGCAGTAGGATTTTATTCTTAGTTTCATGTGTTTTCTTTATCCTAGGCATAGGCTCTCTTACAGAAAAGCATGCAAAATAAAATCAGCAAATTTTTAATTTATGCAAAAAATTCCAATTAATGTTTTTTTAAAATTGGTTTGTTGCGTTTGGATTTACACAAACATTCAGCAGAATACCTAAGCATCATTTGACCAAACCGAATATTTGGCAAAAGGGCTGAATAGGCCGAATACAGAATATTCATCCCATCTCTAATGGGGAGGCAAGTCAAATGATCGTCGGCCTGGAAACAGTCCCGAAAATATAGAATACAAGTCACGGTGGACTCTTGAAGCCGCATCAGGCCACAATCATGCTTACTATGGATAAGTGTTCAACAACAATGCCTGTGAAGAACGAGTGGATCAAAAGATCTTGCACTACTTGGAACTGCTCACATAGATTTTCCAAAAATCTGTGGAAAAGAGGATGCCGGAATTATAGCAAAACAGTTTGCGATAATTCCAAATGTGAAAATGAGGAGGGTTACATTTCATTTAATTTTTCCCCCCGAAAAATCATGCCCTTCCCTCTCAGCTTTCAATCTTCAAAATGAAAGCTACCTCTTTACTGTTTGTTTTTCTAAATATGGTTTCTAATATTCTTTCATACACACACTGATAACATAAATAACATGCTGTAAAAATTTTTAACTTCATCATGACAATTTTTAACTGATCGATTTCATTCAACAAGTATAATCAAGTTAATATGTTGCAGAATTAAAATCAAAAGCTGTGATGCAACATTTAAATTTGCCAAAACTTTTGAATTGGAACTGGGAAAAAAAATAATCTCATCTCAAGATTTTTAGTGATACTTTATTCATTTAAGTGGTTTCATAATCCTCTGAAATTGATTTTTCAAACATGACTTAAAAAAAAACATTTCTTGCAATTGAAAATCAAATACAAGAAATTTCAAGTCAATCAGGTTAATTTGTCTTTTCAAAGTAAAGTAAAAACTAATGAATTATAATGTAAATGTGAACAAGAAAAAACACTTTGAACACGATTTTCTCAAACTGCAGTTTTTGAGCTCACCTGTAAAGATAAACTATTCCACCAAAAATTTTAAAATTTTGTAGGAATATTTATATAGTACGTGTTGGTAAAATGAGCCTCAAACTTCTATATCTGATCATTCATTAGAATTTTATGTATTTTTAAATTTTTAAAAAAATGTATAAATTCCAAAAATCAAAATTCAACCCAAAAAAAAACTTTTCATGGGTTAATTTCTAAATCTGGGGTTCATTTTACTAACACACATAGAGAGTAAACATTTCTGCAAAATTTCAAACTTTTTGGTGGTCATCATTGCAATCTGAGAAAATTGTAACAGCTTAAAATTTTAAAAGTGCACACACACACGAGAGAGGAAAAAAAATGTTTTTGCTTTCCTCAATTTCTCTTAGGGTTGCACCATTTATATATATATATAGTTTTAAAACACCAAGTTATACATTTGGTGTGCGTTCAGTGAATTTGGCAGGATTTTGAAGTGGCATCATCAATTTTCAATTTTCAAAGCATAACAACTTATTAATTATGGGTTAAATCAAAAAAAACTCAAAGCACTTTTCCATATCAAGTTCTTCACAAGGAATCATGTGTATAATTATTGGGAGATTGATAGTTACAACGCGTATAAAGAATACAACACACCCCTAAAAAGTATTACGATACGAAATACAATTTATACTTATTAGCTAACCATCTTATTTACTAACAGTAAAACAATTAGGCCCAGAGCAAAATAATAAAAATTACTGAGAATACCAGGGAAAAAGTCTAGCCTGTTTGCTAACGCTAACACCCAAAAACCACCAAAAAACACAAAAATGGGGGAAAACAAAGAACCAGATATTCTCTTGTATATGAGCAAGTGGGAAAAAAAATTGATTATCGACAAAGAAATAATGGAAGAAACCTGGTGAAAATACAATGAAAATGAAATGAGAGCGAGAAAATAATTTTAATCAATTTTAATTCATTAAAATTAAAAATTACTTAAAAATTTAAATTTATTTACTTATGGAGTGACACTAATAAGACACTGAGATACAGTAATTCATAACAAATGTGTGAAATCATGTAATGGAGCCTCTCTGAAATGCTAGTGGGACCATGATCACCATGATGGGGTATAAGGCCAAACTCGTTATAGCACCAAAGTTTGTTTGGAGGGATGGTGGTGTTACAAAGAGAGTTTCACACTGTATTTGTATGTCTCCCATACTACAGAGAGGCAAAGAAAAAAGCAAGAAGGGTAAAACATTTATACATCACGGAAGAGATGGGAAACAAATTTGAGCTGGTTTGATCATTTTTGTCGCACCACAGTCATTTTCTGCACGTGAGAGCTAATCAGACTGGCACCTACAATTTATTACAGATTCCGAATGGCAGGATTGTTTTATACTCAGAGAGGTTGGTGTGCTAACCCCTTGATGTGGGACACCCTGCCGTAACAAAATTTGAGCTCGTATTGGTTTTGTTTTCAACAATGGGAAAAAGGGCCTCTACTCCTTTGACCCTCTTCATCCATTTACTTAGAAAATACAAAATTATTTTTCCCATCCAGACAGAAGTTTTTATAATGACTATTCTACTTGTTGAACCCTCAAAAAAAAAAAAAAAAAAATTAAAAATATAATTTAAAAAATGGTCCACATACACCCCAAAAATAACCTTAAAAACGATACAATTTCTGCTTTGGCCAAATCATTAATTGCAATCTGCGACATTTGTAATATATTTGGCAATACATATATCAATGATTTGCTGCTCAATTAAAATCAATCATACAAATTTTCTCAATAGGATTAGGTAAAAAAGTAGGAAAAGTGGGACAAATTGAGAAAGTAGGACAAAAGTAGGATATTCTACCAAAAAATAAGAAAAGTAGAACAAGTTTGTAGGACAAAAAGCCCTGCAGATTTTTTTTAAATATGATTTTTTTTGATAAAAATTAACCGGCCCCTATTTTTTAATTAAAACAAATCTTGTTAATCACTAGGAATGCAAATGTTCATATCACCTAACTGCTTTTCTCTACTCATTAATGAATAAACTACAAACACCAAAAATCTGTGTTTATGTAACATGAAAGGTCATTGAGCCCAAATTAACTTCATAGATTAACACTGTTTTTATAGAGAAAAGTCTTTTATTCATGAGCCCCCCCCCCCCCCCATTAAAGTGAATGAGTGGTGGCAACTCAGTATCACACACATATCGTGCAGACATCTCAACTTACTCTATGCACAACCAAAGCGCCATTCAGCATCAACTAAATAAAACAAATTCTATCAACAAGATTGTTCCTTGCACAATTAATGGATGTGTTTCCGACTTGCATGATATTGGTTAATAGTTTACACACATTCTTATTCTTTCACAGATGTAATGGGTTTTTGTAAAAAAATAAGGAAACTCAAAATTTTAATATAAAAAAAGCAGTCAAAAGCCCAATGATATTTATGTTGGTACAACATCTATTATTTTGAATCAGCAATTAAGGCATAGAATTCAAGAGGCTTTATACAAAAAAAATCCTGTTTTTAATCAGGGGAACCTTTAGTAACATTGTAATGCATTGAAAATAGTGAAGTTTAGCTAAGTGCTTAGTTCAACTCCCTATATTTTTCTGTAATTTTTTTCCATGCACAAAATCTAAAACTAGAGCAGTTTTGTTTCTGCACTGTTTATCTAGGGATTAAGTTCACGTCTTTATTTACCCCCAAAAAAAAGATTATCTCTACTTCTTTTAATCACAAACTTTATCACATATCAGTAACATGCAAACCATACAAGGTTAGATTTACTTCAATATCATTGAATTTATGTAAAGAAAAAACCAAATTTAAATCAATGACTTTTTTAAAAAAAATCAAGTGATTTAAATTAGGATTTTAATCATGATTTAAATCAGCGTACCCTGTTCCCGGTATCATGTTACATGGATTTTTCCATGGTGGCCTACGTCTCCTGAGATGGACCAGCTTATCTACCCTAAAGAGAAACAGAGTGGGGTTTATGGTTGGCTTAGTGGTGGTATCATGTTACATAAACACAGATTTTTGGTGTTTGTATTTTTTGCTTGTAGTTTATTCATTAATGCTCAATTAAATTTAACTCCAACACGGCAGATATCACTAAAATTCCTTTAAAATGCCAAATCTTTTTTTAATGAAGTAGGCCTAGGCTTTCATCCAATTTTCAGCAGGTGGGGGAGGAGAAAATGTGGTGTTCCAATGAGAAATCAGATAAACAAAATATCTCAGCTTGTCAGCGGTAAAATATGAAGGTTTTTCTTAATATAAGACCTTGCTGGTAAAAGGGTTAAATAATGTGAGACATTTTGTCATGAATACCAAACTTTCTCTCAGTAGGGGATCTGAAAGAAAATGAAGAGATTGTTGATAAAGTTTTTTTTCTCTCTCTCCCAGGGAAGCTGAAAGAAATAATCTTCTATGGACAAAAAGTGAAGACCAACTACCACAATATGAATTAATCCACTTTAATTTTCTTCCTTCAGATTTTTCCTGACTTTTTCCCAAATATTAAGAATTTCCCCTGACATGATAAATATTTCACATTTTCCGATTACCTGACATTCCATTGGGGACTATGTAACATTTTTTTGGAAGATAGATGGTGCCTGTACACAAACATTTAATTATCGAATGGAATAGAATGTCACTACATGGCAGGGTTACGTTTTTGCCATAGACGAAAAAACCGTCCCAGCAAAAATTGGTTTCTTTGCAAAGTAGCAAAAATTGATTTTTCTCTTATTTATGGATGTGAGGAATTACGAAAAATTTGTTTATTTTTTTTAAATGCAAATAAAGTAGTTTGAACACAAACACACACTTCTCTCTGAACTTTACTGTAAGAATTAGTATATTTTTTGAGTTGGAGAATTTTTGCCATTGCTGGAAAAAACTGCAGTAAACAATGTCCTGGCAATAAGGGGTTTGGGGCCATTCAAATATTACATCAGCACACTTTTTAGCCATTTTTAACCGCCTCCCCCCCCCCCCATGTCAGCAATGAATGAATGCCGGGGCTCTGCCACTGAACTTATCCCATTGTTGAGATCTCTTCCAGCCCAGCTTCTTGGCAGAGACTAGAACAAAGTGAGTGCACCTAACAGTCTGAGTGTGTAGCTAGTGTTTGTCTGATATTTCAGTGCTGCCATCTATACTTCAAATTGTGAGTGAAGTGTAATGAGTGAATATTTGTAACTTTGTAGTCCTGTTGCTCTCTCTGGCGAGACTTTTTGAACGGGGAGATTGGCTTGCATTTGTGCCTTAAAGTTGGGAGCCACAGAAAACCAACTTCAGCCAGCTACCACTGCGATGTCTGTAGGGTTCGAACACAGTGTAACATGACTTCCTCCGGGTCATGTTTCCTTAATTAATGTCAAGAGTGTACTTACCTTTAGAGTTCTTAATCTCTTGGGTCTCCCGGGAGACATGTCACCTAGTCTCATTGGAGGTTGTTTTCCTTCGTATGTTCTAAGCTTTATGTTAACATAGTATTTCGTTTGCCGGCGGATGGCCGCGGACCTCCGTTGGTAAACTTTCCCAATTGTCGTTGGTCGTGTTGGGTGAACCTGGCCAGTTCGCCTGACATGTTGCCAAACGGTAATTTAATGTTTATACTAATATTTCAAAATTATATGCAAATTATACCAATGTTCTTATTGTTGTGACGTAATATTTTTCATGATGTGACGGAATATTTCCGCGGTCCAAGTGGACCAAAATACCTGTTCCCCACTAGCGTATATATACAAGTTGTGGTTATTGAACAATCGCATCACATCTCGTTGCATTTCTCTTCACCTCACTCGTTTAACAAGTTCGGTGTTCCGATGTTATAGCACAGTGGTGCTAATCTTCTGGTCAGGTCTAATGTAACGTGACCTCATCTAGCCTTAGGCTTGGAATCGTATCCTATCATGAGTATCTAATTTTATATTTGTGTCTCGGCAGGTCCGAACTTTTAATAGTAGCTTTACATAAGAGCAATGGCTTGGTTCTTCTAATGCTAACCGGGTAATGTCGGAAAGGTCTCTACCCAGGGTTCCTGGTCTAGTTGGTATCGCCAACTATGTGAAATGGATGTGTCGATAACGGCTGTTCTCAACATCTGCCGCATCGCCGCCTGATTCCTGATCTCCTGCAGCTCTAGCTCTTCGGCACCCGCTGGATTGACATCCGACGATCGTCTCTTCTACAGATTCACATCTGTTGGTTCGCCAGACTCTTGGTTCCGATGTTGTGCTAATTCGAAACAGTGCACCTTGAAATCGGAAACACAACTCCCAGCCGGCTTCACCGATCTCGGGGCCAGTGAGAATCGAGACCTCTGACAGGTCTCGTCTCAGCGGACATCCACATCAAAACCGGACTTAGTGTCTCTCCTATAACTACATGCCGAAGTTCCGGACCTTCCCCAGATAAGTGCAATATATGAAAAAGTCTCTGTGATACGTTTATATTTTTAATTTAATGTTAAACTAAATTTTTTTAATATCGTTGGAAAATTTCTGAATTAATATTGTAACTGTGTTTAGTTTTAATAATTGAATAAATGTCTTGATTTGAACTCTGTTCTCGTTTTATTTCCTTGTGCTGTCAAAAAACTTGAGGGTAAAAAATAGAATTCGGGAAGTAACATTAAAACGTTACAACAGATCCTCGCAATGAGAGTCCGTCACTATGGGGCCATTCAAGTATTGCATAAGCAGATTTTTAACCCCCTTGTCAGCAAAATTTTGTCAGCAGCTTAAAATATTTCATATCTTAAAAAAGGTGACGTAAGCAACCTTCAAACCCCCTCCTCCCCCTTGTCATCAAAAGTCAGCAAATCCGAACCTCCCCCCCCCCTCCCTCAATGCTGATGTGATACTTGAATGACTAAGGATATATGCTGATTAAATTTTATCAATCAAAGAATAAACATAAATTAGGTTTTTACAAAAATATTCAAAACATCTATAATACCCAACCATTCACACAATTATGTTTACAATGAATGTAGCGAATTTTGGCCAAAGCAAACCAATTCTTTCTACAATAGAGAAAGCACAGTAATACCCTGAAAATATGTGATACGGGATTGGCGACAACTGTAAGTAGGGGCTACAATTTTCCATAGAAATATAAATAGAATCAAAAGCAACGACATCGCCGGATGCACATGCACCCAATAATGTCACTCAAGTTTCGATATCTTTTCCAGTCTAGGCACCAGGACTGATGCCCTGATCCGTAAAAAAAATTCCATACCTCCAGCAGTTTACAATGAAAATAGAAGACATTGGTATCATTTGTAAGATATTCCAAAGACAATGATATAATTTCATTGCACAAAAAATGTATTCACATCAGAACATGCAGTCGTCATCCAATTTTTTTTAATCATGAAAATTGCATTCAAAATATTGAAGATGTAATTTTAAAAAAAACAACAAAAAACTGAAAAAGTCATATAGACCCAGACCTGCCAACCTTGAAAATGCAAAAGTCCTGTAATTTTCTAATAAAAATCCTGCATTTTCCCCGCAAAAATCCTGTAAACAAACCATAATTTCCTATGCATAATCCATGGAGTACGTCAGAATAAAGAAAAATTAAATGTAAAATTTGCAAAATTTGTACATTTTTTATAAGTTTTTATAACAAATTTTTAAAAAAATAATAAAAATCTGTGACCATGGGTTTATTTTGGTATTTTGTTGGGTGATTTGAAATGGAATGACCCAGGCACGTTGTTTATGTTCACAGGTTTGACCATTCTTCAAAATTTCACCACTATCCAGAAAAAAATATCACCTTCACACGAAGCTCGTAACATCACTTGAATGTCGCTGAAGAAATTACTTCACCTGTAGCCATTGGGTATAGCAGGCCGACACATGCAATATCTCTACCTTCTTTTTTTGCCACATATCCAATGACTATAGGTGAAATAACTTCAGTGATGTCACGAACTTCGCGGGGAGGGCTTCTGCTATATATAGGCTTCTGCTATGAAAGCACAGCTGACACAGACACAGCTGACCCTAGAATCAGCATTGCACATCATTGTTGCAAGCGCCTTCAATAATGCTCCAGCGAAATTAAAGTTTGAATATCGATGATTCTTGTAGAAAAAACTACATTCAAAGATCTATATACCCGAAGAACAATTTTGATTATTTAATATGAATTTCAATTATTTAACCCAAAAAAAAATTTATTTTTTTATTTTTCCTTCGATTTTTTTCTTTCTTCATCAAACCCGGAAAAATGTGTAATTAAAATCCAGAAACCCTGTAAATGCAGAGAGATGCTGCTGTACTCTGGGTTCTGGGACCCAAGGTATTAAAAAAATCTGGTCCCTTTAGAGTGAAAGTGGGTCCCTCTCAGAAAATCTTGAAAAAAAAAAAGTATGTTTTCCCTCTTTCCCCCATAATATTCAGGTCTGAATTTTTCTAGACTTTTTTCCAGCACGCCCCAGGTCTTTGATCACTGCTTATTGAGACCTACTTCATTGAGACCGAGCGGAGGGCCATGTTCTGGGTAGGAGGAGAAAGTATCTCTGTGAATCAAATAAATAATTTATAAAAACACGTTCTATCCAAAGGTTCATTTACTTTCAGAGAGATAAGAGTTTTTAAGATTTTTTTTTAACGATCTTGGAAACATTTTTATGCTTTGAACAGGCATTCCAAATCCTTTACGATTTTTCAAAAAATATGCATTCGCAATATTGTAGGAACAAGGCAAATTTACACCATATAGACGCTGCTTTAAATGCTGGCAGATGGCCGCAAAAGTACCATCATAATTTACGGTATGTAATCGGAGGGGAGAAAATCCGCAGGAAGGGGGAGAGGGAATAGAAACTCCAAAACTCCATATAAGACACTCTTAAATTTTAGTGAAATCACAAGGAGCAAAGTAATAAATATCAAAAATTTCAAGCTGTTTTATGACGGCAAAAAAATAACTTTATACGACATATTGGAAATTTGTAAGAATATTTCGCCTCCATTTCTTTCTGCCATGTGTATTATGCTGAGATCACACTATAAAAGTTTGATAAAAAATCCTTTACAAAACTTGAAAAAAAAAAGCAACAACCACTAAGCATATCAGTTATATTCGAAAGTAACCAATAGGCTTATTAATTAGGTTAGATTCTTTTTTTTTTTCCAAGTTTTGTAGAAAATCTGTTATAGTGTTATCCCGGCCCAAGTAAAAGATCATTTTGAAAACATTATTAAAGAACTTTGAAAAACTATTCAGCAACTCAATTAATCGATGAATAAAGTCTTGTAAAAAACCAACTGCTTTTCTGAAAACTCTTTGTTGATTTTTTTTAAACGCATTGATACTTGTCGGAGGACAAAGTGGCACCATAACTGACGTTATGGTAGGTTTTCTTGGTAGCAGGTTTTTCTGCACTGCGTGAACCGAATAGGACTATTTCGCGTCAGCAGAAACGTGCAACTTAAGGCCTGTTTACATGCGTTAAGTGATTAAGTAGATTTTAAGTTAACGGTTATTCAAAAAGTGTCTACAAGATGTGATCAAGTATAGATGCTCATTGGATAATTTTTATGGAAACCAATTTTTTATATATCTGGCATTCAAAGAGCTCATAGCTTCCGCAACAATGGATCAAGATGATCCAGTAGAACTTATGAATGTTGTGATCTCTCTCTGAGCCATTATATAGTTTAATGGAAGTTAAAGTAGAGATTAATTATGAATTATATAAGCTGAAAAGATTATGAGAGAAGATTCTTGGCGTTTGTAAGAAATTCTAAGATTTTCATTAAACATAAAAATTTAAATTTTAAATTCTACAGTTCAACAAACTTTCATCGCAAAGATATTCTTCAACAAACTTGAAGCTTTTGTCCTTTGGCCACTTCGCCATCACTTATTTCTGCGTAATTCTAGCTGAATGGCAGAAGACGACGGCACATAAACAGGTTTATGCTTGAGATCAAAATAACCCCCCCCCCCCCTCCGAGAGAGCCAAAAGACCCCTCCAAGAGTGACAGGCCACACCCATTTGTCATAGGTCTACTTAACTGAAAAAATACAAGTCTTAATTTCACTAAATTACTTAATCACTTAACAACTACACCCATGTAAATGGTCCTTAATCATCTGCATACATTTTAAAGTACTTTACAACTTAAAATTTAGTTAACTATTTAATCACTTAACGCGTGTAAATGGGCCTTTAATCATGCTACTCATCTGTTTTCCTGGTGTGGCACATCATCTGTTCTGTCATCTGCATATCTATATATTTATGCACAATAGAATAGAGGGAGACAAAAAGGAAGGGCAAGAAAACAACAAAAGTGAAGAGAGGAGCGGAGCACAACACATTTGATTCCCCCAGAAGCAGTCGACCAGCCACACCAGACAAAGCACTAGCATGCTGCACTTTATAGGAAAACAGTCGTAGCGATTTCTCTATCAGGTGAGTGAAAAGCATGAAGCACTGGGAGATTCATGTTGCATTCATCACAGAATACTTGCTCCTAGGAAAACACAGCTTTAAGGGTTAATGGCTAGCACCTGGCCACACTGTGTATGACGTTGACACCGGTATTAAGCCGGGTTTTCCTAGAAGCAAGATTTTTCTGCATCGTGTGAACTGAATAGGGCCCCCCCCCCCCTTGGTGTCAAGAAACATGTGACTTTATCACGTTACGCGTTTATGTTCTCCTTGTATGGTGTATCAGTTGAAAACACAACAAAAATGACAAGAAAATCGGTAAAACATGTGGCGCACGACGCGTTTGACTACGGCAGAGACAGTCGGCTAATCTCACGCCTGATATAAACCATCGGGTGTGAGGTGTATTGCGCTGTGTAGGAAAACATACTGCTTTAAACCTAGTTTTCTTAGGAGCGGGTATTTCTGTGTCACGTGCAATAAGACAACTATGACTGTTTTCCAGCAGAGTGCAACAAGCCTCACGTTAGAGCTTTAAATCGAACATGATCCCCAAAGCAGAATGTGCCAAAATCTGCGACATCCGTCACAGAACAATTAGCGCTACTGCAGAACAATTTGGAAGAATTTTAAGAAAAAGTGCAAAAAAGCACTATTACATGTTTGGGGATTTTTACCGCAGAACATTTCCAGTCAGTTGAAGGCTCGTCGCAGAACAGTGCTAAACATTCTGCTTTGGGGAACATGATTAGCCGACTGCTTCTAGAGGAGTCAAATGCATTGTATGCCGTGCATTTCGACGATCTTCTCATTTTTGTTACCTTTTCTTTCTTTTCTCTTCAAACTAGAGCACGCAAACACCAGAATAGTTGATGCTAGGGCCATATGCTATATAATTGCCCATTGGCATACTCAAAGAGGTGAGGGGTTTAGGGTTCTAACTCCCCCACCCCCTGAACCAAGATTAGTGTTATTTTGCAAGAAAAACCATAAACCCCTCCCCAGAAGGAAAAAAAATCTGAAAACCACTCTCGAGAAAATTCTGCATACGATTATGTAGCATGGGCGGGGATACGGGGGGGGGCGTGGCAATGCCCCCGCCCCCCGTATCTCCACCCAATGTCAAAGGTGAAGTTGCCTGATCTAATGTATATATGCATATATGAATTGACATCATCATGTTCCCCCCCCCCCCCCAGACTTCCAAGTCTATCTCCGCCTATGCTATGTAGCCGCCCTAAGCTAGGAAAACACATGCGCGTATCATGATTATGTAACACGTTTCTGCCAACGCGAAATGGTCCAATTCGGTTCTCGCGGCGCACAAAACCTACTCCTAGGGATACCCGGCTTTACCCATTGATAAGTGGACGGCGTGTCGCGCTGGCCGATTCACGTTACACGAGACGCAAAAAAAATCTGCTCCTAGGGAAACACGGCTTTATTAATGATTATTAGAATCAAAAATAACTCAAATAATTCACTCACCTGTGAATAATTTGCACGGCCACACTCGAGCTTGAAAACGTCGGAGACGGAGCGGACATCAACGCACAAACAATGACCGCTTATCTACGTTCTTCCTTCGGCGACATATCGACGCGCCTCATTGCGCATCAAATTGTTCAGTTACGAGTGACGCGAAAAACGAACAATAAAGACAATCATGCACTAATTTCTCTACCAATACAATCAACGATTTAAACGTGGGAGAGCCCATACAAAAAAAAAAGCACATAGAAAATGTTTCAACCTCGACACGTCTTTGACTGAACATTTACGGCAAGATAGAAAGCGTCGTTGTTGTTGTTAGATTTGAAATAAAAAACAAACTGCATGAATACGTCTTTCCTTCTAATTGTTTTTGAAATAAAATTTTCATTATAAGAATTGAGAAGATAATTTTTGATTCTTGAAATTTTAATTGGGTGAGTTTGTGGTCTCATACATCCTTTTTGTACTGCCATCTAGTTTAATAAATAAAGATTGTTTATGCGGTGACAAATCAGATGAAAGTAGCTGATGTTTTCATTCAGTTTATTTCCCTACGAACAACTTCCAAAAAAATTAACTGCTCAAGGAGTTCACCTATTTTTTCGGCATACAAGGAGATGTCCAAAACAATGAATTCTCGAAGAAGCGGACGACAAGTAAGTTTATGCTGTTTTATACATACTGTTCGGTGCGTGCTGCCATCTATTTTCAAAATTGTCATCAAAGAATGCATGGTCTAACATGAAACGCAAACACGCTAGCACGTTTCGAAACAGCCGCCCTGCAAATGGCATTAAAACGACATTCCTGTTGAAATTTGTCGGGAGAAAAAAAACACCAATGCATGTCAATGTAACCTGAGGAAGAAGAAGATACTGTATGCAAACCTGCGTCACAGTGGATAAAAGGCGCCTGTGAAGTTACTCCAGCGTGCAACCGTTCCAACAGTTATAACGTTCGGGATAACTTCACAGGGCTTTCGCGTCCGCGCCTTTTATTCACTGCGACGCAGATTTGCATACGGTTTCTTCTTCTTGACCAGATTACATTGGCATGCATGGTGTTCTTTTTCGCCCGATAAATTTCAACAGGAAGGCCGTTTTATCGTTTGTGGAGTGGCCGTTTCGACACGCGCTAGCGCGTTTGCGTTTCATGTTAGACCCGTGCATTCTTTGTGGCAATTGTTTGCATTGGTGTGTACTATCACCTCTTTCCCATCTTTTCTGAATCACCCTGTATAAAGGAATTGTAATTCCATCCAGGAATGCCCATCCTGCCACGTGGTGGCACATTGCTATGACAAACAGTCATCTAGTAATGTCTGTGATTTGCTTACAATAGGAGCGTAACATTAGGGGAGAAGAGCGTAACGATTGGATGGAAGTATGAAATTTTTGCTATACATTCATATCTTAGTATTTAGTACTTTTCTTTCTTTACTTTTTGTAATTTAATCTTATTCTTCTTCCACCCACTTTGTTGGACAATTTTCCGGTTTTGGCCTTGTATTTGGATAATATACAGTATGTATCAAAATATTATTTGAACTTTCAAAATTTTTCAAAAAAATTAAAATTAATCAAATCAATCAAAAAGTAATTACTCTACTTTCGAAAGATCAACTGAAAATAGAAAATGAATTTATTTTTTATTGAAAAATTGAAAGAACAAGAAAAAGGCGCCTTCCTCAATTTCGCTCCATCTTTGACAAAAAACTCGCTACTACACTGGTCGCACCAAAAGATAGATACTTTATTTGAAAGAAAAGAAAATATTTGTAAGTTGTATAGTGCGAAAGAAGTAAAAAAAGGTTTCCCAAATGTTTTTATCTTTTGATATTCCACTGCCCCCCCCCCACCCCCATCTCTCTATTATTGAATGTCTTCCACTTGATTCTTACAGCTTCTTTCCCTCAGGGAAAGATATTGTCTATTTAGGAAAACTGCTAGATGATTGATGCACAGGTCTAGAACTACAACTTTTTTGAAGGAAGAAACTTGATTTTGCCGCCCACTGTAGTACATCTAGGGAAACAGGTGGTCCCTGCTGTGGGTGGAAGATGCATGACTCGTGTCAACACTCTTCGTGATCGGCTATATGGATTTGTAAAACCACTACTATCCCATGAACATGACAAGAAATAAATAATAAAAAAAGGACCTAAAACCAAAACTTCTGCACCCATAAAGAGCCTCTCACAATGGTAATGTAATATTTGGTGCCCTCTCTGGTCCGGTTACAGCCAGAACCGCTTGCCCACCCCCACTAGTTGCGGCCCTTCCCACAAGAGTAGGCAGGACGGCAAAGACTGCAACTAGATGCTTAGGCAGCCGAGCAAGGATTCATTTTGGCGACCACCCCCTCTGATCCGACGCACGCTTCACAAGACACGCTGCTCCCGGAGCCGCAACTAGAGGGGAGCAGACACGGGACGATAATTATCATATTTTTGTGTATTTTCCCACATTATAAACTTACTCTAGCGGAGGGGCGATGAAAGGTTTGGCCTGGAGGCGTACCAGAGATCTCAGCCTAGGAGCCATGCGGTAGGATATGGATCCATGGGTTTTTTGTAAGTTCATTGCAAAGTAAAGAATATCCGGTAAACAAAATCTGCTTCAGCAAGCAGGGTCGCTGCATCACAGTGGCTCTGCTTCTGCCTGCTTGTGACGGTGGAGGGGGGGGGGGGGGGCTGATGCACCAGCATACGTTAGGAATAGGGGTGACTCGAGAAGATATCTGTACTTGTGCGGAACCTATATTTGGTGTCCCCTGGTGACGTGTTTTTTTTTCGACAAAGCTTCTCACTTTTTCAACTCGAATTTCGCACTCCTCTTAGAGCAGTGCCCAAGTGTGGATCCAGCCGTGGAGCGATCTCCCAAGAGCCGAATAATATGAAAGAAATTTGCCTGTCCCGCGAAATACGGATGATCCTATGCACCTACACAGGAAGTCGTTTCTCCGACACATCGCCCTGGATCCGCCTGTCTTCACTCCATTCGAAGCTGAAGATTGTCTGCCATGGCTTTATTCGCACCTGAAGATGCCTGTACCTCCGCTCCATTCGGAGTTGAATATTTCTGCCTCCACTCATTTCAGAGCTGAATATTTCTTTCTCCACTTATTTCGGAGCTGAATATTTCTGACTCCCTCATTTAGCCAGTCAACTGTCCAATTAATTTCTCTGAGCGTTACCCGCAGTGCCCACTTTTTTTTTGAAGATGCGTGTGCTTTTTCCCATTTTTTCCCTTTTCTTGCAAGTTTGAAATATTAAAATATTTTTTATAGCATATTTTTTAATAGCTCGAATGTGTCAAGACATAATATGACACCCCAAAAGTGGGGAGGGGTGGTCATAATGTCCTGTGACTAAAAGAAATGCTGTTGATGGATTTATGTGGAATCATAGTAGTTGAACCATTGCTAAAAGATATGAGTAATAAAACAGATGCATCTTCGCAAGGGAGTTGGAAATTGAAACAAAAACGATGGGGATGCAGCTTTGCAAAGCATGACAAAGATAATAGCGATAATAATCTCAGACCTTGAAATATAATTGTCAACTCCATCTAGTGATGAGATAATAAAGTAGAAGGACGGCTGTACAGAGATGGCAGCACATGTATGACAAATTATTTCGTCATATCTGTGAAAAAGACCGAAAAGTCTGTGTGTGTCGGCAAATGCCGTCGTAGGCAACACCATTAAGTATATCAGCGACTTCAAATGCCGTCTTAACCACTTGACTGGTGAAAGAGACCGAAAAAAGTCTGCGCGTCGGCAAATGCCGTCGTAGGCACCAACATTACGTATGGCAGCGACGGCAAACCACTTGACTGGTTAGCAGTTTAAGATGTCTGTCTCAGATTCTTTCCCAGCTGAATATTTCTGCCTCTGCTTCATTTGTAGCTGAAGATATTCATTTCTGCTCCATTCGTAACTGAATATATTCATCCATTCGCAACAGCTGAAGATGTCTGCCTTTGCTCAGGAACGGATCCAGGAGTGGGGGCGATAGGTAAGAACCGAATAATATTGGAAAATTTTCCTGTCCTGTAAAATACGGGACGATCCAACGAGCTTACACAATGCGCTTCTCCCGACACATCCGCACCTGGCGGTGCCCCATACAACCACGTAGGTCGCACGGCCAAAGAACCGTCCCTAGTTAAGAACACCGATTATGGTTTATTTTCTGAATTGTTTCCAACTCTGCTTCAACATTACAAGAGGGTGCCAAAATGCTTGCCTGACACAGCTGACCAAACCTCTAGTTGTGGCTCCCGGGTCCACGATGGTCTTAAGGTGGTTTTGATGTACAAATGGGTAGGGGCAGAAAAGAGAAAAGAATCTCTGCCCGTGTGGGATCTATTTTTGGTGCCTCGATAACGTTTCTCAGCTCAACAATTTGTTTTTAGCTTCCAACTCGGATTTGGAACTCTTTCCTAGATAGGTGCGCCATGTGACTGCACAGGCCGCGCTTAGTTTCTTATAATTTTTAGTTTTTTCATACAAAAATTCTTTATCAAGGGACCAGTGAAAAATCTGGCCTCTAAGGCCCCCTACAAAGATCCCAGCCTAGCGACTCCTGTTGCAGGACGTGGGTGCGATATATGCATCCAGTCTTCCCGACTAGGCCAGCACGTCCTATAGATATTGTATGTAGGAAGTAGAGTCCCGTTTATATACCGGGTGACTCGAAACGTTACGCCGTCCGCCAATAGCAGTTTTTTTTCCTTTTTTTTTGCTTCGTATCATTTGCAGCGAATTCACAATTGCGCTAGCAATTTTCACGGAATTAAAAAATTAATTTAATACTCTAGAATACTTAAGACATTTATTTTTAAAAATATTGTTGGTGCTGCTACCTACTTTCAAAATCAGAAGTTAGTTTCTCCTTTTAATTCTTTTTTATTAGTGCTGTGGTGATGACGAAGCTCAGGTATTCATCAAAACTAAATTCTTCATTCAGCTTTGCTGCTTATAAACAAAGCTTATAAACTGACCTGAAAGATCAAACTTCCAGTTCACTAATTTTTTTAAGACCCAGGGAGACATCCAAGACAAAGGAACACAAGAAGAGGACAGGTAAGATCGTAAAAAGTGAATTTTTCCACACTCCACTTTATAGTAATGTGCTGCCATCTAATCTCAAATTTAGAAGCGACTCATGTGGTGATGAAGTTTAAATTAAAAAAACTATATTTTTTTTAAGCATAAGGAAACGTCCAAAACAAAGAACCTCTTAATGAGCAGACGACAGATGATTTCTTCGGTTCCCTACAAGCTAAGCTCACAAACAGAACTGGAAGTTCGAACTGCCAGTTCGGTTATTTTTTAAGGACACAAGGAGAAGTCCAAAACAAGTAACCTGGAGAGAAGCAGACAACAGAGATTCTGAGGCTCAAACTGACCATATTTCCTTGGAAGGAGTACGGCAGAATACGGGACATTGCCAATTATCCACAAAAATGACGCCAAAAGTAAACAAAGTTGCCAAATGTTGGAGAACTGCATAAAAAAATCAAAATGGCGGGAAATAAAGCATTACTTAATAAAGCATCCGGTAAATACAGGACGTATGGTCACTTTACTGAGGCTTGCATCGAGCTTATATTACTGGAGGAAGCATCCAGCCAATACGCGTTAGGATTCAGAGGAGCAGATCTGATGGATTTTAAGGAAATGTTAAAAATGAAGTATTTCTGAAGAAGCAGAGGACACGTTAGTTTAGGCTACTTCATTCATACTGTCGGTGCTGCTATCTAGTTGCATAACTAAAGACGACTCATGTGGTGATGAATGAATTCAGGTCAAAGTAGCTGAATTTTTTGTTCAGTTCGATTCCCTGAGGACTGAACTGGATTAAAATGTTCAGTTATTATTTCGGCAGGTGTGTTTCCACTCTTCGATCCATACGCACGTTGAAAATAAAAGTCAGGATGACCAAAACTAATGTACGGGAAATACGAAAATGTCCGGAAAACACTACGTGATGTATGGCCAATACTTTAATACATATCCATCACGCAGCTATAAAGTTATTAGGCCAAAAGCTCAGTATAATTAGACAAAAATCGTGTATTTGTTTACATTTTGAATTTGAAGAGGCATATGTGGAAATAATGCATTCACTGTGTTATTACATCAATCGTCTGGGAAACAAAAAATCTTACTTTTGGAAAGAAATCTCTAGGACCATCAGGACAACATCGTTTAAAGTAATTTTATTCATTATTAAATTAATTCTCGAATCAACTTTCGAAAGTAAGAGAAGCCTCCCTGTTAATTACGTCTTAGGAGGCAAGTGCGGATTGAGATGGGTGTGATCATCCCTCCCATGAGCCCGAATAATGTGGGGTAAATTTGTCACAATAAGTCACTTCTCCGACACATCGCCCTGGATTTGCCTGCCTCCGTGCCATTCGAAGTTGGAAAATGTCTGCCTTCATTCCATCCGCAGTTGAAGATGCCTGTCTTTGCACCATTTGCAACTGGAGATACCTGTTTCTGATCCAATCCCAGCAGAAAATATCTGCTTCCACTCCATTCACAGCTGGGGATGTCTCCTTTCGTTCCATTTGCAGCTGGAGATGCCTGCCTTTGCACCATTTGCAGCTGAAGATATATGCCTCCATTTCTGTTCTCCACACTGTTCTAATCTGAAGATTCCTGCCCCGCTCCATTTGCAGCTGAAGATGTCTGTCTTCACTCTGGATTCAGGGAGGGCGGGACGATCACCCCTCCAAAAGGCAGAATAATCTGGAAAATTTTCTGTCCCATTAGGTACTGGATCATTAAACAAACTTACATAATTGCTCCTTTCCGACACATCTTCCTGGATCCATACCTGGGGGCCCTAGGAGTAGAGTAGCACCACTGGGTCCCAAGCACCTATGAGCCCAGCACAATTATAGTGCACTTGTATATAAGGTCATATCAAGGGTCCAACCCACTTAGGGACCCACAGAATAGGTGTAAAACTTGTGATTTGGTGGCAATAATCATTTTGTCCTTTGCTTGAGAATGACTTGAAATTTATTAAATTACGTATGTGACTGAGAACTCTTAACACAAATGCCTTGAACATCATAGAGCATGTCTGGGATGTTGCTTAATGGTAAAATGGCATCTGTCCACCGATCCTTTTTGTAATAATCATCATTCGCTTCATTAACTTTTGCCTGACTGTTCTGATGCAAATCACGTTATCATTTAAACTTGCTTATGCTGTATTTTTCTAGTTGCTGAACTACTTCCGTTTATGAAAAACTTCAATATTTAATTTTTTTTTTTTTTTACTATGATTTGTTTCATCAGAGTGAAGGAACGACCTCAAGTTTCATTCCAAAAATCGAGGAGTTCGACAAGCCACAATTTCCTGGTTCGCAGTCCAAGTGGACGGAAAAGTTGGAATTTGTGAGACCAGATATTTATGATGGAATTCCTGTATATCGTGTCTTGAATAGAGATGGACATGTGATCGATCCGGATCATGATCCTAAGGTACTGTACATTAATTTTATTTGAATAGTTATTTCCCCTCTCACATAATCTTCAAAGCTAATTGACACATTCGCAGATCATTTCTTCATTTTACTCTTTATATTCTTTTCTCAGCTTGGGAAAGATATGATACTGAAATTTTACAAGAACATGACCCTGCTAAATACCATGGATCGCATCCTCTATGAATCTCAGCGCCAAGGTCGAATATCATTCTACATGACAAGTTTCGGCGAAGAAGGAACTCATTTCGGCAGTGCTGCTGCTCTCGATCCCAGTGATTTGATTTATGGACAATATCGAGAAGCAGGTAATGTTACTGATAAAAAGTCTAGATCATCTTTATTTGTTTATGTTTCTGGTAATGTGCCGAACAGGTGCAAAACACATTTCTCACAAGTCTGAAAAATTCAATTTTTCATTCAGGGGTTTTGATGTGGCGAGGATTCACATTGAACCAGTTCATAAATCAGTGTTACGGCAACAAGAACGACATCGGCAAAGGAAGGCAAATGCCTGTTCATTATGGTTCGAGGGATCTCAATTTTGTAAGCATATCATCTCCGTTAGCAACACAGATGTCGCAAGGTAAATTATGTCATTTTGTGGTACAAATTAGATAAGTTTACTAGAGCTCTTGGAAATGAAGTCTGTATTTATCATATTCACTTCTTATCGATTTCTAGCTGTGGGAAGTGCATATGCTTTCAAGAGAGCACAGAATAACCTTTGTGTTATATGCTACTTTGGCGAAGGTGCTTCGAGTGAAGGGGATGCACACGCAGCTTTCAATTTTTCTGCCACACTGAGTTGCCCGATCATATTTTTCTGGTAAGGATACATAATGTAAATAGCAGTATCAATAACTTTTAATGATATTGCTCTCCAGAACTATGTTTTTCCCCATTGTTGTGCTATGCTAGAAATTTTTGTTGTTGTTGCTATAATTGTATTGATAATTAGTTGTAGAAATAGGGAGAGAGAGAAAGAGATTACCCCTATCATATGAGACTCTGCTACGTAACATGACCTTAGACATTTTTATTATTTTCTTTTAGGTAAAGAGTTTGAGCATTAAGAATCGCTCGTCAATGACTGAGCTTTCATGTTTTGCTTCTTCTTCCAGAAAAGAACCATCCCACAATACATAATGACATGTTGTAGCCACATCTCATCGGTTTATGGCAATAAATTATATATTCCTCACAACCATTACTAATTCAACTTTAAGCACTGTTTGCCGAATGTAGTCCTCCAACAGCAAGATCCCAAAATTTTGTCTGCAACATTTCATCCCCAGCCCATTTCATCTCCGGTAAATCTCACACCTGACACAGGGGTCTTGCTGTTGGAGGACTACATTTGGCAAACAGTGCTTAAAGTTGAATTAGTAATGGTTGTGAGGAATATATATGTAGACATTATAGCACAAGGAAACATCACTACACACAACAATATTTGATACAACAATAAATCCCTCTAAAACAATATTTTGTCAAATCTTGCTTGGAATAGCTTATAGTCTAAAGTTAAACTCCTCTCGATACAACAATATCTGTACTATTTTTTTCCATCATGCTCAAAATCACCTTCAATACATTTTTACACTCATCACTTTTTTTTTTTGTTCTCAGTCAGCCCAATGACGTTACTTTTGTTTGAGTTATACTGAAACTTGTAAACATGAAATTTTATGATTATTTCCAAGAAATATATATGATTTTCAAAACAGGATTTGTATTAAAAGCCACTTGATGAGCATGTTTTGATTGTAAAATTGCTTTAATTTCAAATTATATATTTTAGTCGGAACAATGGTTATGCAATATCAACACCTACACATGAGCAATACAAAGGTGATGGAGTCGGTAAGTTTTTGTTTTATGAATGCCATCTCAAGAAAAAATAGGTTTCTCATTTGAATTATGAGAAACTATGAAATATTTTTGACTTTATTGGTGCAATTATTGTGAGATTACAAAGCGATAACTTCTGTAGATTGAATCTCATTAAGACAAACTCGATGCAAATTAAACATCTTTTCACTTTGGATTAGTTTTAGAAAATGATAGTGCAGTTGGACCTCGTTAATGTGAAACTCAAGGTTCTGCTGAAATTTTTCACATTAACTGATAAGCATGACAGAAAAAGAATTTTTGACATTATATTTGTATAATCCGAAATTTAATAGTATAAATTTATACAAAAAACTACCCTCGGTTTCGCCCGTATAGATTTGGTAATCTGAAAATTCCCTCTTAAACCCCCCCCCCCCTTCAGGAGTATAATTGTGTAAAATCCCTTCTTAGCAAGTCTCTACATTATAAAATAAAATTACTGACCAAATTTCATGTTTATAGCTTCAGTGACTCTCCACATAACCTTTGAACTCCCTTATGGATCGAATTTCAAAAAACCCCTTAGTGAGTCTTTAGCGTCATAAAATAAAATTACTCACATAATTTCATGTTTATAGCTTCGGCGGTTTTGGCTTGGTGATGATGAATCCACCAGTCAGGGCATGCATTTTATATGTATAGATAATGTATAAAAAATAACATGATCACACTGACTTGATCATAATGTTCTCTTTTGAAATGCTCTTTTTTTTCACAAATTTTAAAACAAAAAATTTACATACAAGTAGCATTCAATTGTTAGCGATTCCGTATTTCACTGCTGAGATTTGTGATTTTTTTTTAAAATAACTGTCATTAATTTCATTCCATTTTTGCTTAACCTCAAGCAATAAATACTAACTGCTTCTTGTGACTTGTGGTGAATGGACAAACATCTAATGTTCCACAGCACATGCTCAGTGTAGTAGCATGAAAGGCAAAGATGGATGAGGTAGCAAATTTTAAACAATTACAGCATTTAATGACGGGAAACATACATTCACCCAGCCCTCACCTTCCCAAAATTTTTCTGCAAAGCATATTTTTTTACTCAGGTTGAAAAATTCTTCTACATTAAGTAATCTTCCATTTAAAAGGTTATTTAATCATATTTTTTAACATTATATCGCCATAGAGAGATGGATTTGAGAATTATTTTCACATTAACCAGAGTTTCATGGTAAGCGGATTCACATTAACGAGGTTCTACTATAATAACTTTGTTTAATACTGACATTTAAATGCTGATACCATGGGGGTGTTCCGCCCCCCAGCATCAAAGGTGGAGTTGACTGATCTAATGCATACGTGCATATATGAATTGACATCATCATCATCATCGTGCCTCCTCCCATCAATAATGACTGTAGTCCCCTAGACTTTCAAGTCTACATCTGCCTATGGCTGATACCCATTTAAGACGAAGGGAATATCACACCTCATATGGAACCGGAGTTTTATCTTCAAAATTGTGTGTTTATGCGATGAAATTTGAAGGGATAGGCTTGATAGCTTGATATGGGTTTAATTAGGTGTGAAGGGTTAGGCCTATTTGTTTAGTAACTACCCTGTTTCAAGTCTATTTCAATAATCAAATCACTTCTTTGTCATCTATTATGAAATATTTTCAGCTTTTCTTTGACTTCATCTTCGCATGGTAGAATGATATATTTCATGTATTGAAAATTTTTTTTCTTTTTATTATGCATTCTGAGTAATATCCAATAAAAATTTCAGCTGCCAGAGGACCTGCGTATGGGATACCATCGATTAGAGTAGATGGCAATGATATTCTTGCTGTTTACAATGTCACGAAAGCAGCTCGTCGATTAGTTGTTGAAGAAAATAAGCCAGCATTGATTGAAGCAATGACATACAGGTGATCCTTCAGCGTGTAGTTTATTCCTGTATTTTGAATAGCTATTGTCTTAATTATTCTTTGTGTAAATCTGAAAGTAACTCTTCTGATGTATAAGATAAGTTTTTTTAATGTCATATACGACACATTATTCTTGGTTTTATGTAGTTCCCAACTTCAAGGTGCAAATACGAGCCAATCTCCCCATTAAAAAGTCTTGCCACAAAGAGCAACAAGCCTACAATGGTACAATTATTCAATTATTACACTTCACGCATAGTTAGAGAGACTGATGGGAGATGGTAATACTATGTATAACAAGCATTACACAGAAACAAACGTCACGGAAGGTTCACAACACTTACATGCACATTACAACATGTACCAATTTGTTAGATGTTCCGCAGAGGAATGTGGATGAGGTGCATGTGTGGTTTAGTAGTAGTTGTAGCATATTATTCTGTTAATACAAATACAACGCCACAACAGGCAAAATGCCCAATGGGGTGGCTGAGATTCAGGCAGGGCAGAACTGGCTGAAGTTGAACCTGTGCAAAAGGTGATCCATGAAGGCTTCGCTTCCGCTGTCATAGGAAAAGCTACAGATAGTGCACTAGTTTCTGGAGCAGTGAGTTTTAATTTGTTACTTAGATGGATCCTGTTTACTTATCCCATTGACATCGTAGATCCCCAGAATCTTAGTATGGGTATTCCCCTGGACATCAAATACAAGACCTCACTGATCCTCTAGGGCAGCATTTCTTAACCTATG
This sequence comes from Pholcus phalangioides, assembly GCF_987345545.1. Classification (NCBI taxonomy): domain Eukaryota; kingdom Metazoa; phylum Arthropoda; class Arachnida; order Araneae; family Pholcidae; genus Pholcus; species Pholcus phalangioides. The sequence continues at coordinate 22,973,555 of NW_028301605.1, forward strand.
GTTCGTGACAATGTTACAGCTGGTCTGCAGGCAGGCTTCATTTCCATTGAATGAGACTTTATTCAACTGCAAAACTGATATTAAGTAATTTCCTCTTGAGTTTGATTAACAAAACTAGACCCTTATATTTTGAGTGACCTTATTTCATCAAGAAATGTATGGAAAATTGCCATCCTATACACGGAATATTGCTAATTGTATCCAAAACATGAAATTCTCAATTAAATTCCTAATTATTGATGAAAATAAGGGCTATTGCAAATAAAAGTTGAAAAATGTATTTGACAAAAAAACTTCAAAACCTGGTGATCACATTTCATTGAAGAAAAACACAGAAAATTTGGACTTTGAATATGGCAAGAGGATATATACACGGACAATACCAGTTCTCATCAAAAACATGCATCAGATGTATAATGGGGCAAATATTCAAAAATATTCAATCATCACACTTCACTGTTGAAATATAGATGGCGGAACTGAAAAATCAGGCACAACACTATATATATACACACTCAAACCATTGGGTGCAAACCCACTTCTGACACAACTCACTTAGTAGTAAATTGCCCATGGTGATGGACCGGAGTTGTGCTCGGTTGAAAGAAAGAAAAGTCCTGAATAATATGCCATTTCTTTGCACATCTCTCCCATCTATAAACTATCGTATTTTAATATGTATAAAGGAATACCTTTTTGCCAAAAAATTGGGTTCCAAACATAAAAGGGGTTCTTTATACATAAATAGCATTATAGATATATCTTTTCAACTTTTTCCCAAAGCCCCAAAAAGGAGGTTCTTTATACATGTGGAAATATGGTAATTGTTTGTAGTCCATTCAAGTTTGCAAAACTGAGCATAACAGAGTCAGGGCCATTTTTGTCCAGAGAATGTAATTTTTCTGCCCCTGCACTGTGAAAATCAATGATTTTATAACAGCATTCCTCTCCTAAAAAATACTGCATGGGGGACAATTGTTCTCTTCCAGAACCCAGTATATTGAATAAATATATTGTGCAGAGCTACTTGATTGGAGTGCCTATCTCTGGTTCCATAAATTTGGGTTCCAATACCAGTAAGAGGTGTGTGGAAGTATAGCTGTTCAGAATCTATCCTATCTCTGGAGAACCAATTAATCTTCACTTGTGAAAAAATAATTGTTAAGCGATAGAAGCAAATTATTTCCTTTTTGTGGCTCTTCTTAGCTTTTTCTCACTCTTAAAAAGTGTTACATTTGCGATATGTTTTTTTTTCTTTTTAGGATTGGTCATCATAGTACATCGGATGATAGTAGCGCTTACCGTTCTGTTGATGAGGTTAGGTTCTGGCATCAACAAGATCATCCGATAGCTCGTCTTAGAAAGTATATGGAAAACCAAGGATGGTGGGACGATGATAAAGAAAAGAATTGGAAAGAAGAAACCAAAAAACAAGTATATTAGAAAATTTTGTTTTCAGTTTGCTCAATAAACATCAAATTGTCATAAGTTGTGAATGTTTCATAATAGGTTTTACTTAGTATCGTACAAGATATGCGAATAAATGCAAGATAATTCAAGCTCTCTGTTGCATGTACTTGAAGTTTCGATGCTTGATCATTTCCAATTTTTTTACCTAGGTAATGCAAGCAGTTGTAAGTGCGGAGAAGCTAAAGAAGCCATCGATTAACGAAATGCTGATGGATGTATATGATGTGATGCCTCCGCACCTAGAGGAGCAGTTGGAGGCAATAAAACAACATGTGGAACAGTATCACGAACATTATCCCATTGATAACTTTGAGAAGCATTGAATCAGGAGGGAATTTATCTATTCAGAAGATTTGAATCTTCATTTTTGTTAAGTTTTTGTGAAGAAAATTGTTTATATGGATTCATTTTGTTATAAAAGACAGGTGGTCATTATTTCAAACATTTTTATTAATTGTTTTATGGGATTCGTAGCCTAATCTTAGAGATTCCATTGGCAACTTTTCCCATAATAATTCAACAAATTTTTCCCACATCACTGGATACATTCTGTATTCTGTTAGTGTACAGATAGTGTTTCCAGATATGGGAACCATTTTGATAATATATCATCCCCCTCATGCCAGAAGCATTAATGTGTAATATCCTTAGGGGAAAAAATATGAGAAATGACATTTTAATGTTTACTTTACCCATTTTATTCTATGGAAGTTATTTTCCTAAAATGTATTGTAACGTGTTTCAGTAGAGATACACATTCATTTTTCACGCGAAACCTAGATAGCAAATTTAGGTATCCAATCAGCTGATAAAATAAATGAAAATTTGCACATTGATGCTTCTAGCATGAGGAGGGACGATAAATAAAACAAATTATTTTCTAGATTATTCATTGGCGAGATACATAAGTGTGGCATCTTGAAATAAACCTCAACTTAGAGGATTATGGAGGGCTTTCTATTGGTTCAAATTTGGATAATAGATAGTTCAGATGAGATATGTTTGTCATTTATTAAAGAAAAAATAACATAAAAATCTTTTGATATGCTGTACTGCTGCTCAAAAAAAAATCTGGTTTTTTGGTACTCCTTCTTCAGTTTTCTATATTGAATTTCTATTCGTAGGTTTAAGGAGAACCAACTATAGCCCTCTCACATCTGAAAACCAGCATTAATCAGCATATTCTAAGGATTAATAAAAGGCTCAAATGTATGTGGGCTGTATAAAATCTATCTACCAAAAAGGGGCATATTGAACATTGCTGGAATACATATATGGAAAACTGGCTTTATGAAGAGATATTTGATGTTTAGGAAAGGAAAATTTATCTCTGTCCTCACTGGGACTTGAACCCCAGTCTCTTGTATGCTAGAGCAGTGCTCTACTACTAAACTGTGAAATCTAATAGAATATTTCCCCCTTAGAGCTTATATCAGGCCCGTCATTTGTGCGGTCAGGGGGGCCATTGCCCGGCCCCCCCCCCCGGCTTTTGAAAATACACTAATAAAAATGGTATATTGGAAAAAGTTGAAATGGCTCCATGCGATTGGCGGCGGTAACATTCCGCTAATAGAGAGAGAGAGAGCGACAGCTTTTTTCCAGCCCAACATATCAAGGAAATAAGATATTTTCTGGATATTATGCTGAAGTGAACCCAGCAAGAGAAAATTCATCTTGTCTCGGCCGGGACAAGATGACTGATACAGTGCTGGTGCTGCCATCTGTCTTCCATGTTTTGAAATGAAAATGAAAAGTGCTTGAATTTTATTTATGTGCGAACTTGACAAATCAAAGGAAAATGTAGGTGCCAGCTAAATTATTAGGAACGAAGAATATTTCTTTCGGAGAAAAAAGGTACAAAGTACGAATTCTTTTCTGGGATACATCATCCTTCTTTTTATGTTGGTAGATATGCTGACATGAAACTCAAATATTGTAATCACTGAAGGAAAAGTTTATATGTATAATGTATATAAGCATCAATATCAATTTTTCAGTTGCCATGGCCATCATGGATTTGCCAATACCTATTTCAAGGTTTGCCTGCTCTCTGTGGAGAGACTTTTTTTTGAATGAGAAACGCTCACTATTTTCGCAGCTCAAAGTTGGAAAACTACAGAATAGCACATCACCTGAAGCATGTTGCTTGTATTCAGTGTCATTTAGACCAGTGAAAAGCCCTTCAAAATTCTCGGAGTTCCCAAGTGCGGATCTAGCCGTGGAGCGATCTCCCAAGAGCCGAATAATATGGGAGAAATTTGTCTGTCCCGTGAAATACGGATGTTCCAATGCACCTACACAGGAAGTCGTTTCTCTGACATATCGCCCTGGATCCGCCTGCTTTCACTCCATTCGCAGCTAAAGATCTCTGCCTCGGCTTTATTCGCACCTGAAGATGCCTGTACCTCCGCCCCATTCGGAGCTGAATATTTCTACTTCCACTCATTTCGGAGCTGAATATTTCTGCCTCCACTCATTTTGCAGTTTAATAATGTCTGTCTCAGCTTCTTTCCGAGCTGAATATTTCTGCCCCTGCTCCATTCGTAGCTGAAGATATTCATCTCTACTCCATTCGCAGCAGCTGAAGATGCCTTTGCTCAGGAACGGATCCAGTAGTGGGGGCGATAGGTAAGAACCGAATAAGATTGGAAAATTTTCCTGTCCCGTAAAATACGGGATGATCCAATGAGCTTACACAATTCGCTTCTCCCGACACATCGACCTGGATCAGCACCTCCTAGAGATAGAAGACCTCTGCACTGATTGCCATAAACGTCATTCAGACTACCTCTAGCATGTTTGGCACATTTTGAAACACAGCATCCTATTTTGTTTCTTCTTATTTTGGCATAGAATATTCCTGATTGACTCACAAATATCGCACAGTGATTCGATGTGGGCCATAGTCAATTCTGAGACTCGCAAATTCTGAGCTCGATCATTTCTTTTCCTCACCACGATTACACTGGCACGAGCAGGGAATTTTTTTCCCCTGATCTGAGGGAAGATGGACTACTTACTGACGTCACAAACAGAGTGCGGAATCCTTCTATCCCTAGGAAGTTCTGCCTGGATCCGCACCTGGCGATGTCCCATACAGCCGCGCAGGTCGCACGGCCAAAAAACCGTCGCTAGTTAAGAACACTGATTATGGTTTATTTTCTGAATTGTTTCCAACTCTGCTTCAACATTACAAAAGGGTGACCAAACGTCTTGTTGTGGCCCTTTCTAATGTTGGTCCCTCTGTATACGATTTGTGGCCCCTTCTAATACGATGATCTTACGGTGGCCTTGATGATGTACAAATGGGGGGTATGGGCATGGCCCCACATCCTGGAGCAGCGCCCCTAGGATAGGGTCTTTGGTGGGCCCCCAGACCAGACTTATTACGGGCCTCTTTATAGTGAATTTATGGCATAAAAAACAAAAATATTATGAGTATCGTCCCAGTCCTTAGGGGTAGAAACCCTGTCAGCCTCCCTCATGGGTAGGGCAGAAAATAGAAAGGAATATATATATATATATATCTGCCCGTGCGGGATCTATTTTTGGTCCCCACGGTAACGTTTCTCAGCTCAACAAATTTTCTTTTACCTTCCAACTCGGATTTGGCACCCTTTCCTAGAGAGGTGCCCCATGTGGCTGCACAGGTCGCACGGCCTCTGTGGGGGCTGAAAGGCTTCAGCTTAGTTTCTTATAATATAATTTATGTTTTTTTTCCATACTATAAATTTTCTATCGATGGACCAGTGAAAAATCTAGCCTCTATAAGGCCCCAACAAAGATCCCAGCCTAGCGACCCTTGCTGTAGGACGTGGGTGCGATAAATGCATCCAGTCTTCCCGCTACGCCAGTACGTCCTATAGATATTGTATCTAGGAAGTAGTGAGCCCCGTCTATACCGGGTCACTCGAAACGTTACGCCGTCCGCCAATTGCTGTTTTTTTTTGCCTTGTTGCATTTGCAGCGAATCACAATTGCACTGACAATTTCAAGGGAATTAAAATTAATATAATACTCTAGAGTACTTTAAGACATTCATTTTTAAAAATATTGTGAATATTGTTGGTGCTGCTATCTACTTTTAAAATCAAAAGTGCGTTATGTGTAGGATGGCCATATTTCCTCGAGAGAAATACGGAAAATTGAGATTCCAAATACGGGAAAATACGGGACATCGGCAATTATCGCCAAAAATGACGCCAAATCCAGACAAAGTTGCCAAATATTGTTGAAATTACGGAAAAATCACAAGGGTGGGAAATGAAGCATAACTGTGAATTGCAGTGGATTAAAATGAATTCCACGAAAAACAAAACGTTCTCCAAGACAAATGTGGGAGATTAATATTCTCATTTATAATTGTAATTATCACAATATAATTTATGAGTTGAAAAATAATTTCAATCTTTGACTTCAATAAAGATTAAAAATTCAAGTAGACTTCGTGTAAAATACGGGAAAAACCGGGACACTTCTGCTAAAAAGTGAGGACGGCAAAAAATACGGAAAATACCGGGACTGTCCCGGGAAATACGGCACGTATGGTCACTTTAGTTATGTGGTGATGACGAAGTTCATGTATAAAAAACTAAATTCTTCATTAAGCTTTGCTCCTTATAAACAAAGTCGGTTTATAAAACCGACCTGAAAGATCAAACTTCCAGTGCAGTAATTTTTTATGACCCAAGGAGACATCCAAAACGAAGGACCTCCACACATGCAGACGACAGGTAAGATTGTAAAAAGTTATAAATTTTTCCACATTCCGCTTTATAGTAACGTGCTGCCATCTAATCTCAAATTTAGAAGTGACTCATGTGGTGATAATGAAGTTCAAAGTAAAAAAAACTATATTCTTTATCCCACTCAGCTCCTTATAAACAAAGCTCATAAACTGAACTGGGAATTCAAACTAAAAGTTCGGTTATTTTCTTTGAGCATAAGGAGTCATCCAAAACAAAGCACCTTTTAATGAGCAGACGACAGACAGTTTGTTCGGTTCCCTAGAAGATAAGCTCACAAACAGAACTGGAAGTTGGAACTGCCAGTTCGGTTATTTTTTAAGGACACAAGGAGAAATCCAAAACAAGTAACTTGGAGAAAAACAGACGACAGAGGTTCTGAATAAGCTGACCATATTTTTTGGAAAGAAATACGGAATTTTGAGATTCAAATACGGAAAAATACAGGACATCACCAATTTTTGCCAAAAATGACGCCAAAACCGAACAAAGTTGCCAAATATTGTTAAAATTACGGGAAATGAAGTGTTACTGCGAATTGCAGTGGATTAAGTAAATTTCTCGAAAAAAACGTTCACTAAGACAAATGTGGGAGATTAATATTCTCATTTATAGTTGTAATTATCATAATATAATTTATTAGTTGAAAAATAATTTCAATCTTTGACTTCAATAAAGAATAAAAATTCGTGTAAAATACGGGAAAAATCGGGACACTTTTGCCAAAAAGTCGGGACGGCAGCGACATCAAATGCAAGGAAATCACTGGGTGAAAAAAAAGTTCTCGCCTGGCGATTCGCCCATTGATTCTGAAAATTTCCTTCATTAATTCTGGAGTTTTCGTTCATTATTTCTTGAATTTTTTTTCATTAATTCTGGAAAATTATTTCCTTTATTAATTATTATTTCTTTCATTACTTCTGGAATAATTGCTTTTATCAATTCTGGATTTGTTTCTTTCATTGATGCTGTAATTATTTCTTTCATTGATGCTGTAATTATTTCTTTCATTGATGCTGTAATTATTTCTTTCATTGATTCTGAAATTATATCTCATTTATTTTGGAATTATCTTTCATTAATTTTGGAATTATCTTTCATTAATTTTGGAATTATCTTTCATTAATTTTGGAATTATCTTTCATTAATTTTATCATAATCTGTTTCATTAATGCTGAAATTACCTCTTTCATTAATTTTTGAATTATTACTTTTATCGATGCTGAAATTATCTCTAACATAAATTTCTAGAATATTTTCTTTCATTAATTCTGAAAATATCTCATCGATACTGAAATTATTTCTTTCATTTATTGTTTTAAGTTCCTGTGGATGCCAGAAAATAACGAGGGATTGTGTTTGTTTTCACCGAGTCATGTGATGTTCCGACGAAAGATGTTGGGGGACACCGTTCTCAGCCTAATTTATTAGAGGAGAAATAAGGCTAAATATTTCTTCTCAATGTTCTCAGCACTGCCAAGGCGGAGACCGCTGGCGTCATACTCTCTCCAGTAATATAAGCTCCATGGAGGCTTGATTTATATACTGTTGGTGCTGCCATTTAATCTCGAAATTTCAGGCAACTCATGCAATGATGAAAGAGAGAGAGTTCTTTGTTTTCTAACACAAAATTTTTTTGAGACGAAAATTTCGGTAACAAAATTCGCAAATTTGCAATAATCGATTTTATGTACAAAAAATAATTATTTCTTTCCACAAAAAAATTCGGGCAATACGGATGATTGAACAAATAAGTGAAAATACGGATTATGTGGTCTTCAGATATTGTTACCAGATTCAAAACTGAAAAAGGAGGACGCCTGGTGCGAACCTTAGGCAGTGCGGTCTTAACGCATGCTTCCTCCATCCCGGGCCGTGCCACGACCACCTAGATAACTAGGTTATATAGGAGGTCGTGGCCGTGCACGAAGGGCCTCAAGAGAGGAGGTGTCTCAAAAAAACGAGACGTAGTTGAATTTTTCAGGTAGGGCCTTCAAAAAATCCCTCGGCTCGAGGGTCCGCAAAGCTGCATTAAGAGTCCGCAAAGCTGCATTAAGAGTCCGCAAAGCTGCAAGCGGCTTTGAGGGTCCGTGATGCTCTTAAGACGATCCTGCCTGTCAGCCCGATGCTTGGGGGGGCATAGAATTCTAGTACTTGATTCCTTTACTTCTATTAATTCACATTAATTAAACAAAAACAGAAATGAAAAATTCGAGAAATGATCAAAGTTATCGAATCGCAACGTATATTTCATAAAGAGGTGAAGCGCTTTTAAAAGTATGACAAAAGTTTATGTCTGTTCAATACGGTTCGAGCCACGATGAAGTGTCAGCAGGTAGACCATGATAATAATTATTAATAATTTATGAATTTTGTAAAATTAATTTTTAAATGCAATTCCCTCTCAATGGATCGTGTTTGATTACGGTCCAGACTATCAACGCTTTCCTGAAATAATGAAAAAAAAAAATGAATGTAATATAATGCGTTCTTTGTGAGAAAAAAAAAATTTCCCTTTCAAGATTTACGTTTGTAACTCGAAAAGTTTGTAAGTGGGGGAGCAACTACGTAAATATTTTTTTAGAGGGGGCCGCAAAAATTGTTTTTGCATTGAGCCGCGAAATTCTAAGCCCGAACCTGTCTCCGGTTTTTGAATTTTAATATCTCAGGGAATAAACAGTTAAAAACATGCGATTTGTTTTCAGAAGAGAAGGAGCAACAGCTGTCTAATTAGAAGTTAGAGGGCGGGGATCGTTTAAAAATTTACATTTTTTATTTTGTGTACACTGTATTTCCATCTTCAAAACTCGTACAGGGTGATTTCTGGTCACATTTTGAGAATTTTGAAAATTAGAACCATACCATACCATTAGCTTGAAACTTTATACTAACATATATAGAATAACACATAAAATCAAAACTATGTGCAAAATATTTGAAATAAATGAATGGTTAAAAAAGTATTTTTAATGATATTTCTATTAGAGCATAGTTTTTCCCCCATGTTAAAAGGTACGAGACCTCTTTAACTCTTGGAATTCATTCTTAACTTAGTCTATATGTTTCTGTTTAATTGCCACAATAACCAAATCATCACAGAATTAACAATCTGTCATGAACTAATTAAATGCAAAATATAAAACCAAATCAACATTGCATCGAGATGAAAAAAAAAAGCTTTATTTATGAAAAATAACAAATTGAATATAATAGTGAATAGTTGCGGAATGTATTTTTTATTCAGCGTGTATAATATATTTTCAATACTGTATTTATAATTATAAAATGCAGCTTTAAAAAAAGGAGCAAAATAATTTTCATTAAAAAAAACTAATGTAAATATTTTATGTGACAGGTGTAATTCACATATAATTGTACTGCGCTCTGGTATCCAAATTGTTTACCTATGCTCTACAATGTTGGAAAAATAATAAGAGAATACCACAGTTTGTGTACTAAGTAATCAAAACATCAATTTCCGAAAGAAAAAATATTTAGCTATAATATACAAATATTTGCTTCATTTATTGCTAAATGTTTTCCTTGTTAAATTGAAATGCGTATCAAGCACCATGTTAATTACATAGAGTGAAATACATACATCTGATACATGTAGGGATGAGGAAATTCTATTTACATATCTGTGAATACTGGAGTGAGCTCCATTTTTCACTGGAAACCTTTTTTTTGGTACAAATTACTGAAAGACATTTTTTTGGCTGAGAACAATAATTGTGTGTGTACTGAGCCATTACCGATACTAAGTTTTTTAGCAATCTGTTTAATGCCAGTTTTTTTAGCAATTACACTTTCAGCACAACTCAATTGGTAGTAAATTGCCCATGGCGATAGACTGGAGTTGTGCTCATTTGAAAGTATAAGTTATGTATCCTAGCATCCAAGTGACATGGTGGTAAGATGCTCATCTACTACTTGAAGGTTGCTGCCATCAGGTCCCAGATCAGAGTCTGGGGGTAAATATAGATAACAAGATAATTTTACTAACGAGTTTGAGGCAACCACTGATAGATGGCACCTTCATTTATAACCCAACTAATTAACAGCAATAAACTGTAATATAGTGATATAGCCGGAGTTGGTGTGTTTTGGAAAAGTTGATGACAGCCTGCTCATATGTAGAACAAGACGAGACAGAGTAATTTTACATTTTAGTGCACAATATAATACCAAAACACATGATCACGTCAACACACCTCCTTCCCCACCAAGGACCCCTCACAAGTATGCCAACACCAATCAGCGGAGCACTAGATCTTAAAGAAGTAACTGTGTACAGGTGGGAAATTCTATTATGTAGAATTTCACTGCTGTGATTAATGACAATGATACAATTCTTGCTGTTGAACAGTTTGGTGAATGAGAAATCAGGGCGGCAACTTAATGTTTGGTCAGCTGGGGCAAGCACACATTTTGGCATGCGCCCTCTTGTAGGAGAGGTTAAAGGGTGAGATTTGCGCCCGCTCCTCCCTAGTTGCGGCCCTGTGAGAAATGAACATCAATAATTTGCCAGCAAATGCAATTATTTGGAGGGAGGATGAATTTAGATGAAATTAAATATTCAGTACCAACAGTGTTCAATAGATGGCACAACAAACAAATTGAGTCAGCCCATGAATCTCTTGTACAGATGACATGTACATTATGGAAAGCATGATTATTTGATTATTATAGAATTGTCAGTAAAGGCGAGTATACATTAGCGCCAATGTTTATCCATTTGTGGGTACACAAATTTCCTTTGTGTTCATTAAAAAAACTATTCCCAGTGGGTTCGGTTCAAACAGCTCAAGAATCGTTCACAACATCTTACAAATTACAGAACAACCAATTGCGAATGCTTACATAATTCTCGTGCTAATGTATACAAGCCTTAAAAGCGTTTGATAAGTGTTGATGAAATTTATGTGCATAATTTCAGTATAATAGGTAAATTGGTGCCAGAGATGCTTAGAATGGTAACATGGGTACTGATCCTAACAAGGTAACATACAATAGTTCAATTTCAAAGTAATACTTTGCAGAAAAAACCAGACATTTTTGTTATTGTGGAATAAGACTAATGATGTGAATTCAGAACTGTTTCAATCATATCAAAAATTTTTGCAATTAAATCTCTTATGATAATCAAGAGCATTCACAATGGCATTAACATAAACAGAAACATAAACCGTATCACAATCACCATTGATACTAATTCAATGAAAATAATATGTTCAACGCAGCAACCTTTATATATAATATATGAATTGGTTGTTTGACTGTTGTAATAATCATAATCAATGACATTATTTACATCACGCTTGGATGACTAAAACATACAAATCAATAGGTACTGGAATGCACAATATCAATAGCTACATATTGCACTAAAGACCGTTTTGAAATTTGTGACACAAATTTTGCATTAATTAAAAAAAATGAACTAATTTATGCCCTAACATCATATTTTCAACTCTTTACATAAAAATTTTCATTTGCGAATTTATCACTATATACATTTGAATACATACCGTAGCTGTCATCTGTAAATTTTTGTGGATAATATTGAAGTTTTGCAGTAAACGATACAATAGCATTTCCCCTAAAGTTAAGTAGGTTTCCAAAAATTAAAAATAGCTTTGGCATAATCATAAACGGGGAAGGGGGGGGGGGTATAGTCTGCAAAATAGAATTGATAGACTACGATGACTTGACCCGCAACAAATATCTGTTTCTCCATGACCCTAGGTAAAGGTAACCATTGTGTTCTTGGACTTCCGAAAGGCAGCAAATTTTTCCAGTGGGCGACTGAAGAGTCTGTATGATCTTCCCCTCATCGTTGAACTCTGCGATCATAGTGTGCTGGGTCATGATGTCTGCTGCAACACGACCACTCAGGAGCTGAAGACAAAAACTTGGATCAATTATAATATATTTATAAATTCCATAACTTTTTGAAAAAAGAAATGGTTGAATTATAGACAAAAAAAAACTGGAGATTTGTTTCCTATAAGGACCATACTACCTAAGAGGATTTACAGAAAATTCACTGCCAAGGGATACACCAAAAAAAGAATTCATCAAAGGGGAAAAATCACAGGCAACAGTTCAAGATGGATCAAGTGACTGAGCTGGTCAAATGAGTTAGTGAGTGAGACCATGGTCCCCACAAGGGTGGGCTGGCATGGTTCTAGACCTAGGACGAATCTCATAATTTTTTTCATGCTATAAATTACGTATAGAGGGGTCCCATCCTGGGGTCCTTCTCCAAGATGTGGGGGCTGTGGGCACGAGAGTCAGAAAACAATGTATAAGTAAATGAACGATTAAGTGAGTGTGTTAGCAAGAAAGTGAGTACGCAAGTGTAGGATTGAGTGAGTATTGAATGAGCAAGAAAGTGAGTAAGTGTAGGATTGAGTGAGTATTGAATGAGCAAGAAAGTGAGTAAGTGTAGGATTGAGTGAGTATTGAATGAGCAAGAAAGTGAGTAAGTGTGAGAGCGAATAAACAGCGAGCACATGGGCGAGTATTGAATGAGCTATAAAGTGTGGGAACGAATAAGTGAGTAGGCAAGTGAATGACTTGCACACTTTGTTGGCCATCTGCTCACTTACCCACTCTCTCACCAACTCAGTTACTTGACCTATCTATGACAAACTGTTGTCAGTGAATTTTTCAGAGTATCTATTGTGTGCATGTGTGCTTTTTTGACAGCATACAACCATCTCAATGTACCACCTTATTGAAATGAATTATTTTCTTCCTACCTTCAAAGGATGGATTTATGTGAAAAGTGATTAGAGCCAATAGTCAGTTGTGTCTTGGCAAGTACAACCTCTAGCTTCAATGTGTTGAGTGTATACCTTACAATATTGTTGCTCAAAATGGCTAAAATCTGCTGCTTATTATGGCAAATAATAATTGAGACAGCATAAGAGTACTGTGTGGTAGTGAAGACAAAAAACTCTTGATCTACGGCACATGAAGCCATAGATCATGATTATGAAGCAAAATCATTACCTCGAAAGCAAAATCTTTGGCTTTTGGAGAAGGAATCAATCGTAAAACCACACTAGCAGGAAAGGCAAGAAAATGATGGAAGATCAGAACAGCTTTCCGTAGCAGTGGATAATGACTAAGCTTGTCGTATGTCGTAGGAGTTGTGGATGCTCGCACATTAGCGACTGCGACCCAGTAATTACCCCGTTTGTTGCGGCTGATGTTATCCAGCTCGCCGGGAAGCAATAACGGAAGCTTCCTCAACTGACCTGCCTCTGGTCCTCTGATATAATACCTGTAATAAGAAATATATTAGAAGAGAATGACATTAGCACATGAGAAAATTGTATTTTTAATGCTACTCAAATATTCAATACAAGCAGCAACACTATTTCTCATCTATTTATGAGATTTTGTAATTAAAATTCTAAAAAGGCTACTTGAATAGTTAGAGTATCTCAACCCTTTAGGGACATGATCTCATGATGTGAGGCTTGATGCTTTCAACAGAAAGACAACAGGCTAATAAAACATAGAATGTATTTAGTTTTTACACATACACTTCAGGTCAACCTAATTGTTCCTATCAGATTGAGATGAATGCCTCAAGCATCAAAGGTATGGGATTGATTGGTAAACATAAAGATAGTGGGAAAACAACCTTACGGTTTCTGTTTTTTGTAACACTTTGAGACAGCACAAATTATGTACCATAAACTATCTGACACAGAGATTGATTTATAGCCAGTCTCACCCTGATGACATTCTCTCAAAAGAGCACTTGAATGACCTTTTATACTTGAGCCAACGTCATTTCCATCACTATTTGATGATGACCTTAGTTAGCTGTCCAATCACTTGCTGGTGATTAGCCATGTGGAAGGGAAAACACTGGAAATTTTTCTCTTACATATAATGCAGAGGTATGTGTCTGACTATTTGCACATTTAATGATTAATGGCAGGATACAAATATAAATATTTTTTATTATTACACAACTTAGAACGATATAATTGTAGGAAGCTTGATCATAATGAATAAATGAATACATACATAAATGAATGTATGTTTATTTTTTTACCATTACTTATGTGAAATAATGTTTTAGAAAATGATATATACGAAAGTTTTCAAAAGGGTGGGTCCAAAAGGGGTTTCAACGGAATCAGTGGATGTATTACAGAATAAAGCAAGTGACTACGACATGTTGCAGAGAGTACTCAACTGCATAGTGTCAATTAAAGAAAACCTATGCTTACCTATGTATCACATGCTCATTTCCTTCAGCTAAAAGAAGTGATTTCCCATCATGTGCCAGTTCCAGTCCATTGGGAAATGAGAATCCTTTCTTCAGTACCGTCACTGTGTCTTTCTTAATGTCATATTTCAAAAGCCTAAACATAGCATAAAAAATAAAATATCATTAAGCATCAGATTAACCTTGGTTTTGCCATCTAATTAACAAAATAATATTCATTGGTCACATTTCTGAAAATAAAACCTGCCAATACACCAGAGTTTCTCACCATTTTTTGACTTAAAGAACCTGTTTGAATAAATTCCTATATGGGGGGGTGGCTGGGGGTAGAGCTCAGTTAACATTTCATATTACTGGTTGAAAATTTTGATAACAGTACATTGCACTACACACAAGTACCATTCAGATGTTTTTCCCTACCACTCAGCTGCAAAAAAAAAAAAAAAACCCGGGAGAATGTGGGTTTTCAAATAATTGTATTTTAACAGATGCTAGTAAATCTATTAAATTTATATTTCATACGATTTTCAAATATGGTGCTAAAAATATTAGTTGATTAATCAACAACAACAAAAAGTATTATGAATAAAGACGAAGATTACCAGAGAAAGAAATGAGATCTAGATAGCAAAACAAAAGCAATGGTGTAAAAAGCTGCTTACCGACCAGTGGTCTCATGCTCAAAGATGCTAATCAAGACCATGCTGATGTTCCATTTTGCAGATGACTGCGTCATGTATATGACTTGCTCTTCGTCATCGATTGCCAAGCAATTGAGGAAAGTTAAAGGCTGCCCATCAACCCTCCTTGAAGATTTCAGCAACTGCTCCTTGTTTCCTGAAAATGCATCAAAAATGCATTGGCACAATAGAAACATTAAGTAGAAACATTATAAGTTTTTACATTAATAAAGAGTAGTTTATTTATTATTTTTTTAAAAAGCTGAATTTTTGAAGCTAGTAAAAAAAAAAGGTAATTTTCTATCATAACCATCCACTTGGCACATTTTCTTTTCTCGACGACCACTTTTTAGATCAATTGGAACCTTTTTTTGTCTTGGTGAATTTGCACTGTCAGTTTGATTCAACTTCTTTCCTGGCAAGTTTCCTAAGAGTCAGTTTGACTCTCTTATGCAACCACATTTTCATTTACTCTTCAGTTAAAACCATACGGTTCCCCCCCCCCCCCCCCAACAACATAACTTATCTCAGTTGCAATGTTGAAGATATTTCCTGATTCAACTGAACTTTATTGATGTGAAGATGAAGTGTCAGCCAAAAGTGTATTATCTTTGATAGTTTTCATTTCAGTGGTACTGGTTTATATTCTGAGATATTCCAATAAATTCTGTTAAATATTTTTATATCATAATGTTCTTGTTAAATATCGTGCCAACAAGCTTAGTATCATGCCGAAGGCATATGGGAAGAATCAGCTGTAATTTTCGGCTACAACTGCAGATGAGAAAAATGATTTCTATGGGATCACATAGCTCTTGTCGTATCTGCACAGGTGCGTTATGGTTATTTACTTTCTTTCCGTGCTATTCACTCAATTTTTCCCCTCCTGTCCATCTGCCTCTTTCTCCTTCCCTCCCTCCCTGTGTGAACATGGATATTAAGCAGGACTGTTATTTCAACTTTTTCTGGGAGGGGGGCAAAGAACTCACTCAATGTGTGTATATACATATACCATTTCTAGTGTATTTTCAAGCCGGGACGGGGGACAGACATGAATACTGACATTTGATAATTACCGTTCATGGGATGTGATATGATATTTAGCAAATCAATTAAATATAACAATTCATTAATTTATAACAAGAACACCTTCTCCAAGTTTATGTCAGATGTCTCAATAAGTATGAACTATAATAAATCAAATTTTCTCAAAAAATTCGGTTTTAAATATTTCTTCAAGATTATTTAATGAACACACTCGTCTGCATGGAGTATAGTCACAAACTGAGTAGTGCAGCATTAGAATTGAAAAATAAAAGTAACTGCTTCCACGGATCAGTGAATTTGAGAACCTACTGGTCTGCAGACATCATGACTGGTCAGAGAGAGATAAACGAAATCTGTTCTAAATAATACAAATTAATTTTCCGAAATATTAACATTTAGAAAAGTGATATATCACCAAAGGAGTGCAAAAAGCCGTAAAAAAATCCACTGGGAATTGGTGATTCTCCCATAGGAGATTCTTCAATGTATCACTGCGGGAAGGGACATGCAGATTTTTTTTACTACCGGTACCACAGACCACCACAATTTTTTTCTCGGTGGTCCGATTGCTTAATCACTGGTCTCGGACTAGTGGACCACCCATGATTTCGAACGCTGTAGCGTGTAGAAGTTGCTTTCAGTGGACAACGTCAAACGCAATATCGGCTGTTGCTGCTCGCGTAGCTTGCCTCATGTTTTTGTTTCTAGCGGACGGCTGGCCTCAAACGCAATGCACCATAAATTCTATAACCATAGACTTACCTGTTTTAACATCCACAGAAAACAAACCGAGGTAAGCATCAGCTACATAGAGCTTTCCGGATTTTGAAAATCTCATGCCCAAAGGACGACCACATATATTTTCTTGATATTGACCCTCTGCAAATATATATATAAGGATATTTGATACCAACTTCTCATGAAATAATATTGATAAGAACACTTGAAATACTACTTATCAAATGTTAATGAGCAATCATAACTATTAAAAAATATATATAAGCCTATGTTCTGCATTTTTTCTGAACAAGATCCAATAAACATATCAACATATTGAAACAGTGCACAGCACAGCTGTAATGTATGGACCATTTGGGCATGGAGAAGTGGTGGTGGTGGGGGAATCTCTGGTCCATAGGAGTCACATGATAATGAGATCTGGTGCTACGATTTCTGAAACTTAACATTTGAATACATGCTTCCAGTCAGGCTGGTGAACATTGCTTTGCTGTGGGAGACCCTGATGCTGTTGAGATGACCCTGGTGTACAGATAAACTCTTAAGTTTAGGAAATAATTATGAATATGTTCTGTTTTTTCTCACTGCAAATATTTTTTTATTCCGTTACAAGTCATTTGCAGAATTTTAATGCATCACATTCTCCACCTCCGAACTAACAAATTTTTGAACTGATCCTTTTTTACTTGAAAATTCATCTCATCTTAACTAGTCTCTCATACAAACACAACAAACATAAAGGCTACAACAGACAAATTGCCTAACAAAGTGGCTGAAAATAGATCTCCATAAAAATATGGATGTCAAATTTTACCAAAATACAGCAACACAATATAAAGCATATATCACAAAAGAAAAAAACTAATAATGAATACTATATAATACACTGCCCATAAAAAGGATTATGGTTGTCAAACCAGGAAAGAAATTTAAAATAATTTAATGAAAAATATTAGACCAGGGATTCTCCAAACTGTGTGCTGCGGTGTTCCACCAACATTTGGTATTTTGCAAAGAGATTTTTTTTGTTAAACTGCTCTGAGGAGCCGTAAATAAGCACCGATTCAGAGAAAGGGTGCAGAAAGCTTGAGAACCTCCTGTATTAGGCAATATAATAACCAATTTTTTAAAATAGCATACCACACTTATCTCCAATTCTGCATATTTCATCTACACCTCGGTCAGTGATTTTAACGATCCGACCATCCCCCAATCCAGTGTATAGCTCGCCTTGAAAGGAGAAAAAAACTCTCATATTCAATCAAATGAGTTCCAGTAGCAAAAACTTTGATTTCAGTATTGAAAATTTAAATTCACAATTTGCATTTTTCAATACACTCACCATCAAAAATAGCCATTGACTCGGGCCAATAAATCTCATCCTCCAAAAGTCTTTCTGCGGAATCCAGTTTTTCATTGACAGCTACTGGCCCATCAAGAGTTAGCAGCAAATTAGGACTGGAAAGAAACGTAAAACATTTTGATTATATGATTTCCCTCCTTCTTAAACACAGCTACTCTATGACTTATGAACATATCTCACTCATTAACCCTAGCCTCCCCATGATACTTTCATGCTGGTACCTTTGGGTGTAAAGGACTGCTCCAGCAATAAGGCTTTTCTTTCTTTCAAGCCGAGCTCAACTCAGGTCTATCACCATCCATGGGCGATTTACTACTTAGTGAGTTGTGCCGGAAGCGTAACTGTGTGTGTACCTGACAATCCGAGTGCTTATGTAGTGTTGTGTTTGATTTTTCAGTGCCGCCAACTATATTTCAGAAGTGAAGCGAGTGATGCGTTATGACTGAATTATATTTGTACTGTTTGTAGGTCTGTTGCTCTCTGTGGTGAGACTTTTTAAAGGGGAGATCAGCTCGCATTCGCGCCTTGAAGTTGGGAACCACAGAAAACCAACTTCAGCGGACCACCACTGTGGCAATGGTGGGGTTCGAACCCGGGGCCTCGTGACGCGAGTCCGTCACTATGACCACTACAGCGGCCAGTAATAAGGCAAAGGAACAACAGGGAAATAAACGAAATGTTAAGTAACAGCAAATTAAATAATATGTCAACACTTATTCGTTAAGAAGGAAAATGGTTGTTCTGTTTCTTGCCCATAATACATTAAAACTCCTTTGATCCAACCTAATTGGGACCAGGGTTGATCTTTTAAATATGGCTGTTTTTTATAACTGTAATAATAGTACAACTCCCTATAATGGGGTTAATAGTCACAGACCAAATAATTCTATTTAACAAAGACCGAAACTACTGCGCTGAAATAAAAATGACTTTTTAATGCCTTTGCTTCAGCCAATGAACGTTACAAAACACCGAACAGGCGTACAAAAGAAATATGTTGCTTCGATATCGCATTGAAGATGAGAATTGGTCCCTTTCCATTCTCCAAAAAAATTAAAAATAAATAAATCGGTGAAAAATGTCATTCATTTGCTTGCAGAAACATGGGAAAACGTGACGGAAACCTTGCTAAAGAAAACCTCGGAAAAAGTATGACCAAGAATTGATTTTGCTGATAATCGAGAAATAACAAAGGAATCCGCCAAAATCCTCTGGTTTTTAAAATAATTCTCTGGTTACAAGTAAACGAAGAAAACGATGTGGATGAAATGCTATCATTAGACTGTAACAACCATCACACACACAAAATTTTATGGATGTAGAAATCTTCTCTGTAGTTTCAACTGGCAATGACTCATCATCATATGATGGATAAATTAGTGGTTCTCAAAGTGTATGCCATTTCTCCTAGAGACATCGCCAACCTTTGCAAGGGATTTGTGGTTGAGCTATGAACACTGACGAGTACCTATTTAGTGCTTTGAAGTGGTTCTTCTATAGACTATTTTGGGATGTCATAGATAAACGCTGTCATAGCAAGGGAGCAACGGATAGTAAAAGTATGAAAATATCTAGGCTAGATTATGACACTCCACCAAAGACTCATTTAGAACCTGTGGTTACTTTCAAAACTGCCTTTCCACACATGGAGCAGAAGGATGATGTGACCCCCTGCAGACTTCATATTTCTGAGATGATAGCTACGAACTGCATCGTCTGCTAGGTATATGTCGCTTTAAATAAAACGGAAATTTAAAAAATTTTTTTTTTTTGAAGGAAAATATGTGATTCATTATTTTCAGATATGATCATGCATTTGTTGCCCATAACACAGTCAAATTCTGTTATAACAAACTCCAAGAGACCGGAGAAATCACTTTGTAGTAATGCAATTTCGTTATAAAGGAATTACAGATTTTCACA
This sequence comes from Pholcus phalangioides, assembly GCF_987345545.1. Classification (NCBI taxonomy): domain Eukaryota; kingdom Metazoa; phylum Arthropoda; class Arachnida; order Araneae; family Pholcidae; genus Pholcus; species Pholcus phalangioides. The sequence goes on from NW_028301605.1 coordinate 22,993,778, forward strand.
TTGTTCCTAAGTAAGCTTACCGTGGGGGATTAGAAAAGTTTTCTTTAAAATGAGATTTTTTTGCTATAATGGTATTCGTTAAAATGGGATTCGACTGTGTGTAAATTTGTTTATTTTCTGTTGTTGATTCTTCAACTTTCTTGCTCACATTGTGTTTTCTTTTTCTTCAAAGAGTCCTCGCATTAAGCGGGGATTTGGATTAGCTGGGTTCTAGTGTAATAATTTCTCATTGATTTTTATTACCTGTATGATACTGGATCCAACTTTTGGAAATATGGCGAATACAGATAGAAAAACATCACACCCAAAAGGACAATGAAATATTTCATCATCTTTTCTGCTTAATCTGAAATGACAACTAAACAAACAAAAAAAAAAACTTTATCAGAAACAAACCACATTTACAAAAAAGGCATTTTTTCAAAACATTTTTTTCACTGACATGAAATTTATCATCGAGTGACACTAGGGTTCCTTCTGGTTTTCCATCCACTGTTTCAATAACAGTAAACAGACAGGAAAAAAAAAAAAAACTTTGTAGCCAAATCAAAGGCTTGACAAATCAAAAAAGAATTTAGGAGCCAGTTAAATTTCGGAACAGATGCAATATAATCCAGATTGCCAAGGCCGACATAAAGAGACACAATGGGCTACAGTATATTCTCTAGATCTCTCTCTGGCTTCTAGAATAATTGATTCCAGGTGGTGCTAGTACCGTTGGCTGATTAAAATGACATATTTCTTTGCGTAATATTTGAAATAGTGCCATTTTGTAGTCTAAATGTGTTATCATCTCTTCACTAGGGTTATTATTTTTGCCAGGTTGTATTGTTCCTATATATTTCTTCTTATTTTTCGATACTTCTGCCGTTTTTTGTCATGCCTTCTGCTTTTAGTGGGATCAAGAAGTATCGGACGTTATTTCTAATGACCTAGATTTGAAATTTTCCTTAAGTAAAAAATACATTACATAAAATGAGGTGGCAACATATTATTGATTATTATTGAGTTTTATTTTGTTATACTGAGAATATTTATTCATACTATTATTTCTAATGTTATTGTTAGTTTCCACTTTTATGTTTTCTATGCTGGCGATTGTTTTTCCAACACCTGTAGCGTCGGTTTGATGACTTTCATTAGGCTGTCAGACACGTTTGGCATAGAAAAAAATGACGTCGAAAATTGCCAATCCCTGGATTGCTGTTCGTAAATTTCTTAGACACCCGAGTGGCGCAGTAAGACGCTCGTCTACCACTATAAAGGTTGCCGTCAGGTTGAGGGTTCTATCCTAGTGGGGAGGGATATAAATTACAAGTTCTTTCCCTACCTTTTATTTCGCACCAAGCAATTGGCACTTTTGCGAACAATAAAAGTTTAATGAACAAAATACGTGATTAAATTATACAGTTGATAAAGGGTTACAAAAACTAGCAAATATCAGTGCATATGTAAGGGTAGCCACTTTGGGAAATAAAAACAAAGTTCTCACATTGGTGCCAACTACGCTAGGGCCACACACTAGTGTGATGGGGAGAGGGGTTGATCACATCCTAGCCAGTGACCAGGATGAAAAAAAATTGGATTTTGACTCTTTTTATGATCCAAGGACCTCCGAGCATAGGCAGAGATAGACATGAAAGTCTGAAGGGGGGCACAATGATGTTGTCAAATCATACAGACGCTTATACATTAGATCAGTAGGCTGCCGGGGAAGTGGGGTGCACTGCCACCCATACCTCCAGAGATCATGTTGCACCAACTAGGAAATATGTTAAGTTAGTCTGTAAATATATGTTTGAAGTTTTAGGCCTCTAAAATTAAGAAGCCTTGGGCAAATGCCCCAATTATCCATCTAGAAATCCAAGCCCTGAATTTGAGGATAAACAAAATTGGGATCATGACAAGCATTTCGTAAATTCATGCACAGTATAGAGGGGATAAAAATTGGTATTAATAAACGAATCAGTTAAATTAAACTATATACATGCATGGCTATATAAAATATATAATTTTTTTAAAATCTCAAATTACCAAATTAAGAGGAAATTTCCCTGTACTGAGTGAGTCCTGTCTGTACCTATATTTCTTGAGGAAATGGACTGAGGAGATTTCGAGATCTTCCTATTGCCGTAACTCAAGGAAAAAACACAGCGTAACCGGTTTCTTCCATTAATGAGATCTCATCAGATCAAAGGTCGTAAACAAAACAATGAAAAAATTGTTTATGCTACTTTTTATACTCAGCTACCGTTTTTTTGAAATCAACCCTTCCCCTTCAAGAAGCAATAAGCCAATCAAAAGATGTGTATTGGACAAAAATACATATTTTTCGGTAAGAAAATGATTTTGATTTGACAATTTTTCAGCTGTTTGCAGGGCTGCGAATCAGAATGCCTTGGAAACAAATTTACTATTATTTCACTAAAAAATTTCTTTTTGTTTTTTTTCGATTTTCTGATTCGAACTCAATTTTGTTTACTTACATCTGACACACTCTTGGTCCATCAGTTCTTTTGCATATATTAAGCGAATCAAAATTTGAGTTTTATACCCAACACTTTCCTTTAAATAAGACAAGCATATTCATTCGTCAAAGTTTTCGAGCTACTAATTTTTATAAAGTAGCAGAAAAAAATTTGGATTTGCATAGTTCGGAGATGAATTTGACGATTGATTTTATTTGCAATTTATCTCAAAAATATGAAATTTGTCTTCATTTCTAAATATTCACAATTATTTTTAAATTGGATGTGTGGATGTATTCTGCTGTTTATTACTCCTCATCCAGTGAGCTTGTAGCTGAACGGAATCAACCAAAAAAATGGCGGAAAATAGTTTCAGTTTGAAAGACGTTTTACTTCATGTTCACGCGTTTATAGATTCGGTGAGCTTATTAACTCGATTTATTTTGGATCTTGCTGTTGATCATAAGATATTCCAAGTTAAATCTGTGTTTATTTTATTCTCTTAAATGTGTAAAACTATTGATAATGTACTTGGTATTGTTTACAAGGGCCATCTTAACACGTATAGGCTCTTGGACTCTGAAAGTATGTCACGTAAAAAGATCTATTGACATATTTAACATTGCTTACGAGGGCCATCTTAACACATAAGTTCCGGGACTCTGAAAGTAAGTCACGTAAAAAAATCTATCTACTTGTCATTATTTATAAGGGTCATCTTAACACATATAGGCTCCTGGACTCTGAAAGTATGGCATGCAAAAAAGATTTATTGACATAAGAACAGCTATAGTATAATCCTTTTGGGATTTTGTTTGGTTAATTCCATGTATACGGTATACATTTTTGTCGCCAAATTTTTGGCTGCTCTAAAACAGTGATATGTCGCCAACATAATCCTTTTAGGTCCTGAAACGTAGATGGTGCCACTGTACCTGCTTTTCTATACCAACTTATTGTTACCATTTTGTTTTGTACCTCTAGTGCTTAAGTTTTTTTCCCGCGTTATGGCTGATCACGTCAATTTAATGTTTATACACTGTTTACAATTTTTTGGATGTTCCGGCAGTAACCCTAGCCCATAGCAGATTCTGATATCCATTTATAGCTTAAAGCAAAATTCGGGTATATCTAATAAAGGAAACAAATATTTTGTTGCTATATTTTTGTCAAATATTTGGTTTTTTGAATATGTTTGTTATGTATTGTCTTTCATTGTTTCTTGTTTTAGTTACAGAAATGTAAAGCTGTTGACTCCTTCAATTTCTCATACACATTATCTGCAAATGAAGAATTCCAGTCGACCAAAGATGTTGAAGCTTCATTTAAGTCTTTGCTAGACAATTTGTCTTTAGTGAAAGTATGACATTTACACTTTTTGTTTGTAACAATAGTTGAGCATGTACAACCTAATACAGTGAAACCTCACTACAAAAATAATTGACATACAGTAAAACTTCGATTAACCATCACTCGTTTAACCGTCAGTGTTTGCTATCTGCCATCGTCTAAAACAAAAGAAGGAAAAAACAGCCCCAGGTTTTATAAGATCCAAAAAGATTGGATCACTGCTATACGATGTGCAAATGCTTGTAATTGATAAATTCAAAAAACCCACGTTCTTTCAAAAATTTAAGTATGAACGTATTGCCTGTGAACTATTATGCTAAAAAAAGTGCTTGGATGGACCAAACAGTTTTTTTCGGAATGGACCGTTATAGCGAAAATCTTGTTTTAACAAACACTTTTCTGATCCCCAGGTAAGTTTACATAACAACAATGCAAAAACCTGGAATTCCTTTATAATGAAATTTCATTGTAACGAAGTGATTTCTCCAGTCTCTTGGAGTTCGTTATAATGGGATTTGACTGTGTATATATATTATGCATCAGTGGTTCAAAACCCAAAATCAAAACATCAATGATTGTCACACTTTTGGCACCCACGATATGATTGCCCCTAGTGACAGTTCCTGAAACCTTCAGCAATGATAGTAGTGATCTATCAATAAAAGAAAAGATGTTATTATTATTATTTCTGTTTAAAAAGAAACAAGGTTGTATAGTCGGCAAGTGATCCTTTTCTTTAATGTTGACCAGATTTCGGTCAGACCAAATCCAGGACATCATTACAAAATAGCATAAATTCTTTTGCTAATTATTTGCCTGTTACATATATTCCTGAGTTTAAGGGAACATAGTTTTTTTTTGTAAACATATTTTTCTATCCCTTTTGTCGCTGATTAAACTTCATTATTATCAGGAAGAATATGTAAGACACCCACACTCCATCCCCAGGTTAAAAGCAGGATCCATTCCGTTCATAGTCAATCAGGCCAATTCAAATAAAAATACAATTGCTGCAACAGGCAAAATGCCCAATGCTGAAAGGCTGAAAAAATTCGCCCATAAAAATATTGATGTCAAATATAACTAAAATATGAAATATAAAACCAAATATCACAGAACAAATTTTTAAGAAACTGGTCCTGTTCAGAACAAAATGATAAAAAAAATTCTATGAGATATCTCTGTTCCATGGCTATCAATGGAATGGGTGAAAAGACCAATTAGATTAGGTCTCTTGTTTTAGCACAGCCTTCTGGGTCTATACAGTCACCTCCCCCGTATTCGCAGAGGTTACGTTCCGGGGGTAGCCAGGAATACGGGAAATTAGTGAATAACTGATACCATAGGTTTTTTTCTATATCTCATTTAATAAACATAAGAAGGGAAGAGTGACACAGAGGTATAACGGAATGTAGAAGAGGATGCAGTGATTCTTGGCATTGTTTTCTGAAAGAACATTGTGATAGCGTTCAATCCTGAATGATAGGCTACTTTAAAAGTTTCTCAGAGCAGGGCAAATGCCCGAAATGGGCAAAAAACTGTCTACTTCTAAACCACACATGTACCTCATCCATATTCCTCTGCGGAACTTCTAATGAATTGGTACATGTTGGAATGTGTGTGTCCATGTTGTGAACTTAACGTGAAGCTTGTTTCTGTGTGATACATGTTATAGTGCTGCCATCTATCACATATTTTTCGAACTGTGAGTGAAGTGTAATGTTTGATGATTTCATCATTGTAGGCCTGTTGCTCTTTGCGGCGAGACTTTTTAATGGGGAGATCGGCTTGTGTTCGCACCTCAAAGTTTGGAACCACAGAAAACCAACTTCAGCCGACCACCGCAGTGGCCAAAAAACTGTGCAACAATGGTTCCTGGGCCTCAACAATCACTTTCAGAATGTTTACTTTGGCTACTGGGGTTCCCTGAAAGGTTAGAGCACCAACCTCTCTGTGAGTATAAAAAAGGCTGCCATTCGGAATCAGCAAGAAATTGTAGTTCCGGGGGGGGGGGGGTCTAATTAGCCCTTGTGTGCAGAAAATTACTATGGTGCGATAAAAATGATCAAATGTATCATGTGAAATAGTTTATTCCTTTATAATGGTTTGTCACTTTTTTGATCCTCCCAGTAGTTGAAGAAAAAAAACCCGGGCAACGCTGGGTATTATAGCTAGTTCACTTATAATGCTCATGAGACATCGGTTATGTTCACACGAGCAAATGGACAAAGCAGTATTTGTTGAACCGAGACAACATAATTGCATGCTGTGATTTTTAGAAAGACAGTCAGTCAGCTGCTGTTGAAAACTTAGAATTTTAGTGAGCAACAAATCTTCCCTACATGATTCAGTAATGCAACTTGGACATCTGATGATATCAACTGCTGACATTGGGTGGAAACAATCGGAAAATAAGAATTCATTTTATTTAAAACATTTTCAAAATTTAGTTTGAAATGTATTTTACATGCTATTTCTAATGCTTATATCCGATTTTGTGCATAAATAATTTTGTTTGAATTATTTTGTTAGTTTTCAAAAAGTGAAGCGTTTGCAGATTCATTAGTGGAAATAACGACTGAGCCTCATGATTTGGAAGAGGAGGATGAACTTACCTCGGCAAAGAATTTTGATCTTGTTCAAATCCAGGTCGATCGTGATGAGGTATTACAATTTCTTACAGAACCACTTAAATTTTCAATTAGTTTTTATTGAAACAAGCTTATTGTTTAAAACATGAGCACACAAAAATCACATTTTACTACCACTACCGAACCTTACATGCGCCTAGTAAACATTCCTCTGGGGAACTTCTCTAACAATTTAGTGCACGTCAAAAAGTGTTGTGTGTGGGGGCCTAAACATTTTTATGATGCCTGAGATATGACCCTTTTCGCATTTGAGAAGTGCTGCCAGCTGTCTTTCATACCAAAAATAAAAGTAGCTGGTGTTTGAATTTTTGTGTAAGCATCAGGGATGGAAAAATGTCTGAGGCCAGTGGTGTATTTATGGGAAAGGGTTTGCTTAGTGGGCTATAACCCAGGGTGGCAAGTTCAGAGGGGATGCAAATTTGAGAATGAGTGACCAAGAAAATTAGTAAAAAGGGAGAAAGGCGACAAAATTTGTACAGTGAAACCTGTCTAAGACAGACACTGTATGAGACGGAAACTTGTTTCAAATGGGATCAAAATATAGTCTGTTCAATGATTAGTACTTTTATTTGCACCTTTATGAAATGGAAATCTGTCTAAAACGGAATATTATTTCAGTCTGTTGACATTCTGCTTCAAACAGGTTTCACTGCATAACCCTCAATAAATCTTCCTCTGCCAACCAGGGGTGTACGCAGGATCAACCTTTGGAGGGTGCACAAACATTTTCTACCTGAACATTTTTGAGTCACCTCTCTTCAAAAAACACCTAGATTAACAGAAAGTGGTTAATAAAGCATATAAAGGGTATTTAATTGTTTTTGAAGGAAATATTACATTTCTGTTCAAAATTTTTGACGGCTTCAGGGGTGGAAGACTAGGTCAGTGAGTGACAGAAAGAGTTGCCTACAGAGCTTACAAGCACATAAGTGAGAAAAGGGTGACTTAAAGCGTGATCACAAGCATGTGAATGACCAAAGAAGTACAGAGTGAGGAACCAGGTCAATGAGCGAGCTAGAGTGTGTGCAAGCATACAAGTGACCAAAACAGTGCAAGCATGTGAGTGACCAAAACAGTGGGCATGCATGTGAATGACTAAAATAAGGAACTGATCAAAGGTGTACTTGCAGGAGTGTGGGGGGGGGGGGCGGCAAGTAGTCTATAGCACGGTGGTGAATTCAAGGAAAGAGTAGCCAAGAAAATTAGACTAGAATGGGAACAGGGCGGCACAGTTTATGTAGCCTACAGGTGGCACCTCTGCCTTTATGAGCCATAAATGTACCTCTGCCTGAAACATGTAAAAATTTTGACCAGGCATGCATTTTTTTTAACCTCACAGCCAATGCTGGCATATAAAATATTGACACAAAGTGCATTATTTTAAGTCAGGCAAGTAAGTTTTTGAAGATTTGCTCAGCCATGGTAAGTATCATGCTGAAGGTATGCTTGTTCTTTACGGGAGACTCAGCTCTCATTTGGGGTAGTTATGCTGTATTGCATGTAAATCGAGTTGATTTGAATGTTTTGTCCCGTGTCTCATTAACATATCTATCAACCCTGTCACAATTTTAATGTTCTAACATTGTCTCATTTCACATTCACACACACATATATATGCGTGTGTGTGCATATATTATTTTGTTACAATATACCATTAGGGATATTTCTTATAGATTGATCGCAGAATAGCTTCGTTTGTCGATCGCAAGAGGAAAGAGGTGAATGAGTGGAACACCAAAGAATTCTGTAATAATCATGTCATTGACGATGAACATCCATTGATAGGTAAGAACCCAAGTATTTTTCAACATTGGTATCACAAGTCTAATAAACCATGATCTTTTCTGATCAGAGCTTCTTAGGGAAGAGCCATATGGCTCCTTGTGTGATACTGGGGTATTCTTAGATGGGCCACAGGTACAGAGCAGGAGTCTTTAACCTTTCAGACACAACGGCCCAAATTGAAACTTCCCACGATTACCATGGGTCATCAACTTATGTAATTTTTTGTTGTTGTTAGGAACCATCAAATCGATTCTGACTCCCGATGACTCTATAGATCATGACTCTCCAAGCTGGTCTGTCATTCACAGCATGTCTCAGTTGCACTAGCTTCATTCCGGTGCTTTTCAACACCTCTATCCATCTGGTGCTACACAACGGCCCAAATTGAAACTTCCCACGATTACCATGGGTCATCAACTTATGTAATTTTTTGTTGTTGTTAGGAACCATCAAATCGATTCTGACTCCCGATGACTCTATAGATCATGACTCTCCAAGCTGGTCTGTCATTCACAGCATGTCTCAGTTGCACTAGCTTCATTCCGGTGCTTTTCAACACCTCTATCCATCTGGTGCTCGGTCTGCCTCTTCCTCTCTTCCAAGCATTAAATTATATTTTTTAGTGAACCTTCTGTATGCATTATATGACCAAACAGAACATAACATAATTTATTTGTCCCCAGTCAATTACGATAATACTATACAAATTAGAATTTACAATTAAATGACATATATTACAATATTTGAAAAAAAAAACTGCAGAGAAAGGAAAAAAGTTTAAATGAATACGGTCGAACAGTTAATTCATAATGGGATGAAGAAAGCTGGGACAGGGAAGAGAGCAGTAGCTAAAAGCTAGTAAAATGCTCTCAACCCTATGCCATCTCTGTTCTTGTGATATACGTATATCTTATTTCTTTAGACCTGGAAGAAAGATAAAAAGAACGAAGTATATCGGCCCAACAGGTGTAAATATATTTATTAATTAAATTAGAGAGTGAATTATGGCAACCAAAAACTGATATAAGAGAATTTCGTGCTATGGTTTTTTTTCACTTTAATTCAATGGCAAATTTTTAATAATATAGAAGGGAAAGGAAAAAGCTAGACAAAAATTAAAATAAATAGAATATACACTTGATGTTAACTATCCACATAACCAAATCAAATTATTGTTAACACTTAAATTTACCTGTTGAATTATTTATTTGATATAGAAAATTTTATATCAGGTTAAATTAAATTTTTTATTGCATAATATTTGTTTAAATTTCATTTGTCTTCCCATTCATTAATTTGTTAATGTGACATTGCTATTGCAGTACTTTACTAACCACAGTTAATGAAACAGAAGGAAAGTTGCTTTTGCCAACAAAGGAGTTTATCTGAGTATCTGTGAAAAGTTCACAGTTGGTTGTAAAATTAGTTCAGAAGAACAAATCAGCGAAAAGAATAATTTTTTAAGAAAGACCAAGCAAGTCACTTCACAAAGCTCGTTAACGTGGGGGAAGATTAAAATGCATGGATAAAGTAGGGGTACTGATAAGGACACGAATGGAAGACCCCATAACGATTAGAAAATCCAGTAATTGAAAGTAAGATAGTTTCTGTTTAGTGACTGTTGTTTCTAGAGAATAGTCTGATAACCAATTTATTAGTCCTTTTAGCTGTCCATGGAATTCTAGGCATTCTCCTCCAGCGCCAAAGTTCAAAGGAATCAATTATTTTTTTATCTGTTTTCCATAGTGTCCAGCTCTCACATCCATACATTAAGACAGGAAAGACCAACTCATTCATAATACTAATTTTTGTTTTCATTGAGATATCTTTGTCATTATTATATTAAAGCTTTTTCATAATGTTTTACCCAGAACTACTCGTCTTTTTATTTCTTCTGTGCATGTTCCCTCTTTTACAATTCTTGATCCTAGGAAATCAAATCTGTTCTCAATCTCAAAACTTTTACCATCTAGTTGAAAACTGAATATCTGCTGTAGTCATGATCTTCGTTGTTTTTTTGTATTTAGATAGAGTCCAAGCTTATCACTTTCTGTTTTTACGTTTGACATAATGTTCTTCAGGCCCTCTTTAGATTCTGCCATCAGAGTTCTGTCATCAGCATATCTAAGTTGTTGATCACTCTACCTCAAATTTTAACACCTGCTTCCAATTCCTTTAAATTTGATGCTCTCATTATATATTTTCCATATAGAGTAAATAAGCTTGGAGAAAGAATGTATCCTTGCCAAACTCCTTTTTCAATTCCAAACCATTCAGCTAAGCCATAGTTTGTTCTTGCACTTGCCTCTTGGTTAATATATAGATTTCTGATCAAGCAGACAAGGTCATTAGTCACTCCCATTGTTCCAAGAACATCCCAAAGATGGCCTTTGTATAATCGATTAAACAATAATATAACTTCTTTTGCTGCCTCCATTATTCATCTTATATTGGCAATTTGGTCTCTAGTTCCCTTATTTTTTTTGAAACCTGCTTGCTCTACTGCCTGTTCTCTTTCTGTAATGGTTTCGAGTTTTTTCTTAACAATTTTTAGTAGAATCTTGCTGGTATGGGATATTAGAGAGATTGTTCTATAATTGGAGCATTCTCTAAGATCACCTTTTTTGTGAATGGGTGGGAATATAGATCTTTTCTAATCTTTAGGCCACTCTATTTTCTCCCAGATTTGTTGACATAGTGATGGTAGTGCATCGATAATATTTTCATCGGCCTTTTTCAGAAGCTCTGTTAGAATATCGTCAATACCTGGAGCTTTGCAATTCTTTAGTTGATTTGTTGCCCATCTGACTTTGTCCTTTGTAACTGGTGGTGATTTATTTATGCATTGCTATGTATTATCTTTCCATCTGATTTCTTATAAAAATTTTCAGTGTATTCTTTCCATCTGTATACTATGCCTCTTTCAGAGTTCAAGACATTTCCATTCTTGTCTTTTATGATACCAAAACATGGATGTAATTTAGTGACATCTTAATATAAGAGGCCAATGGGGCCCCAAGTTAAACCGGAACAAAAATAATTGAAGACTTCTGTTTATTCTGAAATTATCTTTTTTCTTTATTAATTATCTATTTCAATTATTGTTTTTAAATAATTTTTTTACTTAATTCTGAAAAAAAAAGTTTTTGGTTGATTACTTATTAAATTGATTAATTTTGATTTGAATTCACTTACTTTAATTATTTATTTCAGTGATTCTGAAATTATTTTCTTCTCAATCTGTCGCAAAATCATTTCTTTCAATGATTATGCAAGTACTCTTTGATGGAGTGTGAAATGATTTTTCCATCAGAAATTACAAAATAATTATCTTTCATTGAGTTATAAATTATTATTTTTTCACTAAATCTGAAATTATTTGCTTCAAAAATCATAAAATTATTTTTTTCAATAGTTCTGAAATTTCATCAATTTCTTCTAGAATTATTTCTTTCATTAATTCTGGAATTATTTCTTTCATTAATTCTGAAATTATTTCTTTCATTAATTCTGAAATTATTTCTTTCATTAATTCTGAAATTATTTCTTTCATTAATTCTGGAATTATTTCTTTCATTAATTCTGAAATTATTTCTTTCATTAATTCTGGAATTATTTCTTTCATTAATTCTAGAATTAATAATTTTTGAATGTTTCAATTACTTTCTGAAAATTATCAGCGAGAGTGATTTCTGAAAAAAAAGCTCAGCATCAAATATGGCCTGCTGGTCATGCTTTGAAGACCCCTGATATATAGTGAAAAGTGATCTATGACACATGAATAAGAGGACCACAGTAGAAAAATACAGATATGTGAATTAATAAAGCATTTAACACTAGAACTACCGAGCGATAATTTTTACCCCCACTTGGAAATTTTGTTTTTATCCAGATTTTAAATACACTGAATGCATTTTTTAGGAAATAAAAATATTTTTCTCTTCTGAAAATAGAGCATATATAGAATCACCCATGCTTCGTTACATTTCAAACGCAAGCAAACATGCAGTGTCTTTCAAAAAAGTGATTTTTTTTTGCCAATTTCTAAAAGGCGGTAGAATGCATTCAAATAATCTATGTCTACATGCATATGACACACTTCTCATTTTATGAGTAGAAATGTGTAGTCTCAAATGTGTGAATCCATGTTGGAAAAAAGAAGGTGTCTGAATGGGTTAAAAAGATTAAGAAACTCTGCTAATGATCATAAAAAGTTTAATGATAATTGAATTTTGTGTTCATTTTTCTTCCTTTTCCTTTTTATTCCGTGTTCAAAAGTGTATATTATCATTTTTTCAGAAGAAATTGATTCCTGTGCAAGGGTTGATGCTGTATACGTGTGTCAAGCTGGACAAAAAAATAGAATCAAAAGTATGTATAATGTAATTTGTGGATAAATCTTCTGTTTTTATGGGGAAAAAAGTATAGTGAAAACCTGTGTGAAAATGCAGCATTAAGAGACAAAGGATGTTCTGTTCCAGACAGATTTTGGTTTTATAAAGGTACTCATGAAGCAATCATTGATGGGACTATCTTTTGATTCCATTTAAGACAGGTTTTTGTCTCTTATAGTGTCTGTCCTAGACTGCTTCCTTAGATCAATGTTTCTCAATGTATAGTCTGCGGATTGGAGGTGGTCTGCAGAAATACTTGATCCTTTAATTTTAAGTAAACAAAAAAATTGTTTAGAGGTAGACAGCTTTTTCTCAGCCCAATATATCAAAGGAACAGATATTTTTTGGATTTTTATGCTGAGGTGAACTCGGAAAGAAAACTCATCTGGTCTCTGCCGGGACTTGAACCCTGTCCCTCTTGCATACTGGGCAAGCATTCTACCATCTACACCACTGGAGACACGACCCTGCTTTCCTTATTTCATGTACTGTGCCGTGAGGTTCTTTTTCCGAGTTCACCTCAGCATAAAATCCAGAAAATATCTTTTTCTTTTATATATTAGGCAGAAAAATTTTGTGATAACTTGAAAAGTATCATAGATGAATATTTATAGTCATAATTATTACTGTAAATACAATTTAACCCTTTAAGCAGCAATTAGAAATCACTGAACCCCTTCAAAATGCCATTTTTAAAAAAAATTAAGTAGGCTTCCTTCCAACTTTGAGCAGGTGCAAACTGCTGCTGTGGTGGTCCGCTGGTCATAGCGATGAACTCACGACCCGGGTTCGAACCCACCATCACAATCACTCAAGTTGGTTTTATGTGGTTCTCAACTACGGGCCAATCTCTCTGTCAAAAAGTCCTGAAACAAGCATTACACGGAAACACACTCCACGTTAGGTTCACAACATGTACATGCACATTCCAACATGTACCAATTCGTCAGAAATTCCGCAGAAGAATGTGGATGAGGTGCATGTGAGGTTTAGTAGCAGGTTCAAACTAAGGGATAAGGGGGAAGAGTTTTCCATCAAGAAATCATTTTTACAAAATTATATGGGCTTATCAATGCTAAAGAGGCTTTTACGGAGGCAAGATATCTCATCATTGGGGCATTTAAAGGGTTGAACACACTTTTTTGTATAAAAAATTCGGTACGATAAAAAATTCAGGAATGTCCTGGGAAATACAGGTCATATGGTCACTCTACTCAGGCTGTAAGTTAGTGGTCTGTGAAATTGTTTCAAATATTTTGTGGCCCTTAAGTTCAAGTAGGTAGAGAAACAACTTTTTAGATGACTCGAGGATTTCCAATGAGGGAAAATTTTCATTATCTTAATGCCAATTAAATCTTTCTCATGTTACAATTTTATTTATTTTATTAGTGAAATTATAAAAACTCTGGGGCGCTGCTAATATGTCACATTCAGTAGATTTATTAATTCAGTAGCAAGGTAGTTTATTGAAACTTGTACTTATTTTCCACATTAATACTGCTCTGGAACTCTAATTTTATTTTTTGAATTCCAATCTAACCATTCTGCAAATGTTGAGATAGGTCCTTGTTCTGTCCCCAGGCACTCTGGAAAGCATCTTGACACAAAAAAGGCACTGTGAATCCCAAGAAATTTTAGAATCACTGGGGCCAGACTTAGTCAGGGGCAAAGGGTGCGGCCGCGCCAGGGCATTGAATTTTAGGGGTCCTCAAAACAGAAATAAAAAAAAACTTAGATCACATTTTGACTTATCACATCTGAAAGCCTGTCCAAGACAGGGAACCCCTGATGTTAAGACATTGTTTGTCAAAATTTTTCCTTTGACCCATACTCTTCCAACTTTAGACATGGTGCGGGCCACACCTGACATTTAAATAAAGCCTGTGAAAAACTATACTAATCATATGTTGTCAAAGAGTTCAGTGGACAATGTATTGAGGTCCCTCCTGCTTTAACCACTTATTCAAAATTACACAGAGAAAGGCAAAATGAATGCTTGCCCCGGGTTGAAAGAGTATCTAATTGTGATCTACAAAAATGAAATTTCAGCCTTTTGTAGATAATCTGTTTTGAAGCCATGACAGCTCTTCCCCCATGGTTTCCTGTATACTGATATTGTAAAGCAGTGGTCCTCAACCTTTGTGGAAGCAAGCACATCTGCAATTTTTTCGTTGGGCAGCGGGCACAATGTTGAATGACTTTTTTATTCCCATGAAATAGTTTGATAGTTATTCTTGGGAGCCAATGTAAACCTGAAAAAAAAAAAAACCACTGAGGGATTGGTAAAACCTGTTTCAGAGGACTGCAGGGCAGTTTTGCACCGGGGCACAAAATACTTAGGCCCGTTCTGGATATTATACAGATTTATTTTTTATTTTGACATGACAAGTGCCAAAAGCTGGTTTAAACTGTCAAAAATGGTCCAAAACCTAAATGAATGCTTTTTGATAATGTTTTGAACACAATAGGCATATAACATGATGAAAAACTTACTTTTTTGCATATTATATAATATTTTATTTCTAAACATTAATTTATTACAATAATTAAAACAAAACATTAATTATAATTTGCAATTTTGAATTTTTCAACATAAGAGGGACAGTGGCAAAAAATGGAAAAAACCAGGCAAAAATTGGTAAAAGTTATTCTTCTTAATCGTGACATACCAAGCTTGGTTTTTCAATTACAAAGTATTCTTTTCAATGTAAAAATTTCAAAAACATATAAAACTTTTAAAATTACATGGTATAAAAATGAATATTCAGCAAACAAAAATATGAAAACATTCAAATGAAATATGCATCATCCAGATTTTTTATAAAAAAATTGATAAGTATAAGGCTTTATAATTATTTATTCATAAAATTTGAAACAGATAAATCTAATTCTTATTTTATGGATTTTTGCCACTGGCAAAAATGTGACGAAAACTATTTTTGCTGGGGCGGTTTTTTCCCATTGTGGAAAAAACTTGCCAACCCTGTCAGAAACTAAATCAGTGTTAAAACAGTTAAAAACTTAGTCAATGTTGTCATAGTTTTTTAACTTGATAGATATGTTAAATAACAAAACATTTACCTTTATGTAGATTAAAGATTTTTATATTCGGGATTATAATTACTGAGAAAAAAATTTATTTCAATATTTTAAATTTTCTGATCTGCCCAAAATTTTATTCAATATAAAAATTCTCATGCAGCTTCTGTTAATACACTAATTAAACTCATTTATTTTCTTCTAAAAATTTCTTAGCTCAGGGTGTATAAATTCACAGAGAGTTAAAGAGTATTTTCAATCAAAGCAGAGCTTGATTGCCCAAAGCACTTGTTTTCACGTTTAAATATAACTTCAATTGGAAAACCATTGCATTATAAATGCTAGTAAATATGCCATATCATAGTGCAAAAGTAAGAATAACTAATTTTGACTGAGGATAAGTTACAGGAGTTTCATCATATACAAGCTAGCATTGCCAAATCGAATATCACATTGAATTTAGTATTTTGATTGTTAGATATATTTAAATGTTATGCACAATAAGAGTATTGTTTTAAGTATTAGTGATTATCTAGATAAATTAGTTATAACAGAAATCAACATTACATATATGATGTAATGAACTTTTTTAAACACTTATCTGTTGTAAAAAGTGTACAGCAGATGGTTTATATCAATGGACGTATATAACCAGTTGAAGAAATTTCGGAAGGTCAAGAACCATCTTGAATCAGAGAATGTCAAATCATTCCATAGTTTTCCCTTCAGTGTTTATGCTATTCTTTGTGTAACATAGTCACTTTGAACATTACATGCAATTAACGTGTGCATTTCCAATGGGAATTTTTATATTGAAAAGCAATATTTGAGATTTTTGACGTGATAGTTGAAACTGCGATTCAAACCGTCAAAAACCTGCCAACTCTGCTTTTTATTATTAAGTTTGGTTTGAAATGAAAATTCATCTCATTAGTTTTGTGTATAGCTGCTGCTGCTTTACCACCCCATCACTATGTAGTGGTGGTTATTTGTGGAACGATCACACAGGAAAGAAATGAAATGGCAACTTGACCGCATTGACCAAATTAATTTGATTCTAGGAATTTTTTTGATAGGATGTTTCCTATTGTTGAATTCTATTTCTCCAACCCTTTGTTGCAGAAAGTTTTTCTTTCTCTGTTTAAGTTTTTAAGGAACAACAACTTGTTTAAGTCAGGAACAACAATGTGTAAATAATATTCAATGTGTATAAATAATAAGTGTTGAGAGAGTATCTCTCAGAATTTACTGTAGTTGTTTCCTCCTTTTTTTGCTGCTTTTTCAGTAGAATGTTGGTAAAAATTCAATTCCTTGGGGTAACTGGGGTTTATATTTTACATTAGCTGCTGTTTATAGACATATTGGGTGGGTTTTTTGAAGCAACTAATTCTATGTACATTCGAACTTCCACTTGATTGGTAAATTTGGAATTATTAATTAATAAATTGAGAGAGTTGAAGGTAGTTGTAGGGTGGCTCTCTCAGTCCAAATGCTAGTTGATTTGTTGAATCGGAAAACTTTCTTGCTTTCATTTCGTTTGACGATGAGGTTATACTTGACCAATGAGCAGGAAATGAATTGTATGAAGGGGATTTGGTGTGGGCTGGCTTACATTCCGATCCTTACCAGCGACTAATTATTGTTTGGAGTAGTCTGTGCATACGTGGTTGTAATAGTTCAGTTGTATGTAAGATCATGTTTTAACTTTGAGGAGTAAATCTGGTATGGTTTTGCGAATTTGAGGTGGGCGCGGGATGGCTATTCGTTTTAACCCTCTATCAAGTGTTGTTTGGTTGCGACTCAGATTCAAATTAGAGGTGCGGATGAGGGTTGGTTATTTGGATCTGACCCTGAACGGCATCTTCTCATGTTAATGCAGATGTTATACACCTGTTTAAAGTTTTGAGGAGGGCATTTAGTTTTCATTTTAAAGTTTAGCACTCATTTTAAAGTTTATTGTAAGGGGTTGTTTGTCCGATGTAAAGTTTTTGCTCGCATATACAGTGGAACCTAGATAACTCTACATCTCGTGGAGATATAAAACATGTCTACTTAACCCTTTAAGTGGCAATAAAGAAATCACTAAACCTCATTTCAAAGTGGCATATCTTTTTTAATGAAGTAGGATTTCTTCCGATTCTCAGCAGGTGTATAGGAAAATTTTTTCCATTGAGAAATCAACTGTACAAAATATCTGGGCTTGTCAGGGATAAAAGACGCTTTTATGAAGGTGAGATGCCGCCAGGTCATCAATGCCGCTTAAAGGGTTAAGCAGATGTCAAATTACTAATGTTTTGTTTCATTTCAATTTTAACAATGTTTAAAAACCGTTCATGTATATGTGCCTGTGTATTTTTGAACAATTGCATTATATTCCATAATCTACAAATTTATAAAATATTTTGATCTACAATTTTCTATGAAAAGTTTTCATATTGAGATTAATCCCAAATTAGAAAGGTATAATTAGGTATAATTTGTCCTAACTTCAAATTCAAAATGTGAGGGTGTTTTTTTTCCTTATTATGTTCATACAAAATATTCATGTTTCAGTCTCCAAAGTTGAAAATACTTGGGGTCCCCAGATCCAGAGACCGGAATTAGATGACTCTCGGGTCAATATCAAAAAAGAACCGCAGGAATATTCTAGATTGACTGGCTCAAGCAACAGTGATGACATCGAAGAGAGGCTTAAGAATATTGAATCACATTTGAGAATGAAAAATGGTAAGCAATATATGTATGTTACAGTAAATGATAAATTGGATATTATGCGTAATCATCAGCCCTAGTGGAATTTCTATGTGAAGTCATAGAAATTCCACTAGGGATGGGATTTCTATGACTTCACATATTTTTTTATCATTGTGCATATTTCATTATATTTTTATGCGATAGAGCATTTTTTTCATAATTTTTAGTAATTTTTGAGGCATTCTTCATGATTTTCAGAATTTAAGGCATATTGTCATATTTTAGAGCATTATTTTCCCCCATATTTCAGCAGAACAATTGAGAAGAATTCCCCCTCCACATCTCAATCTTCACCATTTTCCTTTCCTACAGTTTTTTGTAGCAATAATTGACAATTTTACTTACCTTTGGCAACATTTTGAATAATGACTGGCAATTCTTCCGTAATTTAACATATTTATGTCAATGGACTATGAGTGAAGTGTAATGATTGAATAATTGTACCAATGTAGGCCTGTTGCTTGCCCACATGCATGCTCACCCTTGCATACCGGACAAGTAAGAGGGCCTAGGTTCTTCTCCTAGCAAAGACAAGATGACTTTTCTTTCCGAGTTCACCTCAGCATAATATCCAGAAAATACCTGTTTCCTTACCATTAAGGTTAACCTCTGAACAATTTTTATATTCCACGGCCAGTTTTTGAAATTAAAAATTAATTTGGGGGCAAATGAAAGGACAGGGGTTTGATTCCCCACAAGGGCAGTTGAATCTTCTCTCTTTACTAAATATATCTTCGCATCAGCCAGCTGTTAAAAACCTTCATATGGATAGCCAAGAGTGACATCATCCTCAGACATCTCGCATTCTAGTCAGCAATTGTATTGAGATTTCACCATCTTTACTGCACATAGTTTTATCTTTAACAATTATGAGAGATTTGTAAATTTTGCAAATAAAAAATCAAAATTTTGCAAATAAAAAATCAAAATTTTGCAAGAAAAAGAAATTGTTTTTTAATTACGGTATGTTTTTTTAAAAAATTTAAATTAATAGCTGCCCTTGAAAAGTTAAGTACCAACATTTTTTTAATATATATTTGAGATCTACTACTTCTTATTTGTACTGGGGAATTTCTAATGAATTTATTGCATACAGGAACATGGTGAGTATGCATGTGCATGGCCCTGGCATATTGTATTGCCATAGTTATTCATGTTTCGGGTTATACTGGTGATGTTTGACGTCTGCATGTAATAACCAAAAGTCATCACTAGGTGTTTTTCAGTTTAGTTATGACATTTATAGTCACCAGTTATCATGGTGTTTAATAGTCATCACGGGTTAATCACTAGACATAGCTGTCTTTTAACATGATCCTTCCCCACCCCTATCTCATGTCATATCTTAAAAAATATATTTTTTGGAAAAATCTTCCAGTAATAAATAACGAAGAATGATGAATTCTTTGTTATTTATTACTTATGAATTGAATAGAAATAAGCAAAGAATGATGTAGGTGTTGTTGCGGCTTCATATGGCCAAAATATCTGTAT
This sequence comes from Pholcus phalangioides, assembly GCF_987345545.1. NCBI lineage: Eukaryota > Metazoa > Arthropoda > Arachnida > Araneae > Pholcidae > Pholcus > Pholcus phalangioides. Next base: position 23,013,713 of record NW_028301605.1, read on the forward strand.
GGCGGTAGGCCTCATTTGTTGAGTTGGATGTTATGTGTAGAGTCAATTTATTTGAACAGTTATCTGCTGCTGTCATTAGCATAATATTGTACTCTTCTTCAATTCACCATTCTCATTTGTCAGAATTTTTTTGTCTTTTTTCAAAAATGCCCTCACTTAGGTGCTCAAAATACTTCAAGATTGTTAACTTGCATTAACAAAACATGTGCAAATGGATAGTTTAATCATTCCAAATTGCCAATTAGCTCCATAATTTTCATACAGAACGTAGAAGCAAAAGTCAACTGAAATCAAATTTATGACCTGCAACTTGGTTTTAAAAACAATGATTACCTAAACCAGGTACATATTTTGCAATACAATCGCATGCAACAAGCTGATCTAGTTTATGCAAGAGAATATTGGCTTTTAAAAGCACATATTAGGATGCAAAATTATGACCAATTTCCACTTTTAGAACAGAAAATACACAGAAAAGTAGTATATAAGAAAAGCAATTTGTTGTTTTATTTATATAAATTCACAAATTTTTGCTTTATTCATCTAAATTTGCAAATTTTGCATTTATCACATTTATTTTACAAATTTAATATTTATCACATTTATTTTGCAAATTTAATATTTATCTGATCTATTTTGTAAATACAAAATTTACGTATCTCTAATAATTACGTTATAGTAATAATAATAATTTAATAAATTTTATATTTTTCTCAGAGAACTCATTCAAACGTAGCATATATTCAAGACTGAAAGCATTAGAAGATCGAATTCTGTTTCTTGAAGGAGTGTCTCCGGATTATTTCTGTCCAAGGGTATGTAATAAAGAATAGGTCAGGTCACGTATAAATGAATTACCTATAATACACAAACATTTTTAGTGACAGTTTGATGTGATAAACTTCTTAGTAAGAAGGATAAACGCAAAACTGAGTCTAAACAAATTAAAATTTTCGTGACACAATTTCTTTCTTCATTATTCTGCATGAGTTTAATTTCTTAAAGAAATAAAACTCACGCTGTCAATGAGAAATTGAGCAAGAAACTACCATATGTACTTGTATATAACCGCTTCAGTCCCTGCGTTGCTTGTGTGCGTGTGTAGTCAACCTTTTGTGAAGTTTGTTTCTGTGTAATGTTTATTTGTATTGTGCTTCCATCTACCATCATTTTTTCTAATTATGCATGAAGTGTTATGATTGGATAGTATACCGTTGTAGGCTTGTTTCTCTCTGCTGCTGTAGGAGACACTAGATAGCACATCACTTCAAAAAAAGTCTTCCTGGCGAAATGAAATACTCACAGAGACCTCAAAACTAGTTCTAGATATAAACATTTTATATTAACTCATTCATACTTATCTGTCGGCAGAAACTAGTTTTAGGCAGTACCACACTTAAAAATGATCGTAAAATTCAAAGTTTGCTTCAGGACTGAGGAGTATATTGCTTGAGGACCTTGACGTTGAGAACCAATTGGGTTTTTCTCCTATGAGATATGAAACCCTTCCCTTGGAGGTGGATGAATATGATAGAGAAAGAACTTGAAAGAAAATCACTGGAGGATCATCCAAAATGTGATAGTAAATTTACAATGAAAATTTATCGTATGATCTGCAAAGATTTTCCTCTTCTCACTTTTTCTGCCCACAATTTTCAGCTTATACATGGGTATATACCAGGGCTTGACTGATTAAGGTCATTGTGGCAACTAAAAAATTGATATTTCCGCCTAAAAGCTTTTAGTGTAATTTTAAGTTAGAGTCGGAGAGGGGATAACGCAAAATTTTTGTCCTGTAAATTTTTCAGCTCATGCACCAAAACAAGGAGGGGTGAATAAGCTTCAGAAGTAGATTTTTTTTTTGTTATTTGATCTTTTCCTTTTAAAAAAATGCTTGGCTCCTAAAAAACTTGGATGCTACAGATTTTTTTTCTTTTGATTTGACGCTTGTATATACATTATATATATTTTTTATAATCCTCTATATCAGGGGGTCTTCAACCTTCCAGACACAGTGGGCGAAATTGAAACTTCCCATATGAAGCCCTCGGGCCACCAACTCGTAATTTAGTGACATCTTAATACAAGGGGCCAATGGGGCCCTGGGTCAGATAGGGTCTAAAATAATTGAAGATTTTTATTTATTCTATTAATTATCAATTTTGATTAATTCTGAATTTTTTCCCCTCTAATTCTGGAAAAGTTTTTTTTCAATTACTGATTAAATTCTGAGATTAATTTTACTCGGAAATCACTTTAAATGATTCTGAAATGAAACTTCTTTTAATAATAATGCAGCTATTCTTTTATTGATTATGAAATAATTTTTCTTATTGATTTATGTTTTTTTCTTTACTTATTTTTGAATTATTTCTCTTATTGATTTATAAGTTATTATTTTTTCACTAATTCTGGAATTATTTGTTCCAAAAATTTTGAAATTATTTCTTTCAGTAATTCTGAATTTTCATCAGTTCTGGAATTATTTCTTTTATTAATTCTAGAAAATTTCTTTCATTTATTCTAGAAAATTTCTTTCATTTATTCTAGAAAATTTCTTTCAATTTATCCTGCAATTATTTTTCTCATCAATTCCAAACTTATTTCTCTCATCGATTTCAAAATTATTTCTTTCATTAATTCTAGAATTCCAAACGTGACCTGAGGGCCACGCATTGAAAACCCCTGCTCTATATCATGATAAATTGAATTTTATATGATTTAGATGAGGTCTTTTTCTATTTCTTTTCCCTATAGAGTGACATGATTGGCGATGCTTATGAATGTGAAAATAAAGAAAAAGAGAAAGCCCTAATGGTGATTTTTTTTCTCTGTTGTTTATTTTATTTTTCTCAAATTACCCTCAGTATATACCATGCTTAAAATTGATTCTTGATTGTTGTTAAACAAATTATTATTGTTATAGATTTAAATAACCCACTGGTGCATACTGATTTTTTTGTGCCATTTGCGGTTTTCATGCTATGTATGTTTGATAAATGAATTATTTACATAAACTTCAGTTGTAATTGCTTTGTGTAGAGAAGACAATAACTAGTGGGTATAACAGGTAAATTGACATTCAGCTTCTCTTTTCTACACTGCTCGTATCACCACTGTCAAACAATCTGAGGGTGTTGCATTATCTATTGTAGTTTCAGTGTGATTAGAGCTCACAGAGAGGAAGGATAGCAAGTTTGATTTCCTGCCACACGGGAAATTATTATTTTTTTTCATTTAAAGTTTTTTTAATCTGCAAGGCCCATGAATATTTTAAGGCATTTTCAACAGTTGTAATGGGTAGAGTGGTCAATAACAATTGTACATTCAAGTGGTGGAATGCTTCACAGGGTTGGTAAAAAAACCGGTTTATATATGTTTTCCACCGTGTTCTGGCTATGAGGTCAAAGCATAAAAATTCTTGTTCAACAACAGATCAGAGTATGTCATGATGTGGATGCGCTCGCAATTCACCCTTATTAAACCAAACACGCCCCCACGTTAATATTCCTGAGGAACTTCTAACATATAGGGGATGCGCCGAAGCTTGCAATTCACCAAAGTTTGCAATTCGACCACTGTTCATAACATTTTGAGGTACCCCCCACAGCTAGAAGTTCCAAGGGTCAAGTGAACTGACGGCTGGCCAGGTGTCATTCATCCTGTTATTGTCAAAATAGTTCTTGAGCAGCTGTGTTGCTGGTATGGCAATGTGCATCTTGATAGAAGTTGTTCTATACACACATGATGCTGTTGAAGTGCCGAAATGATTTGGTTGCACAAAATAGATTATACTGCTGGCCAAGTACAGCATCATCTACTTGCACATTTTGCACTTTTTTTCTTTTCTTTTGCCAAAGAAATTTCCATTGCTTCAGGAGTATCCATGCAAATTTTCAAGTCATTCTGACCCGTACTTATTATAAGTTTAGGAATCAAAACGTCAATTATAATAACCCTGTTTATAGCTTATTATTTTTCATACATCTGTTACTACTATTATACAGTAGAACTCTGATTAAATGGGCCTAATAGTGAAAGTATATTAAAAAAAAACTATATTGAATAGTAAGACTGGGAGATATACAGGAGATGTGCTAATTCGTATGGGAAAGCAAATGAAAATGTCTGTGAGGTAATGTAACTACTATTACACTAGTCGTTGTCCTTTAGGGACAGCTGGTGTCTAATTGGATTATAGGACCACCTGCCCCTAGCATGATGGTGTCACTACTGTTGCTGCTTCTTTGTGAAGGGAAAAAGAAACCATGTGAGATAATATACCACTACATTTAGATGTGTGATGCAGTCCTTATTCACATGAATTTGCTAAAGATATAGAGCATTAGAATGTAGCCAAAGGTTAGCAAATGTGGTAAGAATGAGACATTTTGGCTAATAATGAACCAATATGATATTACAAGATTCATAGAATGACTGGTTATTTGTGGAGATGAAGATTACAAGGAAGAAAATTCATCACTGCCCCACGGGGACTCGAACCCCAGTAGACGAGTGGAGCACTCGTCCGGCAAGCGAGAGACCGGGGTTCGAGTCCCCGTGGGGGCAGTGATGAATTTTCTTCCTTGTAATCTTCATCTCTACAAATAACCAGTCATTCGATGATTCTTGTATTGATAAGTGGAGAGGACGTTTCTATATGCAATATGATATTTTTCAAGGAAAAAATATTTAGGCCACTTTTTTTTTATTTTTTGAAAAAAAACAGAACTGGTTTTTTTTAAAAACCACTTGGTTAAAACCAAAGTGGTTTAAATGAAACAACCCTGATGCTTCATAAAACTTTTGTGGAACAGTGAGACAGCCCTCATGTAAAGTCATGTTGGCATATAAAACTTGTCATATGCCAACTCACAGATTTTGTATTACAGCTGCAAAATTGTGTGGAAATTACAACCACCAGTTCAAGTCGGCGATCGACCTACTTTCTTTGTGGACAGGAAGCTGTGAAGTGAATGATGACTTTGTAGCGATACTATTGTATAGCAACCAATAGCCCAACAGATGGCGTTAGTCATCCATGATTGTTGCTGTGAATGCTGCGAGTGTATACTTATATATGTATATGTGTACTGCGAAGAGAGAGAGTCGAGATTTCGGAATGTCCGGATGTGTTCATACTCGACTGCGATGTAAATAGTTAAGTTTAACCAATATCAATTTTAATAGTAACAAATTTATATAATAAAGTATATTAAGTCAACATGTACAATATAGTGAATCCTTACACTATAACTTCCTTCTTCTTGTCGTTGTTTTGTAACTTTCCTTTTTACATTTGTTTTCTACTTACAAATATTGAGTACTTATCGTGCGTATACTTTATTTCATTGAAATAGAGGTTTTGCAGTTACTAACTTACATTTATTCTTCAGATCCCATTAACTATCCTGCTATGCCAACTTGTCCCGCATGTGTGGTAAGTTGGCATAGTTGGAACAATTTTCATTGAATTGAGCGTACAATTTTAAGTGATATTTTCATCATTAATTTGCAGCCAAGTAGTACCGTCATCCACAGCATTGGTCACACTTGCTGTAAGTATTACGGGGAAAAAATGAAAACTAAAAACTATGTCAATTAGCCCTGGTCTTCCCTACATACATATTTATATTTTGATGCTATGTATGATTTCCTTGCATATCTGTAGTGTCATGGGTCCAAGTACCTAAACTGATATTGATTTTGGTTATTATTGTGATATTTTCAGAGCTGCAGTATGGCAGAGTTGCAGTTACAGACCCAACAGCTCAAAGAATTGATTTTAAGGAAAAGAAAGAGAACATCTGAGACACTTGTGAAAACAAAATGAGTGTTTTGCCATGTTGTTAGTGGTTTTTTTTATTCAGGTGCCATAGTATTCCTATTTTCAAATTAACATTCATTGTATTTTATATTTGTAAATAAATAAATTTGTACTTGTGAATCATTTGTATTTGATAATAATGTGAAGAAATGACAAAAGATAGGTCTATAAGGCATATTTAGTCTATTCGTGGATACAAATCTGCTAAAACGGAAATAATTTTTGTCCAAGTGCAAGTTTTTGTTCTTTGGATGGAAGGGAAGTTATGTTGTTCTGATTCCCCCTTTTGTTAGGCAAACTCTTTCACTTCTTGCACAAATGATGAATTCTTCTCTATCTGAACTGGTTATGGGGGTCGGGCTTGAAAGGAAGCGGATTTGCTATTCAAAATTTAGTAAAAGCTTGTTTAGCATTTCATTTATTATGGAAATGGTGACTTTTGTTAGAAAACACACCTATTTCTTGGTAAAAGATTGATAATTTTGGGAGAGAATAATATGCGAGGGAAACTGAATAATTGTTTACAAATTAGCAATACCCTGTTTTGTCTACTGCAGAGATTTTCATTGAGTGTAGAGATACAAATACAAAATACAACGCCACAAGCAAATTGCCCAACGAGGTGGCTGACTTAAGAACATCATGGATCCCCGAGCCCCTACCTACTACTGCTACACCACACATGCACCCCCCCTGCGGAACCCCCCAACGAATCGGTAAATGCGGGAATGTGCGTGTACGTGTAGTGCAACCTGACGTATAGTTTGTTTCTGTGTAATGCTTGTTATGTGTAGTGCTGTCATCTGCCCCCAGTTTTACGAACTATGAGTGAAGTGTTATGGTTGAATGATTTACCGTTGTAGGACTGTTGCTCTCTGTGGCGAGACTTTTTAACGGGGAGATGGGCTCGCATTTGCGCCTTGAAGTTGGGAACCACAGAAAACCAACTTCAGCCGACCACCACTGTGGGGTTCGAACCCGGATCTTCGCATCACGAGTCCGGCACTATAACCACTCGACCACCACAGCGGCTACCAGCCGCTTGATTGGCTACCAGCAACAAAGAACACATATTGAATTTGAACATGAAAGTGGAGTTCGAAGTTTCCAAGTTGCTATTAGGAGGTATAAAAAAGCAAAATTTAAATATTAGATATGCAGAAACTTTTTTTCACGAACATTGGTTGTTGATCCCATTATCACTGATTTTTTAAAAGGTATGCAATTTCTTAATTTTTATTTTAAATGCAGGGAAACCTTGCTACAACGATATCCTTTACTTCGATAAATCTCTCTATAACGGCATTTTTAGGAGATTTTTGAAATCTCTATAAAACAAAATTTTTTTATACTTAGCCGAAAATCATTTTGAATTTTAATTTTAACTTCGTCACTTGTTTTCCTTCTTCTGAAGGCATCTGATAACATCAGTATTTTGCTCTAAAAAATCACAGAAAGCTAAAGGAAGTTATTAGTATTGGTACTTTCTGTGTGTAAGACATGAAAGTGCAATGAGGTAAACTTCTGTACAGGGGCAAAGCATCGACGTGAATTTGTATAATAAAATAATAAATTACAATTTTTTGTACATACATAAAAGTGTATTTTTTGATGGTATTATCAATGTCGATGTAGAAAAGATGACAACAACAGCGTAAATTTGATCACGCGTGAGGATAATTTTGCTTCTCAATGTAATGATAATCCCTCTACAACGATATTTTTCTTGATCCGCACAATATCGTTGTATCGAAGTTTCACTGTATTAAGAAATTTCATTTTTGACAAAAGTAATTGTTCATTCTATTGCTATTCAGGAGAATGTTTTATATGAAAGTTTAACTCTTAGCGCATTAAATATGAAATTTCAAGTGTGTAGTTATTTCAAACAGCAAACATGAAAAAAATGCAGAATAATATAATATATGCCGGTCTTTTTGTTTAACACTCATTAGTTTATAGAAGTTCGAATGATCTTGAAATTCAAGTTTCTCAAATGAGAAATATCGCTGCATATATTTTTATGTGCACCTCTATAAAACGGAAACCTGTCTAAAACGGAAAATAATTTCAGTCTCTTGACCTTCCGTTTTATATAGGTTTCATTGTATAAAACTAACGGCCGTATTATTCGCCACACAGTTTAAACTACAATCGCAGGCGAAAGGATTGAAGATCGAAACGGATTGGTTAAATTTAGAATTTTAACCAATCCGTGTCGATCGCTAGTCTTTTAACCTGCGATTGTAGTTTAAACTGTTGGTGAATACGGCCGTTTAGCCTATCAAAACGGTTATTCGTCGGCCAAGAATCAAACTCGGCTCGCTCGCTCGCGAGCATTCTACCACTGAGCATTGTGAGGAAAAGAAATGATCGGGCTCAGAATTAGCGATTTCTATGCCCACATCCAATCAGTATGCGGTATTTGGGAGCCAATCAGGAAGATTCTACGCCAAAATAAATAAGAAACGAAATAGGATGCAGTGTTTCAAAATGTGGCAAACTTTCTACGTAGTCAGAATGATGTTTATGGCAAACAGTGAAGCCATCTCTAGGAGGTGCTGCTTCAATATACACACACCACACACATGACCCCCCCTTTATCATTGCCGACATTGCTATTCGCCATGTTCGGGACTTGTACCGGCTTCACACAACACATTCCGGTATGTCCAACACAGCGGCTGGCCAATCAACTGTATACATCCCGATTAGCAAAGAGTAAAGCAGGACAATCCGAAGTACCGTAGGAGCTACCTGTATAAGAAGTATTCCGTAGGCTTCTCAGAAATGCATCGGCCACCTAAAATCCCGAACGGCCATGGCGTCACGCATAAGCTGCAGCTGTTCCTAATTCAACCAAGGTCGTTGGTAATGAACGATGTGTATATGCCGTATAACGAACATGCTCAGTAGGATTATTGAGCTCCTATTGAATGCTATTGGGCACGTATGTGTCACTGTCATGGCCCCCACATGGGGGGGGGGGGGGGCTGACAGGGCTCCAGCCCTGGGGCCCGGGAGTCAGGGGGCCCGTGGAAAGATCTTTCGATTTTTTTCCCTTTGATATATATATATATGCCCCATAGGAAAATAGACAGGACTCTTTAATATCAATCACATCAATTTGTACTCGTATGGACGGATATCTTGAACTACGTACCTTAAATCTCATTGAAATTTTTTTTAACTATACACATGTACAAGTAAACAAAAAAAACGAAAAGAAAACCCCGGAAACGAAGAAAAGAACATTGTACAAGGCCCCCCCCCCGGCTCTCATGGCAGTCGTTCTCCTAGGAAGGAAGAAAAGTGTCCTCAGGGCTATAGCCACTAGAATAAGGGAGGCCACTAGAATAATCCTTATCTAGTCGTCGAGCGTGTGTAGGGACCTACAGGGCTACCGCGCGACCCCTGCTGTTCCAGTTCGTAGAAGGCCATAATGTCTCGATAGAATGGAAATTGGAGTAAACAGACGTCGTATTCCATAGTGAAATTGCCTCTGGGTGCCGATAAAGCACATGAACCCCCCTCCCCCCCAACATCCTGGAACAGGGGCCCGTGGACTGCGCTCTTCAGCGGACCCCCTCTACAGTGAATTAATATTGTGGAAAAAAGACAAAAAATGAGAAGAATGGTCCAGGCCCCACTCTCGTGGGTGGGTTACGATACTGAGACAGCTTTACTGCAAGCTTTTGTATACAGTGGATCCCGCATTATTTTTTCCTTCTTGGGTCCTGCGACTCTCTGGTGCCAACTTTTATTACTGATACTCATCGAGATTTCTCGTTTAAAGCGTTTTCCCGCAAAAAGTATTGTACGAAATAGCTGTAATGACGTGTGTACGTGATTTCGCTCACGGCCCCTCTAGTAACCCCCTCCCTCTCCCAGTCCGAACAAATCAAGGGGTTTTTTTCCTTGCTTCTGAAAAAAAAAGGCTACATTCCGCATCGGCCTTTTTTATTCCCTGTACTGTCTTGAGGACACATCTCCCCTCAAAACTTCTATTCACGGACGATATTGTTGAACAGAAAAATATTTACGGTTCGCGTCTGCAAAAATCCAGTTGTTCGAAATCTTTTAGTAAAATAGTTGAACGAGTTTGCGTACATAAAGGATTAATTTTTTTTCCCACGTGGATGAATCCTACGGTTCTAGCCCAAAAGAACGGTAAGCAAAACTAAAAATTTGAATTTTTGTTAAATTTTTATTTTGAGCATTATGAGTTAACTGTAATGAATCTATGTCAGAAGAGTTTGGCCCTGCATCGAGGCTAGTTGCGATGTTTGTTGAATTGTGTTTCATAAAGTTTAAAAACGATTATTTTTAATAGGGCATATCTACAAATTACAGAGTAACCTCATTCATATGTCACTCAGTTATACAACTTTCATGTTTATACGACGTTTAACTTGGGGAAGCAATTGGTAACAATACATTTTAATGTTAAAATATTTCATTCATTTATTTAACGTAAAACCTCAATTATTCGACGTTTTCACTTCGACTAAAACTCGGAAACTTTTGAAAAAAGAAAAACGTAATTTATATCCATCAAATGCGCACAAAATTTTTGTATGCAGTGAAAAAGCGTTGCTGCAACAGTTCTAGCATATTGTCACCGCAAAAGACATAAATTTTAGGGTGATTGCTGACGTATACGAAAATTGCCAGTGAGATGGCTGATGATCATTTAGAGTGGACTTAGATGATTTGTTTATTGCCTCTTTCTGAGAATACGCAGATGTGGAGAGTCCCGAAGAAATGGGTTTCAATTGTTTTGACGGCCATATGACCTTTCAGAATTTTTTCCCTCCCTATGTTTTCAACGTTATCCAGAGAGGGTGAGAAAGTCTACTGTAAGCATTTGGGGGGTACAGGTCTGCCGAAAATAGGTACACATGCACAGCAAGTTCTTTCGATCATTTCCTGTAGAACTTTCTTTCGATGTGGTGCTTTGCTTGCTGACAGGGCCGTCTTAAGAGCATCATGGGCCTCCGGGCCAATCGATTTTTCAGAGGCCCAACCTAGAGAATTCTCGAAAATTTCAATTACTTCCCATTTTACTGAGGCCCCCCCCCTCTTCTCTTGAGGCCCCCGGGCCGTGCTCGGGTGGGTCCATGCGTTCAGACGGCACTGCTTGCTAACTGTGTCAAATTCGTCGTTCGTAATGTCGGAAAAACAAAAAAACGCTCTCTCTAAAAAAACTGGAAATTTTGGAAGAATTCAACAAGAATTTTAAATTGATAACGAAAGTTCATCTTGCAAACAGGCCCGTCATTTAGGGGCTTTAGGGTCATTAGGGCCCTGGCTTTTGAAAATACACTAAAAATGGTATATATATACATACATTGAGTACCCTTGTTTTCCCCTATAGTTAAAACGTTTTATAAAACGTTTTGACTCGGCCTCTTGAACGTCGTATAAACGACTGTAACAGAATTGTAAAGTTGCTCAGTTGAATAGATGAAGTGAACATAAATATTTGAATTATTTCAGTTCACACACACAATTTTTCAGGCCGGTGCTTCAACCAAGGCCAATGAAAATAGTTTTCAGTATTATTACTCTAACTTTTTAATTCACTAAATTTATTTATTCTTTTTGCACGCCTGTAGTGAATCGCCTGGCATAACGGAATCGCTTCGTTTTATCAAAAAAATCATTGCATGGAATAACTTCCCGTTAGAGCAGGGCGTCTCAAACTTTTTCCACCTGAGGCGCCCTTTTCCCCTATTCAATGCTTATCCGCGAGCTCCACCGGCTCTCCAGACCTGTTTAACAAAGAATATTTTCGAAAACCTCACACCATGACAAAGGTTGGAGGCGCACAGTTTGAGAACTCATGCGTTATAGGAATAATCTTTGATGTTCTAAATTGAAGTTAAACGTTTGGATAGAAATTTTGTTTTGTGTAAAACACGTTTCAAACTGGTTCGTCATGTATAAAGATTCTACAGTAGTTTCATTTGGTGTAGTATGAGTATACTTGCTTGCTTGGTGAACAACGAAACTATAGAGATGCGGTGGATATCTTATCTGAGAGAAACTAAGGATAAATTTGATACTGTGCATATATATCTATATATAATTGATTTTCTGTCTGTGTGTATGTTCTATATACAAATCCACAATTTTAAATCGATCGTCGCCAAAATTTGGATATATACCAAACAAGGCCCGGATTGAACGATAGGCTACTTCAAAAGTTCGTCAGAGAAGGGCAGATACCCGAAATGGACGAAAAATCGTCGGCAACAATGGTTTCTGGGCCTCAATAATCACTTTCGAAATGTTTACTTTGATTACCGTGGTTCCCTAGTAATGCGTTGTACACGTGCCTTTACAATGGCTTGTCACTTCTTTAATCCTGCCAGTATTATATATTTATTCCTTTGTAATGGTTTGTCACTTTTCCAATCCTCCCAATAAATGAAGAAAACACGGGCAGCGCCGGGTATTGTAGCTGTTATTGCTAATATTATGCATGATAAAATTGCAGTGAAATCTCGATATAACGATATTCTGTGGACGAAGAAAAATACCATAATAGAGGTATTATCGTTAATCGAGAGACTTTGACATTGAACACTAGCCATCAGGGCCGCAACTAAATGCTTGATCAGCTGAGGTAAGCACATATTTTGACATTCCCCCCCCCCCATCTAATTTTGAAGAAGAGGCTATGAAAGGTGAATTTTGCGCACTCTGCTAGTCCTGGGCAAGATACCTGCTTGTCCCCCCCCCCCCCCCCCCCCCAGTTGCGGCCCTGCCGACCATGGATCGCGATCACCATTGGCGTATACAAAGAAGGTTTAGGGTTCTAACCCCCCCCCCCCCCCAGAGCCGAGATTATAGGGAAAATTAATATAAAATTATTGCAGGAAAAAAGAACGTAACCCCCCACCCTCGTGAAAATGGCAATACGCCTATGGCAATCACAAGTTTCTATGAGAAAACCATATCGCCTAACCAATTCGTTCTTTTAACTGGCCCATAGGGGAGCTCTATTATAATTAAAATTAGTAAGTAACTAAGTAAACTAAGTTAAATTAAGTTAATTAATTACTAAGTAAGTTACTAAGTAAAATTATATACAAATCACATGATCATATCTCGAAATGTGATAATATTTATCACACACACACACACAATTATATTTTATTCTTTAGTTTAAATAGACAGTGAAACCTTGATATAACAATATTCTACGGACCAAAAAAAAAATATTGTGGTAGAGAGATTAAAGAGGTAACATTATCCTCACGAGTGATCAAATTTATGCTATTGTCATTTTTTCTATATGGGCATTGTTAATATTATCGAAAAATACGCTTTTATGTATTTATTCGTTACAAAAAATTGTAATTGATTAGTTTATTTATAAAATTCACTTAGATGTGTATTGTCCCTGTACAGAAGCTTACCGCATAGTGCTTTTGTGTGTCGTACATATATTGCAGCAATACAAATAACGTTAGCTTTCGGTGATCATTTAGTGAAAAATATTGTGGTAGCGATTTAAAAATTCTCCTAAGAATATCGGGTTATAGAGGCGTTTATCATAGTAGATGATGTCTTTGTACTGAGAGTTTAACATTAAGCCAGGCAATTCCAAACAAGATTTGAAAAAAAATATCATTGTAGATGTATTTATTATCGATTATCGTTGTAGCGATGTTTTGCTGCATATACAAATACCGTATCGTATGCAGGATTTCTCATGGGGGGGGGGGGGAGAAGGGCATTCAACATTTTTTTCTTCCCGAAAGGGGTTTCTTTTTTTTTTACTGAAAAAATACACCATAATCATTTCTCAAGGTTTGCACAAAATTTTTCGGAGGGGGGGGGGGTAGGGGGCCCGCGAAAAATCCTGGCCTGGGGGCCCGGCACTAGCATGTGGGGGCCATGGTCACTGTTGTTGTTGAAAAAAATTCAAAATATCAAATTAGACTTCATTACAACACTGTAGAGAAAGAGGTTTACACACGTCATCCAACTCCAATGACCCTGCCTAAATTACAGAACAGCTACAGCAAATGCCTGGCACATTTATTTCCTCATGCCTGTTTATGCCTCGTCTTGTAGGAGCCGTTATGAAGAAGACGCTAGTAAAAATATTTTTAGGAGCAAAAACAGTCGTTGTTTGATCGCTTTTTCGATTCTTAACCAAATTACTCAGTTCATGCACTCTTGCAGAAATTTCTAATTCTAGATATTAGAAAATTGCATTTGAGGCAATAAAGTGCATTTTTTCGGCAATAAATTTCATTTTTTAACCAAATTTAGCGATACCCCCGTATTTATCGCGTCCTGTAGGATCGCAATGCCTGACATTTTCCACGATGATGTATGTTGGACCAAGTATGAAGGTATAACTTTTATTTGAACCCAATATGGGAAAGAAACGTTGGCTCTGTCACAAGAAGCAACGTAAGCAACGGCCACCAGGGTGGATGTACCCGGTATCTCCGACAAAAAACAGGCGTGCCTGCGAAACATCGGTACCACCGTCGCGGTCCACCACATCGTTCTTCGGAACATATATTGAGAAACACTGGAATAGGTCATCGCTTGTCATTGCATTTTAATTTCCGTGCCCTAAGGTGAAACATCACTTCTCACCAACAAGATTTCTCCCAGATTTTACAATTTGCTGCAAAACATTCCACTGAAAACGAAGTTGTCATCTCCCATCTACAGTTGAGTGACAGACAGAGCAGCGTTACATACGGGATTTTCGCCGGAAGAGAAAGCACTCGAAATAAATAGAAGAAACACAATAGCATTGCAAAAGGAAAAAAGTAACTGGAGAAGGACAAACGTTGTCTCTTTCTCGGGATTTTATTTGAAATCCTGGAGGGGGAAAAAGAATCTCTTCTATGCAAATAATAAATAAATATAAAAACAACTTCTAGAAGCTCATTGTGCGGAAATAGTAAAAATATACCGAGATAGAAGGGAAAACACTCGTGGTACATACATATGGTGCTGCCGCTCCACTTGGCATTCTGTTGTGACCTGAAGCTATTTCGTCCCGACAACCACTTCAGAGTACTTCCCTTAATAACTTTCCGGGCTCCTTGAAGAGACGGAAGATTCCCCAAGTCCTGAGAATTTGAGGAGCTCTCCTCTGACTCGGCTCAACGAATCAATGGTATCCGTACAGTTGCCTCTTTCTCTATCTCTGTATTTGTTCCAATAAAAGACTGTGCCGCGTAAAGAGACAGGACCGGAAAAAAAATTTGTTCTTCTCTCATCTTTCCGGCTAATTGCCAATTAATTAATTTAATTACACTAGTGTGATATCGCTCGTAGTTCATCACGGGAAAAATTTTTCTGATACAACTGGTTAGTTATATTTTTTCTCGATAGGAGGACTCTTGTTGGATAATGAAACAGTGCACTAGGATCAGGTATGAATATCAAAAGTCATGAAGTGACCCTTGAATTAGGAATACCTACATTTTTTTTAAAGTGGGAGAACCAACTCTATCCTTGTGGTGCTGCTGATATCGGATTAATAAAAAATCAACTGTAGCTGTGCATGATTCAGGCAGGATCGTTGTTGTTGACTAGTGTACAGCAGTGGTTCTCAAATTTTCCTCCACAGTGGTTCACTCGCCCTAGCGATCATTTTCTCGCAACTGCTTTACCTTCATCATCATTTAATACTTGTTCTTTTTCCTGGCCATCATTTAGTAGTAGTCTCGCTTACCAAAAATTCATTAGCTGTCGTACTTAGCCATCGTTTACAAGCTGCCTTACTTAACCAACCAGCATTTAACAGCTACCTTTACTTGGCCATCGTTTACCTATAGGCTTATTTAGACATCGTATATCAATAGCCTTGCTTAGACACCGTATATCAATAGCCTCATCTGGCCATCGTTTACCAGCTGTCTAACGTGCTATCTCCTTTGGCCATCGTTTTCGAATTGCCGTACTTCAGCTGCCTTACTTAGACATCGTTTACAAGTTGCTTCATTTAACCAAAAATCGTTCACAAATGGCTTTAGCCCGAAAACGTTCTCTCACCTTTACGGCTAATTTCCAATCGATTAATTAATTTGATTACACGAGTGTATTATCGCACGTATTTCAGCCCGGGAAAAGTTTTCAGAAACAAATGATTAGCCATATTTTTTCTCGATAGGACTCTAGTTAGATAATGAAACAACGCACAGAATGTTATCAAATATGATTATCAAAAAGGCGGAATACGACTCTTTTTGAGAAACACTGCTGCGCCACGACATTTTTTTTCAAATCTTGTTTGGAATCGCCTATAGCAGCGTTTCTCAACCTGTGGTCCGCTGACCATAGGTGGTCCGTGACGATAACATAGGTAGTTCGCAAGCAGACTTGATAAAATTATTCACCAGTTGTTGATATTAGTAATATCCAATAAAATTATACAGGTTGGGCAAAAAGTCCGTAGAAGTTTTAGCAATGAATAAAAACCGGTTTGCATGGTTAGCATCGCTAGGCCACGGGAATATTTTTAAGGCGGAGAAAAAATAACAAAAACAGCCGATAGGTGGCGCTGGTACGAGTGACTTCGGTGGAAGTATGCAAATGAGACGGTTATAAGAACTTACGCTCCTAATCCACAATCAGTTGCCCGTTGTAAACCGTGTATGTGGACCTGCTGCACTCTGCCGTTGCTGGATTTGTGACTCGCCTGCAATGTGTTATTCCCCCTGGGGTGGTGGTCATGTGGAACACATATTGCTGTAATAAACGATTTGGAGGCATTCTCTTCGTTATTTGCGTGTCTTTTCTTTGAATTATGTACGTCAGCGCACCTATCGGCTGTTTTTTGAGTTTTTTTCCCCCTGTCTTAAAAAATTCCTGTGGGTGCTCTGAAGCTTTGTAAGAGTCTTGAGTAAGTCTTTGTAATAGTCTTGAGTAAGTCTTTGTAATAGTCTTGAGTAAGTCTTTGTAATAGTCTTGTGTAAGTCTTTGTAATAGTCTTGAGTAAATCTTTTAAGAGTCTTGAGTAAATCTTTTAAGAGTTTTAAGTAAGTCTTTGTAAGAGTCTTGAGTAAGTCTTTGTAAGAGAGTCTTGAGTAAGAATCTTTGTAAGAGTCCTGATTAAGTCTTTGTAAGAGTCCTGATTAAGTCTTTGTAAGAGTCCTGATTAAGTCTTTGTAAGAGTCCTGATTAAGTCTTTGTAAGAGTCCTGATTAAGTCTTTGTAAGAGTCCTGATTAAGTCTTTGTAAGAGTGTTTGTGAGAGCCTTGAGTAACCGTCTTTGTAAGAGTGTTTGTGAAAGCCTTGAGTAACCGTTTTTGTAAGAGGCATCGATTTCTGAATTAATTTCGGCTATCTGAGGGCGCTCGAGCACCCACAACAACCCCTGCTCCAATGCCATTGACTGATCGCACAGCAGTCTATTTTCTTATCACTTATTACACTGGTAAGTTATCGAGATAGAGCTCGACATAATGCACTAGTTTCAATTTCTCTCGGAAAATAAATGGGTAGAATCATTCTGTTTATAAATATAGTCCACGTCGTAAAACAAAATCAATGTAACATGCTTTTTGACTCATGCAAAATGGAGAACCATCGAAAGAATAATAATAGCGATTCATCCATGTTGAAGAAATAGCGAAAAAGGAGAAGTTCGGAAAAGCAGATACAGATGTAACATGTAAAGATTCCAACATGTTCCATTTATAACTGACTCGAGAAACATGGCTCGATCCCAAAACTGAACATAATCATGTTTTTCTTTTATTTATTTACTTTTCCCATAATGCATGTTACTCTCCGGGGAAAAAAGTTGATCGTTTCCGATTCTTTTTTTCCATGATTCGCATTTCAAGTCTCGTGAAATCTCGCATTTATCTATTCCGTCGAGATACGGGGAAATCTTTATAAGTAAAGATTTTGTGCCATCAGTACAATGAGAGCCTTTGCATAAGTTTGCCGTGTATTGGTCGGAAATACAGTTTAATAACTCAAAAAATATATCCACTTAGGTGGTTTGCCCACTTTTCTAGTAAATAAAAAATTGGTTGATTAGTTTGCCTACATATTTAATATCAAAAATTATAGTTTTTTACATTTAAATTTCGGTTGAGAAAGACGATTTTTACGCATGTTGTGCAAACAACACATGATTGATAAGAATACTAATATCCACTTAGGAAGTTTCATTTTAACTATCTTTGAAGACTTTAGATGAAAAATTATCATTTAGTTAAGGGGTTTTATCCACTAAACAAGGCATCCAATTTTTCTCGCATTAATGTGTGGAATTGAGATGGGACTAGAAAACATTATCCGCTAGACTGGTATCCACTTATAGAGGATCGAATTCACTTTACCTACCGTACACGACCGCGACCTATAGCCTTGGAGATAATTTACTAGCGTTTTACCTCTGAAAGCTAAAGGAAGTTTCGTATCGTCGAATATACTGTAACTGTGTATTTTTACAGGATCAATGCTGGGGTGTACAATATCCTAATCCTAACCAGATCATGGCCCACCGCTCTGTCTCGAAGAAGAGATTTTAGCAGTTGGTCGAAGAAGACCTGGAAAATGTGCGTGTATGTGTTGTGAACCTAACGTGAAGTTTTGTCGCTTGTTATAGTGTATGTGTGTGTGCTGCCATCTGCCATCAAATTTTCACACTATGAATGAAGTGTAATGATTGAATAATTTTATCGCAGTAGGCTTGTTGCTCTCTGTGGTGAGACTTTTTTAACGGGAAGATCGTCTCGCATTCGCTCCTCGAAGTTAAGAACCACAGACAACCAACTTCAGCCGAAAACCACTGTGGTGACGGTGGGGTTCGAACACGGGTCCTCGTGATGCGTCCTAGCTTCCAAATTAAAAGTTAGAAACTGACATGTGTTGAACATTTTCACTGAAATGGCAGCAGAATAATTCAGAACTGCTGTTGATAAATCTTTTTATCAGTAACTAATATCGAACTTAAGTGGGAAAATCCGTTTACCTTTTCTCCAAAAAATTTAAAAACGGAATCGGCGAACGTCCCGAAGTGGGACATTTCTTTGAAATATGGAGGAAACATATTCCGGAACGTCCCGTAAGACCGGACTGATATCAAGATTTATCGACGGCAGTTCTGAATTATTCTTCTACTATTTCAGTGAAAATGCTCGACAAATGAAAGTTTCTAACTTTTAATTAGGAAACTAGGACGCATCGCGAGGACCTGGGTTCAAACCCCACCATCACCATAGTGGTTTTCGGCAGAAGTTGGTTGTCTGTGGTTCTTAACTTCGAGGAGCGAATGCGAGACGATGTTCCCGTTAATAAAGTCTCACCAAAAAGAGCAACAAGCCTACAACGATACAAATATTCAATCATTGCACTTCATTAATAGTGTGAAAAAATTGATGGCAGATGGCAACACACACACACTCGTCCTGAGCATTCAGGTTTGAACCCCGTTGATGGCACAGTGGTGGTCGGCTGAAGTTGGTTTCCTACGGTCCGAATTAGACTATTTCGCGAGACTATTTCGAATTAGACTATAGAAACGAGTTACATAATCACGCTACGCGTTTGTGTTTTCCTAGCGAGGCGCGTCAGATCAGGGCGGCTATATAAAGTACATGGCTTTGGCATCAGCTTCTCTGTCGTCTGCATGCTCCGGTTTGAAGGGAAGGGAAAGAAAACACGCAAGAGTGAAAAGAATATCGGCAAAACCGCGGCGCACGACGCGTTTGACTCTTCCAGAAGCATTCCGCCAATCACGCCCGACGTAAAGCGCTGTCGTGAGGCGTATCGCGCTCTGTAGGAAAACCGTCATGCTGCTTTTCTTACTGGTGAGTGGATGGCGTGTCGCGCTGGGCGAATCACGTTGCGCGCGGCACAGGAAACCTGCTCCTACGGAAAACCCGGCTTAAAGGCTGTCTTGGTTCAAATCGGTTCTCTCTGTACGCCAAGGTATTCTTCACGCTTCAGTGAACTCCGTCAGTCTTCACGCTTGAGTGAGCTTCGCTTTTTGTGTTGGCCTTTGTTAAAAGATGTTCTTGAAAATTGTTGCTATAAATTTTGAAAGTAAATTAAATTTTTCAATTTAAAAAAAATTTGAATTTTTATTAAATTTAATATTTTGAACTAAAATATTTGATACAGAAAAAAATTCGAACGGAGTAGTGATGATCATTTAGCAATAAAGGGAGTAAAATTACTTTAAATTAATAATTTAATACAAAAGAAGTATTATTAATATAATAATAATAATTTATTACTACCGTAAATTACACTGCTGGCCACCGTAAATGCAACACCCTGAAGGAAGCATGCAAATAATATGAAATTTACAACATGCATTAGCGGAGGTGAGATATGCAAATGATTAGAATTTCATCGCAGACGCACATCACGCGCGCCTGTGGCGCCACTTCAAAGCGCTATTTAAGGCTTGGAGATTTCGACGATTTGAAGTACGGCAATTGTGTTTTTCTTGTGGTTTTATCAAAAAAACGATCAATTATGCCTCGTAGAAAACAGCGATCATCTTTTGATCAAGTATCCGAGTTCGACAGAGGAAGGATAGTGGCCTACCGAGATTGTGGATTATCTTTCAGGGAAATCGGTAGTCGTGTTGGACGAAACCAAACAACTGTAATGCGGATATGTGATAGTTGGATGCAGGAGGGTACGACGGACCGACGTGTTCGATCGCATCCACCTCAGTGCCCCACTTCACGTGATGACAGTCGTATTGTGCGTATGGCAGTGACGGATCGCTCAGCCACATCACGAACCATAGCACAGCACATTCAGTCTGTATCGCATCATCCAGTGTCTGCGCGTACCATTCGACGCCGTTTACAGCAGAGTGGTCTGTCCGCAAGACGTCCATTGCTTCGTCTACCCTTGACGCAGAACCACAGACGTCTCCGCCGCCAATGGTGCGATGAAAGAAGGATGTGGACGGCACAATGGAATGAAATTGTCTTTACTGACGAGTCACGCTTCTGTCTGCAACACCACGATGGTCGGATTCGAGTCTGGAGACAACGTAGAGAGAGGATGCTGAACAGCTGCGTTATGCACCGCCACACTGGTCCTGCACCGGGTATTATGGTATGGGGCGGTATTGGATATCACTCTCGCACTCCTCTAGTACGCATTGCTGGTACTTTAAAAAGCCAGCGCTACATCTCCGAGGTGTTGGAGCCAGTTGTCCTTCCTTACCTTCAGGGCTTGCCCACAGCCATATTTCAACAGGATAATGCGTGACCACACGTGGCACGCATTGTCCAAAGGTTCTTCGTCAATCGCCAGATTGAATTGCTTCCCTGGCCAGCTCGCTCTCCGGATCTTTCGCCGATAGAAAACATGTGGTCCATGGTTGCTCAACGATTGACCCAGATTACATCCCCAGCTGCCATACCAGATCAACTTTGGCAACGCGTGGAAGCTGCTTGGTCTGCTGTACCCCAAGAACACATCCAAAGTCTCTTTGAATCAATGCCGAGGCGTGTGGCAGCGGTGATCTCCAACAATGGCGGCTACTCTGGCTACTGATTTTGGCAGGAACCACACTTCACAGAAGTCTATAAATTTAATCATTTGATGCTTGGTCAACATGTTATCTACAAAATAAATATTGTTGCGATATCTCTTGTCTTTCTTGGTGTTGCAATTTGGGTGGCCAGCAGTGTATATGGCATTTTCTTCGGTTTAATTTCTATACCGCAGCAAGAGCAATATACCTGCAATCTATATACCATCTATACCTGCTAGCAATTAGCCATTCTTCTTCTGTTTACCTTCTTTTATAGCCATATATCATCGTCTTTTTTACTTTCTCGACAGAAGCTACTCATATGGGCTTTTTAAATAGGTGACAAATGCAGTAGTGACAAATAAAAAGATTGAGCATGCCTGCCTGTCAAGTTTGCAGTTACGTCTATAGCCACCTTAAGGGCATGGCTGACAGGGATCCAGCCCTGGGGCCCTGGATGATGCTAATCATTTTTTTACAACTATAAATTCATTTTAGAGTGACCCGTCGAAGATTCCAATCTGAGAGCCCGACTGCAAGATGTGGGGGCCATGCTTAAGGGCATCGGAAGAATAGTCCTCTCATGCTACAGCAGGGATCTCTCACCGGCTGTCCATTCTGAATTTACAGTGTGGAAGAAAAAAGAAAATTATAAGAATTCTCCTATAGGCTGGATTTTGTCAGCTCATCTTTCGTCTTCAGCTCGTCTGCCACTACGAAGGTTACCATCAAGGTCCATGGGTTCGAATCCGGGCATGGAACATTCGAAGCAAGTTCTTTACGTACCGAGCTTAGGGCGACCACCGATGTGATGGAGCCTTCATTTCCCACCCAACTCCACTGGTTGGAAATTACCGTATGGCGATATATGACCGGAGTTGGTGTGCGGTGTAGTAGCCCATCCTTCTGGGGGCCATGGGCGAAAATGTTTTCTTGATGCATGGAACTGCTTATTAAAAAAAGGCTGGAGTTTTCGATCCCTTCTGCGGAATAAAAAATATATTTTTTGTATTAAAACAATCTGCCGTAATGTAAGTGCTCGAGTAGCCGGGCCATCTTAAGAGCATCACGGGCGGGAAAGCCCATGATGCTCTGGGCCAGGTGATTTTTCTGAGGCCCTTCCACGTAAATTCTGGAAAATTTCAACCAGATCTTATTTTTGTGAATCTAATGCGACAATGCCTTAAGACGACACTGTCGAACAGCCGGTGTTCACGCAACAAAAACACTGCGATGACGACGTTATCGATAGCACTGCCATGGCGCTTTTAGTGAAATTTCTAGGAGGCCGAAATAGCGCTAAAGACGCCAAACGGGAAAGCGCCGTTGCTAATGCGCTATTCTCGATGGGCAGTGGCAGTTGCTTTAGGGGCCGTTCAAGTATTACGTCATCATCGATGGGATGGGGGGGGGATTTCCGATTTGCTGCCTTTAGATGACAATGGGGGAAGGGGGGGGGGTTTGGATAATGATTACGTCATCAACCACCCTTTATGGAAAGTATGAGTTAGGATTCAGAGGGGCAGAGCTGATGACGAAATTTTGCTGACAAGGAGAGGGGGGGGGGGAGGGGGTCAAAAATGGCTAAAAATTCGCTTACGTAATACTTTAACGGCCCCTTACCTAAAAGTAAATAATAGAATCGTCCGACGTGACGTAGCCAGTGTTCTTCTCGTGATCGGTGGACTACACTTCAGCACGTTTATGAAATCGTTCACCGATTTCAGTAATTAGGAACCTTCGATTTACGTAATTAGTAAATTTCATTAATAAAAACAATTAATTATATTCGGAAAAATAGAACTTGTAAAATAATTAATTATCCTCCAAAAATAATATTCCGCCAAGAAAAATGAAACCTTCGTGTATTGTATCGTCTGTTTACTTCCTTAAACACGTCAATTTAACATTGATCAAGACGCAAGACCCACAAAAAGAACTATTTTTCTACAAAAAAGAAATAAAAATAAGATTTTCATTTATAAAAATGGTTAACTTTCTTTTAGTTAGAAATATATAAAAAAGATAAATAATATAAATAAACGTTATAAAAAGGAACGAAGGAATCTAAAATTCTTCTAACGGGAAGTTGAGTGCCATTTTGCGTGATCATGGGCTATAAAAACCTTTTTCATATCCCCTATTTTTATTTTTTTTAACTTATTTTGGTGAAAATTCGGTGTCTTTGGAAAAGGGGAGATTTTGTTCAAAATATACTTTTATTTGCTTCGACGTGTTGCTGTTTCGTTGTTTTTTTCCGTAAATAATACATATTGTCAATGGCGTCTTGACTGGAGGGAGAAACGTGGCTCACGGCCCCGGGTCAAATGGGGTTCGATAATTATGTGGAAGACCTTCACAATTTCCTCAGCAGGTCTGAAATTATTTCTCAAATCCTGGACTCATTCCTTCAGTTCTGATATCATTTCTCTAATTCTTAAATCATTTCTTTAATTCTGAAATCATTTCTTTAATTCTGAAATCATTTCTTTAATTCTGAAATCATTTCTTTAATTCTGAAATCATTTCTTTAATTCTGAAATCATTTCTTTAATTCTGAAATCATTTCTTTAATTCTGAAATTATTTCTGCAGTTCTGAAGTTATTTCTTTAATATTGTGATTTTCAGTAATTCTAGAAATCATTTCTTTCATTCTGAGATTTTCAGTAAAAACCTGAAATTACCAATGTAATTCCGAATTTTCAGTAATTCCCAAATTATTTAATAAGGTACCTGATTCTGAATTTGGGACCGTTCAAGTATTACGTAAGCAAATTTTTAGCCATTTTTGACCCCTCCCCCTTGTCAGCAAACGCTGACCCACCTCTCACCTTGTCAGCAAAATTTTGTCATCAGCTCTGAATATTAACTCATATTTTCATAAAGGGTGGTTGATGACGTAAGCATTATTCAACCCCCCCCCCCTTGTCATCAAAAGTCAGCAAATCAGAAATCCCCCCCCCCATCGATGATGACGTAATACTTGAATGACCCCTTTTCAGTAATTCTCAAATTATTTCTCTAGTTCTGAACATATTTCTTTGATTCTGTGATATTCAGTAATTCCGAAATTGTTTCTTCAACTCTCAACTTTTTTTCAGTAACTCTGAAATTATTTATCAAATTCTGAATTTTTGGTAATTCTGAAATAATTAATTTCTTTAATTTTGTGAAATAATTTCTTTAATTTTAAATTTTCAGTAATTCTGATATTATTTCTTGAATTCTCAATTTTCAGTGACTGGAATTATTTATTAAATTCTTAAATTCCTAAATGAATTATGAAATTCTGATCTTTCATTAATTTCGACATCATCTCTTTCATTGTCTGTGAAATCATATTTTACACAAATTTTAAAAATCATTCTTCAATGCTAAAATTATTTCATTTTTAAATTCTGAATTTTCTTTCGTATTGATTTTTCATTAGTTCTGAAATTCTCATATAAATTGTCTGATTTTTTTTTTCGTAAATTTTAAAGTTGTCATTAATTCTGAAATTCTGCATTTTCATTAAACCTGAAATTATAAATTTCTTTTAAATCTGAAATTCTTAAATTTTCATTCATTCTGAAATTATTTTTCTTTAATTTTGAGATTATTTCTTTTCTGAATTCTGAATTTTTATTAATGGTAATTTCTCATTAGTTTTCTGAAATGCTCACATAAATTAGGAAATTTTGTTTTTCCATAAATTTTGAAATTCTGAATTTCCATAAAATCTAAAATTGTTTCTTTCTTTAATTTTGAAACCATTATTTTTATTTAAACGTGAAATTATTTCTTCATTTAATTATGAAATTATTTCTTCATTTAATTATGAAATTATTTCTTCATTTAATTATGAAATTATTTCTTCATTTAATTATGAAATTATTTCTTCATTTAATTATGAAATTATTTCTTCATTTAATTATGAAATTATTTCTTCATTTAATTATGAAATTATTTCTTCATTTAATTATGAAATTATTTCTTCATTTAATTATGAAATTATTTTTTTGTTTTGAAATTATTTTTTTTATTTTGAAATTATTTCTTTTTTTTTATTCAAAAATTATTTCTTATTCTGGATAATTATTAATTTATATTTTCATTATTTCTGATTTTTCATTCTTTTTATTTTTTTATAAATTAATAATTGCCATTACTTCTGATTATTTCATTAATTCTGAAACTATCACTTTCATTATTTGTGATACCTGTGTATACCTCTGTACCTGTGTTAGTTATGATAATTCTGAAACTATCACTTTCATAAATTCTGAAATTACTTCTTTTATAAATTCCGAAATTAATATTTCCTTAATTATTTCATTAATTCTTAATTTCATTCATTTTGAAATTTTGAATTTCATTAATTCTGAATTAATTTCTTTAAATAGTTCCAAAGTCTCATTACTCATTAGTTTTTCTTCAGTGGGCTCACGTTTTTGCTTCAATATGTTTCAGCATTTTTGTACGTTCTGCAATCATGTGTGCGTTTCAACGATACTGACTCCCAAAAAAATAAGTTTTCGTGGATACTTCAATGTAAATATGGAACTGAACTTATATACCCATAAACTTCGACTCATCTTGGCTCCATAGTTTTTTCTATTACTTCCACGCAGACATATTCATCAGCATCGTTGTTTGTATACCAACTACAACGTTTTCAAAGGATCAAAAAAGCATCCAAGGAAAAGAAAATCACGAGAAACGTACAATAAGTCACGTTTATGCCGAACACGTCACCGAATGTCTCATTGTATCTCCTCGACGATACGAAAGATAAATCTACATTACTATAGACTGCGTCGGATATGATTGCATACGCCTATCGGCCTTGTTTATTGACCAATATAAATCATATTTATCGGTGCTCCTTCACTCTTTATACCCGTCAATAGCCGCATAAGCTATTCATCTACCGGATTCAAAGGAAAATGACATTATAAGAATATTTTCGGCATTATATATTATGTATATATATATATAGATGGGGTAACTATCTTATTTTTATTCGAAAGTTTGGAATCTTACGATTCCATTTGAGATGTGACTGTTGCTCGTAAAATTATATTTCTTATATATATTTCACAAGATTGCAGTTGTGGTGTGGCCTGAAAGCCCGGGATCAACACATTTTTTTTAAAAATGTTTTGAAGATACAAATCTACTGACAAGGAGAGGGTCCCAAGGCAGGTCCGTTATTTCAAATTTTTCCAGGGGGAGGCAAAGCACATGTACTCAATGTATGTATATATATATTTGTATATATATATATATATACCATTTTTAGTGTATTTTCAAAAGTCACGGGGGGGGGGGGGACGCCTGTCCCAAGGAGTCATCCTCAAAAAATGAAAGAAAAATTAAGTATATTCATCTTACCCAGAAAGAACAAAAAAATTAGCCGCGGAATGCAATTATTGAAGCTGCAAAAAACAATTTGAAATGATAGACAGCAATTGGCCACTCATCGCCTCTTGCACTTCTTGGCGATATCTATAAAAAAAAAACACCTGTTTTTTCACTTTCTTTTTCTTTCTTTCTTCAGCTCCTCTGTTCTAGAAATTAGTTCTATTTCTCTTTCTCTCTCTCTCTTTGTGTGGTCTGTATCTGATCATGTGTTTGTTTGAATGACGTCACTCTAACACTCTAGGGTTGCGGGATTTGTAAATTCATTCTTGGCCTCGCTATTGACTTTCAAACTATTAATATTCACAATTTATTTAGAGTGACCTATAATAATTCCGCCGGAATTTTTTGTATATTTTTGTGTGCATTAAAATGAGTAAAATCAGTGGCAATTTTTTCAAGATGTCACCTTGGGACCCTTTCTTCGTGAGTAGTAAATGAGTCCCTGTAACACGTTTTGGCCTGGGTGATCATGTGTAGGGCCGTAATCACGCTTTCTGTGTGTGAGTGTGTGTGTCGGAGGTTGGCTAACGCGATTTCGCGGCCCTCAATCGTGAAATTCGATATTTTTTGTCAGCGTTTTTTGCTCTTCAATAAAAATTGCCGCACTGCAAGTTCGCCACCCGGAACAGTTGTTGCCTTTGCCCCACTCCCGCCGCCTTGTTTCGGTCCAGGTCATTTGGTTGTGGTTATTGCTTTCCTAATTGTTTGATCCCAGTGTCAACAACCCCTACCCACAACATCACACATTTCTCGCCTAACTTTACATTTTAGAAACATGTATTTGGGAACTAGATAGCAACACTGATTGAACGCTGTCACGAACGCTACAAGACGCACTTGAATGACCAAAAGAGTTACTCAGAGACAAAAGCGTAATCATAAGGGTGGAGAGCCAGGCGGGTTATAGTGCAGTGGGCAAATCCGCGTAACGGGTAGTCAAGACTACCACCACCCAAAGCTGCATTGAGAGTAACTTACAAGCGGCTTTGACCACCACCACCAGACCAGAACATGGTCCCCACTCAGTTCCCAAGGGGATTTAAGTAGTCGGATAGAACAGTGGTTCCCAATTGGAGGGTGTCTGGACCCCCCAGGAGTCCACGGCCATTTTATTGTGGTGTCCACGAGCCAATTTCAGAATTATATAAAAATTTTTAACGCTACGTTTGAAAATAAATAAATTGCCTGAATTTCAATTAAATTTACGTGCAAAAGTACTGCTGCAACGTTGGTAGATTACAGGAGTAATATTGTTATGATTTGACAAAAACGGCACATGTGGTGACATCTCTCGAAAGAAGTATGACACGTTGTTTTAGTTTTTTGCAGTCCAGTAGATGGCATTGCTATCGCATCGCATTTATTAGCTCTACTTCACCGCACACTAACTCCGTTCATACATCGCAATACGGCAATTTCCAACCAATGGAGTTGAGTGGGAAATGAAGGCTCCACCTACCAGTGGCCGCCCCAAGATCGGTAGGTAAAGAACTTGATTCTGATGTTCTTTGGCTGGATTCGAACCCGTTAACCTTGACGATAACCTTCATAGTGGATGACGAACATCTTACCACTGCGCCACTCGGACGCAATTAGCTAGTACTGGATAAAATGTCTTCCAATGTTCAAAAAACGTTCTCGCTGAGAGATGGCTAGTTTCTGACACTATAAATGAGAGTCCGTTGCAGACACCAAAATTTCGGGGGTGGGGGGGGGGAGGGTCCACGACCTACCAAGCATGTCTTGTGGTTGAGATGGAATTAGGAACCTCTGAGACAGACCGTGCCGGGAGAAAATTTCAGCATCAGTCCGACGAGAACGTCCCGCAGAATTATCAGACTATCCCGTCAAGACTAGAATGGGAGAAGGGTCAGGAAAATTCGAGTAGCGTCCACAAGCGGCAAAACAATAAATCCACCTCTGGGTGAGAGTTGCGCCACCATTGGCACGGATATCTGGACACAACCAGCGTATTTACTCCCAGAAAGGATCGATGTTGTTTATTCCGAAAGAAAATCCCCATGCACATACTTTGCATACCCGCGTCCGGGGCACTAAGAAACAATCCAATCCCTTTAAGAAACCATGCTTCAATAATAACAGAGGAAGATATACCTAGGAAGAGAGAGAGAGGAACAACGACTCACCAGAGAAATGATAGATTTGAGGAATGCGTGTCCTTCCTTATACATGAATACATTTATACTGTATATTCATTTCTATGATCATATTTGGATACAACATGGCAGAACAGGTAGGGGGGAAAAAGATATAAAAATAAATAAATTTTTTGGAGGAAGAAAAATGTCTCCTGGAAGGAAATTGAAAACAACAAAGAAAAAAAAAGGAAAATTCCTCAACACTCTTGAGGATACCTGAAGATTGTATTTGCTGTAAGGCCTGGGCTGGCTGTCCAGTTGTCTCTCTCTCTCTCTCTCTCTCTCTCTCTCTGGTAGTATAGAAATGTGTTTCTTTCAAGAAGATTCCAAGAAATTGCTTTTTTTCACAAAAATAAATAAAAATAAACTGGCAAAATATGAAGGAAAAATATAACAAATGCATACATGACACGAAAGATTTTTCCTCCAGAAGTCATCCGTTTTTATACATGCAGATGTATTTGTTCACCCGCTTTTCCACTATTTTTCGACGGAATACGTCGGAATTTCCGTGGGGTGTGCAAATAGATTTTCACCCTTTAGAAGAGATCAAGAAATATAAAAGACCTTATTGAAATGGTTCTTAGTATTAAATGCGTACAGGGTGGTCAAGAAATAACTTCACCGATATGCGAACCTACAGCGAGGCACATTTGTGATTTTGCCGCCTTTCTCCCATTCTAGTCTAATTTTCTTGACCACTCTTTCATCGAATTCACCACCCTGTGCTTATAACCCACTTGGTCCCCCCCTCCCCAACTCATTGCAAATACATTTCTGTTTCTGAGTCAATCTTTTGGTCACTCCCATGCTCATACTCTATAAGTCATTCACATGCTTGCACATTGTTTTGGTCATTCACATGCTTGCACACGCTCTAGGTCACTCTTTACTTTTTTGATTGCTCACTGACAAAGTTCCTTGCTGAGTCATTCTTTTGATCATTTACACCTTCACACATGTTGTAGGTCATTCTTTTGGTTATTCCCATGCTTGCATGCATTCTAGGTCACTGTTTTGGCCATTCACAAGCTTGCTCACCATAGGTGGAGTTAGACATGAAAGGTTGGGTGGGGGGAGGGGTTTATGACAATGAAAGCTAGGGGGCGCATGAGGATGGTGACGCCAATTCATGCATATGCATATATGCATATACATTAGATCATTCGGCTACGTCATTGACGCTGAGGGGGCATCGCCCCTAGGCCCCCTCCCCATATCATCGCTGAGGTTCTCACGCTCCAAGTCACTCTTTTGCTCACTCACGTCCTTGCAAACTCCCTAGGTCTCTCACTGACCTAGCCCCTCGTTGTCTGGGCAGAGGTGGATTTATATTGAGGGTTAAAAAACTTTTTCTGCCCTTCTCCAACTCCACTAAATTTCTTGGCAAATCATTTCTTACATTTGCCACCCTGGGCAATAGCCCGCTAAGTTCCGGATGAATATATCAAAATATATCACTGCGCATAAATCAACTAATGCTAATGAAATTTGAGAAACAGATTTTTTTTCTCTCTCAGAGTATGCGATAAGAAACTAAAATCTATCTCTCGCGGTGCGTTGCATTGTTTTTTTTTCAGAAATCATTGAGCCCCCTTACAAAATTTATGGCCTCGGCCCCTAAGTTCCGGCGCCCATGTCAGAGCTTCGCCCAAACTCGAGCCGTTTTAAACTGAAATATCCTAAAACAATAATGATAACAAACCTAAATAATATTAAGATTGTAAACCATAAATCTTTCTTCTACAATATTAATCTGCAAAACATTGGTATACCGGGGTTTCAATGCTGTACATACTTGTAATGAAATGCGTTTTTACCAGAGAAATACCGAGAGAAATCGTTTCCATTCCTTGCTCCTAAGAAAAATGGCACCAAAAATTTGTTTTTAAACAAAAACATAGTATAAGAGGGAGAAAAAAAAAAGCAATCGCAATGCAAACATGACACGTAAACATTTCTTCTCGAAAGTCATTCGTTTTTATACATGCGTATCTTACGTATACAAGTAGTTTGTTTTTGAGAAATGCGTAGAAATATCCGTGGATGTAACGTACAAATAAATTTCGTCTTGAAACCGGGTGGAGAGGGAGAATCGCAAGAATCGCTATTGAAATGATTTTCAATATTAAACAACGTACGATTGAATTTATTTGTATTATTTTGGACGTCTAAACAATTCAACATTTTTCAATTACTTTTTGACAAATGTATGTTTTGTTTCATATATGATTCCAGAAAACTCGAAGGTTGTATCTTCAATATTTGTTGATATCCATAAATACGGGGCAAGATTTAATTTCCATGTTATTGAAAGTAAGTATAGATGTAAAGTTCTTATTTTATTATTATTTGAGTGAATTATTACTGTGAAGTCGCATATCGGAAACCCAGGTTCGAAACCAAGAACCAGCTATTGGTTTCACAAACGTGAATGCTTTCATCCACTTCTATTGATGTTAGTTTTCTAAATAAATGTTGGGCAATGACCTATAAATATTCATTAAGACTGAGAAGAAAATGCTACACCAAGTGAAAGATAGCTAATCTAACAGTAATACAAATACAAACACAAAGGCCACAACAGGCAAAATGCTCAACGAGGTGGCTGAAAAAAGATGCTCGTATAAAAAATACATAAAAATATGGATGTCAAATATACACAACCAAAATAAAGCAACCCAATATAAAAGTACATACGTACCACGTTACGAAATACTAATAATTTTGATACCGTATAATACACTCCCCATGAAAAAGTTTATGGTTGTCTCACTCGATAAGTATGGATAGCTTCTCGATTTATCCCACTATGTTAGATACTTCTTTTTAAACGAGTCAGTAGGTAAGCAATTGCATTTATTTACAATCCTGTAGGGGAAAACGCCCTGCGACACCACAATCTGGAATTGTCCTGGAGAACTGGGGAAACCGCGAGACATCCAGGCTCTGTCGAAGCAACGTAATCACTTCGGCCTCAACTAAACAATACTGTTGTCCCCTCGTCGAAGCAGTTGATCGACGATGCATTAATAACTCATGGTCCATCCCGTTGAAAATTTGAACACTTCCATCATATACACACCAGCATTCCTCCAATGTACACATAATCAAGTCTTTCTTTAAAGCTCAAGTCTTTTGTGCCGACAAGAGCACGCGTAACTCTTCTCCAAGTCTATGCCTCTCCGTAGGCAGTGCCGTCTTAAGAGCATCATGGGCCCCCGGGCCAATTGACTTTTCTGAGTCCCGATCTAGATAATTCTCGAAAATTTCAATCAGTTCTCATTTTTGTGAGGCCCCACTTCTCTTCAGGCTCCCGGACCGTACCCATGTTGGCCCATGCGTAAAGACGGCGCTGTCCGTAGGTATGGTCTCGAAAACCTTTCGGCATACTCTAGTCCAGGTCGAACGGAAAAGTGAAAGAACGGCTTTAGAAGAACGCGAAGAAAGCTTTTTAAGAATAAAACCGAGCATTCTATTCGTTTTCTGACTACCGCTGTCTAATGTTCAGAAAACCTATGCCGCTCGTCAATGAGAATTCCCAAATCGGTGACCCTAGTTACATCTGGGATAGTAATACTATTCAACTCGTAAGAGAAACGTGGGTTAATCGAACCAAAATGAGCATCCATGCACTTATCAACTCATCGTCATGCTTCATTCATTAGCCCATACTGCAATCATATTCAAGTTTATCTGGAGCTTCTCCCTATCGCTTGGATTTCCGACAACCCCCATCAACTTCATGTCATCTGCAAGTTTGCTAACAATCCCGTCGATCGAGATTAGTGATAGAAAGTGAAAAAAGTATGGGCCCTAGCGACCTATTCAACCTCTCAACCACGATTCTACCCAATTCAATAAATTGCCCCCAATACGAATGACATGTAAACGTTTCAAGAGTTTACCCATGTTGGACTCGATCGAATGCCTTCTGGAAATCAAGATGGAAATTGATGAAATCAATGAATCAATCGAATCAATTCATTTGATTTCATCAAATGGAAAAAAGTCTAAAGGCCGAAACACATTGCAGCGAATTCTGATTTTCGGAAATTTTGTGATGTGAAAATTACGTGACGTGGAATTCCTACGCCGCAGAATTTCCACGGATCAGGATTCACAACATCTCTGACATGAAGCGAAATTATGTCACGTCACTAGTTTCGGCCTTTAGCGTAACTTGAACGCTATTTGATGATTTATGCACCTGGTAACACAGTGACCTCTACTTCCTGATATTTTAAATTTCGGTATATTATATCTGGTGTGTAGATGTATAAATTTTTGGGATTACCAACACGCGAACAGGCGACGAAAAGCTGTCCGTGTGAAAAACAGGGCTCAAGTAGGTTGATAACTGCCACTGCTGACGACTGGTCTTGCGCTTTGTAGATTGTCATGGCAAAAGCTAAACGAATCGGGAACCGCAGTCGCTTGAAAGTGAATGGTGTTTCTTCGGTGATAATTGGGATACGTGGAATGAAGACGACTTCTCCTTCGGCACAAAATCCAGTTAGAATCGTTGCTTCAATGATGTAATTGTGCAATTTTTTCACGCTAAGTCTGGTGCCATTGTAGAGTCTTGGTGTCTCCAAATTTCTTAAAAGCATAATAGGTGCTCCGACTTTGAGGGTCAAATTGTGTGGTGGCACACCCGGAATATCTAAAGAGTTCAGAAATTCTGCTGAATACAGAGCTGTCTGCTCTGTGTCTGTGACAGTGTCAACCGATTTGTAAGATGTGGAGTCTCCCGGAATAATTTTTAGGATTTTTTCGTTGATCTTGTTCACATTGTCATTTATCGGTGCCAGAATCGCTCTCTCACAAAGTCCCTCATGGTTTCGGTGATTTTGTTCAATGTTTGGGAAGACTTTGTCTGCAAGTTCTTGAACTGAGTTTAACAACTGGCAAAATCCATTTGGGAACGTAATGAGTCCAGTGCTTGGGTCTCAACGGGAATTCTTCCATTGCGAAGTTTGATCAACTGACGTGAAAATGATAGCAGTGCTGAGTCATTTTTCAGTTGAACTCGCATATTAGTGGATAATGATAATTTTTTAACTTCGTGTCAGAGTGTTAATGATTTGAGGCAAGTATTGAGTTCATTAGCTGGTGTTGAACATTTTTATTCTCAGTTTTGTCGTCGTAGTTGTTGTTCTCTGTTGTTAGTGACGTCATATGTCCAGCTAGTGCGGCGAATATCATTCAAACGCCTTTTAAGCATTTTTTAAATTGAAACTATACCTCTACGATGAGCGGTTGATGAGATAAAGGCAGCATTAGCACTTACAGGACACCCTGTATATAGGTTAGCAAAAATACCCGGCGCTTCCCGGGTTTTCTTCAATTACTGGGAGGATTGGAAAAGTGACAAACCATTATAAAGAAATAAACTGTTATAATGGCAGCATCCGTTGGTGTGCCAGAGGGAAAGGCTTGGACAATCTTGTCAGATCATGACCTGAAGCTATTTCGTCCTGACATAGATTTGACAAGATTGTACAGATCATGACTTGTTGTTGATGAAAATGTGGAGAAGTATCTTTCTGTGGAGATTTCCATTGACTATGACGATGCAGCTGATCCGTATTCGACAATAACATGTCAAAGCTAATACTATCCTTCACAATTTCCTTTGATTACTCGTTATTTTCCCCCCACCATCTGTATATTCTCGCAAGTTCTAGACGCTATCGCGCGTGAAAAGGCCAGTCTTCCAAAGATTGTGGGTACTGAATCGTATGAAAACTTATAAAAAAATTCGCGATCAAAGATGTCTGAATGAATCACATGCTTTAATATATTCTGATAGTCGAAAAGACTGGTTCTCAATGAATCAGCCTATTACGATGGTTACGTATTTACAACAACAGTGCTACGCAACTGAGTAGAGCGACGAGATTCGCATACCGATATTTCTCATTGAGTGCATTAATGTAAGGCTAGAAAATGATAACGAAACTGTGTATTGCTCCAGAAATATAGTCTTAGAAGCGTCATGATGCAATTATCTTGGAAATGTACTCTTAAAAATTGTTCTGTAATCTCTGAGAGAAACAATAAGACGAAGAGAAATTAGCTCTAATTTTCCAAGAGAGCCGTACGAGCACGGAAATTCGTCGGGAAAAGCTTGAGATTGTAGCTCTAATCAACAGATACAGATGCGGATAAAACCGTAACAAATACCAGGGATGGCGTAAACGGCGAGAGGGAGTGAAAGAGTGAATAAGAGGGGAACCTGGAAATTCTTCAGCAAAAAGGAGGATAAAGGGCAAAACTGCTTACCTGGAACAAAGAGCACAGCCGATAATTTTCCATCTCATTCTTTCTATATAATTTTTCTTCTTGTTCTTGCTCGGGTGCTGAGTGCTGAAGGTATCTTGTTCCTTAAACCCACTCTCTTCTTCTTCCAGAGGAGTCTGAGAGAGAGAAGAAAGGAGGATGTGGGTAGGTATAGAGTGCAGATAAGAAATCCCAGCGAAATCATGAGTGTAGTTGGGCAACTCGAAGATCTATCTCCTCTTTCCCTACCACTTTCTCAACCTCTCCTTTTTCTTGCTGTTATCCATTGTCTCGGCCGATTAATACATTTGGTCCTGACAGCGGAAGCCAGTGTACCTATATACTTTCGTGACCTTACCCCTTTTGTGCGAGACAGAAAACAGATAGGGTATTCTCCTTACGCCATTTGTTAAGAAGTATCCACTCCTCCTCATCCTACTCCTAGAAGGAAGACAGAGAGAGAGAGAGAGGGAGAATGTAAAGGATGAGGGCCAAACGATATACCTTGTGGAATTAACGAGGTGGGCTTCTCCAGATATCTCTCTCCACTATCTGCACTTTTGTAGAGAAGTTTTTCTTTTCTTACAGTCATTTGTCTGAAGATTCGATGTTTGAAATATTCGGCTTGCTGGCCGACGATACTTCGATTACGTTACATTTCTGAGGTGCGCATCCATCTAGTTTTCTTTCTTGGTTTTCTTACCACTTTTTCAAAGACTGCTGCTTCTATCCAATGGACCTAACTTGTAGTACCACAAAATTGCCCGACAAAAACATATACAAGCTTTGAAGTTATTCTCGGACTCTCTCTGTACTTATACTAGAGAATATTGCCGGGGAAAAAACATACAAGCTTAGATGTTAATCTGGGACTTTCTGTACTTATTACTACGAAAAAATTTCCGGACAGAAACATATACAAGTGTTGATATTAATCTAAGACTTTCTGTATTTAGATATTGATCCACGCTGATTAATAAAAGAAATATTAACATAAACTATCAATGTGATAAACTATTAAAACAAATAGGAGAAAGTGAAATTCATTTTTTTAGTCAAGTCAGATGTGGTTCTATGGTTTCGCCACATAAAATTTTCCTACCTTCTCTCCTCTTCTCCAATTTTTTTTACAATACGTTGCTCAAATTTGCCGCCATGAACTAGTTCCCCCCCCCGTAAATACGCCTCTGCTTCTAAGTCGTTCTTTTTATTACTCGTTCATCTAGTACCACGCTTTCTAGGTCACTTTTTTGGTCACTCACTTTTCATTAATTTTTTTGGGGGGAGAGGAGGGAGAGAAAAAATTGCGTATTTCTTTCAATATAAACTTCTTTCAATGTGCACCCCGTGATCAAGACAGCGAGTGTTAATGCGCCTGCCAGAAAAACGTTTTTACTAGCGTCCTCTGCAGTTGACTTACAACACTAATCTCTATATTGATGAATGTACAGCAATTGTTTTTCTTGTCCTATTTGAAAAAAAAACAAAACTTTATGCTATAAATTACACAACTTTTTGATGAAATTCATAATAGTTGAGCTCAATTATAAAGAATTTGATTCAATCATATATTGGTGGATATGATTTTACGTTTTTATTTTGTTGTGGCGGAATCTTATTCAGGGTCGGATTAACCATTAAGCAGAATAAGCACGTGCTTAGGGCATCAGTACAAAAGGGGCACCACAAAAAGTTATCAAATGGTATTTTTTAATGTACAATTTATTTTCAACATCCATCATCCGATAGAAGATCCTAAAATTTTAAGAACACTTGATTGTATAGTTGAAGATCATTATCACAAAGGATGGAACAAAAGATGAGAAACTAATAATATTGCAAACTAGACTTCACATTATTGCTGAGCTTTTCGATTAGCTTTTCACAATTTTCATAAAGTACGCCCGGTTGTCTTAACATTATCATACACCCAAATACAAAGCGATTTTTTTCTGAGAGAGGAACTACT
This sequence comes from Pholcus phalangioides, assembly GCF_987345545.1. NCBI lineage: Eukaryota > Metazoa > Arthropoda > Arachnida > Araneae > Pholcidae > Pholcus > Pholcus phalangioides. Next base: position 23,050,865 of record NW_028301605.1, read on the forward strand.
ACCTAGCTAAAAATTCCTACCTACCTATTTGCATATTTACTCTTGAAAATCGGAACCAGTTCTAACTGCCACTTGACATCCCGGTGCCAGAAGTGCTCAGATGGGCCCATGCAGTAAACCAAGTTCTACAGAATATGGGCATGATTTTTGTGGGTCATTAGCGGATCAACTGTGTAGTTTGATCTATAGAAGTTAAAGGAATGCTACAGGTGCAAATTATAAACTTCAGAATGTATCTAAAAGAAAATATAATGGTGATTCGTCAGAAATAAGATACCTACTGGCAGGGCCGCAACTGGATACTTGGTAAGCCGGGGCAATCACGTTTAGGCAACCTCTCGTAATGCTGAAGGATAGGTCAAATGGTTAAATTTTCGCCCCCTTTTGTGATGAACCCGGTGCACCAGTTCCTCTTGCTCCCACCACTAGTTGCGGCCATAATATTATGGCCATTCTAACATTCCATGGTTTCTCCTTGGAGCTTTGTTACAGATTTTATCTCATCAACCATTCGCCGTAGTGGTAGGTTCTAATTTTGAAAATTCTCAAAATGTGACCAGAAATCACCCTGTACGAGTTTTGAGGATGAAAATACAGTGTACGCAAAATAAAAAAAATTAAATTTTTGTACGATCCCCCCCCCCCCCCGTCTTCCAATTAGACAGTTGTTGCTCCTTCTCTTCTGGAAACAAATCACATGTTTTTAACGGTATTATTCCCTGAGATATGTAAATTCAAAAATCGGAGACAGGTTCGGGCTTAGACGAATTTCGCGGCTCAATGCAAAAGCAATTTTTGCGGCCCCTTCTAAAACATTTTTATGTAGTTGCTCACCGACTTACAAACTTTTCGAGTTACGAACGTAAATCTTGAAGAGGGAAAATTTTTCTCACAAAGAACGCATTTTATTACACTCATTTTTTTCATTATTTCAGGAAGGCGTTGATAGTCCGGATCGTAATCAAACACGATCCATTGAGAGGGATCGTATATATATCCAAATATCCTATTGTTTAAAAATAAAATAACAATCCTATATAACAAAAATAAAGAAAAACATTCTGAAACACGTTAGAACTACATTTGAAAATGTAGATTAATTTTAAATTAATCTACATTTTCAAATGTAGTTCTAACGTGTTTCAGAATGTTTTTCTTTATTTTTGTGAATTCAGCGTCCCCCTCCTTACATTCCTGGGCTACCGCGCCCGCTATAGGAGACTTCAGAACGAAATATGCGCAAGTTATAATATCCCGCACCTGTAGCGGGAGTACTTCTAGAAATTCATTAAGAAACAGGAAACATTTAATTTGGAAGAAATTAACAATGAAAATGAAATACGTGTTTCATATAAACTGGAAAAAATAAAGAGGATTTGAAAAGAAATTTCTTGGTTGTAGAAACATTTTTTTTCTTCTTTTGATACGTTATCGAAAAAGAGAAGGAAACGATACTCTTTTGAAGTAAAACTTCGATTTTAGTGTTTTATATACAAGTTTCTTTTTGTTTATTTTTCTTCCCTCATCTGTTGTCGGTAAATTGCTTTTTCCTTAACTCTTCCAGAAAATTAAGGTTTCGTAGCGATAAATTGGGAGAGTCCTGAGCATTGTTTTTACTTTTCAATTGCTCTTCTTCGACTTTTTGACGGTTGAATTATTTTAGATTACTGCGAAAAATATTATTGCTTTGCTTTTGTTGTGTTGCTGCTGTTTCCTTTGAAGAGCTTTTGCTGTTTTTGACTGGAAAACAAGAGAAATTGTAATTTTGCGGAGATATTTTGTTTCGGTTTCAAACATTTGGAAATGCTTTTGAAATTAGGGATGTATATGCACAGTACTTTCCTGTGTATTAGTCGCTAAAACAGTGGTTTTTAACCGGGAGATGTGAAAAAAAAAAATTAAGTTCATTAATTATTCAGAAAATATAAATTAATGTGATAAAAATTGATTTTTTTCCTATTCTTGAAGAAATATGAACCGTACTAACATATTTACACCTTGTTATAGCTTTCGTTTGCAGAAAATGTGTGAAATTCGCGATGCAAAAGTTTCCCTTTCGATAGCAATCGTACTTTTTTTGTTTCGACTGGAAAAACTATACCATTAAGAATGAAATCACCCCGGATCCACCCTGCCTCCGTTCCATTTCCAGCTGAAGATGACTGCCCGGGCTTCATTCGCCGCTGAAGGTACCTGCCTCCACTTCGTTCATAGCTGAAAAGCTGAAGATGTCTGCCCTCGTTTTATTAGAATCTGAAGATGCATGCCTTTGCTCCATTCGCAGCTGAAGACATCTCCCTTCGCTTCTTGCACAGCTGAAGATGCCTGCCTTCACTTCATTCGCATCTGAAGACACCTGCTTCCACTCTAATATCAGCTGAAAAGCTGAAGATGTCTGCCTTCGTTCCATTCGAATCTGAACATTCACGCTTTTACGTCATTCGCAACTGAAGATATCTCACTTGGCTTCATTCACAGCTGAAAATATCTTCCTTGGTTTCATTCACCGCTGAAGATATCTTCCTCTTCTTTATTCACAGCTGAAAATATCTTCCTTGGCTTTATTCACAGCTGAAGATATCTTCCTCTTCTTTATTCACAGCTGAAAATATCTTCCTTGGCTTTATTCACAGCTGAAGATATCTTCTTTGGCTTCATTCACAGCTGAAAATATCTTCCTTGGCTTCATTCACCGCTGAAGATATCTTCTTTGGCTTCATTCACAGCTGAAAATATCTTCCTTGGCTTTATTCACAGCTGAAGATATCTTCTTTGGCTTCATTCACAGCTGAAAATATCTTCCTTGGCTTTATTCACAGCTGAAGATATCTTCTTTGGCTTCATTCACAGCTGAAAATATCTTCCTTGGCTTCATTCACCGCTGAAGATATCTTCCTCTTCTTTATTCACAGCTGAAAATATCTTCCTTGGCTTTATTCACAGCTGAAGATATCTTCTTTGGCTTCATTCACAGCTGAAAATATCTTCCTTGGCTTCATTCACCGCTGAAGATATCTTCCTCTTCTTCATTCACAGCTGAAAATATCTTCCTTGGCTTTATTCACAGCTGAAGATATCTTCTTTGGCTTCATTCACAGCTGAAAATATCTTCCTTGGCTTCATTCACCGCTGAAGATATCTTCCTCTTCTTTATTCACAGCTGAAGATGCCTGACTCTATTCACAGACGAAGATGTCTGCCTTCGCTCGAGTGCGGATCCAGCAAGGGGAAGAGGGGATAGGAACGGTCGCCGCTCCCAAGAGCCGAATGGTGTTTTTGGTTTAATGTTTGAATTAATATTCATAAAAATGAAGACGAAATTAAACATTAACCGCAATCGAAAAATATATTCTAATAAGTAAATAAGTATATATAAGGCATATACAGGGTGCACAGCAAACAGAGATATGCCATTTTACTGGTGAACCATTGATCCTAGAGGTATACTTCCAGTTAGGAAAAAATTTCCAAATAACGTTTGGTACTCAGATATGTCATTCATGTTGCAAGGGGTTGCATAGTTATTAAAATAAAAGAAATTTACTTTTTATACAGTCCCCTTGTGCCCCAAAACCGAATTAGAAAGTTGTTGACCTGTCTCTCCTGATGCCAAGAAAAACTACGTTTCTAAGTGCAATATTAACTGAGATATTCTCGAACTCAAAAAACTTCGAAATTTGTTCTGAAAAACAGCTTTAAATGCGAGTAAAATGGTTTTCTCTCATTTAGAGCTGTTTCTTCCCAACTTTCCTCCGTTTTTCGAATTTGCATATCTCAATCAATATTGCACTACAGAAACGTGGAATTTTTTTTGTTGTGAGATTTTTTTTGATTGAAAAATTTTCCTTTATGAGAATAACTTTTTCGCAAATGTTTCTTCAAATTTCATTATGGTTCCTGGTGATTTTCAGAAAATTCACCAACAATGATTCGCCGGCGGAAAATTCACTCACTAGTACGTGATCGAGTATTGAGCTAGTGAGTGAATAACCGCATGAGTGATGGTATGAATGATCGAGTGAGTGACTGTATGAGGGACCAGTTGAGCGACCGAGTCTGTAACCGTAAGAGTGATCGAGTGAGTGGGTAAGTTGCCAAGTGAGTGAGTGAGTAACCGTATGAGAGACAGAGTGAGTGACCGTATGATTGACTCTCTTGCCTGATCACTCACTCGATCATTTCCTCACCTGCCTACAACACTTACTAACTCCCTCACTCACCAACTCTTGACTTACTTGATCATCCACTCACTACGCCACTTGATCTATGAACTGTTTATCGGTGAAATGTCCTAGCGGTGAATTTCCCTTTCGGCGAATTGCGTGGTGGTGGCGGCGGCGGCGAATTTTCACTTCGATGAATTGTTGGTGATCAATTTTCCGCACACGGTTTCTGGTAGCTCGAGTCCTTTCCCACATCATGAAACATTCAAAGTAACTTTTACACTTATCGAACAAAATCCCATACATTGGAATCGAAACTTCAAAATTCCTTCGGAAGATTTGCATTTTGTAGAAATTTGTAGTAAACCGAAACACAACGGAGTAAATTATTCATCCGCGAATGGAAGAGCATAAGCTTTCAAATCAACCCAATGGCTCTTGAAGTCACCCAAAGTGTCACACCAGATTCATATTTTAACGCTCTCATCCTGACATTCACGAGAAAAGATGCTTCCTAAAAGATCTAGTGAATTATTTTTCCAGTGCAAAATATTCGAGCTAGAGGAATGTCGAATGATATCTCTCGTGTCCGTAATAATCCAGTTCGAAAATATTCGAAATTTAAAACGTCCCTTGGAAGTTTTCCTGGTCGCTCTCTCCCTCCTTCTCTCTCACTCAAGATGTCGGGAAAACCGTCAATAAATCATTGCGCGCACACACACCACACGCGCGCTCCAGGAAAAGCGTTAATATTTGCACTGGACGGAAAACCACGGCAGTAAAATTCCAGGGCACCGACTCCGGAAATCGAAAAGCAGAAAAGCCCCTATTGCTGCCTGTCCGGCCGTCCGTCCGTCCGTCCGTCCGCCCGGGCCTTTTTGAAAGATTAATCCTCTCATATACGCGCGCACACACACACACTCCCAACGTCTAGCTAGGATGCGAATGAATGAATGAATTTTTGCTTTGTATGATTTATGAGCGTTTGGGCGCTAGTCACGTCTTATTCTGCTGTTGCTGCTATTTCCCACCATCGCCGTATATACTTCTCTTTTCCACCAATATATTTGCAAATGCGCGTATACATATCTATTTCGTGACCGTCCGGAGGAATGAGAGAGAGAGTCCATACATACTCATCCACGTCGGACGTTTTCCTTTCAATAATAATATTTTTTGGAATTGGGTGAGAGCAGAATCTAGAGGGAAATCCGTCTTCTTATAAATGGCTTCCCGTTCGGATGTCTCTCTATTCGCTTGATGGTAAATAAATGCGGTTCGTGTTTGTGTGCTTTGTGAAAAGGGGGGAAATGACATCGTTTGATGTGTTTCGGTTCGTGGTTCGGGTGGAGCATTTAGTTCATACATGCTCAAACCCGTGGCCCGCGGGACACACGTGGTATTCACAGTTATATGATGTGGTCCGTGGTTTACGGAAAATTCACCGACAACAATTCACCGCCATGCAATTCACCGACGACAGTTCGATGCGAGTCAGTTAGCGAGGGAATGAGCGATTGAGTTACTGAGTGACCGAGTGAGTAAGTGATTCAGTGAGCGAGTGGGTTACTGATTCAATGAGCGAGTAAGTCAGTCCGTGAGTGAGTGAGTGAGCTGCTAAGTGAGTGAGCTGCTAAGTGAGTAAGCGATCTAGTGAGTGAGTGATCTATTGAGTGAGTAAGTGCCATGTCCTAAAGATATGGCGGAAAGTTTAAATAATGACTTTATGAGAAGAAATTCAGATGATACGGATTCGGGTTGCTGTATTTTTGAATTATATGACATCCATATTTATTGCGGGCATCTTTTTCTCAGCCACCTCGCTGGGCATTTTGCCTGTTGTGGCCTTGTATTTGTATAAATTACAAATTGCTGTTGCCCAATACAAGATAGTATATTGAACAAAATTCCATTAATTCTGTTTTACTCAGAAACTTCTAATGAAATGTTAAAAGAGATAATAACAGAATTAAAAGATAATAAAGTAGGTGGATACGCGATGAATTAACTTCCTAAAAATGCTTAAAATCATCTCCTGTTATCACTTTAATGTTATAAAAAACATCGCTGATCATCAGTAACCAATGGATTTTTTTTATGATGAACTAGCTGTTACCCGCGATTTCACGTGATGAACTTTCAGAAATCCCGCCTTAGTGCGTATCTATATGTACTCTATATTTACTATATACGTATATATATATACTTCCTATTCAACGGAAATTAGTGACGATTTTTTTATTACGGGAGTCGGTGACGTTTTTTGAGTTATGGAAATCTGTTGCGTTTTTGTGTTACGGAAGTCGGTTACGATTTTGGGGTCAAGTTTTCATTTAACTCTTGCATATATCGGGACCCATTTGACCCATCGGGACCAAGTTATGTGCATGCACCCCGAGTTTCCCACATCCTACAGCAGGTCCCATAAGCTGAAATGGATGGCGGGCCCCAAACCATCTTTTTCACGGGCCCCTCTGTGCTTAATTTATAGTGTGAAAATATCAAAAAGCGATAAGAAACGTTCCGGCCCCTGTCAGCCCTGCCCTCGTGGGGGTCATGCCGAGAGGTATGTATACGTAAAATATACATATATCACCAGTGCTCCCAACATACAGGGTCGGGGTACCCGGGGGATTGCACATATACCTTCATGGGGAAATTAAGAGGTTTCATTTCCAGGGGTCCTTGCGATAGTGGAAGCCCAAGGTATATCCAGTCTGGGACCCCATAAAATTTGCGAATTCGGTGAAGGGTAAATTCTTTAATCTCTGCGCAGAGTCCCGGTATTTCTTTCTCCTAATCAATGTGATGGTTTTGTCCACTTACAATTTGCTCCATCCGAACTTCATTCAAACTCTGTTCTCTTTTTATGGCACCGATGAACTTCCATATATCTGGGTGGTGAGCAGATAATTGCTGTTGGAACGCTCGATAGCATCCTTCTATAGAATTGTTGGTATTAGGGAAATCGTTACGCGTTCCATGAAAGCAGTTCCAAATGTCGATGTCAAAGCGCGGCTGACGACGACCACCACGACGAAGAGGACGCCCGATGCAAGTGTCTTCAAATCTACACTTCATCATAAATACGTTTTCGGAACAATCGGATTTTTTAATCATTTGTGACACTACTAGGTTAAAAACTAACTAACTAACCAATTCACTCACTCCCTCACTCACTAACCAATTTACTCGCTCGCTCAATCACTTACTCACTCGGTCACTCAGTCACTACTGGGTCACTCACTCACCCGCTCAATCACTGACTCGATCAATCACTTACTCACTCGGCCACTCAGTCACTACTGGATCACTCACTCACCCGCTCAATCACTTACTCACTCGGTCACCCAGTCACTCACTGGGCCACTTACTTACTCGGTCACTCAATCACTTACTTAATCGGTCACTCAATCACTTACTTAATCGGTCACTCAGTCACTCACTGGGTCATTCACTCACTCGGTCACTCAATCACTTACTCGGTCACTCAATCACTGACTCGGTCACTGGATCAATCACTCCGTCACTCAATCACTGACTCACTTGGTCACTCAGTCACTCACTGGGTCACTCACTCAGTAACTCAATCGCTCACTCCCTCGCATTGAACTGTTGTCGGTGAATTGCTACAACAAATACAAATACAACGCCACAACAGGCACATTGCCCAACGAGGTGGCTGACTTAAGAACATCATAGATCTCCGAGCCATTTTTTTGGAGGCCCTACTACTACTACTGCTACACCACATATGCCGAAAAACAAAGCATGAGTTTAGGCGAGTTATCTCAGCGTTGCCGACACCATCTACAGCAGAAGGCCTCCACGTGAATCTTGTGACGTCACTGAAGAAGGCCATCTCACCTATAGCCCTTGGATATACTACAAGAAAAGATGGCTTTACGTATACTAAATATGTATACGGAATATGTAAATGATGGCACATGCGTCAGAGCGAAGCCACGAGATTCGCGTGGAGGCCTTCTGATATAGATGATATTGGCATTGCCTTTGTTAAACCAAACGCGCCCCCACGTTAATATTCCTGAAGTACCTAAACATATAGGGCAGTGGTTCTCAACCTTGGATTCCCGTGTCCCGGTAAATGTCTTGCGTATAAGTGAAAGGCCCGGTCACACAACTAACGAGAAATTATGGGAAAAATTAAACTGTGAATCAGTCACGGCCCGGTGTGACTAGTTTTAGGGCCCGGTACTGTGCCACGGCCCGGCGTTTGAGAAACGCTGGAATAAGGGGAACGCGCTGGAAAGCAAAAAAAAAAAAAAAAAGTATTGGCATTGCCTGAAAACAAAGCATGAGGCTAGCTCAGCATTGCCGGTAAGAGAATTAAAACATGAAAAGGTGATGAACTGCAGCAGTCAACCTGAATCGGTAACTGTACAGTTATATGCTAGAAAAATCGTGCTCAACTGGTGTCACATCCACAATTCAGCCCAGACTTAGTTACCAGTGATTTCTTTTCGTTACTGAACTGTGAGAAAATCTTTGACAAGCAAGAATTCTCTTCCACTTTACTATACTCACCAACACATAAACTGCCTCTGGTCATGGACACGTGGACAAAAAAAAAAAAAACAATCGGCCAATGCTTTAATTCTTCGTTTCGGCGATGGAAAAACTGTATCGAATATTTTGAACCGTGAACTACCATAGACAAATTTTTGTTCCCGCATGGAAAAACACGCCAAGGGGCTTTTCCGGATACTGTCAGACATATTGGGCATTATCTTTGAGATTTTTCCTCTTTTCCTATACCGGAACATATATAATATATTTTCCCATGGACTTTTCTTTTGTTGACTCTAGTTCCCTCGTGTATGCAATGCCAGCTGTTGATACAAAAAAAAAACAACAACAACAAGAAGCGCACCCAAAGAAAACAATATCACGTGCTTATAACATTTTCCTTCGTGTTTTTATTACTATGGCATGTAATTTTGGGGAAAATTCTTTTTTCTTATGTATAATATATATTTCCCGCTTCTTTTTTTTTATGGGATGCGTAAGGAATGTTTTCTTAGCAGTGAAATAATGAACTGGAATGGGCTTCCACCCCCCCCCCCCCTTGTTATTCTTCATGCACATTCTGTAACATTGGGAATTCCGTTATATCATCCAGTAGATACCTAATCATTGATGGAATTCATCTTGCTTCACAGCCGTTCGCGTTACACAGTCGAGTCGCATTGTTGTGATCACATTCTTTTTATGATATCAACTGCGTACGGTAAAGTGAAATGAGGTAAAAGTATGAGCTGGATTTATGTAAATATAAGTGTTATTCAAGTCCTGGGTGCTCAGGGGCGCACCCAGGGGTGCCCCTCCCCTCTCGAGTCCTTCCTATGCCTTCCCTGCACACGCGTCTATGCATGCTTAATCTTTTCATGAGTGTGGGGTCACTTGAACAGCTTTGCTACCGGTCCGAGTCACTGTTCGAGAATGTTCTTTTAACAGTTCAGGAAAATAATTATACTAACCCTAAAATGGTTTAAGAGACGTAGCTCGTATAGGCATCGTTAAGCATAGATTTTTAGGTACTATTCTAGGGTTAAATGATCGAAATTTCCAATCCAATTCAAAAATAAAATTTTCTTACAATAATAATGATAGAGATCAGTGATGCATTGATGCGTGAGCCAATGGACGAAGGTCAAAGGCTTAGGGTTTTGAGTCAGATCATTGAATTTCGCAACTGGCAGCAAGGCTGTCTTAACCCTTTAAGGAGCAATGACGAGATATCTCGTCTCCATTAAAGCCCTCTTATTTTAGCATTGACGAGCCCAGATATTTGGTAAAAATAATTTCACAATGGATAGCTTTTCCCGATAGGCCTACTCTTTAGTTATCACCTGCGAAACTCGGAAGAAAACTCCTACTTAATTAAAAAAGATATGAAATTTTGAGGGGGGAGGGGTTTAATGATTTCTTATTACCACTTAAAAGGTTGAGAGCATTATGGGACTCCGGGAAAAACAATTTCTTGTAGCCTTTTACATGACTAGAAATCCCTGCTTACCAATTTACAAGCTTGATCTCCGAAGTCGTGATCAGATCTCATTATCATGAGGTCTCCCCTCTTCACTAGATTCATAGGTGTCAGGCCCGGACGCGCCCGTGTTGGCAAATTTTTAGTCACTGCACCTATGGTAATGAAGTTGCTTATAGGTGCAAACGATTTTAATTGTAAGGTGGTGTCGCAATTGGACTTCCTCTGATTGACAAAGGGTTTACTCCTTGAATGAGTCACTGCGTGGAATGGATGACTGAAGATCGCAAGCAAGATTCTGTAAACATTGGTGGAAAGGATGCAAGCTGGTGGAAAGATAGCAATATAATTGTCTGACAAATTTATTTTGTAATCATCTAGGCCAGTATTTCCCAAAGTGGGCAATATCACTTACTGGAGGAGGTGGAAAGGTCCAGGAGGGTAGGGAAAGCTACGAGTATGACATAGGAGCCCATGGGTTGGCTCGAGATGGGGGGGAGGATGAGAAATTTTTTTTTCAAGAACAGAAACATGGAGCAAAATGTTGGGAACTTATGATATCTAGGCGCTCACTGATACTTATGAACGTTACTTCCAAGTTTCAAGAATCTATTCTTGCAGCTCATGTACATGTGGTTGTCTTCCGTAAGGTGAATGAAATCTTCCAGAAGGGCTATGGAATAATCCAAAAATAGTTGGAAGATCATGGCCAACATTCCAAGAACTTGATTGATCTCCGTATTTGAACCCAATCTGGAATTAACTCAACTGTAGTGTTAACACTATACGTCTTCCTAAACTTTCCAGTAGCTATTGTATTCAAATGTCTCTCCAGGTTTACGAGGTGCATGTTCGGCTATCGATTGGACCGTAGTCTGTTTATCTTCAGATACATGCTACAACGTTTACCGTCTCATTGTGCAACTTCCAGTCTATGCGATCTACTGCCCGAGTGGCATGGTGGTAAGATGCAAGCACCAAACATGGCCCCCGCTCTGTCCCTTGTGGGATATAAGCAGGCTACCTTGCGACTGGGCCATGCTGGAAAAAAAAAAAAAGCCCCGCTAGCCACCAAGACCACGGGTCGACCTCCAACCCACGCAAAGGACTACAGACACTAACACCAAACATGGCCCAGCTCTGAGGCAGATGAACTAGCGGCTGGGCTATGCTAGAAAAACTCTCTTGATGTCCGGGCCCGGCAGGCATCCCCGGCTCGTAAGCCACAGGACCCAATCCCGCCGGAGCCCCCATCGCCTCCGACTCACGGCAATCACACCCCCAGAGTCCCCGGAAACCCCCACCAAGGAGCCTGGGCGAATCGCCCGCAAGACGCCAACATGGTGGTAAGATGCTCGTCTACCATCGTGAAGGTTGTTGTCAGGGTTCAAAGGTTGTTGAACCCAAGGGAGGATATAGATAAGATATTTTCCCCTAACGAACTGGAGGCGACCACGGATAGACAGCGCCTTCATTTCCAACCCATCTCATTGATGGCAGTAAATTGCAATATAGCGATATGGCCAGAGTTGGTGTTTGGTGAAATAGCCTATGCAATCAAATCCTTGGTTTGTAATATTCCTTCAATGGTGCTTTGTAACCTGCCTGAGCATATGTTAGATTCACGTAGACCCGTCATGTCAGCACGAAAATGCACCTCCGAAAATGTCAGCCGACATGATGGTCAACACGTTCGGGGGAAGAAAAGAAATACGTGATAAAACGAACAATTCCTGCTAATCGCGTCTCAGACCACGATTGGCTAGTACATCCCTGATATAAGGAATCATCAAGTCAAACTCGATCCAAGAAGGATCGTCCATAAATACAGATACCACACAAAAACAAATCTCATAAAAATGTGAGATTACGTTTTATTTTGACTCCATCTTTTGGCGAAAACTTTGAAGAAAACAAAAAAGCAAAAGACAAGTAAAATGGAAAAGTGTATCAACTCCCATACATATTCCATATTTACATGAGAGAGAGACAAACTCGACTCTTTTTCCTCAGAAGATGGCAGCGGTGGCGGCAGCTTTCTCTTGTACGTGAGTTTCCTCATCAGATTGTTGGGGGGAAAGTAAGTTCTTTGTTCTTAGTTTAGCATATCTAACCAGCCTTTTGCATTCCAACAGGATGGAAGCTTTCGGTCGTCGGCATATAAACTGTGAATTAGGCCTCCGGTGACGTCCATGTTTCCCAGGCATATCTCGCAAAATGTATTCTGACACTTTGTTTAAGAGGGAGGGGGATGGTCTAGAAATTGCAAGGACTTATTTCACGTGTAACATCCCGTAATGCATTTCGGAAATGTAGTTTGAGTCCGTGATTACAAAGGCATTCTGTTATCATCGAATATGGGGACTTGTCGTAAGACGTAAGATATAGCTGGACGCATTTATTCAAACAAACAACTTGACAATAAAACAAAAACAGACATTATATACCAAGGATGCTCAACTTTCTGGAAAGTATGGGCCACTTCACTGGAATGAAAACGTGCCTCGGGCCGCTTGAGTGATCTGGAACTGCACTGTCGCAGGTCACTCAAGTAATCCGTGAATGTGCCGTTGGGCCCCCTTAACTGCTCTGGGTATATGTGCCGCGGGTCGCTTGTGTGACCTGAAACTGTGCCGCAATTCGCTTGTGTGACCTGAAACTGTGCCGCAATTCGCTTAGTTGATCTGGAAATGTGCCGAGGGTCGCTCTTGAGTGATCTGTAACGTACCGCAATTCACTTAAGTGATCTGGAATAGTGCCACAAGTGCCAATAGTGACTCAAGTAATCTGAAAATATGCCACGGGCGGGCAGTTTAAAGGCTGTAGAACCGTACCGCGGGCTGCTTAAGCGCTCTAGGACTGTACTGTGGGTCACTTAAGTGATTTGTAAATATACTGCGGGTCACTCAAGTTATCTAGGAACGTGGGTCACTTCAGTGGTACGAAAAGTGTCGCGGGACACTTTTTAAGTAATCTGGAACTACACTGCAAGTCACTTAAGTGATCTTTAAATGTGCCTGGGTCACTCAAGTCATCTGAAAATATACCGCAGACCACTCAAGTGATCTGGTAATATGCCGCTAAGTTCATTTTTACAAAATTAGGCTTGAGATCACTGGACACATTAGATGACTCCGATGGCCATATTTGGCCCGCGGGCCGTCGGTTGAACATGTATCTTATACACCAAAACTTTCCGGCAAGCAACAGTTAGAGGGTTGAAAGAGAATACATATGAAACACTGTGTGTCTTCATATGGTTATTCAGGCGGATTCAACTTGGTTGCCATCTTTTTTTTTCATCAAGTGGAAGTAGTAGCCATATGCCAAGTACAGAACCGGGTCTTAATCAAGAAGGAATAGAGATGAAAAATTAAATTAAGTGGATGTCTCTTACGGATTTGGATAACGGTAACTTATTAGTTTTCGACTGTAGTTGAGGTTAAGTTATCCCCAATATGCACGAAATGGCCATAATGACAAAAATGAACAATCTCATTATTGAATTTCTTATCGTCAATATACGTTCAAATTTTCCTCAATAAGTGTATTTTTGTCACAGAATCAATCATGGCCAGAACTGATTATGGCCAGAACTCTAAAAGAACGAAGCGCACGACCACGATGTCCAAAAGAATGAAGCATATGCCAATGATTCGAAATCATATTTCCACATTTCTTTTCTAGTCACAAAAACAAACGTATGACTATGATTCGATCACATATTGACCATAAATTTAAAGAAAAGAGGCATATTACCGTGTTTTATATTATATTGACTACGATTAAAGAAAGCTTATGACTGTGAATCACAGAAAGAAGCATATGAGACAATGATTCGACCACATATCGACAGCGAATAACGAAGCGTACGATCATGATCTGATCACTAATTATATTAAAGAAGCATATGACCATGATTTGACCACGACTTCAAAAAAGAAGCACATAATTATGATTCGGTCACATATTTACCGTGAACCATTTGACCACGATTCAATCACACATTGATCACAAATTACAAAACGGAGCATATGACCACGTGTATTTGACAACTAATTATATTATATTAAAAATATTGAATTATATTAAAAAGTATGTGGCCACACACATGTGTGATTTGACCACTTATTTTCTGAAAGAAGCATATGATCATGATTTAACCACGGATTATAAAATTATAAAAGCATATGTGATTTGACCACTGAATTTTTGAAAGAAACGTATGACTATGAAGTACGAAAGCCTGGATAACCAAGCGGAGATCGAGAAGTTGTTCGAAAAGAAAATTCACCTTCCTCCGTGGGGAATCGAACCACCAATCTGTCACTGTCCGGGCGAGTGTTCTAACCATTGAACTACAGAGGACAGACATTTTCAATCCTTAGAGCATATGCATGAATGCTGAACGGGACTGCACATGGACAGCCTCCATCTGGGGGCTAACGTCGTAAGAGCTATTAGCTGAGCTTGGAGGATGTCCATGTGCAGTCCCGTTCAGCATTCATGCATATGCTCTAAGGATTGAAAATGTCTGTCCTCTGTAGTTCAATGGTTAGAACACTCGCCCGGACAGTGACAGATTGGTGGTTCGATTCCCCACGGAGGAAGGTGAATTTTCTTTCCGAACAACTTCTCGATCTCCGCTTGGTTATCCAGGCTTTCGTACTTCGTATGAAAAGCGGAGAGTGACATCGTTTCTCTCTGTATGACTATGATTCCACCAAACATTGAGCACGAATTAAAAAATTAAGCACATGACCCTGATTCGACCCCATTTTGGCCGCAAATTCTAAAAAAAGAAGCATATATCATCATGAACTATAAAACAACGAATAGCCAAATATGGCCAATTTATACTTACGTGCTTTATCATCGTTTTGTGTTTCGCAGCTACTATGTCGTCATTTCATGATCGATATAAGATTGATATGTTATCAATTCTTGGTTGATTTTTTACCAATTCCTGATCGATGTAAATTAGTTTCAAGGTTAATATACTTCGTCCTTTTAGAACTGTCGATTCATAGTCAATATGTGGTCAATTCAATAATAGTATGTGGTCAATTTACAATTCGATACTAGTATGTGGTCAATTGAAAAACAATATGTGGTCAGTTAGAAAACAATATACGATCGATTCATGATCAATACGAGGTCAATTTCTGGCTAGTATGCAGTCAATTCAATATCAATATGCTTCGATCTTTTGGCACTCATGGTGGATAGATACATTATCGATTCATGATCAATATGTGGCTAATTCAGAGCCATACGATCCCAGTCCATGCAGAGAAATTTTCTCATCAACAATAACCATAAGAACTTCAGAGGACAAATCTCAAAGATTTCAAGCTAAGGGCGAGAAATCGAATTTATATTTGTGATCGACCCTCTTTTGGAAAACATGTATCAAAAAAGAAGAAGGGGTCGGGGAAACATGTCTAATATAACTTGTATTGGAAAAATAAGATTCTTCGGTTTTTAGCGGGACTGGTAGGAAACTAGTAAATCAGTAAGTGCTCCCGTTCTCCCGTTTATTTTTTTTTTCCCGGGGAAACATATCGTAAGATCATAAGAAAAGGGGGGCCCTATAGCAAAGAAAAAGTCCAAGAACAAAATCGTATATAGACTATTTCTGATTGATGACCCGTCTTCTTCTTCACACACAAAAAAGTCGTAAACTTGGCGATCGTATGTTTGAGCAAAAAAATCGTATAACAAAAACGAGGAAAAAAAAAATAAGACAAATAACTGCTACGAAATTCAGAAACTCGTAAATTACGGATACGCCATGGCGTTCATTTTTACGTGGTTGCATACATATCGGTTGATTCCTTCTAGGTATATTGTATACTTTGTATGCAGTTTTTTTTTCGTACTTATTTTGGGATCGTATAATACGCGTGTTGCATAAAACGGGAAAGCAATTTTCGGTAATTTTCGGGTAGAGGGATCGATATAAATTATTATTCTTATTATGCGCTATTTTTCTTTCGGACATTAATTTCTGATCGTAACCAGAATTTAAAAAAAAAATTCACTTGATCATGAATTTTCATATATAAGAGAGAGAATAAATATTCTTTCAATTTGAATCGAAAATTTACATTTAGAATTTGATCAAAAAATTAATTGTTCAAAATTGAATTGAAAATTTACTTTCAAAATTGAATTGAAAATTTACCTTCAAAATTGAATTGAAAATTTACCTTCAAAATTCAATTGAAAATTTACCTTCAAAATTGAATTGAAAATTTACCGTCAAAATTAGTTCTTTTAAAGTAAGGGGCCGTTCAAGTATTACGTCACCGAATTTTAAGCCATTTTTGACCCCCCCTCCGTCAGCAAAACTCTGAACCCCGCCCACCTTTGTCAGCAAAATTTCGTCCGCACCTCCTAACGCATATTGGTGGGATCAGAAACGTACGCTGGAGGGAGCATAGGGGGCTAGTGTGCCTCCCCCCCCCCCCAGACGAAGAAAAAATTATTTTTTAATGCAAAAAATATTTAAAAACAAATTTCAAAAGAAAATACCTTTATATGTTATTATAATCAAAATTTCTGTTAATTTCAATACTATTTGAAAGGTAAGAACTCAAAATTCCTCTTTAAGAAATTCATTGTGGCCCAACCTTTAAGCCATGTATGGCAAATTCTTGACCCGCACACCAAATGTGGCCCTGAAGGTTATCTGATGTGGCTTTCCCTCAAACCTAATTTTGTAAATATGAGCTAAGTGGCACATTTACAAATCGCTTAAATGACCCGTGGCACAATTCTAGATCATTTAAGTTGCCCGTGGCACAATTCCAAAGTATTTAAGTGGCCCGTGGCACAATTCCAAAGTATTTAAGTGGCCCGTGGCACATTTTCAGATCGCTGAAGTAGGCCTCAAAGATCACTTTCACATTCAAAGATTACTTAAGTAACCCGCGACACAGTTCCAGAACACTTAAACGATCCGTGGCACATTTAGAGATCCCTTGAGCATGGCCCCCACATCCTGGAGTAAGGCCCTAGGCTGGGATCTTTTGCGGGCCCCCGGACCAGACTTTCACGGGCCTTCTTATGATGTATTTACAGCGTTAAAAAACAAAAAATAATGAAAATCGTCCCGGGCCCCGGGGCTGCAGCCTTGCCAGCCCACCCCTTGTGGGGGGGGGGGCATGCCCTTGAGTGACATGTGGCGCAGTTTTATAGCACTTAAGCGGCCCGGATACATTTCCGAGTACCGGATCCGTGAAACATTTAGAGATCACTAAAGTGGCTCTGTAGGGGACTTATCAATAGGGAGAATGTTAGTTCAGGTGCCAAATAACTATCGAAAGGGTTTTCCCGCTTTTGGCTCACGGAATAAGATGCCATTAAGAATATTTCATATTTTCATAAAGGGTGGTTGATGACGTTTGCGTCATCCAAACTCCCCCTCCCCGTCATCAAAAGTCAGCAAATCGGAAACCCCCTCCCCCATCGATGCTGACGTAAAAATTGAATGACCCCCTAATATTAAAAATGCACTTTTAAAACTGAATTAAAAATTTACCATATTGATGTTACCCAGGTAGCACATCAAAGCGTCACAAAAATAAGTCCGTTTTTGACTACATTTATTTCAGGTTTTTGTTTGCTGTATGTTATATCCGAATTATTTTTTAGGTTAAGGGAATGAGAGATTTCTGTACGATACGTCAACACAGTGTATGTTTGGGGGGGGGGGGATACGTTATAACAGTATAAAAATATACGGAAGTGAATGGGCCCCAAAAATTGGGCATTACGAAACCGTATGTTTCATCCAGGGTATGTTGTAAGTGTACTGGACTGAAACCTACTTAGCCGAAGATTATAATGCTTTACACATAGCATCATGCAATGGCAGGCTACGCAATATCAGTGAAATGTTATAAAAGTAAATACTAAAAATATTCAAATCAAAATTCTTTTGAATTTTTTTTAAAACTCAAAAAAAATTCAAAATCGACTTGGCCAAAAATACAGTATTTAAAAATGGTAGGCTAGTATTTTCACCCTGGTAGAAAGATGGGGGGCTCTCCCAGAAAATTACTTCGGCCTGGGGGAAAGGGAGGTCCAAGGTCCTGCTATTCAGAAGGCTCTCCCAGACGGATAAAGTACTCGACACGTAGAACATTTATTTTATTTGCTCATAGACACTTTGGTGAAAAATTACACTTGTCAACATGGAAAAGTACGACACGGATACAAAATAAATCGCAATATTTATTATAAATCGCAAGCCGCTGTGGTGGTCGAGTGGTTATAGTGCCGGACTCGTGATGCGAGGATCCGGGTTCGAACCCCACAGTGGTGGTCGGCTGAAGTTGGTTTTCTGTGGTTCCCAACTTCAAGGCGCAAATGCGAGCCGATCTCCCCGTTAAAAAGTCTCGCCACAGAGAGCAACAGTCCTACAACGATAAATCATTCAACCATAACACTTCACTCATAGTTAGTAAAACTGGGGGCAGATGACAGCACTACACATAACAAGCATTACACAGAAACAAACTTCACGTCAGGTTGCACTACACGTACACGCACATTCCCGCATGTACCGATTCGTTGGGGGGTTCCGCGGGGGGGGGGGGTGCATGTGTGGTGTAGCAGTAGTAGGTAGGGGCTCGGGGATCCATGATGTTCTTAAGTCAGCCACCTCGTTGGGCAGTTTGCCTGTTGTGGCGTTGTATTTGTATTTGTATTTGTATATGAATATGCAAATTATATTAATATTTTTTACGAGCATATTAGCCAAAGTAGTATAAATACTTGTGGAGTAATTCGTATCTTCACGGAGGACATTTATTCACTTCCCTCATCACTTACGATTACTTTATTGCCACCGATATATATGCCAGTAGAGCAATAGAGAAGAAAGCCCCCCACTTCTATATTTCTTTGATATGGTTGACCGTCCATAGCAAGGAATTATGGCCATCCCCCACCCTGTACCGAATAGGAGATCCTTCAAACATCATATGCGAGGAAGCTTCCCAACAAACCACTCCAGATACCATCCGAACGGATGCAATAAATATATAGAGCAATGCGATCGAGGTGTTGAGGGGGTCGTGGATAGGGCACCCTTTGATGGATCTCGCTCTATTCCTTGTTGTGGGCCTGCCTTTGTCCTCCTTTACAGAAAACGGGGGGTTGCCGCTGAAGCAAGACTTAATTGTACCTTATGTGTGACAGTGGGTGAAGGTATTACGCGGACAGTCAATATAATATATAAGAGAGGGGGGTTCCGAAATTCGGGATTCTTAGCCCGTAGAAAAGAAGACCTGCCACCAACCGACTATTGAGGAACGGATAATATACGAGAAGGCAATCGGGAGCCCAATACGGACCTATTGTTGGAAGAGAAGGACGTAGAGAGTGGTATTGGGCTCCTATTATCAATCCTGCTAGTGTCTAGGGAGGATGGACTCCAGAGCTACTCTTCAAAGTAGTTTCCAGAATTGGGAGAAAGAGAACCAATCGGAATCGAGTTGGGGCTAGACCGAATCAATAGAAGTTGGTCGGAAAATCAATTATTACATGTAATTCGATGAATTTCGATTCAGTCGTATTAAAAGCGCTGTAATCTCATGGAGGCTTTATCATAGATTTCAATGGTGGGGGGATTATTACTGTGTTATTAAATGATAAGAGTATAACGGGATTCGAAATTTGGTGAATGCCAAAACAATATCTTTGTAACAAGCATGAATGCAGGACTATCGTAGGATTTCTCGAATCCAACTGCTGAAGGAATCTACTACCAATTTACTAAAGGTGACTTTATGGGACATTTGTTGGCCGTTTTTTTGAATAAAAATGACCTTTACGTCACAAAATTGTCATGTGCTTTTTTTATTTTCGTGAAATACATTTAAATTCACTACGGAATGCAGTAGTGAATTCCTTTTTTCCACGCTTTCCCATAGACCCTTTTTCCGCAATCAATTTAGCTATGATTGGCAACTTTTATCGTGTTTGGTGACTCATTTGGCGATAATTAGCGACATACCATATTCAAGACCAGTGTTCTTCAACCTTCTTTTACTTGAACAACGATGAAATAATTGAAAAATTTCGCGGACCGGCGCAAAAATGAGAAAAGGAAAGAATAGTTTGTAAACCACAGCGAAAGAGGAAGATTTCTTTTCATTCTGACTAAAAATTTCAGACTTATTACAAAAACATCGTTGAGGTGGTCATCCTGTGCTGCCATCTATCAGATACAAATAAAACTATCTGCATAAATATGTCTTAAGCAATCATAAAGTAAAATTAGTTGTTGGTTTTAACCCAATACGTGATATATGATATTATATATTATTTATTTTTATGCTGCTTTTTGCTGGTAGCTGGTCGTCTGGTAAAAATTTTGTGTCATTGTTTTGATCATGTTATTTAGTGCTTAGGGGCCGTTCAAGTATTACGTCATCATCGATGGGGGCGGGGGGGGGGAAGGGGGTTTCCGATTTGCTGACTTTTGATGACAAGGGGGGGAGGGGGGTTTGGATAATGCTTACGTCATCAATCACCCCTTGTGAAAATATGAGTTAGGATTCAGAGGGGCAGAGCTGATGATGAAATTTTGCTGACAAGGGAGGGGGAGGGGGTCAAAAATGGCTAAAAATTTGCTTACGTAATACTTGAACGGTCCCTTACAGAGTGAGTTCGACGATAAACGGTGAAGGAATCGGTAGTTCAAACGGTAGTTTGACGCATGAGATTTACACTGTTATTCACAGAAACAAATAAAATATAGTATCTTACTACATGTTATTCATTTTCGTGCTTCACGTTGGTTTAAAACAAATAGTTAATTTTACTTGGAAGAATTTATAAAAAATAATTTTGGTTTTATTTGATAGATGGCAGCACATGAGTCTCATCGTAGAGAGCTTCTGCTTCAAAATCTTCCAAATTTGAAATGGAAAGATTTTGCCGCTATTTCAAACAATATTTATGAACATTTCTCTTTTTTTCCAAAAATATCGGAAAAGGCAGGTGAATTGCATTCATTCATCTCAATGTTTAAGGTAACACAACCAAAGAAATTATCACGATATCAAAAAAAAAAACTTATCAATTAATTTGCATTTCTTGATTTAAAAAAAAATGGAATTTTAATAACAATTTACACTAATTCAAATCAAACAAAAAGTAAAAAAAAAAAATCGAAAATTTGAAAATTGAGTTAAATTTCTGATGTTTCCGAGATAACATTTCAATGTTCACAGATCATCAGCCCGACATCTTGTGCACACAATGACAGAATGGGATGAGAAAAATTTCCCAAACTATCAATAATATCTTGAAGAAAAATATTTTTCATCCCATTGCCCATGAGAAGAAAAGAAAGAAAATGTTTTTCGGTTTTCCATTGCTTTTACGTCGCTGTGTTTTCTAGAGATGTCCAAAATTCCCACTTCCCTTGTCGAGGATTGTGACAAGCGTACCAAACTTACGTGGACAGGACTTCGAAAACAGGAATTACCCAGATAGAAAAAACAAAATTTTTACTTTTTGTTTTATTCTTGACATGTTCGTCTTTTTCTCCCCCCTTTGTTTTCAAGGCATGGTTATGGTATGCTTCACTTTCTTCTTCATGTCTAGTGACATAATTTTAACGGATAATGCCATACCTTTTCGCTTCCTTATCCAGACTTTGCGTTTCCATTCCAGTTGATACACGATGGCTTCCATGTAGTTGTCTTCTCTACTCATTTTATTTTATTTTCTTAAAATATATGTTATTATTATTATTATATATATTTTTTTGCCATTTCGTGCCATGTCGGAAACTTTTCTTTAGGAAGTCAACGACCTGTCAGGCCATGTTTCCGAATGCTTTTGTTGATACTTTTCTTTTTCTCCAGCGAAAATGTTTCTGTTTTTAACACTTATTTGGTTCCGTTTAAATGCGTTGACGTTCTTGTGGAATTTGCATTTCTGTTATCCGAAACCGAATATTTTTCTGTTTTTTCTTGCTGTTTTTGGGAAAAGACGTGTAACATAATAAATATGGAACTACGTAATCATGTCATTTAGATACAAATGTTTCCTTTTCCTCATTGTAGATGATACGTGTTTTAGACATTGTGTATTAAATTCTGTATATCCCATCACGGAACTTTCTGTCAAGTATGTAGGGTGTTGTTGTTAGACGTTTGATTTTGTATCGTTATGCGTAAAAATGAATGCTGTCATGTGCAGGAAAAACTTCAGCGTTTACTTTGGTTTTGTGTTCAGGCAGGAAGTTATAGTGGGGTACGGTACTTGAAATTATTGGGCGTTATTTACAGGTAGTGGAGCTGTTGAAGACCAGGGAATCATCAGTGAGCTGTGATAGGGTAAAATAAGAAGAAGTGAACATACTGTTTTGCATCATCGACAGAAACAGCATTAGCATTGGTGTTTGTTTGTCCACCTTTGGAATGCGCAAGGAGGCTTGTGCAATTTTAGAAATGGAAAAACTGGGTAGGGAATTGTGCATTTCTTGTTATGGATGGGAGGTTCATTTTTAGAAATGGGTGAGAGGCTTTTGTATCTTTATGGAATGGGTAGGAAGCTTCTGTATCTTTGGGAATGGTTACGAGGCTTGTACATCGTTAGGAACGTTTGAGAGGCTTGTAAATCTTTAGAAGAGGGTAGACAGCTTGTGTATTATTAGAAGTGGGTGAGAGGCTTGTATACTATTAGACACGGGAAATGAATGAGAAGCTTGTGTGTCTTTAGAAATAGCTGAGAGGGTTATGTATCTCTAGAAATGGGTACGAGGCTTGCACATTTTTAAAAATGGGAAATTGGTGAGAAGCTTGTGTATCTTTATGAAAGGACGAGACTTGCGTAGAATTGGGAGCTGAACTTGCGTATCCTTAGAAATTGCTGGGGGGGGGGGGGGCTTGAGCCTTTTGAGGAATGTATGGAAAGCTTATTTATTTCTAGGAATGAGTAAAGGACCCATGTACTGGATAAGGATGCTAGTGTAGAAGCTTTTCTGACATTTGTAGTGCTTCAAGAAATGCGTGGAAAGTTTGTTTACCCCAGGACGCGTGCAAGAGGCACGTGAAACCATTTACACTGCATGGGTGGTTTGTGTATTTCTGGAAATTCATACAAGGCACTCGTACACCACAAGAAATTGGTGGTAGATGTACGTACTTCTGGAAATGCGTAGGAGACTTTCGTACACCTAGGTAGCTTTTATTTTACCATAATCTGGGCTCCCACTCAAAAAAATTATAAAAGTAGGACAAGGGGGAGGGGGCAAGACAACATAATCCTAGCTTTATGAGGAAAAACTAAAAATTAATTTTTTTATTTTAAAATATTACAAAATTATTATTATTTTATTATTATTTCATTTGCACTATTTCAGTATCCTATACGTTTGAGTCGGTTTTTACCAGTTTTATTTCGGTTATTTTTCCGGTTTTTATGAATTTTTAAAGTTTTTACGCGGATATTTTGCCCCACCTTGTACTACATTTGTATTATTTGGCAATATCCCGATGATTCCATTTTCATTTAAAAACAGGGACACGAATCTTGTCGGCAAGATTTGGTAAGAAAGTAGGGAAAAGTAGGGAGCCCTCCACATCTCATTAATGTTTGACACTTTCATGCTATTTTAAAAGTTTTTTTGCCATATATTGCTGATTATTTTTCATACACCCGCGAATAGCGACGACCAGCTAGCAACTTGACAGAAAAATTTATCTCTTAAACACCAACAGGTTTGCGCAAACCAATCGATCTCTAATACCGTTCAATGATGCCCCAAGATCGATCTTCTATGGGTTTGTGTCATTTTTGCTTATGCGTACGTCCCGGATATGTTTTGTTTCGTCCATATCGCTATAGTTCTTCTTAACCAGGGGAGACCTGATCGAACTCTATTCTCGAATCCGTATGTAAAATCCCACGCTAACCTCACAGAAAAAAGACAGACCTATATATATATATTTCCCTCGCTCCAGGCGAATATCTTATATCGGTTTTCATATCCAGGACTTTAATTTCCTATGACCAGCAATAAAGTCTCCACAAGAAAGATTTTTATGGTGCATATCTCTCTCGCTTAGTATATTCTCCTCTTGGATATGGTGAGAGAGAGAGAGCAAGGGCATCACGTACCAAACCGAACTCTCCCAGTTCGATCGTTCTCTGTTGGTCCGGGATTCTTCCGGGACAAAATAATAATAATAATAAAAAAAGTACATATATATAAGGGGAAAAAAAAAACCTGGCCGTTTCGGCCGATGCAGCAAAGCAACGTGTCCCATAGAAACTCGAGTCTTTAGGATATGCCTGGAGCAACCTGGAAGAATCACCTCCCTTATATATATATTTTTTTTTACCTTCCAATCCTTTTCTTCTCCAGGTTTCTTTTTCCCTCTTGGGAACACATTTCGCAATCCTGTTAAGAAATTTTACGGTATTTTTAGGGATATGTCCTGGATGGGACGTGAGGAATACGAGTGTTTGGAAATGGCTATGGCAAGGATATATATGAGTGTGGAAGGAGAGAGAGAGAGATAGCTCACACACACACACGGTGTGTATGTATTATTGCGAGTTTTATTCAGTTGAATAAATCAGTCCTGGTATGGTGAACCTATTTTGTGCAATTTAATAAAGGTGAATTTATCGTGAGGGTAAACCCCATGGCCGGTAGGGGGGTGGGGAAGACTGATCCTGGCTCTTTCCTGGGGGCTCGGGAATCGAGTATCCCCCCTCCGACCGTATTTTTCATTTATATATTTTTTTTCATTGTTAATCTACCGAAAATTCAGCTTAAAGGAACCATTTCAATGCTTTTTGCCATGGGGGGGGGGGGGGTCCAAGAAGAAATCTGGGTCAAGGGGGCCCCTCTCTCTTTATAAAATGGGAAGGGGGGTATGGGTGACCTTTTACAGCATACATTCCCAACCTACGGTCCGCGGGCCAAACGTGGCTATCGGAGGCGTCTGATGCGGCCGGCGATCTCAAACGTAATTTTGTAAGGTGAACTAAGCGGCACATTTGCAGATCAGTTGAGTGACCCGTAGTGTATTTCCAGATCACTTAAATGGCCCTATTAGCACATTTTGAAATAACTCAATCGGTTGCTGCACATTTCCAGGTCACTTGAGTGACCCGAGGTGCAGTTCCAGGTCACTTCAATATCTCGCGGCGCATTCCCAAATAACTTAATTGACCCGCGGCATATTTACAGATACGTGTGCATATTCGCAGATCACTCGAGCGGCAGATTTTCAGATCATTTAGTCACCAGCAGTGCAGTTGCACATCACTCAAGTGGCCTGCGGCTCATTCCCAGATCAATTGAGTGACCCACGTCACAGTTCATGATCATTTAATTGTCCCGCGGCATATTTACAGGTCACCAAGGCACAGTTTTAGAGCACTTCAGCGGTTAGTTTCAGATCACTTAAGTGTCTCGTGACACTTTTCAAACCAATGAAGTGGCCCGCACTCTCTAAAAGGTTGAGCACCGCTGTTTAACAGGGACCCCCCCACCCCGGTTCTTCGTGAAGGTAGCAAGGATCATCCCATGCGGAAGGGGGGGGGGTTGCACGGATGACTATCGGAGGGGGGGGGTGTTTCGGAATAAACACTTGAAGACCAGCGGGGTCCGCGGAAAACTTTCCGAAAATCACCGGTCTATAGGACAGTAGTTTTTCAAACATGCTTCGTGCTTTGAAATGTGTTTAATAGAAGTTCTCTTCGCACCACTTGGAATGGATGTGGTCAGCTATCACACCTCCTAAAAATGCGAGGGAGGCTTACATATTTCCAGAAATGCGAACGAGGTTTGCATATTTTTAGCAATGCTTTCATAGCTGCTTACTCATGGAAATTCGTGGCTTCCTCATCCCTTGAAATGCGCAGGAGGCGCTTCCACACAACTTTAGAATAAATAGAAACGTTATTTATTCTCTAAAATGCGTTGTGGAGACGTAAGTTCTTGTTTGAATGTGTAGGACACACACCAGCGTACCCACTTCTAATGCATAGAAGGCTTGCACATTTCTAGAAATGCTTTGAAGGCTGCGTACACACATAGAAATTCGTATAACACGCTTCCTTCTATTTTAAATGATGCGCTGGAGGCTTACTTACTACCTCCTCCCCCAAGATGCACAGGAGGATTCTTTTAGTCCCTAAAATAAATGGGAAGCTTATTTGTCCCCTATAAATGTGTTGGAGGTATACGCACCTCTTCAAATGCGTAAGAGGCGTGCCTACGCGTTTATAGTTGCCCAAGAAACGAATGTAGTCATAGAGTACTTTTAATACGTAAAATACATACTTAGAAATGCGCAGGTAGTCTGTTTATTCCCTAGAAATATGCAGGAAACCTTTTAACTTCCATCCCCACGAAATACACGAGACGGTTACGTATGCTGAGAAATACAAAAAGAAAGTTTGCGTAACCTCGTTTTATATACTCTGCCATGAGTATTGTTTGCACTTTTTTTTATTACTTTAATCATTTTTTCCCGCCATTGCTGATTATTTTGCAAATACTCTTGAATGATCCGTCACCTACCTCTGGTGATTATGCATACCACGGGTTTTGGGAGCCCTTGGTCTAGAGAAGGGTAGGGGTGTCTTTAACTGTTGACATATCACGGGCCTCATTTGATGATTTTACGAAGCCTGGGGGCAATGCTATCTAAGAGCTCGGCGGACCACAAGTGGTCCTAGTCTATAGAGAAAGAGAGATGTGTGGAGATAAAGTGGCGCTTATGTATAAATCATGTACTTTTCAAATTTGTTTTTGAATTAAAAGCATTCTTTGCAGTCATTGGTCAATCGATCGCTATGGCGAGTGATCTATTAACTGAAAAAAGAAAATCATTCGGGTCTTGGAGTCGACGCGATTTAAAGTCTCTTAAATCGAAACAAGATAATAACACACACACACACACACAAATTGAACCGAAAAGCCATTAATAGACCCCGAATTAAAAATTTCACACCGATACAGACAATAAATATACAATCAGATACGTGTACGCACCCTGCATATCAATTTGTACCTATGTACAAAAAAAATTCACTAGAAATAAGGAGGGGGATCTTTATCGGATTCGAAGCATAGCTCATTACCTTTAAGAGGCGAAAATTTCGTATTTTTCCCCGAGATTTCCAGGGAAAATGGATGAGCTTTTTTCCCCGACGAAAATTGAATTAAATTTTTTTTTTTTTTTTTGCACGCTAATTTCACCATTGGGACATCATCCGTGAGCGAAATCGGCAGAAATATTTTCCGCGATGATAATAATAATAATAATGTGACGTCCATGGTTATGGCAAGAACGAAAAAAAAAGGGAACCCGATAAAGATCTCTTAATATCTATTTTTTTTTTATTTGTTAGATATTTCCCTTAAATACGTGGGTTCTTATCTGGTGGTAATGAAGCTTAATGAGATTTATTTCTCGCTCTGTCAGAAGAATAGGAAATTGCTCATCCGTTGTGATAAAATAAGACACAACGAGAGTAAGGACTTACGACCGAGAGTAAAATATTTAACAACTATAATTACTTATGTCTCGTTTTTGTAAGAATTAAATGATGAGAAATTATTCTCCATAAATATTTTCTCCCATTATTATTATTATTATTATTTTTCTTCTGGTTTGTTCATAGGGTTGCCGTGTTTTAAAATCACAAATTACTGACGCAGGACTGACCGTATTATTTTGACATGAAAGTTGGACGTCTGGTGGTTTCGTCGATTTCAAATAAAAATACAAATACAACGCCACAACAGGCAAATTTGCCCAACGAGGTGGCTGACTTAAGAACATCACGGATCCCCGAGCCCCTACCTACTACTGCTACACCACACATGCAACCCCCCCCCCCCCCGCGGAACCCCCCAACGAATCGGTACATGCGTGAATGTGCGTGTACGTGTAGTGAAACCTGACGTGAAGTTTTTTGTTTCTCTGTAATGCTTGAAATACAAATACAAATACAACGCCACAACAGGCAAATTGCCCAACGAGGTGGCTGACTTAAGAACATCATGGATCCCCGAGCCCCTACCTACTATTGCTACAATACACATGCACCCCCCCCCCCCGCGGAACCCCCCAACGAATCGGTACATGCGGGAATGTGCGTGTACGTGTAGTGCAACCTGACGTAAAGTTTGTTTCTGTGTAATACTTGTTATGTGTAGTGCTGTCATCTGCCCCCAGTTTTACTAACTATGAGTGAAGTGTTATGGTTGAATGATTTACCGTTGTAGGACTGTTGCTCTCTGTGGCGAGACTTTTTAACGGGGAGATCGGCTCGCATTTGCGCCTTGAAAAGTGTTGGGAACCACAGAAAACCAACTTCAGCCGACCAGTCGATTAGTACCAATCAGTACCGATTAGTACCCAGTCTTGAATAAAATCGTATGGTGTATCTCCAGAAGTTGAATCGCACCTCAACTTCGGTGCCTTACGCCTTAGTGCGTTACATAAAGGAGTCAGAGTCGCGTCTCCAGTGGTGCGTCTGGTCCAGTTTTCGGGAGAGCCGGGGTTTGATTCCCAGTGGAGACTAGATGATTTTTCTTTGCGGGTTCGCCTCGACATAATTATCCGGGAAAAGTATATTTCTTTTCTAATGACATTAGTTACAGTCCACGGACCTATATTTCACAGATCGTACGGTTAATCTTTGTGTTACCACATTTGCTGCGGCCAGGAAGCGGTAAACGGACTTTTATCTCGCAGGCAGCGGACAACTCGGTTTTCCTAAAGACCCCATGACACGAAACGCACAGACTACCAATATGATTTGAAATTGCGTCTTTTTGTATGCAAAGGGGTACTGATGCTATTATGAACGACGGTTATCTAAAAAGAAATTTTCACGCAGGTCCCGACCTACTTAGGGGGCCGTTCAAGTATTACGTAAGCAAATTTTTAGCCATTTTTGACCCCCTCCCAACAAAAGCCAGCAAAACGCTGACCCTCCCCCCTTGTCAGCAAAAATTCGTCATCAGCTCTGCCCCTCTGAATCAAACTCATATTTTCCTAAGGGGTGGTTGATGACGTAAGCATTATCCAACCCCCCCCCCCCCGTCATCAAAAGTCAGCAAATCGGAAACCCCTCCCCCCATCGATGATGACGTAATACTTGAACGGACCCTAGTCCAAATGAAACGGATGAAAAACCATGTGCACTTAGAGTGAATAAAGCCCGGGTTAAACCCTGCACGTAGCAAACGGTGGGGCTCAATCAATTTTTAACCAGTCAAAAGTCATACTTTCTGTAATCTTCGACATATTAATAAATTTCTGTTTGCGGAGGTGCCCGTGTCTTCCTGGGGGGGGGGGGGTGGGGGTGGGTTGTCTCGCTGTTTCTCCAGTTGCAGTCAAATCGTACAAAATCCTCGTCTATCGCCACGAAGACAATATCTATACCGTTTTACCTCCAGTGTAGAGAGATAAAAAGAAAGTAAGGATGCTTCTCCTCCAGAAGTGACTGTAATGCAACCTAACTGAGTGTGCATTTATGTGTTTCGGTATATGGCTTTCTGCGCACCACGGTCCGGTTGCGGTCGAGGGGGAATTCATAATCTATATTTTCATTCTGAAGCACACGTGCACAACCAGTTTTCTTTGTAGTACGTGCGCTTCAGAATGAAAATATAGATTATAAATTTCTCCCTTGACCTCAACCGGAGCAACCGTACCGTAGTGCGCAAAAGGCCGCACACATAGTGGGACGACCAAGAGGTACGGGAGTATATAATAGAGATTAGCGACGAAAACAGTTGTGTTGCATTGTTCTATACCGCACACACTCGGGAAACGAGACAAAGAAGAGAAAGAGGCCACTCAACGAAGTGCGCGACTTGAACAAACATATTTGTTTCCACCTCGATCTGCTAATTTTCACTATATTTTTTTTACTTTTGTTACCAGACGCACCCCGCTCCCCCCCCCCTATCCGATACAGACATCAGAACGTTCCCGAAGGTCGGACACGCCTGGAAAATTGACGGTGATTACGATTTATTTATTCGTCCGTTGGCGAAAAATTTTTTTTTCTGGATTTTCACTATCTGTTGACTCCGTTTTCTCCCTTCTTTTTTTCTAAAAAGGGAGAGAAAAAAAAAAGAGATTTTGGGAAAGGATCATCATCATCATCATCCCACCCTTACATTTCAGAACCCCTCCGGTCTTTTTCTCTATCCTCCTCCTCCTCTTTTACTATGTGCGGACATCTCTTCCTCCACTCTTATACGATTTTTTTCTTCCTACTCGAAATTCTTGTAACTCGCACCTCCTCGTCCCACTATGAGCGCAGCCTCAGTCTTCAGTTGCTGCCATCTATTTCCTAAAACGAAATTGGCGATGAATGGTTAGTCTAATGAGTGGAAGTTTTTTGAGTCTTGAAGATACATCGTAGTGGCGGAAAAAAAAACACATATCGGCTCATATTTAGAGGATTCAAGTGCAGTTATCGAATTTTCGTATGTATGTATGCATACATATTTGATTGTTTATAATAAAGTTTCATCCGACACGGTCTTGCCCCTTCATAGGGGCAATGGCTAAAACCGATAGAGCTTGGGCGATGAGAGTCCGTCACGATGCTCACCCGACCGCACGGCGGCAAAAATGATGAACTGAAATTAAGATCTGCTCAATCATAATCAATGATGTGCCATTGATTCATCTGAAAATATCTGACTCATGTGTTTCAGAACATCTAGAGCAGGGGTTAACAAATAGTGGGTCGCGACTCCCTGGGGAAAGGGGGGGGGGTGTGTGTGTGTAAAGGGGCTAGTAAGTTCGCGAAAATCTTTCGCAAATTTAAACGTCTTAAAATGAAATTTATTTTATTCTTTCGCAACGTAAATAAATATTGTGTCAAACCTAAAAATACACCTTAACTACACTGGTGTAAGAAATTAAGAGAATTTGCAGACTTGGTCGATTATCTCTAGAACTACTGTACCGATTTTAATGAAATTTGATATGTACATACACTGAAGAGCCAAAAAAACTGGTTCACCTGCCTAATATCGTGTAGGGCCCCGCGAGCACGCAGAAGTGCCGCAACACGACGTGGCATGGACTCGACTAATGTCTGAAGTAGTGCTGGAGGTAATTGACACCATGAATCCTGCAGGGCTGTCCATAAATCCGTAGGAGTAAAAGGAGGATGGAGATCTCTTCTGAACAGCACGTTGCAAGGCATCCCAGATATGTTCAATAATATTCATGTCTGGGGATTTAGGTGGCCAGCGGAAGTGTCTAAAGTCAGAAGAGTGTTCCTGAAGCCACTTTGTAGCAATTCTGGGCGTGTGGGGTGTCGCATTGTCCTGCTGAAATTGTCCAAGTCCGTCGGAATGCACAATGGACATGAATGGGTGCAGGTGATCAGACAGTATGCTTACGTACCTGTTACCTGTCAGAGTCGTATCTAGACGTATCAAGGGTCCCATTTCACGCCAACTGCACACGCCCCATACCATCACAGAGCCTCCACCAGCTTGAACAGTCCCCTGTTGACATGTAGGGTCCATGGATTCATGAGGTTGTCTCCATACCCGTACACGTCCATCAGCTCGAAGCAATTGGAACCGAGACTCGTCAGACCAGGCAACGTGTTTCCAGTCCTCAACAGTCCAACGTCGGTGTTGTCGGGCCCACGCGAGGCGTAAAGCTTTGTGTCGTGCAGTCATCAAGGGTACACGAGTGGGCCTTCGGCTCCGAAAGCCCACATCGATGATGTTTCGTTGAATGGTTCGCACGCTGACACTTGTTGATGGCCCAGCATTGAAATCTGCAGCAATTTGCGGAAGGGTTGCACACGTCTGTCACGTTTAATGATTCTCGTCAGTCGTCGTTGGTCCCGTTCTTGCATGATATCTTTTTCCGGCCGCAGCGTTGTAGTAGATTTAATTTTTTACCGGATTCCCGATATTCACGGTACACTCGTGAAGTGGTCGTACGTGAAAATCCAAATTTCATCGCTACCTCGGAGATGCTATGTCCCATCTCTCGTGCGCCGACTATAACACCACGTTCAAACTCACTTAAATCTCGATAATCTGCCATTGTAGCAGCAGTAACCTATCTAACAACTCTGCCAGACACTTGTTGCGTTATATAGGCGTTGCCGACCGCAGCGCCGTACTCTGATTGGTTCCATATCTATTTATTTGCATACGCATGCCTGTACCAGGTTTTTGGCTCTTCAGTTTATATAAAACAGTCAGCATGCATGCGGGCAAGCAACAGGCCTATATTGGTACAATTATTCAGTCATTACGCTACACTCATAGTCCATTGACAAAAATATGTTAAATTATGAGAGAATTGCCAATCATCGTTCAAAATGTTGCCAAAGGTAAGTAAAAAGTATGCTAAAATTGTAGGGAAAGAAACTAGTGAAGATTGAGATGTGGAGGGGGGGGGGGGGAATTATTTTTCATTGTTCTAGTGAAATATGGGAGGAAATAATGCTCTAAAAAATGAAAATATGCCTTAAATTCTGAAAATCCCGAAGAATGCCTTAAACTACTGAAAATCACGAAAAAATGCCCCAGAAATTACTAAAAATTATGAAAAAAATGCTCTGTCGCATAAAAATAATGAAATATGCACAATCATAAAAAAATATGTAAAGTCATAGAAATTCCACTAGGGCTGGTGATTACGCATGATCTCCGATTTATCATTTACTGTAACATACACACACACATATATATATATATATATATATTGCTTACCATTTTTCATTCTCAAATGTGATTCAATATTCTTAAGCCTCTCTTCGATGTCATCACTGTTGCTTGAGCCAGTCAATCTAGAATATTCCTGCGGTTCATTTTTGATATTGACCCGATAGTCATCTAATTCCGGTCTCTGGATCTGGGGATCCCAAGTATTTTCCTCTTTGGAGACAAATATGAATATTTTGTATGAACATAATAAGGAAAAAAAACACCCTCACATTTTGAATTTGAAGTTAGGACAAATTATACAGTTATAAATCAATACATTCAGTGGAACTGCCCAGATGCCTACGATAGATTACTACATCAAATCAAAACACCGAACCCAATCCTGGTCCCTTGTTAGACCTAAACCCCTCTAGGATGTCAGGATGCTTGAGTGCCAGAGACCTATACATGCCAGCATTTAATTATTTTATTTATCATAATTATGAATCACTTAATCAACATTAGTAAGCAATCGGTTCAAAAATTGGGTAATCAATTCATTAGTTAGTTATTAATTATAAATATTAAATAATTGTAATTATTAATTAATAAGCATCAGGAACTAATAAATAAGTTCATGATGGTTAATGGATTCATTAAAAACAAATTTTGACTTGGTAAAAGTCCAAAATGAAAATGTTTATAAGCGTTTTTCAGACTTACCAGCTAGCCTTGGTAAAGCTTAGGTTTTACCAGTCTTCAGGCTTTTACAGTGTCATATACAGTACAACCTCAATAACTCAACACATAGATAAATGAACTATCCTGGTAACTCAACATTTATTATTCCTATGGTTTATGGTTGGCACAATACTAAATTCAATGGGGAAAAATCTCTCTAACTCAAAACATGATCACCATGTCCCGCTCAAGTTGACTATGATTTATAATGTTATCACAACTCCTTAAGTTGACTATGATTTATACTGCGTTACCACAACTTCTTTTCAAAATCGCTTATGTAGTGATCAGTTTGAAAAATTTTATGACATTACTCTCACGTGTTTCAAAAATTCTATGTTTCATTGTTTCTGCCGTTTGTTTGTTGATTGATGCGTATCGAAGATTCTCCCTCGTACTTTTTGGTAGAGTTGCTTCCGATATTTTCCGGTGTTTTTAATTGAAAACACTACCTGTGGACTATGAAAGCCACAGATAGATACGAATGATCTTTGAAATTTTCAAGCGAGAGATGGTCAAGAAATCTAGAAATGTTTTAGGAGGGAGGAGGAAAGTTATTTCTGACAATCACGCTGCTCATTCGCAAATAACAGATCTTTGCCAATCAAAATATGGTTTTTCTAATTTGGGATTAATCTCAATATGAAAACTTTTCATAGAAAATTGTAGATCAAAATATTTTATAAATTTGTAGATTATGGAATATAATGCAATTGTTCAAAAATACACAGGCACATATACATGAACGGTTTTTAAGCATTGTTAGAATTGAAATGAGACAAAACATTGGTAATTCGACACCTGCTTAACCCTTTAAGTGCATTGATGAGATATCTCACCTTCATAAAAGCATCTTTTATCCCTGACAAGCCCAGATATTTTGTACAGTTGATTTCCCAATGGAAAAATTTTTCCTATACACCTGCTGAGAATCGGAAGAAATCCTACTTCATTAAAAAAGATATGCCATTTTGAAATGAGGTTTAATGATTTCTTTATCGCCACTTAAAGGGTTAAGTATACATGTTTTATATCTCCATGAGATGTCGAGTTATCTAGGTTCCACTGTATATGCGAGCAGAAACTCTACATGGGACAAACAACCCTTTACAATAAACTTTAAAATGAAAACTAAATGCCCTCCTCAAAACTTTAAACAGGTGTATAACATCTGCATTAACATGAGAAGATGCCATTCAGGGTCAGATCCAAATAACCAACCCTCATCCGCACCTCTAATTTGAATCTGAGTCGCAACCAAACAACACTTGATAGAGGGTTAAAACGAATAGCCATCCCGCGCCCACCTCAAATTCGCAAAACCATACCAGATTTACTCCTCAAAGTTAAAACATGATCTTACATACAACTGAACTATTACAACCACGTATGCACAGACTACTCCAAACAATAATTAGTCGCTGGTAAGGATCGGAATGTAAGCCAGCCCACACCAAATCCCCTTCATACAATTCATTTCCTGCTCATTGGTCAAGTATAACCTCATCGTCAAACGAAATGAAAGCAAGAAAGTTTTCCGATTCAACAAATCAACTAGCATTTGGACTGAGAGAGCCACCCTACAACTACCTTCAACTCTCTCAATTTATTAATTAATAATTCCAAATTTACCAATCAAGTGGAAGTTCGAATGTACATAGAATTAGTTGCACGAAAAAACCCACCCAATATGTCTATAAACAGCAGCTAATGTAAAATATAAACCCCAGTTACCCCAAGGAATTGAATTTTTACCAACATTCTACTGAAAAAGCAGCAAAAAAAGGAGGAAACAACTACAGTAAATTCTGAGAGATACTCTCTCAACACTTATTATTTATACACATTGAATATTATTTACACATTGTTGTTCCTGACTTAAACAAGTTGTTGTTCCTTAAAAACTTAAACAGAGAAAGAAAAACTTTCTGCAACAAAGGGTTGGAGAAATAGAATCCAACAATAGGAAACATCCTATCAAAAAAATTCCAAGAATCGAATGAATTTGGTCAATGAGGTCAAGTTGCCATTTTCATTTCTTTCCTGTGTGATCGTTCCAAAAATAACCACCACTACATAGTGATGGGGTGGTAAAGCAGCAGCAGCTATGTTCAATCCAGATATGTTCAATAATATTCATGTCTGGGGATTTTGGTGGCCAGCGGAAGTGTCTAAAGTCAGAAGAGTGTTCCTGGAGCCAGTTTGTAGCAATCCTGGACGATGTGGGGTGTCGCATTGTCCTGCTGAAATTGTCCAAGTCCGTCGGAATGCACAATGGACATGAATGGGTGCAGGTGATCAGACAGGATGCTTACGTACCTGTCACCTGTCAGAGTCGTATCTAGACGTATCAGGGGTCCCATATCACGCCAACTGCACACGCCCCATACCATCACACAGCTTGAACAGTCCCCTGTTAACATGTAGGGTCCATGGATTCATCAGGTTGTCTCCATACCCGTACACGTCCATCAGCTCGAAGCAATTGGAACCGAGACTCGTCAGACCAGGCAACGTGTTTCCAGTCCTCAACAGTCCAATGTCGGTGTTGTCGTGCCCAGGCGAGGCGTAAAGATTTGTGTCGTGCAGTCATCAAGGGTACACGAGTGAGCCTTCGGCTCCGAAAGCCCAAATCGATGATGTTTCGTTGAATGGTTCGCACGCTGACACTTGTTGATGGCCCAGCATTGAAATCTGCAGTAATTTGCGGAAGGGTTGCACGTCTGTCGCGTTTAATGATTCTCGTCAGTCGTCGTTGGTCCCGTTCTTGCATGATATCTTTTTCCGGCTGCAGCGATGTCGTAGATTTAATTTTTTACCGGATTCCCGATATTCACGGTACACTCGTGAAATGGTCGTACGTGAAAATCCAAATTTCATCGTTACCTCGGAGATGCTATGTCCCATCTCTCGTGCGCCGACTATAACACCACGTTCAAACTCACTTAAATCTCGATAACCTGCCATTGTAGCAGCAGTAACCGATCTAACAACTGTGCCAGACACTTATTGCGTTATATAGGCGTTGCCGACCGCAGCGCCGTTCTCTGATTTGTTCCATATCTCTTTATTTGCATACGCATGCCCGGACCAGTTTTTTTTGCTCTTCAGTTTACATTGATACAATACAAAACAAAGAACCATTCAACAATTGTAATACACACACGCATGATCGTGCGTAACATTCGTTGGAGTCGGAAGGTATGAAACAGCAGTTGCAGAATAAACAAAAAAATGGGTTAATAGGTGGGTATGGTCCCCTCTTACAGATATACAGGTCTCGCAGTGTGATTTCATACTTGAAATAAGGCAGTTTATCATTTCCGGTGGCAATTGGTTCCACAGAAACGCTGTTTGCATTCCCTAGATAGTTACCGGAGGGGGGTTGCGAGTTGCAATTGCCCTCCCCAGAGCGTCTCAGACATGCTCTATAGGAATAAGGTCTGGAGATCTGGCTGGCCAATCCATCCGGCGAATATCTTCACTCTCTAGAAAATCGTCGAGCAGAAGAGCTCTATGTGGCCTCGCGTTATCGTCCATTAAAATGAACTCAGGGCCAACTGCACCCCTGAAAAGGCAAACATAGGGCTCCAAGACCTCATCCCTATACCTCACACCAGTCACAGTGCCTCTTTCAAAGACAGGGGGAGGTGTGCGGCCATCCAACATGATGCCTGCCCAGACCATTAAACCTCCTCCGCCATAATGGTCGATTTCGCGGACATTGGAGGGTAGGTAGCGGGTCCCTGATTCTCTCCATATGAACGTACGGCGAGAATCGGTGCTCAGGCTGAACCGGGACTCATCGGTGAAGAGAACGGTCGCCCATTGATCCATACTCCAATCTCTATGCACCATGATAAATGGATTCTCCTGTCCGTAGAAGTGAGCGGGACGCAAACAGCAGGTCTTCTTGCAAACAACCCTCTCTCATGACGTTTTTTGGAAACAGTCACCCTTGATGCACGGGTTCCTGTGGCTGCATACAAGTCAGGAGAGAGCTGAGAAGCTGTAGCACTCCTGTTACGCCTCGCTATAATCGACAAATGGCGATCTTCTCTGGCCGTCGTGGCTCTTGGACGACCTTGCCCAGGCTTTCTCTCGATGGATCCGGTATCCTGGAACTGTTTTGCATAAGTTACACACGACGCTGGGCATTAAATTGAACTCTCTACAAATCTGGACTTGAGATTGGCCTGCTTCTAGCCTCCCCACAATTCGCCACCTCATTCCATCATCTAAGCGTTGGTGGTTGCTCATTTTTACTGTTACAATTTAAAATTAACCGATTGCTGCAAAATAACACCAAGAAATTCGCCGAGGTGTGCTAGCGAACGAAATGCGTCTTAACTTACGCGCGCTTATAACGCCTGTTTCTCTAATGGCCCGCCTACACACACGTGTACGCTTACGTATTTGACGCACGAGATTTGCATTTTTGTCTAGAAGCAGTGGTTTTACACCCAGTTCAGTTCTTTTCATGAAATTCGATAAAATATGCAAATTCTCTTAATTTATTTCACCAGTGTATTAGCTGCGCTACTTATTATTCACGCACTCACTCTCTAGTCAAAACAAAAGCACACAACTAATAAATTAGAAACTACAGGGAGTCTGGAAGAAGGAAATTCTCCCCCCCCCCCCCAAATTAAAATTGAAAATCTTAAAAACAATAAATTAAAAAGAAAAATCATTCCTTTTCATTCCTGTGCAGACCGCCCTGTATACAAATTGGT
Organism: Pholcus phalangioides; assembly: GCF_987345545.1. Classification (NCBI taxonomy): domain Eukaryota; kingdom Metazoa; phylum Arthropoda; class Arachnida; order Araneae; family Pholcidae; genus Pholcus; species Pholcus phalangioides. Next base: position 23,089,217 of record NW_028301605.1, read on the forward strand.
ACAAATCTTCAATCGTTACACTTCACTCACAGTTCGAAAAATATATATAACAAGTGCCCGAGTGGCGCAGTGATAGGATGCTAGTCTTCCACTATGAAGGTTGCTGTCAAGGTCCACGGGCTCGAATCCAGCCAAAAGAAAATCCGAAGAAATTCTTCACCTATCGAGCCTAGGCCTACCACCGATAGATGGCGCCTTCATTTCACACTTGTTGGAAATTGTCATAAGGCGATATATGACGAGTTGGTGTGGTAGCACTGCAACAAGCACGGAAAGAAACAAGTCCCCCCCCTACACACATATTCCCACATGTACCAATTCGCCAGTAATTCCGCGGAAGAATGTGGACGAGGTGCATGAGTGTTTTTGTTGTTGTAGACAGCCCTGTAAGTATTTAATTAAAATGTTTGAGGAAGTCATGTAGTTGCAGTTTTTGCTGATAGGAAGCCCTACAATCATTCAAGTTTCATTTGTTGTTGATGTATCCGCTGCAAAGGCAATACACGTAAAAGCAAGAATAATGACGTGTCCCGATTAAAATGCCGGTTTTTCAAAGAACATAGAAAATGCAGAGTTGACTAGGCATATAATGAATAGTCTCATTGCAGCGCCATCTATTTTAACTGATTTTTAAAGAAAGTGCAGGGAGAGGGATAGGGGTCGCCAATGACCAATTCTTGTCATAAAGGGGACGAACTTCAAAAAGTTTGGGGACCACTAATCTAGAGGAAACCCACGAAGTCAAAAACAACAACAACAACATTAATAAGAAATCCCGGAATCGTTGAACCAATCTGCATTAATCATCCTCCGACTGGCAGCAACAGCCAACATCCAGCGAACAGCTTTTCATACTTATGGATGTAGCACGGACTGCAAATATATCTCACTGATAAAACGCCACGTATAAAAGCAAATCCTTCGTGATTTGATGGACGCCACAGCCCGAAAGTCGTGATTGAATAATATCCCTTAGCCATCATGCAAGTACTAAAATATTTTTACTGCATAGCGGGGGGGGGGGGGGGGGAGGAACAAGCTCAGCCAATCATCGTTTAGAATCTTTTTATGGGCTCGAAATTGTTTTTGGGTCTACCCGTAAATGAAATACTGTACACACATAGTAGCCTACTTGGCGAAAGTGGCTTCGATCGAGACGCGAGAGGAGACTCTCCTATTCATTTCATTGATTCATCCTTGGAGTGAATTGAAGATAGGCGTGCACGATTTCTGGTCTTCTTCGTTAAATATTTTTATGTCCGGAAGTGACAACCGTTATTTGCTGTTTGAAGGTGATGTACTCTCTGTAGTATCTCTCCCTTCCCACAGTTTTTTTTTTAAAGAGACAAGTCAAGGTGGCGTTGCCACCATCACTCCCCCCTTCGAGACCATATTTTCTGGTTGGTGATGGGCGCTCGCGGGTCGTTTTATGGCTTCGATACATAACATGAAGCAACTCAGACGGGACCGTGCCTTTGTGGAACTCTTCCCTCTCTCTTTCAAAAAAAAAAAATGGCTTGATCGATCGACTTTAGTATCCTTAGATCAATGGCCAAGGCTCTCTACGTCGTCAAGTGTGATAAAGAGGTAAAAACGCCATAAACAACAACGCCGTACACTCTATAAGCTCAGTACGATGTAGATAATGGTGCGGGTACTCCGCTCTCCCCCTTTCGGCTCTTTTTGCTTATTTTGGAGCTTGAAAGTTATATCATTTGGACTTGTGTGGACGTGTATATTTTTAGAGGAATCACTATATACTTGCAAAAGAAATTTGTGAGCCGGAAAATAAACCGATTCTCTTGAAAGAGACCAGCGAGAGGCTCCACTTCCCTTATGGGAAAGGAGATGGCGTTTACACAAGATGAAGTTTAACCGTACTGAGAAAGGAGTAACCGTTTTTTTCAGCAGGAAATGTGGTACATTTGGATCTCGAATTTTTCAAAGGCGTTCAAAGAATGAGTGCGTACCCTTTGAAATTCGTACGAAGTTTTCTTACTCCCTAACCACGCGCACCCTTTAAAACGCGCAGGAGGCACGTGCACCACTTGGAATGCGTAAAAGGCTTCTATGCCTCTAAAAAATGAGTAAGACGCTCGCCTTACCATCCTTAAAATGTGAATCTCATAAACATGCGTACCCCCTATAAATACAGAACTCTTAGACACGCGCACCCCTCTATAAATGCTGATCTCTTACGTACATTCGTACCCCATAAATACTAAGGAGACCTACCATTCCTAGAAAAGTGTAGGAGTTATGCATACCCCATGAAAGATGTTGCAGATGTGCTTATCACAGTCGTACGAGGATCAGGTGTCTCTAGAAATAGGTTGGAGTCTTGCGTACCCGTTCGGTAAGTTGGGTAAGTGATCCAGTATAGGAAGGGCGTACGCAGGATCGACCTTTGGAGAGGGTACAAACATTTTCTTCACAAGAAAATTTCAGTTACTACACTTTAAAAATCATTGAAATTAAAGAAATTTTGGTTAATGTGACACATAAAGAGTATTTTTGTCAATATTTCAATTTTTTCACCGAAATATTACATTTCTTTTTATAATTTTGGTCATCTTAGGGAAAGGGGGCGCACGAACTCCCTGAGCGCCCACCTCCCGCGTACGCCACTGATCCGCTACACATTTCTTACGAGGTCCCCCATCCCTAGCAATGGGTAGGAGGTTTGCGTTCACTTTGGAAACATTGGAGATTTGCTGATCCCTAGACACCTAAGTCAGGGCAGTAATTAGGATTTTTGCCACCCCTAAAAAATTTTACTTTAAAATTTTAAAATTTAGATAATTTTGTAACGGCGTTTTTTGTTCCTACCTAAAACTGCCGCCCCTAAATCTTTCCACCTGGGACAGATTGCCTCTCCGTGCCCCCCCTCTAGTTAAGTACAAGACTCGCGTATCCCAAGAAATGCGTTGGATATTTTACGATATTTCAGACATTCGCATGAGGCTTGAGTATTCCCAGAAATGCGTAGAGGGTGCATTACCCACAGAAGTGAGCGGAGGATTACATATCCCCAGACATGCGTTGAAGCTTGCGCATCCCCAGAAATGCATAGGAAGCCTCAAATGCGATGGAGATTTGCTGAACGTCTAGACACGCGCACGAAGCTCGCATATACACAGAAATGCTCATGTGTGTTTTGTGTATACATAAAAATGTATAAGAGGCTTTTCTGTAACGCTCCAAGAAATTGTGTCATGATTGAGGAGAATGGTTTCGTACAAGTCATTGCCGCAAAAGTCACAAATTTCCGCCTACGGGTTTTCCTTTCTTCCAGACACACATTTGGCTATCACCATGCATACCCATACCACCATGCTAAACTATTGAACGCAGGTTGCGCCTGTCCTTAAAAAATCTATATACTGAGGAAACCGTTCCGTCGCGTCCAAATTGGAAGACACATAAAAAGTGGTTTCCAAACAAAACCAACGATTTTACTTCTTTTTTTTTTTTACGACTGAAGTGTCACCAAGATTTCCTCGCTGTTGTTTCTTATATAGTGCGTATCCATCCCCACGCCCAACCGCAAAGCCAAAGTCGTTGTCGCAAGTTTTTCTAAAAAAAGAGGTCGCAGGTGGCCTTTTGATAAAGCTAATCCATAGTTTTAAGGTGGGTAATGTCCCTCCTACACTTCGCAGTAGTTGAAAACTATTTTTCCTCAGAAGGACGTACAAGTCTCAAGACACTCGTTAAGACAGAGAAAAACGAAAAGAAAGGAGTTGCAAAATCCAAAATGGTGATAATTAATAGCTGTTTTGTGCTTTGTTCTGTCCCCGCGCAACTTTTCTCGCGGACATCTCGCATTACTGGAAGACTTTCAGCGGAACAATTTCGAGCATTTCCATTCCCATTATTTATCACAAGTATGGGAGTATAAATAATTGTAATAATTAAACCGGTGAATATCAGAGAGAGAGAGTTTGTTTTTGGACGAAGTGTTAATTCACGGATAATGAATTCAAAGCAGAAGCTTAGTTTCAACTTGTTAGTTTTCACTTCGATTAGCGGCTTAAAATGCAGCGGAATTAATTGAAGTTTTCCATTTTCTTGAAAAATTTAGAAGAAATCCTATTTTTTTTTTACTATACAAGGTGTGTCAAAAGTTCGTTAAAACTTTAAAAATTAACTTAAAAAGAACAAATGATGATATGAACTTGCACAAATGAGATCAGAGGGATATTGGATTAAAAGAAAATTGCAAACAATAGTTTAGATCAGCGGTTCTCAAACTTTTTTGACTCGCGGAGCCCTTTCTGGTGCATAATGTCTATGGCGGAGCCCGTAGGCATATTTTTTATTTATTTATCAAAGTTGCTGATTTACTTTTATTGTTGAAAAACATTTATATATATATTTTTAAAATTTGCAGTTTTTTTTATATTTTCCTCGAGTGGCCGCGGACCCCCTGGAGAGTTCACACGTAGCCCAAGGGCTCCACGGAGCACCGGTTGAGAACCACTGGTTTAGAGAGATGACGCGGTCATCCAGAATTTGAATCAGATTTGTGCTAATCAGGCCGTCAATAATGTGAATAGAATCACAATCATTCTAAATTTGATACCGGCAACCTGATTTGCATAACGTGCCTCATATTTTCCAAAAGGAGGCTGATGGGACTTGAGTGCGGTGCGGAGACCGCCTTTATTTATAAAACTTTTCTATGTTGAAAACTCTTACTCAAAAATTCTTTCATTAAAGGGCCTTACTCTTGGACGAGCCTAGCTAACTATGTACAAGTCTTTCCCTGATAACATGTTTTCAAATCTGTCAATCAACTGCCAGTGGGTGGAGTTCGCTTTTATTCAGAGTTTGATAACAGTAAGAGCGACGACCCTTTTTCCTTCGAGGTGGTAGTATTGCATAAGTAGTAGGTAGTGCGTACTGCATAAACAACAGAAAATGATAAAGTTTTTCTCTTCCCCTTTTTTTTGTTATTTTTATCATTTTCGGTTGGAGGGGAAAGCATTTATCAGCTCACGCGCGAACGGATAAAAAGTTATTCTTCTTGAAAATAGGTGGCAATTTCTAGAAGGTTCGGTGATTTCCACTGTGGCAGTTATAAGGAAGATTTCGAAAACCGCTAAAATGGTTAAAACGAAACTATCTTGTTAAAATTCAAAGGTAAAAAGCAGTTTTTCAAGCATCAGCAACAAGAAAGTTTTCTTCTGTGAAATCTCTCCAGAGTTTCGGGATTTTCAAGGGTTGCGTGGCGTTTGATCATGCGGAACTCGACAAAAGCTGCCATAGAAACCCGAGAGTTCCGCGGAGCACCAATTGGAAACCCATAGTTACCCACATGTCTCCACGAGTGCTAAACAGACAACAAGAAAATCAAAAAGAACGCATCACTTCCGACTACTATCACCCCGAGAGCTGTATACCAAAGCAGTTAAACTAGTCGCTACCACGAAGAGATCGGCAATAACAGATATTTATTATCAATGATAAAAATCCGTTCCCTTCAATACCATCCATGAGGGTCCGTTCAAAATATAAAAAAAAAGAAAGGAAAATCACAACCAATTCCGATGTGATCACCACCACGAGACTTTCTATAGATCACTGATCACTTCGAGAAGAGAAGAAAAAAAAAACCTCGCAGAGAAAAGCATTTATTCTCAATCTTTTATCACAATGGGCGAGAGGAGAAAATGAGAGGAGAAGCAATAGGAGAGGGAGACTTACGTTTTCTCCTCCAGGAAAGGGGGAAAAAAAGAGAACAGAAAATTTTCCGGGACACTCGAGATTTTGGGACGAGTCCGATAAGAAATAAGGGCATAGCTCTTGGAGCCTTCACTTTTTTTAGTACTGTATACTAGGGGTGGTGATCACACACACACACACACACACACACGCTGGAACGTGCCTCCAGAGAATCCAGAGATGCTCAAAGGTAGAACCAGGATCTGGACTTTCACAGACAAAGTAAAAATAATAATAATAATAATATAGCTCAAGGAAAATGGCGTTTAGCTTGAACTGTTTCCTCGGAGAAAAATCCTGGGGAAAAAACAAATAAATGATTGTGAAGGGGGTTTTTAGCGCAAAACATTTCCTTTAACGAACCGTTAGTGGATTTTCTGTTGAAATATCTATTTTTCTTTTTTACTTTTGTGTTTTTTTGTTGTTCTAAGTAAACTCAAACGACTTTTCTAACAGTAGTCATTTCTTAAACGTGGCTCAGCAAATAATTGGAGGGAATTCGATGGTTCGGAAGATAGAAATAAATTGCCTTACACTGCAGTATTGGTCAACGAGGGAAAAGTTTGTCTTTTATTTGTTTTTTCATCATTTCCGATACTTGTTAGTAAGACTCGTCAGACATACAGGGTGCATAGCAAACGAAGGGGGGGAAGGGTGTGGAATTTTACTGGTGAACAGTTGATATCTCCTAGAGCAGCGGTTCTCAACCTTTTTTGACCCACGGGGCCCTTTAAAGTATGTAATTTCTAAGGCGGATCCCTGGGGAGGCCTATTGTTTATTTGATTCTTCGAAGTTTCTGACTTATTTTTATTATTCAAAAATATTGATAATTATTTTTTTTTCTTCAAATTTACTATTATTTTTCTCGAGCGGCCGTGGAGCCCCTGGGAGTTCACACGGAGCACCGGTTGAGAACCGCTGTCCTAGAGCATAGTTTCCCAACCTTCTTTTGTCTCATCGCTTCCTTCCTTAGAAATTTTTTTCTCCCATCGCCCCCCCCAACGCAATCTAACCCATACGATACCATGTTACACCCGTAGCTTCTACCGCCCCCCGGGGAACTTTCCGTCGCCCCCCCCCCAAGGGGGCGTTAACGCCCACGTTGGGAACACAAATACAAATACAAATACAATGCCACAACAGGCAAAATGCCCAACCATGTGGCTGAGAAAAGATGCCCATAAAAATATGGAAGTCATATATTTCAAAAATACAGCAACCCAATTAAAAATGCAATTAACAACTTTAACAACTAAGCACTACCTTATAGGTTTACTTCCTGTATTATCAGAAAAAAGTTTTCGAATAATGTGTAGTACACAGATATGCTATTCAGGTTTCAAGGGGTTTTATAGTTATTAAAATGAAAAAACTAACTTTCTATAAAGTGCCTGTGTGCCCAAAAATCTAATTAAAAAGTTGTTGACCTGTCTCTTCTGATGCAAAAAAACCCCATGTTTCTAAGTGCAATATTCACAGAGATATTTGAATTCAAAAAAAAGGAGAAAACAGGAAAAACAGTTCTAAATAACACCCACGCGTGGTACATGGCTTTATACAATGTTTTGTAAGTGCTAGCACAGCCTTTATCTCACCAACCGTCCGAGTAGAGGTATGGTTCGAATTAAAACAATGCTTAACAGGTGTTGAAAAATTACCGTGTACCAGTTTTGAGAGTGAAGATACAATGCGTAACAAAGTAAAAAACTCTACATTTTTATACGGTCCCTCTGTAAATTCTAACTTCCAATTGGAAAGTTATTGCCTTGTATCTCTCTTGATGGCAACGAAAAAATATTCCACGTTTCCAAGTGCACTACTTGCTTAGATATTCGAATTCGGAAAACGGAGGAAAATTGGAGAAAAACAGCTCTAAATGCGGAAAAACCGTTTTACCCGCATTTAACGCTGTTTTTTTCCCCCAAACTTCTTGAAATATTCGAATTCCAATATCTCAATGAATATTGCACTTACAAACATGGAATTTTTTTTGTTGGCATCTGGAGAGACAGCGCTGAAACTTTCTAATTGGGGTTTGGGCCCCAAGGGGACCGTATAAAAAGTTAATTTTTTTTTTTTACTTCAATAACTATGAAACTCCTTGCAACATGAATAACATATTTGAGTATTACACGTTATTTGGAAACTTTTTCTAATTGTAAGTATTAAGTAAGTACTAGTAAAGTACTAGAAAGAAAAAATGATAACATTATCCAGTCTTGATAACCATTTCCCATGTGGTGATATTAGTTCGTTCCGTTCATTGGAAAAGTGATAATACTCGAATGATAACATGATACGTGATTTTAATAAGCGGTGTCGACCGTATATTCCACTGTATATTCCAAGAAGTATATATATATATACATACATATATGTATATATACACATACATATATATATAAACTTTATTCACTAACAACTCAATTACAATGTTTGTTGTGAATAAACAAACGCAAATGCATTTTATGCCATTCACCAACAATGCCAATTCAGATGGCCATGCCAACAACATCATAAACTTGGCGGCACCTGATGCTACCTCTCGATATAACGATAACCTCTCTACAACGATTTTTTCTCTTGGTCCGCAGAGCACCTTTATATCGAGATTTCACTGCATCTTGATTACGCTTTAGATCCATCCCAATTGATTCCATAATCAAAATTACACAGAATTTAATTTTTACATTGTTTTCAAAATTCACGCATCCGGAAGTGAAGATAGTCCGTTCATGTAATGGTTGCCCAAATATGCAACAAAGGCTTTGCAACCACCGAGTAAAGACTTAACGGATAAAAGGCTCGACTAATAAAGAGCTTTATTTGCATAATAAGCATCCGCTAGATGCAAAATTTCTGAGGTTGTTGTTGTTGAAAAGAAGAACTTAATGCTTCGTTTTATCTGCGGCTCAACAGTTGTTTTCACAGGCGGTTTCCGGACAATGTTCTCAACAGAGGACGCTTGGCGGACACATCGATATTAATAATCCCAAGAATTATCTAAAAAAAAATAGCCTTGAGAGAAGAAGAAAATTGAGTTTAAACTTCAAACTCTAACCAGAGAAAATTTGAGGCTTCTTTGAAAATTCTATTCAAAAGTTTTACTCCACAAATTAAAGGTGAACCTAATGAGAATTAATTACGTTGGTTTTTAAATTAATTTTGATCTCGCAGTGAAGAAAACTTTTTTTTAAAATTTAATTTTTAATTTGAATCGGAGCTAAAAAGAGAATTTTTCTTTCAAAATAGGATCTGTCAAAATATTTACTTTATTAAATCATCATCTGAAATATCGCACATGGTGGCTAATATTTGTAATAATTATTCTTTGCAATGAATGAAATATTTGAAGAGGTCATTAAATGATTTGATAAATCGAATTCAAATAAATCAATTGAATTAGTATTTTTTGTTTCCTTCAAATATGCACTAGTCATTTTGCATTTAACTACAAAAATATCATCAATAATAATTATTGAGGCTCATTATATTTAAAGTAGCCTGCAGGCGAAACCAGGCATCAGAAAAGTGTGAAATTTTGTGGAGGACTTCGTTAAGTGATGGGAATTTGTTTCGGGTGGGGGGGGGGGAATAGTTGCGCATGTCACAACCATAGGACGTTTCACTTTGAATATCTGTAGTAAACATGTAAGTTTATGTGATGTCACGCAGCAGCTGTTATAAAACCTAGAAACATTCACGGAAATCTTGTTTCTCAATGTGTTTGCTGCTCACAATGACGATAAGTTTGCGAGATCGCGCTTTCTTGGTCAAATTGTTTTAAAAAAACAGCAATTGCGCATTAATTGGTGTTTTCCGTAACATTGCTGCTACGGAAATATCGGACTGGGAAGAGGAATTCGAAAATGTTCAATTAGTGTTAAAAAACCTTCGGAGTATCCTAACGAAATTTGAAACCACAGGATCGTTGGCTGTTCCTTCTGGAAAAGAAAGAAAACGCGTTCCTACAGACGCAGTACATTAGGTTTCGCTTCAGGTGCAAGAGGACAGAGCTTCAAATTCTCGTGGTAGGCGTATAGCAAAGGCGTTGGATAAGCCGCGTTCAACTGTCCATAAGATCATGCGGAATATCCTCCGATATTATCCGTACAAACTTTCACTTGTGCAGTGGTTGCTTCCACATGATTATGAAGCTCGACACCGGTTCTCACTGCGGTTTCTAGCTCGCGCTGTGGTCGATTCAGAATGGCGTCGGAATATCCTCTGGACAGACGAAGCGCATTTTCACTTGGATGGTACATTCAACACTCCCAACTGCCGAATTTGGGAACTAGAAATTCTGCACGATACCTTAGAGGTTCCGTTGCATTCACCAAAAGAGTGACGGTATGGTGTGGATTTACTGCATCATTTATTCACGGTCCCTACTTCTACGAGGAGTTACGTTCTACAGATCCAGAGTGACGTGTTCGATCACCGGGAAGCGATATACATTGCTGTTATGGAACGAAATTGTTCCGGCTCTGCAAGCACGTCACTGCCTTGCAGACACAATCTTCATGCAAGACGGAGTAGTGTAGGAGCTGTGTAGGAGCTCCTCCTACACAGATTGCAGTGTGTGTAAAGAATGTTTTTAAAACACATTTTACATCAGCCGGCACTTCCCTAATCTATGGTCTCCCCGATCCCCGGACCTTAATCCATGCGGTTTTTGGCTCTGGGGGGCGATTGGAACGTCTGGTGAGTCGTGACAATCCAAGAAATTTACTCAACCTTAAAAGCAGCATTTCACGCCACGTGATGAACATTTCCCCGCACACACTTCGGGCAGTTGTAGAACATGCCTTCTTGCGATTTCGCATGGTATCTGAAAATGATGGTCATCATGTGGAACATGCTTTGTTGCAATCGTAACAATTGAAAAAGTGTTTCACAATTGTTAAAATTCTAAACGTTTGCCTAAATGTGTCTCATTTCTTAATAAAACACCCTCTGGTGGTGACATGTGCAACTACTTTTTTTCTACCCCTGAAACAAATTCCCATCACTTCCACAAAGTCCTCCACAAAAATTTTACAGTTTTCTGATGACTGGTTTCGCCTGTAGGCTACTTTAAAATAGGGTCTTTTAATCATGGACGCCCTGTGTATCTTTTGATAAAATAAGTATCGTTAAAGAAATTTTTATCGTTAGTGAATAGTTAAAAGTTATCTTTGAATGGTTAAAAAATTTAATCTTTTTGAGTACAATTCCGAAAGAACATTTTCGGTTTAATTTCAAATTCATTTTCAGGTTAACTTTATGATTTATTTTTTGTTTAATTCTATGATTGATTTCTTTCAGCTTAGTTTTTGCAGTTCCTTTTTGAAATTATGTTCCTTTAGTTTTTCTAATTTGATTTTCAACTTATTTAGCTCATGATTTTTGTTTTAGGTTTAGTTTATAACTGAAGAGCCAAAAAAACTGGTAAACCTGCTCAATATCGTGTAGGGCCCCGCGAGCACGCAGAAGTGCTCCAACACGACGTGGCACGGACTCGACTAATGTCTGAAGTAGTGATGGAGGTAATTGACACCATGAATCCTGCAGGGCTGTCCATAAATCCGTAGGAGTAAGAGGAGGATGGACATCTCTTCTGAACAGCACGTTGCAAGGCATCCCAGATATGCTCAATAATGCTCATGTTTGGGGATTTTGGTGGCCAGCGGAAGTGTCTAAAGTCAGAAGAGTGTTGCTGGAGCCACTTTGTAGCAATTCTGGACGTGTGGGGTATCGCATCGTCCTGCTGAAATTGTCCAAGTCCGTCGGAATGCACAATGGACATGAATGGGTGCAGGTGATCAGACAGGATGCTTACGTACCTGTCACCTGTCAGAGTCGTATCTAGACGTATCAGGGGTCCCATATCACGCCGACTGCACACGCCCCATACCATCACACAGCTTGAACAGTCCCCTGTTGACATGTAGGGTCCATGGATTCATGAGGTTGTCTCCATAACCGTACACGTCCATCAGCTCGAAGCAATTGGAACCGAGACTCGTCAGACCAGGCAACGTGTTTCCAGTCCTCAACAGTCCAATGTTGGTGTTGTCGGGCCCAGGCAAGGCGTAAAGATTTGTGTCGTGCAGTCGTCAAGGGTACACGAGTGGGCCTTCGGCTCCGAAAGCCCATATCGATGATGTTCCGTTGAGTGATTCGCACGCTGACACTTGTTGATGGCCCAGCATTGAAATCTGCAGCAATTTGCGGAAGGGTTGCACGTCTGTCACGTTTAATGATTCTCGTTAGTCGTCGTTGGTCCCGTTCTTGCATGATATATTTTTCCGGCCGCAGCGATGTCGTAGATTTAATTTTTTACCGGATTCCCGATATTCACGGTACACTCGTGAAGTGGTCGTACGTGAAAATCCATATTTCATCGCTACCTCGGAGATGCTATGTCCCATCTCTCAACTCAAATCTTGTTAACCTGCGATTGTAGCAGCAGTAGCCGATCTAACAACTATGCCAGACACTTGTTGTGTTATATAGGCGTTGCCGACCGTAGCGCCGTACTCTGGTTGGTTCCTTATCTCTTTATTTGCATACGCATGCCTGTACCAGTTTTTTTGGCTCTTCAGTTTATATAAACTCCATGGTTTTCGGTTTTTATTTTTACCTGTTTAGTTCATGATTTTTGCAGTTTAATTTTTTTAAATGATTTTTAAATGGTTTTCTTTATAGATTTTTCAAATAATTTTCAATCGATTTTGAAAATGATTTTCAGTCGAACTTGAACTGTTTTTATCGCATTTCAATCGTTTTTCAACTGATTGCAATCGATTTTTCGTGATTTTTATTTTGAAAAATGGTGTTTTATTCTCTTGCTTTTTTGGATGCTAAGAAAAAAAACAGAAGGACACACAACACACCCAATGAGTGGTTTAAAATTCAGTTTGATGACTTGAAAACCGCATGGAATTCCCCGTAAGAGGAAAAGAGAAGCGTATTATTCTCGTAAACACGATCTTGATAGTATACTACCGATATAGGATTCAAATCCCACCATCAACAACGACTTTATCTCCATTTGAAGCAGCAATTTAGAGGAAACGTGCCCGGTATTTCCCTGAGGCTTTCCTAAAACAGAAGAACTCACGCTGGTAGGAGAATTTCCAAAGTTGTCTACTTTAAGGGCATTGAGTCTTATAGAGTAGAAAGTTATCGCATTAGACCATAGATATCTCGTCTTACGGACAGACACACATCAAGTTTTCCCCAGAATGATTCAACATTAAGCCCATAGCCTTTTTTTTGTACATGAAAACAAAATAATTTGGGAATAGTTGGTAAAAGATTTGATCAATATGTTGGACTTCCACATCAAAACTCTTCGGTCTTAAAGTTTACGGTCTGTGTTTTATTACGAGATAAGCCTTATTTTACCAGCATTTGTCAAAGAAATTTTCTACCGTTTTACCGGAATGCTGCTTTGAGGAAATCCAACAACACATGCATGCGTGTGTATGATGATTGCTGAATTGGTGCCACCATCTAATCAGTGAGTAAATGCATTTTTCGTAATGCGTGTGTTGTTGTTCTGTCTCTCGTGTTTTCTTGCCCATTACCTGATGCGTAAGTTCCTAATCTGTGGCACGTGTACACCTGGGAGTACAGGGCATTTCGGAGGTTCGTGAAAAGTAATCGGTAATGGTGGAAAAAACCGAGTGCATAAAGAAGTGGAAAAGGTGCAAAACACTTTGTAACTTTTTCGCGATGTAACCAGAAATTAGGCGACCCATATATCCATTACTACGCCAGCCTCCTAAGCATTTTTAGACAGGGATACGCGGTCCTCCTACCCATTTCTAGTCAGAGCCGCAACTAGGGGGGGGGTGCAGGCGTATCTGGTGCCCCCGGCGTTGTACTAGAGGGGGCACAAATTTCACTCTTTAATCTCTCCTTCAACATTATGAGGGGGCGCCAAAATGCATGCTTGCCCGGCTGACCAAGCATCTAGTGGCGGCCCTGTTTCTAGTGATACAAGCAGCCAGGCAGCCCTTCCAACCTCAAGATACCTTCTATATCTCAATTGCAGCATAAAGATATAAATGTACACTGCTGGCCACCGTAAATGCAACACCCTGAAGGAAGCATGCAAATAATATGAAATTTACAACATGCATTAGCGGAGGTGAGATATGAAAATGATTAGAATTTCAGCGCAGACGCACATCACGCGCGCCTGTGGCGCCACTTCAAAGGGCTATTTAAGGCTTGGAGATTTCGACGATTTGAAGTACGGCAATTGTGTTTTTCTTGTGGTTTTTTCAAAAAAACGATCAATTATGCCTCGTAGAAAACAGCGATCATCTTTCGATCAAGTATCCGAGTTCGACAGAGGAAGGATAGTGGCCTACCGAGATTGTGGATTATCTTTCAGGGAAATCGGTAGTCGTGTTGGACGAAACCAAACAACTGTAATGCGGATATGTGATCGTTGGATGCAGGAGGGTTACGACGGACCGACGTGTTCGATCGCATCCACCTCAGTGCACCACTTCACGTGATGACAGGCGTATTGTGCGTATGGCAGTGACGGATCGCTCAGCCACATCACGAACCATAGCACAGCACATTCAGTCTGTACCGCATCATCCAGTGTCTGCGCGTACCATTCGACGCCGTTTACAGCAGAGTGGTCTGTCCGCAAGACGTCCATTGCTTCGTCTACCCTTGACGCAGAACCACAGACGTCCCCGCCGCCAATGGTGCGATGAAAGAAGGATGTGGACGGCACAATGGAATGAAATTGTCTTTACTGACGAGTCACGCTTTTGTCTGCAACACCACGATGGTCGGATTCGAGTCTGGAGACACCGTGGAGAGAGGATGCTGAACAGCTGCGTTATGCACCGCCACACTGGTCCTGCACCGGGTATTATGGTATGGGGCGGTATTGGATATCACTCTCGCACTCCTCTAGTACACATTGCCGGTACTTTAAAAAGCCAGCGCTACATCTCCGAGGGGTTGGAGCCAGTTGTCCTTCCTTACCTTCAGGGATTGCCCACAGCCATATTTCAACAGGATAATGCGCGACCACACGTGGCACGCATTGTCCAAAGGTTCTTCGTCAATCGCCAGATTGAATTGCTTCCCTGGCCAGCTCGCTCTCCGGATCTTTCACCGATAGAAAACATGTGGTCCATGGTTGCTCAACGATTGACCCAGATTACATCCCCAGCTGCCACACCAAATCAACTTTGGTAACGCGTGGAAGCTGCTTGGTCTGCTGTACCCCAAGAACACATCCAAAGTCTCTTTGAATCAATGCCGAGGCGTGTGGCAGCGGTGATCTCCAACAATGGCGCCTACTCTGGCTACTGATTTTGGCAGAAACCACACTTCACAGAAGTCTATAAATTTAATCATTTGATGCTTTGTCAACACGTTATCTACAAAATAAATATTGTTGCCATATCTCTTGTCTTTCTTGGTGTTGCAATTTGGGTGGCCAGCAGTGTACATAGTCAGTCAGTGTAAATTAGCGTGCGTTTAATCTTATTTTCTTTGGTATATATATTTCATTTTTTTCTTAGTTAATCTTGATTGCATCGTGCTCAATGTTTTCTGCTGGATTGTTTTCATAGAATGTATATAATGGTGTATAGCTAATTGATGCAAATTAGCGTGTGTTTAATCTTTTTCGTTGGTATATATTTCATTATTATTTCATTTTTCTCTTAGCTAATCTTGATTGTATGTATCCTCAATGTCTTCTGATTGATTGTTTCCATAGAATGTTATGAATTATTTCATTTGTTGCATAAATAGAAGATGCTCTCCCACACGACCCAACTGCCTAGGAGGTGAAGAGAGGAAGTTGTCTTGCACAGCAGCTCTGGGCGTGAGCGGTCATCAATCAATCAATCTAGTGATACAAAATCTTCTTGGGCAGTTCCAGTAATACACAATTTTCCTTCTACGCATTTCCTGGGATATGCATTCCTCCTGCGAGTTTCAAGGGGGTCCGCACGCCTTCTACGAATTTTCTGGGGTATGCAAGCTTTATGAGCACGTCTAGGGGTAAATAAACATTCTATGTTTTTGGGTAAGAAAATGCATTTGTTTTTGGAGTGAGCAAACGCACCTCTTTAATGCATTTTTTTGGAGTGAGCAATCTGATATATTTTCTAGTGACCAAACGCATCTTTTCTGAAGTGAGGAATCTGATTTCTTTTGGAGTGAACAAGTGCATCCTCTTTTGGAGTAAGCAAATGTGTTTATAGGAATACGCAATCATCCTGCGAATTTCCATCTTTTATTTTGGATATGAAAATGCATTTGTGTTTGGTGTGAGTGAATGCATTTCTTTTGGAGTGAGTGAATGCATTTCTTTTAGAGTGAGTGAATGCATTTCTTTTGGAGTGAGTGAATGCATTTCTTTTGGAGTGAGTGAATGCATTTCTTTTAGAGTGAGTGAATGCATTTCTTTTGGAGTGAGTGAATGCATTTCTTTTGGAGTGAGTGAATGCATTTCTTTTGGAGTGAGTGAATGCATTTCTTTTGGAGTGAGTGAATGCATTTCTTTTGGAGTGAGTGAATGCATTTCTTTTAGAGTGAGCAATCTGATATGTTTTAAATAAAGGCTAACAAGAAAGATTGATAACCTTTATGCACTATAGACGTGCACTAATCATAGATTAACTTTCAGTTAAAATCGGGAAAGGCTTCAAAATGGGACATAACATTTCAAGAATTCCTTAAAACATTTATATTGTTTGTTCCAGGGCCTCTCCAAATCCAAGATACTGTTTGAAGGGATATTATTTCAACATGGATATTATTTGAAGGACTTCATAGCAATTTTTGGAGTTTTCGAAAAGGGCAAAAGGACTGGAAACGCTTTTCTAGACTACTATCATCCACCCGGAAACAGCTGAGAAATGTTCTGCATTAAGGATTTTCAACGTTAGGTATATCCAAGGGTAACGTCAATATTTTCGTAATGTTACGCTGGCCAAATTTAATGGGAGAGCTGGATCAAAGGGTTTTGATAACCCCCTCCCCCCCCAGGGGCGTAGCCAGAAATTTCGTTCGGGGGGGGGGGACTACTTTCATTTCGGGGGGTGGGACCAAAGTGACAGAACAATAGATTTGGCCATCTTTTTCCCTTTTTTCGGTCATTTTCTCACATTTCGGGGGGGTGGGACCAGACCCCCAAGTCCCCCCCTGGCTACGCCCTTGCTCCCCCCGGTGACTATGTAATGAGTTATTACGGTAAAATTTTTGAATTTGTATTTCCAGTAAATATATATAAATGAATTTGAATTATCAATAATTAATTAATACATAGTAATTAATTATAAAGCAATTATTAATTAATTTGACAAATTTAGAGCTCGCCCACTCCTCTGAGAGTTTTGTCTAATAATAGCCAGGATTATCAGCCCGATGTTAAAAAAACCCAACTTTCATCCTGAAACAGCAAATTTATTCAAAAGTTTGGCCCATCGACCCCACTATGGATAAAATAATTTCTGATGAGATTCAGAAAATGCTAATAAATTATTCTTTTGTTGATTTCAAGTTGAAACTGGTCAGTAAGAATTCTGGTCAAGATCTAGTTTTTCGGTAGATATACCAACGGTTCTCATAATTAGAAAGAATATCCAAAATGAATGAGAATTATAGTCATAGAGTTTCAGCTGTTGATTTCCTTTTTTGCATATCATTGTTTTGGCGGCCACTTACATGCCGTCCGTGGGCCACGGATTGAAGATATCCACTCTACAGCGTTATATTTTTCAAGTACTTGTGAAAAATACTTCCATGAATCCTGTCAAGCTTATATCCAAACTACTGAAGACCGCCTGAGTAGTGGTCACATTAACGTGACTTGATCGTGTGTATACCCTACAAAAAAAAAAAAAATTCTCCAATGACACTATTCCAGCACATAATAACCAAATAAGTTTCCATTACGAACAAAACCAAGTGGTTATAATTACATTACATCGAGAGGAAACTCATTACTTACGCTATAATTAGCTTGATCAGAATGAGAACTCATAGGGCAATTCTCAAGTTACCTATAAAGAAAACAAGCCTTATACTAGTTTCACGTGTGCGGTATTAGGTTGTATTTTTATATATTCCTCTCGTATATATTGTATTTTTTTAGTGCATAGTAAATTGTGTGGTTCCGTGACGCAAGATCGTTGTCTTGCTGTTCCCACGGGTACAGAAGACAAGGAAAAGAGGTAAAATAAATATATTCTATATATATAAGTGTGTGTGTGGGGTCCACAGGAATGATCCAAGGGATGTTTTCTCTAGAACTGCATGAAAGGAGTCTATCAGCCGGGCCTCAGGTGGCAATTTCGTAGCGGCTAATCTTCACTCATGGAAATTTTCCGGGTCTACGCGCCCCGGATAACAATTTCCTTTGTTACGTGATAACCAGCCTTGCAAAAGAGGTAATAAAGCGAGAGCATTCAGTGGTTTTGATCTTCCTCGTGGCTACACCGTGATTACACAAGGTTCTTGGATCCAGAACCACACACATAGGAATAAGAGATGAGGTTGAATGAGCTGATGCTCCTCTCTTATATTATTAGCTAGCCCCGCCGGTAATGAATGTAATATTGCCGGCACGACGACGAAGAATCGGGGGGAGGGGGAGAGTTGGCAAGTTTGGTTCCGTGAATAACACGGGACATGGTGATAACTGTTAATTGCGTTCGAGATGAGATGATGTTATTTGGTTAGTGCATAGAAATGAATAAATTTCCGGTGCTTTTAATGTTCTCTATGCCTTTATTTCATCCTTAATAGACTGACTGTATACAATTATAGTATTGCGGATAATACGGAAGTCAAAGCTTGGTATTGCTACCATAGCGTATAACAAATTCTTATTTTGACAGGTCTAAATTCAAATCTAGGTTCTCTTTGTGTGAGGACGTTTAGAATGTACTCCATATTTTAGGTTCGATAATATAAGAGTACAAAATGATAAAATTCAATTGTTATCGTCATTTAAAGTGGGAATAGAATTCAATTAGAATTCAAGATATTTTATATTTGCTGTTCCCGATATTTCATACTTCACGTGCCTTTGAAATGTTCAGGATGATTATTTGTCTATAGAAATTAGAGTTAGATTTAATTTAATAGAAGATTAGCTCCTCTCAAGAAGGTTCCTTATCCCTAGTGTATTTCTCTCTCCGAAAAAGCAATGCGTTTGCTCGTTCCAAAAGAGACGCGTTCCCTTAATTGACACTTTACTTGGCTTTGACAATTTTTTTTTGGCTGTAATAGGCGACTTTACTTCATTGCGAAGGTGAAATCACTCAGTAAAGCCAATAACAGAAAGATGCCAAATATTCAAAAATAATTTTAAAATCAAAGAATTAAGATAATTTTCACTGATTGGTAATTTTTCAATATTCTTAGTGATAGGTGGCACCTTGACTTGCCTTAGACACTTTATTCGGCTTTAAATGTCTTTGAAAATTTTTTAGGCTTTAAATGGAAACTACTTCCGTTTGACATTTTTTCGCCTATTACTGGCAACTTTACTTGCCTTTAACAAATATTTGGACTTTAAATGGAAACTTTTTACTTGCCGTTGACATTTCTTTCCCCTATTATTCACGACTTTACTTGCCTTCGACATTTTTTGGCTGTAATTAAAACCTTACTTGAATTAAGAACTTTTTGGCGATATATCTTATTTTTAGGAAAGAAATATGATCAGAGCATAGGTATTTATCGGAATGGTGATTTATCGCATAGGTATTTATACTGATACATACTTTTCTACCGGAACAACTATTGCGGGCCGGATGGAACCCCTTGGCAGCCCGCATCTGGCCCACGCACCCACTGTGCTAGACTTAGAGCATAGTTTCGCAAACTTTTTATTCCATGGCCTCCTTCAGAATTTTTTTTTCTCTCCGCCCCAATTCAAGTGAATCCATACGATCTCACGTTAAATCCGTAGCTTCTATCGCCTCCTGGACCATTCCATTGCCCACCAGGAGGCAATATTGACCACTTTGGGAAACACTGATGTAGAGCATCAGTGGACAAGTGAAGACAGCTTCCCTCGTAGTTAGTATATATCCTTTCCAGATTTAATTTATTTTCCGTATCAAACGCCAAAAGAATTCGCTTTTCAAAACGGAAACATTACCAGTTCGGTAAACAGTCATTCAAGAAGTACTACTGTTCTAGGTTTACAAATCCGTACGTGACCTGCTGTCCGTGATCGGCAATCAAAGTGTCCATACACGATACACTAAGAATGCTACTCAAGGAAATAAATAATAATACTAGGTGGAAAAAAACGGCGAAGTAATAACAAAAACCACAAGAAATTCATTGCGGAGGTAAAATCAATAATTTCGATAACGAACCACTCAGTAAAGCCAATAAAAGCAATATGTCAAATGTCCAAAAGACCGAACGAGAAACCACAAGGAAAAAAACAAAACCAAGTAATAATATTGAATTTTTTTCTCCTGTCTCGACGTAATTTGGAATTGTTTGCCGAATATACAGTTGTTATACGTATAATATATTTTTTTTCCGGTAAAAATAGCAAAAAAATAAGAATAAAAGGGAAGAGAAATGTTCTCGGTATTTTCCTTAGTTTGACCTGAACCTTTTCCTGACGGTTTGTGTTTCCAATGGCGGTAAGAAAGATACAAAAATATATACTATATATATATATATATATATATATATTTGAAGGTAGTGGTTGTGTAGCAGTAGAAAAAGAAATATACAGAGTAAAAAATGGCGAACCTTATGATTTATATCAGAGGTTCTCTGAGACAACAAAACTGGAGGGCAATTTTTTGCTATTGGGAACATATTTTCCAATCCGCCCCCTTTGTGCAAGTTTACCCACACGTACACATACTTTTTCCCACATTTTGCAACATGAAATGTTGGTAGAAAAATTTTTGTTTTCCATTTCGGATAAAGAAAAACACATACACAAAAAAACCAACAAAACCAAATGTTGCAATAAACGTGATGGATGTTGTTACCAAGAAGTCTCGCGATCGCGCCAATAAATTTCACTGATTTTTATCGCATTAGTGTCATTCGATATAAATGACCCGGTCACGGTATAAGTTGCCAGTTTATTTTTCATTTTTCTTTTCTTGTTTCTCTTTTTTTTTTTTAGCCCATGTCGAAATTTGTTGCGGTGTTTTCCCCAATGAGTTTAATGTTTTCTTTTGAGAAAATTCCGAGATGCAATTTGTGCTCGTACGTCCTGAGTTTTGTTGTATTGTTTTTCGTTTCGTCTACTTTTAAAGAGCATTTTGCTCTCTCACGAGATTTTGATGGTTCTGCTGCTGCTATATTGTGTTACCAGGAGATAACAAATTTGGCTTCGTGGTTCTCAGGGGTGTCATCCAGATTTCTATTACCCACTGCATCGGACAGAGTAGAGATTATTAACGTGTATTCTATTAAGTACTGCCCGAGTGGCGTGTTGATAAGATGCTCGTCTACCAGCGTGAAAGTTGCTGTCAGTGTTCCAGGTTCAAACCCGGGGAAAAATATAGATGTTTCCCTTAACGAGCTTGAGGCGACCACCGATAGATGGCACCTTCATTTCTTACCTAACTCATTAATGGTAGTAAATTACTATATGGCCAGAGTTGGTGTTTGGTAAAGTAGTAGTACTGATGCGCAGTGTGTCACAGTCATTGAATGAGAGGAGCTGTCACTGCCACGAGAGGGGTCCTGGAAATACAGGACCATTTGGAGCAAGAGAGCCGCATGTGGATGATCGTTAAGGTAAGGGAACCATCGGTAAACGATATTTAGGGCAAGAAAGTAAAGGGTAAAATGATCGCAACGAGCCGCAACCGCACGATCACTTGGCTTAAAAGAGTTACAGGTGAACGCCGATTGATGGTTTACGAACGTTTCAGACACAGGAACGGCAACGTTCAGGTCCAATCACTCCTACGAGACTTTTGTGCAGCACCCTCTATCGACAAAACTTTTGGACTAATTTTTCTTTGAGGTTAAAGGAGAGCTTTAAAGAAGATAGGAAGAATAGAACTTCTGTATCGGAAAAAAAAGTATAACTCTTTTCCACAATAATAAATAACAATAACTTTTTCACGCACAACCGTATTCAAATATAGCTACCAATTCCTTGAGCCTTTTGATTTTTTTAAAACTATTTACGAATTCAGGGTTCTTAATCTATCTAATCAACAAGTAATGGAGGGTTCAAATCCAGACATGGTTCATGGGAGAATGTACTGTGGCTTTAACTGCGGTCTTATACACATACGGGTCATGTTCTGGAACGGAGTAGGCCTTATACATACAGAAAGCTTTTCTTATGGGTTATATTATAAAAATAACTAGTTCGTGTCACCATCTATGCCTTGAATCAACATACTACGTGGTATTAAAAAGAAAATATTTTTTGGATGTTATAGGGCGCTGCTGAAACCTAGTCATTAATTCCTCCGGCCATTTCAATCAAAAAAATCCGATCGACAAATCGAACTAGTTAGTTAATACGCATAACCAACCACGTATAATTCCATCAAAGGTGATTATTCCGGAATCCTTTAACTCAATATTTGCGAAAGGTAAATAAGTTGAGGAAAAAATATAAGATATATATATATCTTTAAATAATAGATATTTGGAAAAAAAAATTAAATATTTACTATGCATTTTTTTTTTTTTTTTTGTGTGAAAATCAAACACGGTGGAAACTTGCAGGCGGGAGATTAAACAAAGTTGTTTTTCCCTCTTAACGTCATTGGTATTTTTAAGAGCTAATCCTTCGAAGGCCTAGGCGTAAGATGAAAGGGGGGAGGAGGGAGTTCTCGTATCAAGTAAGAATTCAAGAATTTTGATAATTGGAAATAGATTAAACAAGGTTTTCCCATTACTTAAGTTAATTACTCTCTCTCAAAATAATTTTTTTTTTTCCCTTACTTCTATTTTTACGTCTTTTCCCTAAAAAAAATATAAAGAAGATAGGAAAAAAAGATATCATTACTTAAATCAATTATTTCTTGGACCGGAAAAAAAAACCCCCATATAAATGATATCTTCGAACAATTGAGCAATAAAGATTGAGCAATAAATTCTATCTTATTTTTCTACGATCTCATCGTTGTTTTCTTCCCGTAAAGAAATCCCTTTATTTGCGATTTGTTTTATGATTTATTTCCGATTTTTATTATAAGTATTATGTTGTTATTTGAATATACAGCTTACGAAATAATTGTTATTAATATTTGATATGGTTTTTTGTATTTGTGTAATGTGTGAAGTTTTTCCTTTTAGAGATTAGCGTATTTTTTTGAATTTATGTTTTATAGTGTGATAATTTGAAAGAATATAAAACGCCATCTCGCGCTTAGTGGTTCTTAACGTTTTCAACGTGTACCTTTTTGCGGGTACTTGATGCATCATAAACGGGTACGCGCAAAATATTCAACTATGGGATTAGAAAAATGAGTGAAGTGTAAAAATGGCGTTAAAACATTAGTTTCGGCACAATATGCGAAATGCGAGCTATACAGTAATTGTTAGAGATGCACTAAGTGAAACATTTCTTATCGTGAGCAACGTATCTGTGTATTTCGAGATATACGTTAACTCTCTGTGCATTCCTAACGGGTAAGCAACCGCTCTACGCATTTCTCTGAGTACGCTGGCTCTCTACACATTTCTCCGGGTGAGCATGCTCTCTGAGCATTTCTAAGGGTACACAAGAGTCCTAGGTATGCACACCTAGGGGTGATCAAGCCTACGAAATACGGGTTCCACGGATTTCTAGGAGTAAAGATGGCTAATGCGCATTTCTAAGTATAAAGATGGCTCTTATACGAATATTTCTAGGGGTAAGTAAGCTCTACTTATTATGTACTTATTTATGAGCTTATATACCCCAAAAAATTGGTAAGAGCCATCCTCCCTCGCACAAGCGTTGTGGGCATGTCTAGGAGTGAGCAAGCTTAAGTTTACGTACCCCTTCTAGAGTACGCAAGCTCTATACACATTTCTAGAGGTACGCAAGCACCCTACTCATTTCAAGGTGTAGATACGCCTTCCACGAATTTTTAGGAGCACAAGCAACCGTCTTACGCATTTTTACAGGTACGCCGCAAGGCCTTTATGCATTTCAGATGGTACACAAACCTCATGGGCATATCTGGAGGGGTAAGCAAGCCAACGCATTCCGAGCTGTTCCTCATGGATTTCTAGAGGTATGAGAAAGGCTTGCCTTCCATGAATTTATAGGGACAATCAAGCCTCGTAATTTATAGAGTGACACGCTAGCTTCTAATAGTAAACGAACCTCGTAGGCATATCTTGGCCCCTGGGGGTAAGTATACGAACGTATTTCAAGGTGTTCGCACGTCTTCCACCTATTTCTAGGGTTACGAAAGTCTCCAGCATTTCGATAGGAGCAATTAAGCTAGAAAGGTTAGGTAGAATCTGATTTAGTTGATTGCGCCTATTAAATTGCCTACAAAACAAACATAAATAAATGAAACAGTTCAAGCAAAACTACAATTTTTAAATTGCGTTCATTTCTGATTCATTTATTTCTAATTTTTAATGACTTTTGACTTATTCAAATCAATCTCTTCTTTTTTCCAAAATATGGAAATTTATAAGTAAAAAATATTTAAAATGCACAAATTTCAGCAAATATCAACAGTTAGGATCAAATATTCGTGATTTGATAATAATAATAATAATAATAATAATATTAATAATAATAATATTAATAATAATAATATTAATAATAATAATATTAATAATAATAATATTAATAATAATAATATTAATAATAATAATAATAATTGTCTATTTAATTCATTCAGATTCATTTGCACTGAATATGAAATAAATTTATTATACACAGTGAAATCTTGCTACAACGATATTCGATATAATGACAAATCCCTCTACAACGATTATTTTTCGCATCCCCCTCTACAACGATATTTTTTCTTGGTCCGCAGAATACCGTTACATCGAGGTATCACTGCAGTGGAATAATTTGATAATCATCCTAAGAATGGGGAAATTCGTGTAAATATTAGTTTTGAATGATAGGAACCTATCACTCGTGAAATATAGGTTTGAATGCTCTTTCCGGGGAACCTCCGTGTAATAGCGAATCACATTCATCTGACCGGGGTACGTAACTCATACGCTTTGTATGAACGAATTTCACTTCGATTCGATGCAATGGCAAAATCGTTACATCGTTATGATGCCGAAATTCTTCGAAATGGATTTTTGGCGTTAAACCATAAACAAACTCCAAAAATTTGAATACGCCTAAAATTTTTACGCTAAATAATTAACTGGTGTGCCCACTAGTTTCTCTATCTCTTGACCATAATTTGTTTCGTATAATCACAGTCTCTTAACTGCATCTTAAGAACATTCTCGGACACGCTATTATCAATCTCGCGTCGCCCCCACGAACGAGAATTAATTTGATACTTATATCCTTATCTCAGCCCCCAACATTTTCGCCGAACCGAGAGATAATTCATTAAGTTTTAAAAGACGGCTTGGCTCCATGTAAGCATGCAGCAACAGCATATCCGCGACGATACTTAACGCACGTGGCAGTGAATTTGTCGACACTAATCTTCGAGGAAATTTCTTAACTTGAGCTCTTACTTAATTCAAAACGTCCTAAACATGCGATTAAGATTCCGGGAGGTGGGACAGGGGAAAAACAAAACAGGAGAAAGGCTTTGGGGAAGATTATTAACCATTTAATTTCGACGGCCATCGCATGCCTTCGTTGGAAAATCAGTTTTAAAACTGGGGAATGATATTCATAATTCATTCATACTGAGTAAAATTGTGCTCGAGAAAAGATGCTAATGTTCAAAATATCACGTTTTAGAAGCGAGGAAATTACGCTTCTCTGAACATTATTCATTAATATATTTATCAGTCTGTTTTTTCCCCCACCTCTTCTTTGTTTGGATGCGAATTTTAAATTTGCCAGAAAGTATTTTGAAATGCTAATCTCTGTTAGTTTTTTAGGTTGTAATATGAATAGAAAAACAATTTAGGATATAATGAAACGAATCGTGTTATTTCTATTAATTAATAGGGCTATCAAATTCGATGATGTTTGTGACAGAAACGATATTGTTCTCAAGTTGGATGTGTTACGGGCAAAAGTCCGAATTGCTGCAACTTTCGTTCCACGGTTAAAGTCGTTTTATCAGAAATGACTAGTGATTTTTCGGGTTTTGGCCGGCCAATTCGTGAAGTGGCTACTACTAATACTGCTAAACAACACATGCATCTCGTCCATATTCGTCTGTGGAACTCCTAACGAATTGGTACATGTTGGAACGTGCATGTACGGGTAGTGAACCTTCAGTGAAGTTTGTGTTCTGTGTAATGCTTGTTACGCGTAGTGCTGCCCTCTCCCATCAATTTTTCTAACTATGCATGAAGTGCAATGATTGAGTAATAATACCACCGTTGTAGGCCTATTGCTCTCTAGAGACTTTTTTAACGAGGAGATCGGCTCGCATGTGCGGCTCGTTGTTGGAAACCACAGAAAATTCGAGAAGTGACCGGAGATCCCTGGCCAAAGTTCGATGTGCTGATGTAAGACAGTCCGTAGGCCCCAAATTCATTTTTTTTTTCATAGCCAACATGTGATACATGGTTATATATAGTAGTTGTATTGGATTAGCTCTATGTGACGAAAGGTAATATACTTAACATGCGTATTTATCAATCGTCTTGGTAAGTTTGATAAATTTATCATTTTTTTACCTACGAATATGCATAATATCCAAGTGTCATTAGTGTGAATTTGATAAACACTGAAAGCATTACAGTAGAACCTCTCGATAACGGACATCCATGGGACCAAAACTTTTGTTCGCTAACGGGGAGTGTCCGCTATTTGGGGAGGTACGATATAGATTAGAACCTCGTCTATACGACTTTCATATTTATACGACGTTAGGTTTCAGTCGCAATTGGTTCCTATATGTTACTGTGTGTGTGTGTGTGTAAAAGTGAATCACCGGTGGTTATGCATAATCATCAATCGTCTCGATAAAGAAAGTTTGATTAAATTTCACTACTACTACTTAACCGCACATACTCCTCGTACACATTCTTCTACGGAATTTAATATATTTCATTTGAATTTCACTACATTTATCACATTTCAGCGGCGATTATGCATGATTCCCAAATAAAGTTGGAAAGTATGATAAATATAGAAAAATTATGTAACGTTTCTTCTTTTCATTAAACCAATTAATTATTTTTGCCCGTGCATGATACTTGCACTACGCATATTATGCAATAAAAATTAAATTGAAATAAAATAAGTGTGAAGAAATAAACGTTCAAATCAACATGATCAGACTTGTAATGTTGGCTTTCTTCACACCTATCAACATGTGTAAGCAAAACCGCCATTACTATTCGGAATCAACATCCTAGACAATATTTATGTTCAGTTAATTAAGTAATTAACTGACGGATTACTATATTTACCAATGCGAGCTTGGGATTATACATAATCACCTTTGAGTATGATAAATTCTCGATTTATGATCAAAAATTCGCCAATTAGAGTTTGCCTGATTTTACTGTCCGCTATATCGAGAGTGTCCGCAAACGGGGAGTGAAATATATTAAAGCAATATTCCACAGGATCGGAGATCAGAAAACTGTCCTTTAACGGAAGGTGTTCGCTAACAGGGAGTTTCTTTTGAGGAGGTTCCACTGTATCACTTTTACTTGCGATTATGCATATTTTTTTCCAAGTGTCGTCGATAAATTTGAAAAATATTTGAAATTTATCGCCTTCATCTGGAATTATGCATAATATCCTACTGTAATTGGCGAATTTGAGAAATATGGAAGGAACTTCAAATGTTTCAAGTATGTGTGATGATCGACGTCCGACTACAATTATCACTGATGAATATAGTCGAATGCTTTATAACAAATTTTACGCTCGTATCACGATATAATGATACAATACAAGATTATGAATTATCATTCGTATGTAGTATATAAAATAGTACGATTCATTATGTTCACCAACCACGCGATGCCTTGGTATTATGCATAATCGCCGGCAAAAGTGATATTTTTTTAGCTCTTATTGAATTTACCAACGACGCTTGAGTACTATGCGTTGTGATTAATTTAGGGGAATATGTCAAATTTACCAAAATGCTCGGCGATTATGCATAATAACCGTTTATTATGTATAAGAACCGGATTTATCGTTTACCTTAATATCTACACACGTCATCAGTACATTTATTCCTTTTAATTTTGTTCTGTTTTGAGCCGCTGGAGGCCGCATAGAGGACGCTAACATTTAAATAAAAAAGTAAAAATCTACTAAAAATCTGCACAAATGCCAATGGCTTCATGCATTGTCTTGAAATTAGAAAAGCGCAGCAGATTAGAAGTCTCGGTTGCAATAATAATAATAATAACAAACGCAAACCAAATGGAATGTATGAAATTTCTCAATCTCACATGTCAAGCATTAACGAAAATTCTGAAGAAATTGAACAAGACTGGTGAAAGAACAGAAGCTTGATCAGAACGAAGAGAAAATCTGATTTCGACGGTGTCTATCAAATTGTATTTACAATGGTTTCATGTTGAGAAAGAGTAAGGTGACCATACGCACCGTATTTCTCGGGACAGTCCCGGTATTTTTCTGTTTTCGTTCTGTCCCGACTTTTATTGCAAAAATGTCCCGATTCTTCACGTATTGTCAACGAAGCCAACTTGACTTTCACTTTTCTTCCTTTTATTCTTCAAAAAGCAACGATTAAAATTATCTTCCCAACTCTGAATTTATGGATATGGTATTCATGAACATTCATCTCACATATTTGTGAAATGTGGTTTTGTTAAAATTCACTGCAATTCACAGTAGCGCTCTCCGTTTCCCGCGATTGGTGACATTTCTGTTATTTTATTGGCAACTTTGCTTACTTTCGGCATCATTTTTGAAGATAATTAATAGGGCTATAGGATTTTTATGCGCTAAAAACTACTAAAATATGCTCTATTAATAATGCATTTATGTTCTTAAAAAACCATAAATATGCTCTATTAATAATGCATTTATGTTCTTAAAAAACCATAAATATGCCCTATGAAACGAAAAATATGTCCTAAAAATTTTTTCATTCCTTAAATAACATTAGTTTTAGCAAAATAATATGATAACGAGACGTGTTGATGCAGTCTAAACTATTTTGAAACATTACTTATTTGTATGAACAAAAATTCTTCGTTTTACTAACTAATCTCATCGAGTCAAAATTTCCCTCAAAAATTTCCTTTTTGAATGTTTTTCCTTACAAATTCAGAATCAATGTGCTGGCTGCCATTTATAAGTGCAAATACATAGAAAAGTACAGTATTTAGCTTTAGAGATAAGCATTACACAGAAAATTAAAAAAATAATAATAATTCTTTTTACTGATAAAAACTCAAAAACTTTCCCCCAAACGGTAAAAAATCTCCCCTTCACCAATTTCGGTGAATTTTTCCCTCGAGTTACCATCACTGACACCGATTCAGATGATTAATCTATTTACAGCCACACACCAGTGCCCTTGAAGGGCTAGTATTTTTATGGCCTTAAAATTCAATGTCATTGCTGATTGGTTGAAAAATCTGAAAATTTCAAGATTTTCCACCAATCAGCAATAACGTTCCATTTTTAGTGAATAAAAATCCCTGCCCTAAATAAGCTCTTGTCAGAGGCAAGAACAGAAAAAACCAGTCTGAAGCGGGATTACAAAATAGCGAGGAAAAAATTTACTTTCTATCGAAAGTTATGAAACATGCAAAATATGCCTTAAAATTTTGAAAATATGTGCAAAGACAGAAATCAGAGCCCTAATAATTAGCAATGTCCCGTATTTCGTCGTATTTCCAAGCCCATCCTGTACTTTCCTCGAGCGAACTTGGGTCAGTCTAAGAAAAAGCCAAAAAGTCATTAATCAACGGCGCCATTATTAGGCAAAGAAAAAGAGAAAAATGGCAACGATTTTGAAAACTGAAAATTTTTCTGCTTCGAAAGAATGGTCACATAGATGGGTTCACGGAATCTTCGCCCCTGGCACGTTTCGTTCCCTTACATTTGGCCTCCGGAAATTTCACCCCGGACATTTCGCCTGCCTTGAACACGTGAGCGACCCGGTGAGTGACTAATTGAGTAACCTTAACAGTGATAAAGTGAATTGGACATTTACCCCTGACATTTCGCCTGCCCTGACTGTATGAGAGAACATATGAATGATGGTGCAAGTGACCAAGTGAGTGACCGTATGGGTAGCCAAATGAGCTGGACATCCGTGACAATTAACCTGCCCTGACTGTATGAATGACCGTACGAGTAAACATGTGAATGATGGTGTGAGTGACCGTATCGTGAGTGACCGTGAATGATCAAGTAAGTTGGACATTTAACCCCCGATGGTATTTTGCCTTCCTGACCGTGTGTGTGACCAAGTGAGTGACCCTATGAGTGATCAAGTGAACTGCAAATTTACTCCCGTCATATTTCACCTGCCCTGAGCGTATGAGCGATGGTATGAATGACCGTATGTGTGAACAGATGATTGATGGTAATAATGACCACGTAAGTGACCGTATGAGTGATGAAGGGAGTTGGACATCTACTTGTGACACTTTGCCTGTCCTGACCAAGTGGGTGGTCAGGACAGTCACTTGATCACTCACAAGGTGAGTGATCAACCTTGGGCTGCGGTATGCGCCAGAGGCATTATCGGCCCCTTCTTCGTGCGAGAAACGATTACTACTGAACGTTACGTTACAATTTTGGAACAATTTGTCAGCACACATGGCAGCCCATGCAGTAACTTTAGGCGAATGCAGTGGTTTCTCTTCACACAAATGAGGATTTTCGGAACCCCAAAATCTCCAGTTTTGTTTTTTTTTTAAATTAAAAAAAATTAAAAAACAAAACCAAATTTTCGAAATTTCTGTACAACATTCTTACAGTTTTGCTAATGAACGTACCGTTTACCGCATAATTCTATTGATCTTTGTTGTAGAGATATTTAATTTTGAAATAAGGGCTTATTCGCTGATCACCCTGTATGATCAATTAAGTTATTTTATATCGGTAGACATTTATACCGATTGGCATTTCACCTGCCCTGACCGTATGAGTGCCCGTAGAAATGAGCGGAGGAGTGACAAAGTAAGTGATCGTATGAATAATAATTGGCGTTGTCCGGCAGCACCAACAGTATATAAAGCAAGCCTCCGTCGAACTTATAAACTGAAGAGCCAAAAAAACTGGTACAGGCATGCGTATGCAAATAAAGAGATATGAAACCAATCAGAGTACGGCACTGCGGTCGGCAACGCCTATATAACACAACAAGTGTCTGGCATAGTTGTTAGATAGGTTACTGCTGCTACAATGGCAGGTTATCGAGATTTAAGTGAGTTTGAACGTGGTGTTATAGTCAGCGCACGAGAGATGGGCCATAGCATCTCCGAGGTAGCGATGAAATTTTTATTTTCACGTATGACCATTTATCGAGTGTACCGTAGATATCGGGAATCCGGTAAAAAATTAAATCTACGACATCGCTGCGGCCGGAAAAAGATCATGCAAAAACGGGACGACTGACGAGAATCATTAAACGTGACAGACGTGCGACCCTTCCGCAAATTGCTGCAGATTTCAATGCTAGGCCCATCAACAAGTATCAGCGTGCGAACCATTCAGCGAAACATCATCGATATGGGCTTTCGGAGCCGAAGGCCCACTCGTGTACCCTTGACGACTGCACGACACAAATCTTTACGCCTTGCCTGGGCCCGACAACACCGACATTGGACTGTTGAGGACTGGAAACACGTTGCCTGGTCTGACGAGTCTCGGTTCCAATTGCTTCGAGCTGATGGACGTGTACGGTTATGGAGACAACCTCATGAATCCATGGACCCTACATGTCAACAGGGGACTGTTCAAGCTGTGTGATGGTATGGGGCGTGTGCAGTTGGCGTGATATGGGACCCCTGATACGTCTAGATACGACTCTGACAGGTGACAGGTACGTAAGCATCCTGTCTGATCACCTGCACCCATTCATGTCCATTGTGCATTCCGACGGACTTGGACAATTTCAGCGGAAAAATGCGACACCCCACACGTCCAGAATTGCTACAAAGTGGCTCCAGGAACACTCTTCTGACTTTAGACACTTCCGCTGGCCACCTAAATCCCCAGACATGAACATTATTGAACATATCTGGGATGCCTTGCAACATGCTGTTCAGAAGAGATCTCCACCCCCTCTTACTCCTACGGATTTATGGACAGCCCTGCAGGATTCATGGAGTCAGTTACCTCCAGCACTACTTCAGACATTAGTCGAGTCCATGCCACATCGTGTTGCGGCACTTCTGTGGACTCGCGGGGGCCCTACACGATATTAGGCAGGTGTACCAGTTTTTTTGGCTCTTCAGTGTATTACTGGAGTGAGTATGACGTCAGCGGTCTCCGCATTGGCAGGGCTGAGAACGGTGTCCCCCAAAATCTTTCGTCGGAACATCACGTGACTCGATGAAAATAAATACAATCACCCGTTATTTTCTTATGGCATCCACAGAAATTTAAAACAATTAATGAAAGAGGTAATTTCAGCATTAATGAAACAGATTATAATAAAATTAATGAAAGATAATTTCAGCATTAATAAGATATAATTCCAAAATTAATGAGATATAATTTCAGAATCAATGTAAGACATAATTTCAGCATTAATGAAGGAACATTTCAGAATTGATGAAGGAAAACTTCAAGAGTTAATGAAAGAAATTATTCCACATTAATGGCAGAAATGATTCCAGTATTAATGAAATAAATAATTTAATCTTTTTTCACCTTTAAATGTGAGCTCTCTATTTTTTTTAATCTTTAAAACCCAATATCAAGAGACCGAACTGTACATTTCAATGGGTAAATTGTCAGGCGGGAACTTTGTTTTCACGGAGTCGCGATTTCCTCGCATTTCATGGCGCTGTAGTCGCGCCGGCTGAATGCTCCCTTCAGTAATATAAACTCTATGCAAGCATGGAGGTATTATGGGGATAATACCACCATGGATGCAAGCCTCAGAATTTCGTCGTCTGCTTCTCTCCAGGTTACTTGTTTTGGACTTCTCCTTGTGTCCTTAAAAAATAACCGAACTGGCAGTTCGAACTTCCAGTTCTGTTTGTGAGCTTAGCTTGTAGGGAACCGAACACACCGTCTGTCGTCTGCTCATTAAGAGGTCCTTTGCTTTGGACGTCTCCTTATGCTCAAATAAAATAACCGAACTTTCAGTTTGAATTCCCAGTTCAGTTTATGAGCTTTATTTACAAGGAACTGAGCGGAATGAAGAATATAGTTTTTTTAATTTAAACTTCATCATCACCACAAGAGTCATTTTTAAATTTGAGATTAGATGGCAGCACATTACTATAAAGTGGTTCACGGAATCTGTGCCCCCGACATTTTGACTCCGGCATTTAGTCCCCGACATCTCGCTCCTAGCACGTTTCGTCCCCGTTACATTAGGCCCCGGATATTTCACTCCGACATTTCGCCTGCCTTGACCATATGAGCGACCCAGTAAGTGACCAATTGAGTGCATCTGTCAGTGATCAAGTGAGTGTTGGACATTTACTCCCCTGACATTTCGCCTGCCCTGACCGTATGAGCGATGGTATGAATGGCCGTATAGTGAACATATGAATGATTGTATGAATGATCAGGTAAGTTCTTTTATATCAGTAGACATTCACCGATTTTTCACCTACCCTGACCGTATGAGTGACCGTCGAAATGACCGCAGGAATAACAAAGTGAGTGAAAAAGGCATCTTATGAATCATCAAGTGAGTGACCTTATGCGTTACCAAGTGAGCGACTACGTGAGTTGGACCGGATATCCCATTTCAAACCCGACATTTCGCCCCTTGTGTAAATGTTAGGTGAGTATGCGGTAGAAATTTGCACAAAGCATAATATAATGTCAATTGCTGTCACAAATGCATTGGCGTACGTATTAAGCGTAAGAAGGGGCGGGGGTACCTTGGGGGATTTTAATGTTTTTCTTCAGGACCGTTATACTTCAACTTATGTTGGAAACTTTCACAGAAACGTAAATTACGAAACAATTATTTTATGTTTCATAGCAAATTCCAAATTTTTAGTGCCCATTAAAGTATTACATAACACCCATAATAGGGAGAGATGAAGAGGGGGATCATCTTTGCAGACACTCACCCGGTCACTCACTTGGTCAATCATACGGTGACTCACTTGGTCAATCATACGGTGACTCACTTGGTCAATCATACGGTGACTCACTTGGTCACTCATACGGTCACTAACTTGGTCACTCATACGGCCACTCACTTGATCACTCATATCCTCACTTGGTCAGTGTTACGGTCTCTCACTTTGTCACTGATTCCGTCACTCACTTGGTCAGTGTTACGGTCTCTCACTTTGTCACTGATTCCGTCACTCACTTGGTCAGTGTTACGGTCTCTCACTTTGTCACTGATTCCGTCACTCACTTGGTCATTATTAGGCCACCCATACGGTCACTTGTTTGGTCACTCACGTGGTCATTCACTTGGTCATTATTACGGTTACTCATATGGTTACTCACGTGGTCACTCATTTGGTCATTATTACAGTTACTGATACTGTCACTCACTATATCACTCATAAAGTGAAACACATCTCTCACTTGGAAACTGAAATAAGCACTCATTCGGTCACCCATATGGTCAATCACTCGGTAACTCCCCTGATTACTCATATAATCATTCATATGCTCAATCACTCGGTCACTCATCTGGTCACTCCTACAGTCACTCACTTGGTCAATAATACAATTATTCTTATGGTCAATCTCTTGCATACTTACACGGTCAATCACTCGGTTACTCACTGACTTGGTCATTCATACAGTGAATCACTCGGTCACTCATGTAGTCAATTATTTGGCCACTCATACAGTAAATCACTCGGTCACTCATGTGGTCAATCATTTGGCCACTCATACAGTAAATAACTCGGTCACTCATACGATCACCTACTCGGTTACTCATACGGTCAATCACTCAATCACTCACTTGGACACACATACGGTCACTCACTCAGTCAATTCCACACATAGATACTGTTGCTCACGTGGTCAGTCAATCTGTCACTCATTTTAACGGTCACTTACTCACTCCTAAAGCCGATTTCACACTCACTGGGTCACTCACATGGTCACTCATCCTATTATATCGTCACTCACACAGTCAGTCACTCATGCGTTCAGGGCAGGTGAAATATCAGGGGTGAAATTTCCGGGGGTGAAATGTGATGGAGACGAAACGCTCCAAGGGTGAAAAGTCGGGGGCGAAATTTCTGGATTCCCGATATTTCGTTCCTGACATTCCGACTGCCCTGACCGTATGAGTGGCCAAGTGAGAGACCCTGTGCGTGATCAAGTGAGCGACCAAGTGTTGACCGTACGAGTGACCAAGTGAGTGACCATATAAGTGACCAAGTGATTGACGTCACTAATTCACTCACTTGATGCTTCATATGGTCATTTACTCAACCACAGCCATTCACACTCACTTACTCATATGGTCACTCATATGATCAATCACGCACTCACTTATATGGCCACTCACACAGTCACACACACTGTCAGTGCAGTCGAAATGTCAGGGGACGAAAGAAGGTAGAGGTGAAATTTCTGGCGAAATGTTGGAGGTGAAAATCCCATTCTAAATACTCTCAAAACGAAAAAAAAAATCCTAAGAAAACTTCTTTAAATATTCAATTAAATTATAATGAAATTTAATCAAATTTCCAATTAATTCCTCGCACTTTAATCCAAGCAAATTACGACAGTTCAATAACGCGTATAAACAATATTTATTATAAGGACTATAAAAAAAAAAAAAAAAACCACGTTTTTTTTCTATATTCAGGAAAATCCAAAGTAAATGCAATCAATAAATAACTTGTCCTTTGCCTTTTTTCCTCCCAGGAAAAGGATTATAAGATCAATCCTGGACAACAATAAAAAAGAGGAGATAATAATACTAAAGAAGAGACCTTTCATCTCCGTATTTGTATAAGATAAAAATAAATAAATAATGTATTATAAGTATAAATGATCTTTTCTTAAGTGGATTATAGCCTCGTATCGGGAACAAATAATAATGACAAAAAAAAAAAACAACAACAACTATTTTCAATGGAAATCAAAACAAACTTTAATTAATTAAATTGCTAGGAAATGATCGTTTTCAGTGTAAGACGTGATGTTTTTTGATTAGATTATTCCAAAAACACCAAAAAAAAAAGATCTAAATAAAGGACAATGGAGGCAAATTTTGGGAAATGCCTTTGTGTTTCGATTTTTGAATAGTATCAGCGATGATAATTATTTGAAAATATTCGAGAATATAATACTAGTATTTTGTTTGTAAAAAAAACTAATATATTAATAGTCTTTTGGGAAAATAATGAATATATGATTTATGAGCGGACAGGAAAATAGTATTTTTTCAGTGGAAATCATGATCTATCTATGACGGGAGAGGGATTAATATTTTGCTTATATTTGTTACTAGCTATAATACTCGGCGCTGCCCGGGTTTTCTTCAATGAGGCTTTTTTGGATCACGGGATATCTCCCTCTCCTTTTCTTGAGGGACATACAAACCGTGTCCAAGTTAACCAATATGGCAACCTGCGCGATTCATGAAATAAACAAATCTAGATTTACACAGAAACGTAGAAATGAATATATATTTTTCTTTTTTTAAGGGGCGCTAGGTATATCGATCCCGCCCCCCCCCCCTCCCTGAACTTCAAGTTATCCATCTGTCTGTTCCAGCTTCCAAAAATCCTTAGTTATAGCTGTGGAATTTTTTCGATGCACTTTTCACGGGCTCATAACTAATTTTAAAATATCCTAACCCACATGAATTTATGCAAATAAAT
The DNA here is from genome assembly GCF_987345545.1 of Pholcus phalangioides. Lineage (NCBI taxonomy): Eukaryota > Metazoa > Arthropoda > Arachnida > Araneae > Pholcidae > Pholcus > Pholcus phalangioides. The sequence continues at coordinate 23,126,001 of NW_028301605.1, forward strand.
ATCGAAAGAGACAATATGGAGACATTAATTTTCATACTTGAGAAGATATAAATGAAATCAATGATATTGCTCGAATATCCAACTCAAAAGTATAGGTTTGGCTAATTACTTCGTATTTAATCTCCTGGGCTTCGTATATCTCTAAGCGAACTGAATATTTCAAAAATCGAGAATTCAATACAATTTTTAAAATTATTGATGGGGCGGAAAATCCCACTAATTTCCGCATTTCTACAGTAAAATCGACAATTTTAGCACTGATTTCTATGAGGATCACCCTTTTCCTGACTCTCAAAGCGATGCTGATGATGATTATGACGTCTATTCAAAAAGCCTCATTACTGAGAGTATATTGAAAATGTGGCAAACCATTATAAAGGCATAAACTGTCATACATATACTAACAGGATTAAAGAAGTGACAAACCGTTGTAAAGGCATATACACGTCTGAAACGCATTGCTAGGGAACCACGGTAACCAAAGTAAACGTTCGGAAAGTGATTGTTGAGGCCCAAAAACCATTGTTGCCGGACAGTTTTTTGCCCATTTGGGGCACTTGCCCTGGTCTGACGAAATTTTAAAGTAGCCTATCGTTCAAGTCGGGTCCCATTTGGTATATATGCAAAATTTGGCGACGATCGATCTAAAATTGTAGATTTGTATAGAGAACATACACACACACACAGAAAATCAATTTTATATATATAGATTAGTAATTTATTGCGGTTCGAATACAAAGTTGACCCGTAAATTCGTAAGTAATTTAGAAATTCCTAAAAATTGGAGTATTTCAATGCAATTAATCTGTGGTGTTCGGTCAGAACATGATGATTCCAAAAAATGGCTTTTTGATGTAAAAGTAGGTCTTGCTAATTATAACTAATTAGAAGTGAGGTAAATGCGCAAGTACGTGCGTACGGCTAAACAACATGTTGATGCGTGATATTTTCATTTCTATTTGTGTATATGCTTTATTTTTGATTTTAAAATGACTATGAAAATGCTTATATCTCAAAAATGTGATTTTGGAGTTATCGTGTTCTGACCAAACGTCACAGATTTGTGAAAAAGTATTTCTTAGGAAGAAATATTTTTTTTGTATAGGTAACTTAATTTGGTTCGAATTTCGTTGATAGAGGGCGTTGCCCAAAGTCAAATCAATGGATATATGCAAATCAGAGTCCTGTAAATTGCAGGGTGTACGATCAATAGCTCATTTCCGAATTTCTCTGTTTATCAATGTAAGGTTTTCAATGTGATGTTAACATTGGTTGATAATGCACTGTTGGTGCAGTTGTTTTACCTGAGCCCTAATAACTGCCTCAAGCGCTTCAGACACAGAAGAGATGGAAGAAAGGTTCAGGTCCAATCGCTACGGCCAGGCAATTACGCAGCACCCTCTATTGACAAGAAGTTGAATTAATTTTTTTCTCCTGTACCAAAAGAAAATTTTAGTACAGAGTTTAATGTGTTTTTTTTGGTACAGAAAAGATTTTAGTTCAAATTTTTGTTCATACAGGACACTGCAAGAAAGCAAGTCACTGGAAATATGAAAATTAGTGTCCTAAAGGTTAGAGTAAGGTGATATATAAGTGATGAGTAGTAATGATGATAAGCAAATGAGCTATTATAGTAATAGCTCATTTATGAATTTTCCTATTGCTGGCGCTTACATAAGAATTCCATTGAGATATGACATTGTGGTAAAATAAAGCACTACAGTCGAATCCCGTTTTAACGAATACCGTTATAGCGAAAATCTCGTTTTAACGAACACTTTTCTAATCCCCCGAATAAGTTTACGTATTAACAATGCTAGGTAACCTGGAATTCCTTTATAACGAAATTTCGTTATAACGAAGTGATTCCTCCGGTCTCTTGGAGTTCGTTATAACGGGATTCGACTGCATTGGAGAAGTTGCTTTACTTCTGCCGCGAATCAGCGGCGAAAGCTTTACGAACATTTCGGACGCACAATAAAGTTCAAGAATTCTGTGATGTGCTTTCTTGTAGCTTTCTCTATCGGTAAAAATTTGAATTTCGAATTGTTTTCGCAAACACCGCATTAAAATAAGCCAATTCCTTCAGTTTTTATGAAATTTTGACCCATTCACGAATTTATGAGATGCCATCTGAAGGCCTTGAAAATTATTTGTCTGATTATTTGTATGAATTTTTAGAAGAATTTTTTTTTAATGTTGGAGAGAGTACAAAATGAGCATGAAACAATTGAAAATAATTCGCAGAGAGAAAAACCATAAGTACGATAGGTAGATGTAAGCTGTGTAATAAGCATGTGTGGTGTAGCAGTAGTAGGTAGGGGCTCGGGGATCCATGATGTTCTTAAGTCAGCCACCTCGTTGGGCAATTTGCCTATTGTGGCGTTGTATTTGTATTTGTAATTTTCTGTGTTTAATACGCATGCGCAAGTTCTACTTCTTAAAGAAACACTTTTCATCCTAAATTCGAATTTGCAAAATTTCATTCACCAATAATAAAATATGGACGAATAGGAAAAGGTTTTTTTTTGTCATATTTTTTTATGAAATATGTCAAAATTCTTTACTCACGTTCAAACACCATCTAAAAAAAATTGAAAAATTAACATTCAGAAATATTTATTTCTATTCCAACCCCTCAGGAAAAAAAAGCCGAAGATATAAGAATAGCCGAAGTATAGAACATACGCAGGGATCTTTACAGGTTCCCCTTGCCGCATGTCGCTGGTGAACCGTTGTGTGATTCCAGAGAGAGGCATACTTTAAATTATGAAAATTATCCACATAACGCGTAGAGTTCAGATACGTCATTCATGTTGCAGGGGGTTGTGTAATTATTGAAATTAAAAAATAACTTTTTATACCAACACCTTGTGAACAAAAACCTAATTTGAAAGTTGTTGCCCCCTGTCTCTCCTGATGCCGAAAAAAAAAAATTCCACGTTTCGAAGTGCAATATTCGCTGAAATATTTAAATTCAAAAACAGTGGAAGTTAGAAAAGAACAGTACAAATAAGGGAAAGAAGCGTTGTCCGTTAGTTTTGAACTCTAACGACTCCTAGAACGTATTTAAAGGGCCTCGTAAAATATAGATACTGTTCCGGGTAATTTTTCACAAGACTTCGAGATTTCAAAACAAGAAGCGGTTCGACTGACGAACACAGATTTATCTACGGAACAGCAATTTACAACCTAATCAGAGAGCTAACAACTTTCTCGCAAAGTTAAATCACAACTGACTTTTCATCCAGTCTCTCTAATCTCTCCTCGAGCGTCGAATCTTGTTAGCGCCATACTATTTATAACCCTAGCAGAAACGTCGAGAAATAGAATGTTCTACAAAATGTTATTTTATAGTTTCCAAGTTGGCGGCGCCCCCGTATGGAGGTGTGGGAACTTCTGGAATGTTCTCACCAATCGCATCTTTCTCCGATAAACCGAAACCGGTATCAACTCTCGTTGCCAACAGAAGATTGCGATAAAGATCATAGCCATCTATCGTTTATAGTTAACAATACCATTTCAAGAATTGATTTTAAGGTTCCCTATAAAATGTTGATGCAGTTTCAAGGGTTTCTTTAGGTCATTGGATTATTTAAAGGATTTCGCGGGTACAAAAACATTTATAAGCACTTGTCTATTGTTTAGTATTCAAAATTTGTTGCAAATATGCCTTCCATTATTGGAAATAAGAAATCAATATCGGATTAGAGGATACCATAATCAATACATTCAGTTACAGCATTACATGAAAAATTTACAGCTGAATATAGTTCGATTAAAATAGTTTTGTGCCTGTTGGAAGAACCTCTCTTATACGGCTGCTGTCACTAACATTACCCCTAGAATGACCAATGGTCTGTATTTAGGTCATTGAATCAACATTCGCTTCAATATATTTAGTATTTGTGTCCTCTCCTCGCTCCTTTTCCCAGTCGATATTGAACCCGATATTATCGGCGATGGAAAGTGTTTGTTTGTGTAACCTATACACAATCGACTCCTTACGATGCATCAGAAGTATCGATCCGCAGGAGCAGATGTTTACTTTATTTCATACAAATTTCATTGGTTGTACTGTTGAAAGGGAGTATAAGAAATCGGCTATACAGTCGGCCTCCCGTATTCGCGGTTTCCTTATTCGCGGTTTTTCTTTCCTTTATTGGAATTTTTTTTTCAACACAGAAATCGTCATTCATGTGTTTTGTTTACAAAATTTGAGTTGTGCATGTTTAAGATCGCTCGTTTTTGGATGGCTCGCTAAAGACATTACTGTCATCACTAGAGCCGTGGCAGCTCCCAAGAGAGAAACAGTCACCTCGGGTTGGATTAACATTTGGCCACAATGTGCGCTAAAGGACACAACCATTTCTACAGAGCCAACTAAAGAGACTATAATAGACATTGTCACATTAGCGAAACAGGTGGGAAGGGGGGAAAAGGGTTCAATGATATGGATGTAAAAGAAGTCGAACAGCTAATTAATAGCAATTCAAAGGTACTGACCGAGAAGAAATGAATGCAGTTGAATGCTCCTGAAACTGAAGCGGTACCAGATGAAGAAGATCAAGATGTGGAAGAGAGACAAGTTCACACCATGAGTAACATAGCGGAAGGGCTTCGCAAGTTCGAATCAGCGATAGATTGTTTTCATGACATAGATCCCTCTGTGGTACGCTCTTCACATGTACAAAAATAGGTAGAGGAAGCCTTGTCAACATACTCTAACATACTTGATGATATGAAGAAGAAACGGCAAACAGAAATCACAATGTTCTTTCAGAAAAAATCGCCAATAACCGCTGCACTCTTTTTTACATTCCCTTGTACCTCTGCGTTACCCTGCTCTCCTCATGCTGTTCAATAAACGATATATAGAAGAAAAAACTATGGTTTCTGTTATTCGCGGATTTCCCTTATTTGCGGTCACCTCCGGAACGTAACCCCCGCGAATACGGGGGGGGGGGGGGCGAGCGACTGTATTACATATTTTTCTTTCATGTTAATCTTGATTGAATCGTGCTCAATGTTTTCTGCTGGATTGTTTTCATAGAATGTATATAATGGTGTATAGCTAATTGATGCAAATTAGCGTGTGTTTAATCTTTTTCGTTGGTATATATTTCATTATTATTTCATTTTTCTCTTAGCTTATCTTGATTGTATGTATCCTCAATGTTCAATAAACGATATATAGAAGAAAAAACTATGGTTTCTGTTATTCGCGATCACCTCCGGAACGTCACCCCCGCGAATACGGGGGTCCGACTGTATATTATTATTATGAATAGATTGTTCTCTGAGGATATTTCTAATGTGTGCATCTTTCGCTCGAGTTTATTCTTTAGAAAATCAGCAATATAAATGGTATCAATAATTTGAGAGACGCCGAAAGCGTACATAGGTTGTGTAGCCCCTGAGAAATGCATCAATGTCTTGCCACTTGCTCCTCAGACATGGTCAGTTGTTTGCGTTGTATCAACAAGCTGTTCGTAAGTCTGGTGGCACCTGATGTAACGAGATAGCGATGCCCTAATGGTGGCTTCAGTTATCACGCCGAATGCATGCACGGTCGTGTCCTATTTGCTGATAGCGAGTGCGTGATCAATGCCAAATGCTATTTATACCTGACTGTGAGTACCTCTACGACGAATAGGTACGAATTCCATAAGAAATTTTCATTTTCCAGGCGAAAAATACCAGCAGGCGTCCCTCCCTTTTAAAAAAGTACTCGCCTTAGCGAGCAAAATGACTACAACATCAAAAATTACAATATATTTGTAATTCGGTTTCTCACTTCCGATTTGGAGAATAGATGGCGGCAGCACTCATGACACGAAGATACATAAAAAGCTTCAATGCTCAGAAAATACACATACATCCGTGGATAAATTGCATCTGTCGTCGTTAATCTGGTCTACGGACGATCATTCATTTCACCAACAGGCTCTCATACCTCTGGAAATATGGAGACTTGTTGCTTTCGAATTTGGAAGGCAGATGGCAGCACTTCTCGAACCTGGTTCTCACTTGGATACCTGGCTAGATGGCAGCACTACACATAACAAGCATTGCACAGAAACAACCTTCACGGAAGGTTCACTATCCATACACTCACATTCCAACATGTATCAATTCGTTAGAGGTTCCGCAGAGGAATATTAACGAGGTACATGTCTGGTTTAGAAGTAGTAGTTGCACTTCTAGAACAACATTCTTCAAAATCATCTTCAAGTCCTTATAGAACGATGAAGACACGTACATACAATTTTTTCAGAAAGAAGAAGCGGATGTCCAACTATTAAACAATTGTAATACAGAACAACAAAAAGTTATTAATGAAATTCCGCCGTCAAAGATAAAACATTGTCACTGGTTTTTTAGTGCATACAATTTACACCATTGTGCAGCATAAAAAAATGACAATTTATGCTATCATAACCATATAATTATACTTCTGTTTTGTATCACGATTGCCTGAGGTAGATGCATTTTCTGAGGGCATACCTTCTCTATTGACTCTCATAAGCTTCCCATTTCGATGCTAGTCCGTACGAGCTCGTTTCGTATCATGCCGTTGGTGCGAAATACCGAGCAATGTGCTCTCGTCTTGGTTTCTCTACTTAGGTAGAGGGTTGAATGAATGCGCATGCAGGTGCAGTGAACCTGACGTGAAGTTTGTTTCCGTGCAATGCTGCCATCTGCCATCAATTTTTTCAACTATGAGTGAAGTGTAACGCTTGAATAATTGAATTACTGGCCTGTGTTGCTCTCTAAGGAATGTATAAACCTACGCGAAAGGGCCTCCCGCCAATCTTCTTCTTTGTTTTCAGAATTTTCTCCGGCATGAGCTAAAATCACGTGACTGACAGAGCCTGGTCTTGCTCAGTCTGTTCTGTTTTGCCCTCCGTGGGGAGACCGACTCGTATTTGGGCCTCGATGTTGAGAACTACCGAAATCAAACTTCAGCCGACCACCACTATGGGTTTCGAACCCGGGTCCTCGCAATGTGAGTCCGTCACTATAAGCACTCGACCACCACAGCGGCTGGGTTTTTTGTAACTGTAAAATTTTTTCTTTTGACCTCATGAAGTTAAGCTTTGACTTGAAGGATTGTGCTGTGCAAATTTTGAGTAAGAAATATAGTGAATATAAACATTAGAGGGCAGTACCTAAAGTTAAACTTTAAGGGTGTTTATAGTCGGAAAATGTGATTTATATCACGTAAAATTTAGCAATAAAATTGTGAAAAAAATTGTATGTGAAGATGAATATATATACCCCCCACATTCCCATGGCTGAAAAAAATCGAAGAAGTGAATGTTTAATTCTTCATTAAAAATAATTTATTTGCTTACGGGGCCTAAACCCGTAAACCTAATGGAAAATTTGAAAGAAATTTAAAAAAAATTAATATTTGCTTTGCTGACATTTACGTGTTTTGAGTGTAAAAAATATTTGGTTTCTTTTTTTTTTTTAAATTATTATAAAATTTTGTTACAAAGTTTTGGCACAAATATTGATTGTTGTGTCTTGGCTGACAGTCAACGTTCAAATCTATCTCACAGGTGCTAAACGGGATTTGGATCCGAGCGCTGATTCCTGACCAATCATTTCAATTACCAATCGGTGCCCGATCATGTTGGAAAAAAACCACCGGCTCTCGCCAAACTGTTACCATATAGAATTGTCGGTATAGTCACAATACAACACTGTGACAACATGAAAGTGAGCCGTTAATTCGTAGCTCCTGAAAATTCAAGTAAATAATCCAAAATAATCGTTTTTCCTCCAGAAAATTCCAAAACCACGAAGATACCCGAGGGACTAGTCAGACATTGAAAACTACCCCGCGACCTTAAAAATGTAATCCAAAGATATTTTATAGTCCACATAACAAAAAAGTTCCCCCCCCCCATGTCTTTTTTTTTTCATTCCGGCATGAGTTCCACATGAACTAGTTAACGACATGCGTGTATATACGTTCCCCCCCCCCCCTCGACAAACCTATCTCTTTAAGCGTTAACCGTTTTTATAGCTTTGAAACTTTTCACATAAACATGGGCTTTTTCGAATATGAACCTGATAGAAGACATCATGTTCGGATTATGGAAACCGAAAAAAAAATCCGGATTTTTTTTTTCTCGAGGAAAGTCCCGACAGTATTTCCGAGAAATGGGATTTCTCTTTATTATATAGAGCGCTATAAAGTCGACCCGTGATTTTTCAATTGGTTCCGAAAGTTGAACGACCATTTTCTATATATGGATGGGCATTTCCATCGATAAGTTATTTCACTGGGTGTCCCGTAAATTCGTAAATAGTTTAAAAATTCATAAAAATTGGTGCATTTGAATGCGAATTGCGAAAAACAGATATTCCCACGAAGAGGATTTTTTTTGGAGGCAGAAAACAATTAGTTTTGTTTTTCGTAGATAGAGGGCGCCGCACGAAAGCTTGTCACACAATTCTTGATCTTCAATTTCTTCTGCCTCCGAAACGTTCATAAAGCTACAATCCGCGATTCGTGTCTGAGGCAGCCAATGGGGAATCGAGTCACGTCTCAGCCAATACGAAACGCTCAGGACAACATCAAAGTTGGTGCCCGACCGGGCTTCTTCACAGCGAAGCTGATAATAAAAATACTGATCACGTGAGGCAGTGGCGGCATTTTACCATCGATAAATTTAAAATTAATCGCCAGGACCATTTAATTTGACCAAAAAAAAAATGATAACGACAAAAAGAGGAATTTTCCCATACTTTCTCAATTCATACATGCACTTACGCAATTTTACATACATTACTCACTTGTCTTTCTCTTCACCGGGGGTCCCCAAGGGGCCCCAGCCTGTTTGTTGGCTGATGGCTCGCTTTAAGGGCCAGTCACCAGCTGAGGGAAAGCAACTTTTTCGATAGTGCTTTATCAATGCCATCTTCAGCAGAAGGCCTCCGCGCGAAGCTCGTGACGTCGCTGAAGAAGTTATTTCACCTGTAGCCATTGAATATAGCCGGCCGACACATGCGATATCTCTACCTTCTTTTTTGAAGTATATCCAAAGACTACAGGTGAAATGGACTTCTTCAGTGACGTCACGAGCTTCGCGCGGAGAGCTTCTGCTATAGTTGCTGATGGCTTTATTCATCAGTATCAACATCTCACAATGAAAACCTTACGTAAGTCTCGGTCACAGGAAAATTCAGAAATGTTCTATATATTAATCGTACACTTCCAATCAGGGGTTCTTAATCTATGGGTCACGACTAAAACTTGGGTCACGGGGGCTTCCGAGATGGGTCGATGTCAGAATCGAAACAGTCCTAATCCACTAACAGCTGGGAGCTCTGAGCTTTCTTTCTTTTTTGCAAACGTCCGGTCTATCGCCACGGGCAATTTACTACCGATTGAGTTGCGCCGGAAGTGTAAGTGTGTGTATCTAACAGTCTGAATCTATGTCTCGAGAGAAACTTGATTCGCGGGGAGGGGAGATACGTAGTAAAAATCAACTAACAGCCAGGGATTCTTCAGCTATGGGGTCACGACCCAATCCACAGGAGCTTCAGAGATGGGTCGTACGTGTATACGGGGAGGGAGACACATAGGAGGGCTCACGTCCCCCACAACGATAAAAAGGAACTAAGCGGCAGATTTATTGATCGCTTAGGTGACCTATGGCGCCATTCAAAGAGTATTTAAGCGGCCCGTGGCACATTTTTCAGATCACACAAGTAGGCCTGTGGAACATTCACAGATCACACAAGTAGGCCTGTGGAACATTCACAGATCACACAATCTGCTTGAACAATCTGGAACCACGCCAGTAGTCAAGTGATCTGTAAATTCGCAGCGCGTTGCTTAATAGCTTTGGAACTGTGTCACAGAGATCTGTAAATATGCCGTGCGTCACTAGGTCCTAAACCATGAATACATCCCTTCTTTTAGATCATGGCTATTTTCCCAATGATTTGTTGGACCACGGTTTTTTTCCCCGTGAATCCTTTGCCTACGGATATTTTCCGATTATTCCTCAGATAAGTGGTTCTCAAAGTGTACGTCGTTGCACTCAGGGGCTTGGCCAAGCTTTGCCCGGGGTGGGGGGGAATACACCTATCCTTCGGCAACACTTCGATGTCTGAGATGTGAAGCGGGGCTGTATCCGGTCCTCTAATGTTCTATGTCAATGGGTGTCGCTGCGTGCTGTCGATATTGACGTTCTCCTATTCTCAGTGCACCTATTAGGCATACCTGAAGGAATCAGAATTTAACCACCACTGGTCACGACGAATCCAGATTGTGCTACGAGATACCCTCACGATATCCACACAGCAGCTACCTTTCTATAGTAGCAAACCAGACGCACAAGAACCATGATATACAGTCGAATCCCGTTATAACGAACGCCAAGAGACCGGAGGAATCACTTCGTTAAAACGAAATTTCGTTATAAAGGAATTCCAGGTTACCTAGCATTGTTCCTATGTAAACTTATTTGGGGGATTAGAAAACTGTTCGTTAAAACGAGATTTTCGCTATAACGGTATTCGTTAAAACGGGATTCGACTGTAATTTCATAAATCCCCAACGAATCCAATAAAATTGTGAATATCACACGAGAAGGGCATGATCACTTCGAAATGGAAAAATTCCAAATGAAAATTCCGAAGATTCTAGCATCGAAAATTTCGGAAATTTATACGCGGGTTCCGAAAAGAATATAAATTATATTAAATTTTTCAAAGTATTTATAATAATTTTTCAAAATTTTCATCAGTAAAACCGGTTCGAGGAATTGATTTTTTCAAATGGCATTGGAAGTTTTCCAAGGTCTGTGATTATCAGTGTTATATATTCATGAATTCATTGAATGTTTTTAAAAAGTGACGTATTTTTTTTTGAAAATATATATAGTCCGCGAAAACATCTCACCAAATAATCGAATCTCAAAGATTGGGTCGTAGATCGAAGTTCCCTGGGTGAGACTATATCAGTGTTTCTTAACCTTTCTTTACCCGTGGCTCCCTTTGAACCATATTTTTTTCTCGTGGCTCCCCTGTCTTACCCAGGGTCTTCAACTCTCATCTAGAAGCAAGATCCTTTATACTGCGGAGCCACCACACAGAGCCACTGCTTCGGAATGAACATTTATTACGACGACACATAATAATTATCTTGGTTAATAAAAAGGAAAGACAGACATAGAAATTTCGAACCTCACGCTTTCGTGTGCAGTGACTCTCTCTGCTGCTGCTGCTTTTTAGACGGTCGTCTCCAGTACCCGGGATCACGTGACACTCTCGAGGTCGTTGTTGACCCCGACTCTTGAGCGGTCGTCTGCATGAGTCACCACACACTCCCTCCCCAGTGATCACGAGTAGTAAGAGGTGATCGCGTAATGGAGTAGCATCAGTGATCACGAGCACTATAGACGATCTGGAAAGTGAACAGTACGTCCAGAACGAGTGGTTCTGACTTGATCAGCAGAATCAATTGTGAGTCTGTCAGTCGGAACTGCAGTTGGTACGTCTGGAGATACGGGCACCGGCTCCAAAGTCGGATTCGTGAGAAATGCCGGTTTAAGCCGATCGACTGACACTGACACAGTTTTTCCTCTTATGTCCACGTTGAACACTTCGTCGGTCCGGTTGGAATTAGCTCGTGCTTGGAAAAATTCACCAGGTAATCGTAACGTTTCTCCGTATAGTAGTTCTGCAGGTGTGCACCCCAAATCTTGTTTCAGAGAGCACCGAAGACCGAGTAGAACTGTAGGTAATGCTTCAGTTCATTTATGGGTTTGGTTGCATTTCAACGCGGCTTTGAGAGGGCGATGCCATTTTTCCAACATACCGTTTGCTTGTGGATGGTATCCAGTTGTCCTCACCCGTTTTGCTCCGAGGAATTTGGTAAGATCTCGGAATAACTGCGATTCGAATTGACGACCTTGATCAGTTGTTACTGTGAAAGGTGTGCCGTATCGAGGAATCCAGGTGGAAAGAAAAGCTGCAGCTACCGTGGTTGCTGTAATGTCGCGGAGAGGTACCGCTTCTGGCCATCGTGAAAACCGGTCTAACATTGTTAAGCAATACTAATATCCACCAGAAATGGGCAGTGGGCCAATGATATCCGGTTTGTCGGCAAGGATAGCAAGCTGATCTAATGGCTCATTGAAAACCGATAACACTGCTTGAATATTTTGCGGTAAGCGTTGCATCCACATCGCAAGAACTCGTCAGTAACTTTGTTGCTGGAGAGTTCTTTCATCTTTCGCAGCAGTTGACTTGGCTTTTGATCACCCAGCTGTAGCTCGTTCAAAAGTTCCTTGACTTTTTGATGTTCCGTCGCGGCGAACTCCTTTATGAGGCGATCTGACAAGGCTTGATAACGGTTGATTGCCGGAGGATTTAATATCAGATCCGAGACGTAAGACAGGCATTCTCCGTCCAAGGAAGAGACCTCAGGGCTGCATACTTCGTGTCATCATTAGTGATTCCACTTAGTTGAAAAGCACTGTTGAATCCATAGTTGTACATTGGATTCGGAGGTAGTCGAAGTCCAATCCTAGAAACTTGAGCATTTTCTTCCGCTATCGCTCAGCTCCAACGGGAGAGAGAGAAAAAAAAAGAGAAGAGGAGGAGTTCACACAGGGGCAAGAAGAGCAGACGATGATGCGTGGGCGAGAGGGGCCTGTTCTTCAGGGGCCTGTTTGAGGGAAGAATTCAGCCGTCGTCGTAACCACAGCCATAATGGAGGCGCGGAAAGAAGAAAATTTCCGAAAATGTATGAATCTTCAATGAAGATGGACTTTCTTTGATGGTTAATGTTCCTAAACGTCGCTGGACACCACTGCGGAGTCACCCCACAGAGTCACTGCTTCGGAATGAACATTTATTACGACGACACATAATAATTATCTTGGTTAATAAAAAGGAAAGACAGACATAGAAATTTCGAACCTCACGCTTTCGTGTGCAGTGACTCTCTCTGATGCTGCTTTTTAGACGGTCGTCTCCAGTATAGTACTCGGATGACGAGAAGAGTTACGCGAACCCCCCTCTCTGGTCCATTTCAGCGAGGGGAAAGGATTAAAATGATCCCGGGTTGCCAGTAAAGGCTGTCTTGGCGCAAATCGGTATGCGGGTATTCTTCACGCTTCAGTGAACTCCGTCAGTCTTCACGCTTGAGTGAGCTGCGCTTTTTGTGTTGGCGTTTGTTGAAAGATGTAAATTGTTGCTATAAATTTTGGAAGTAAATTAAATTTTTTAATTTAAAAAAATTTGAATTTTTATTAAATTTAATATTTTGAACTGAAATATTTGATACAGAAAAAAATTCGAAGGGAGTCGTGATGATCATTTAGCAATAAAGGGAGTTAAATTACTTTAAATTAATAATTAATATCATCGTCTTTTTTCCTATTTTACTTTCTCCACAGAAGCTACTCATATGGGCTTTTTAAATAGGTGACAAATGCAGTAGTGACAAATAAAAAGATTGAGCATGCCTGCTTGTCAAGTTTGCAGTTACGTCTATAGCCACCTTAAGGGCAGGGCTGACAGGGATCCAGCCCTGAGGCCATGGCTGATTCTAATCATTTTTTTACAACTATAAATTCATTTTAGAGTGACCCGTCGAAGATTCATATCTGAGAGCCCGGCTGCAAAATGTGGGAGCCATGCTTAAGGGCATCGGAAGAATGGTCCTCTCATGCTGCAGCAGGGATCCTGGCTGGGATCTCTCACCGGCCGTCCATTCTGAATTTACAGTGTGGAAAAAAAAAGAAAACTATAAGAATTCTCCTGTAGGCTGGATTTTGTCAGCCCATCCTGCTGGGGGCCATGGTCGAAAATGTTTTATACGAGCAGTGTTTGGCTTCAGCTTGATGCATGGAACTGATTATTAAAAAAAGGCTGGAGTTTTCGATCCCTTCTGCGGAATAAAAAATATATTTTTTGTATTAAAATAAGTACTCGAGTAGCCGGGCCGTCTTAAGAGCATCACGGGCTTTCCCGGGCCAGGTGATTTTTCTGAGGCCCTACCACGTAAATTCTGGAAAATTTCAACCAGATATTATTTTTGTGAATCTAATGCGACAATGCCTTAAGACGACACTGTCGAACAGCCGGTGTTCACGCAACAAAAACACTGCGATGACGACGTTATCGATAGCACTGCCGTGGCGCTTTTAGTGAAATTTCTAGGAGGCCAAAATAGCGCTGAAGACGCCAAACGGGAAAGCGCCGTTGCTAATGCGCTATTCTAGATGGGCAGTTGCTTTACCTAGAACTCCTTAATACATAGGATACGTATATGAAGTCGTCTTAGCTTTACCTAAAAGCGTATAATAGAATCGTCCGGCGTGACGTAGGCAGTGTTCTTCTCGTGGTCGGTGGACTATACCCGGGATCACGTGACACTCTCGAGGTCGTTGACCCGACTCTTGAGGGGGTCGTCTGCGTGAGACACCACAATACGTATTGAAATGATTCTTTTCAGTGAATTTATACTGAACGAAAATTTTGCAAAGAAAATTGGCATCCACAGACCACTGGCCTAGAGTTTATTGATCTCCCCGCTAGTCCGAGATCTATCAGGACCATCTCAACGTGATGCCCCCCCCCCCAGGCAATGTGATGCTATGGCAGTCCCATACTTAGCTGGAAATAAACCGCCTACATATTTCCTACTTATTTTCAAAATTAATTGTACTATACAAAATATCATAAGGTGGGGGTCACTTATGGACATGAGCGCCCCGGGCATGACCCCTCTCAAGAGTGGGACTGACAGCCCGGGGCCTGATGTGGTTTTCATCATTTTTTGTTTTTCACACTATATTTAATATAGAGGAGGGGGTCTGTGAAAAATCTAGCCAGGGACCTGCGAAAAACCCCCATCCTAAGGAACTTGTTGCAAAATGTAGGTGGTGAGGTTATGGGTGGTTTTGTTGGATTCTGTAAGTGTCCATTATATAAAAGCTTTATTTCTTAATCTTAGTTTTTGTTCTCAGCTCTCTGCAGCTTTTTTTCCAAACCACCTGTCATGACCCCTTTCTCCATTGTCTTCCGTGGCCTCCTTGAAGTATCCTAAAGTACCACTATATAGGGGACCATATGGCCCCCGGTTGAGAACCACTGGACTATAACACATCATACCTTCTTCATCGCGAGTGTTAGGGGCCACACGTACACTCAGAACACCCATTCTGGCATGTGCCGATTCGCTAGAAATTCCGTACAGGAATGTGTACGAGGTGCACGAGCGGTTGAAGTAGTAGTAGTAGTAGATATATGAGTCTGATTCTGCCGCGTTTTTGTAGTTTTTAATATTGAATCGAGACCAAGAAAAGCTGTTGAAGTGTTTAAATTCAAAATAAGAACCCCCTCAAAACGTTCACGTCCCTTCACAGAAAGTGGGATAGACCATGGAATAGGTGACCCAAAAATATTATAGGGACCTAAAGAAAGACAGCGATTTTTTTACCCCAACATCTACATGGGGATAAAGGAGAACAAAAAAAAACAAAACTAGTATCTGCAGTAAATCTGCAGAAAAACGAAGGATCAGATGATTTACCTTAGCATAGATCCTCTCTTTTAGTTATTTATTATTTGTTCCCGATCTAGTTTTACGTTACTCGGTATTTGGTCGATTTGTTCTTGGTGGTATCAAAGTGTTTTATACGTCCCTGGTTCATCCGCCTAAATCCCACTCCCTCTTTCCTTTTTTTTTTTTAACATGGCTTTTCCTTTTTTTTTTATATATCGCCGTGTTTTTAGTATCATTCCTTTTCCGTCCATTACCATGAAATGAAGGCAACAGCATTTTCCTCTATTTCTCCTTTTTTCTTTTTAGGATCTCTAAATCTTTGCTTGTTTTAGTATGTTAGTCTTCTCAGCCGTTGCAGGGGGTTAGTACCTTTTTTCCCCCCCTTTCTTTCTGGGTCAGTTCTTCATCCAAGAACATTATTTTCTGGATCAAGAGTTTTTGGGATTTTTTTCCGTTTATCAAGAGAAATATATATGTGAATTTTTCTTTCATTATAAGGCATCGTGTTGAAATTAGTCTCGTTTGCCAGATTTCTGGGCGTTGAACGAAGAACTGGGAAAAATTAAAAAGCCAAACAAATAGAGAGAGAGAGAGGGAAAGTATATATTAATTGATGTGGAGGAATAAATACAGTGATCCCGCTTATAACGTTTTTCAAAAAACCGTCATCGAAAAACGTTGTAAACGGGAAATATCAATGAGAATTGATTGGAGTTGAGACTTCCTCCCCCAGATCAACTGTGACCCCGGCTCTTTCCCTCTGGAGCAGTGATTTCCAACGTCGGCGTTAACACCCCCTGGGGGACGATGGAAGATACGGGTTTAACATAGGATCCTATGGGTTAGATTGCGTTTGGGGGGCGATGGGAGAGAAAAATTTCTGAAGGAGGGGTTGATGGGACAAAAAAGGTTGGGAAACAATGCTCTAGAGGATATAAGTTGGTTCGTCGAAGCCACGTCCAACGACGACATCCAATTGGTGTTGGGACCACGGAAATAAGTCGTACTAAGCTAGAAAACGTTATAAGTGGGATCTACTGTAAACCTTTGACCAATGATACTCAGAAGTCATCAACGAAAAAAACAAATGCACAGAAAAATACAAAATTCCTATGAATTTTATGCGGCAAATACACAAATGCATTTCGACGCACTATGGTTGCCGTCTTTAGAAAAAAAATACAGTACATAAGTTGAACATAATGCACAAACCACCACTCTGGACTGTACGTTCTGAGGCGTTTCTGGCGTACATTCTGAGGCAGGATCGAATTTCCGTTAGGGGTACACAAGATTTGGGAAGAGAGGAAGCGCAAGAGTCTGCTCTAAAGCAATTCTGAGTTGCTAAGACAGAATTTGGCAGGACACGTTACAAAGAACAAAAGAGAGACAGATGACAGGGCAAAAATGCTCAAAAAATAAACAAAGCCACACACACACACACACACACACACATATATATTTTAAATTATTCAAAAAATGTTTTCAGTTTCTGATTGTTTTGTGGGAGAGCACGTGTCTCCCATATTCCCTACATTTACATGCACTTTTTATTAGCTGAATCTTTCATTTTTCATGGAATGGTTCAAAAACATTCTGAAATAGAAGTGGAGGTATAATCTGGAAAAACATTCCTAGGCGGACATGATATGCGTTAATCGGGGTCGAATGATTGTAATTCTGGTGTGATGATTGGAGCACATCGGTAAATATGATAAATCGGTCCCATCGTCCTGATAAGATTTAGATGACAGTACTATTTAGTCAAAGTCTGAACCGGATATAATGAACTCTGATTTAAAGAATTTTTTTGAATATTCCCAAAGTAACTCCTATTGATGATAATCTCTCTTTTATAGATAAATTTTACGATCTTACTCCGACATGATGAACTGTCATTCGACAAATTTCACAATCACACCCCCGATATAACGAACTCTCATTCAACAATCACCATTTGGTGATTTTTTTTACAAGCTTATGCGCGTTTTCAATCCGACCCAAAGTAAACAAACTCCTATTTGACGAATTCTACAGTCGGACCTCTATATAACGGATATCAAATTCGCCAATCACAATAGTGTAATATACATGATAAACGGTAAAAGTAAAAAACTTCAATTATTTATGAAATTAACCAGGTACGCTTGGGTAGTATAAATAATTACTGGTAAAACAAAAGTGATAATATTTTTTATCATTTATCAAATTTACCAACGACGCTTGGGTCGATAAAAGCATATTCGTCGATAAAAGTGATAAACTCATCAAACTTACCAAGACGATTGGTAAATATGCATAATAACCGGTTATTATACAAGGGGGGAGGAAAGCTGAATGCCAACCCATATATACAATGTCCGCCTTGTCATATTTCGATTCCATATTCGTCTGACTGCCTTGTCAGCCTCTGCCTGTCTTATCTCCTGAACATGCTCCAGAGCCTAAACACACAGTTTCCATCTTTCTCCTTTTGTTCTGTTCTCTTCCAAGGGACCGTAAAATTTTCGGGAACTGCATAAAAAACTGTGAATTGAGCTGTTTTTTCTTTCAAAATCCTTCCCTCCAGGAGATATTAATGGTAGATCTCTCTCTTTCTTTCTGCCTTCAGGATGTTATTTAAATGCAGGGACTTTTTTCTGGTTTCCCGTTGGCATGAGGGGGTTCGCTATCTTTTCTATTTTATGGAAACTATGACTAAGTTTCGATCGTAAAAAAAATAGGAAATAGAAGACTCTTCGTAAATGATAGTATGGGACTTCATCATTACGAAAAAAGACAGTTCCGATGTGATAGATGCAATATATGTGCAGAGGTTCCGCATAAGCTTTTGCTATCGATAAGGTGGTGTCAAAATTCCAGTTCGAGCAACGTTTGAAGTCATATCTTAAAATTTTTTTTTCCCGTAAAGATAGTCGGGTTGTCTTTTGTTGTTGAAGATAGAAAAACGCATTTGAGTCCTATACTTAGATCCATTAAGATTTGTGGTACTACGACGTTCAGAGATCGATTTTATTTCCCATAAGTATTTTCGAATGCATGTCTACTTCGCGTGGTGCGTCAGCTATTATCAGTTTTATAGGTGCTCTCATTCGTTTCTAGGTAGGTATCTTTGGAATTGGAGGTGTCGCTAAGGCGAGAGGCTCTTGACCTATGGGTCGCGACTCAAACTTGGGTCACACGGGCTTCCATGATGGGTCGTAAATATCCACTTGCAGCCAGGGATTCTTACGCAGTGGGTCACGACCGAAACTGGATTCGCGGGGCTTCCGAGATGAGGGGTACGAATCGATTCTTGAGTTATGGGCCACTACCCAATCTTGATGCGCGGGAGCTTTCTGAAATTGGTCATACAAATCACGGTCTTGTTAAAAATGCACTTATTGCCTCAATGGTTTCACTGATTTCGAAAAGGAAATTATCCTATGGGTCGCGAAGTTTTTCCTGCTGTTGATTTCGTCTAGCGGCTAAAAAAGGAAAGGTTAAGAATCCTTGAGTAAAAGCCAAATGACCAATGTTGGCGTAAACAGTAGTGTTCTTTTTCTCTTATGATCACTTGAGTGATTTTTTAAATCTTCATGGAGCTTTTAATGAACTTGAACGGTGCGAAATTTAAAATTAAACACCACAATGGAAATTTCAAAAATTAAGGATCAGAGACTTCTCAACGGGCAGGCCAATGAAGCGTGTTTCTACGGCCCCAGGGTGGCCGTATTGAAGGGTTTCTATTATGATTTCGAATTTTTTAAAATATATATTATCATTTCATTTTTCAACATTTCCAGAGGGAGGGATCCTAAAATATACGGTTACGGAGTTCCTGTATTCGTTAAGGCATCCCTGATTAGGATGACCATCTTTCTGAGGAAATAACCCCCTCCTTCCCCGTCGAACTGTCGAACTTTGACGACTAAACCCGGGATTATACTATAAAAGTTTTATAGCACTTGGGAAAAAATCAAATAAGCAAGCCTATTGATTACATTCACTCGAATGTAACCGAAATGTGTATTGGTTGTATTGGTTTTGTAAAAGATCTTTCTTTTAACTTTTATAGAGTAATCCCGGCCTCTTATAGAAAATTCTGAATTTTAGATACCTCACCAGTTGAAATATTAATATTTTTCTTCAACTAATATTCATTAGGTAAGGGGCCTCATACAAAGGCCACATTTGGATCATGGATCACGGGTTGAGCATGTGTAATGTAAGTAATGTAAGGTAGACGTATTACAATTATTTCTATCCATACCCAATTCCAGCTCACACCTAGCATTTCAATCCAAATTCTGCATTTAATATAGAACGACGGCAATACCCCCTATCACAGAGATTCTCAATCTTTTGGGTTCCATGAGATTCTCAATCTTTTGGGTTCCATGGATCATTTGCGCAAATAAGACGAAGGCCACGGACCCCTTTACAGAATAATATTCAGTATAAATATATAATTTGAAAACAATGAGTTAAATGTTTTCTCATCTACGCTAACCCCGAGTAATCTTTGCAATGTTCCCTGCAATGAACCCCTGCCCTATAGCGTCACACACACATACACTCCCCTTAATAAAATCTAAAAAATATACGTAGAGTATATGATGTCTATCTAGGTCTTACGTCGACAACGTCTTAGACATCGGGAACAGAACATGTGACGTATTTGAGACCCTTACAAACCAGAACCAGAATTAGAATTTTAAGGAGATGCCTGGACCTTTTGCGGGCCATCTATCACCATAAAGGCTGGAGGGGGGGGGGCCCTTGCGTCCCCCCGATGAAGGGAAAGTTAAGGGATTAATGTATGTGTAAATGTGTATGTGCATCTAAGACGCTGGGAAGTTTTTTTTTTGACAAATTCGGGAGAAAAGTTGAAAAATGGTTCCTGGCTTTACGACTAATTTAATTTTAACGTTGGTAAAATGCCGCCATTGCCTTACGTGATTAGTATTATTATTATTAGCTTCGCTGTGAAGAAGCCCGGTTGGGCAACGTTAATTGGGAATTCGAGATTACCCTTTACGGACTTCGGAACGAGCACCCGCTCTACCGACTTGCTGGAAAACTTTAAAAATATTTGAGACCCTTACAGGCTGACTGAAATATATTTCAATTGCTAAACAAAGTGCTTCATTCCCCCCCCCCCCCCGATGCACCAAGAGCTTGTTCTGGACCCTGCGAAACTTCCGCATCAAGACATCACATACTGAAATACACAAACACCCACAAAATAAAAAAAGTAATAATACGTAAAGCAATAAGTAACAATATCCAAGCAAATATCTCAAAGAAAATATTGATTCCTCGTTGAAATGAAATTCCAAAATTTAATATCCACCTATTTTTTTTATTTAATTCTTTTCTTATGTATATAGTAGGCACATATTTACACAATACCGTATAAAAACAAACTATATGCTATATATACAGTATATGTGTGTGTGTACCGTAATAATACATCGAAAGATAAAACTAAGGACATAAGTCTTCTTTACTTCCAATAAGAAGAAGAAAACATTCACTGTCATGCAGGATTCCAATTTTTATTCTTGAATTTTTGTCATTCCTTGTACTTTTTTTTTTGCCCGAGAGCTGTACATATTCATTTTGTTTGTTTTCCTTAAAAAAAAAGAAGCAATTTCTTTTTAGCCTTCTTGAGGAAACATTTCTCAGAGAATTGCTAAGGCTGGACGGGGGTCTACGAGGAGGCGAAGAAAAGCACAATGCGTTATTCCTTTTGTGTGTGTTTTTTGTCATTCCTTGGAGTGTTGGAATTTCCAGGAATAAAATAAAAAGTCAATTTTTTTTCCAGTTTTTTTCCCAAGGAAAAAAAAATTGTGTTGTTCTATATGTACATCGTTTTAGAAATATTGTTTATTCATTGCTGTCTAGTCGAGGGGGGAAAAAAGCTGTATATACTGTAGGATACCGTTGAGATTATACATTGTCGAGGTTTGATTCCTACCTGTTATAAACTCCGTATATGCATAAATTTTTTTTTGTACAATGCTGTATGAATTCAATGTCTTTTATTTTGAAATACTTTGAATATATTTTTTGTGCGCTATATCTATGGAAGAATCACTCGAATATTTTGTGCGGTTTTTCTGTATTATTTTCAAGTATTTTGCTGCATTATTTTCAAGAATTTTGCTGCTTGTTTCTGTTTCTCGAGTGTTCTGTTTTTATAAAATACGTTTCTATATAATCTAATGCACTTCTTACATAAGCTGAATAAGGGCCAGTTAGAGATTCGGGATGATGCTCTTGCAGTACTCAGTTCATTACTTGTAAATTTTTCTTTTAAAGCGCTTGTTTTTTGTTCTTTTCGATTACTATCGTCAGATAGCTTTTTTTTTTGTAGTGTTGTACTGCACTTGTATTCGAAAATACATTCTATTGAAAATAGTGTGTAGATAAAAGGCAGGTTCTTTTTGACTTGAAAGCATATTTTCATATTGGTGACGTGCTTCATTCAAAATAGCAATATGTGATTGGTTTAGATCAGTGATTCTCAACGTGAGAGTTAACGCCCCCTTGGGGGCGATGGAATGTTCCAGGGGGGGGCGGTAGAAGCTACGGGTATAGCATAGGATCCTATGGGTTAGATTGCGTTGTGGGGGCGATGGGAGAAAAAAATTTCTGAAGAAGGGGACGATGTATGGGGACAAAAAAATTTGGGAAACAATGTTTTAAAAGGCTATGATTGTCAACACAATATTTTCAGATTGCTTTCGTAATATTTTCATAATACCTTCAGATAGTTTCATTATTTTCAGGTATTTTTTACAATAGCTGCAGATTGTTGCCATATTCTCTCCAGATTGTTGCCACATTTTCTCCAAATTGTTGACATCTTCTCTCCAAACGGTTGCCATAATATTTTCTGATAATATTTTCATATATAATTACCGTTAATCTCTCTAGATTTACGGTAATTGTAATCTCCATTCTCTTTAGATCCACATCCATACCCACATCTTATGCCCACATCCCCCTTCCGAGATTTTTGCCTTACTATCTCCACATAGCTGCAGATTGTTGTCATATACTATCAAGAGTGTTGCCATATTTTCTCCAGATTGTTGCCACATTTTGTCGAGATCGTTGTCATATGTTCTCCAGATTCTTGACATAGTCTCCCCAGATTTTTGCCATATTATTCCCAGATTGTTGACTTATTCTCTCCAGACGGTTTTCATAATACTTTCCGACAATATTTTCACAATATCTTCTTATATAAATGCCATAATCTCTCTAGATTATACCCCATCCCCCCACAGATTTTTGCCATATTATCTCTAGATTGTTGTCATAATAGTTTCAGATAATAGGTATAACAATATGGTGAGCGCCTAGGCACCCACCCGGCAAAGTAAGAGAACGTGGGTTCGATTCCCCACAAGGGCAGAGTTGAATTTTCTCTCTTTCCTAAATTCATCTTCGCACCAGCCAGTTGTTGAAAACCTTCGTATGGATAGCGAAGAGTGACATCATCCTCGAATAGGTATAATAGGTATAATATCTTCATACCACCAAATAAGATGTTCAGATTGTTGGACACAGCAACATGATTATTGAAATTATCTCCCCAGATTATTGTCATATCTTCAGATAGCTGACGTATAGGCCTATATAATCTCCCCAGATTATCCCCTGTAATATATCTCAGGGCTTTTCCCCCCAATACCTAGATCAGATAATCGCGATTACACCTTCAGATAATTACTATAATACCTTCATATAAGTGCCATAAGAATTTCAGATTGTTGCTATAGCATTTCAAGATTGTTACTATACATATCGAAATTGACGCCATAGCATTTCACGATTGCTGCCGTAACATCTCAAGATTGTTGAAATTTTCTCTTCAGATTATTGCTATAATATCTTCTTCAGAGATAATTGGCATAATGTCTTCAGACAATTTCCATAATAAGAATCTTCAGCTTGACAAAATACTCTATTCGTTTCGGCAATATTTCTTCCGAACTGATGGTTTTATACAAACTTACGACAGGTTTTGTTCAGATTTTCGACGTCTTTTATTAGCAGAAATGCTCATACTCTGCCCGGATTTACTTCATGTACTTAAATCACGGATTGTAGACAAGCACGTTGTCAAAGAGATAAACATGTTTGATACGTATTGTTTGAGATCCATGGGGTAAGCAATGTAAACGTTCTAAAAACCGTTGTTGAAGCCGGGAAACCATTGCTGAGCGTTTTTAACCAAGCTTATTGCCTGTTTCGGACATTTGATGAACTCCTACAAAATTTAAAAGTTGCTTATAGTTCATGTCGGGTCCCGTTTGCTTGCGGCACAATGCTGATAAAATTGAGTCATCGACGATTTACCATATTTACCATTACGACCTGGGGATTACACATAATAACTAGTTGTGGTCGGCTGAAGTTGGTTTTCTGTGGTTCCCAACTTCAAGGCGCAAATGCGAGCCGATCTCCCCGTTAAAAAGTCTCGCCACAGAGAGCAACAGTCCTACAACGGTAAATCATTCAACCATAACACTTCACTCATAATTAGAAAAACTGGGGGCAGATGACAGCACTATACATAACAGGCATTACACAGAAACAAACTTTACGTCAGGTTGCACTACACGTACACGCACATTCCCGCATGTACCGATTCGTTGGGGGTTCGTTGGGGGGTTCCGCGGTGGGGGGGGGTGCATGTGTGGTGTAGCAGTAGTAGGTAGGGCCTCCAAAAAATGTTCTTAAATGATCCATGATGTTCTTAAGTCAGCCACTTCGTTGGGCAATTTGCCTGTTGTGGCGTTGTATTTGTACTTGTATAACTGAAAAATGTGATAAGTTCGAAATATATGAAGTAAATTTATCAAAATAACAAAAATGATAGATGATAATGGATAATTACCGCATTTATAATGCATATATTATAAACACAAATACAAGATCAGAATTTTTTTTCAGTATAAAAATGAAAATAAATCATAAAATGAACAGATTTCCCTAAACATGATTCCAATCTCCATGTAAAAATTTCTCATATATTCAGCAGAATATTTAACGACGTTCATATATCCCTACTATTATAGCTATAGTAGGAGGACACATACAAAGGACGCAGAACGCATGAAAATTTATGTAGGAAAACAATGCGTAAGAGTTATTAAAAAATCTCCAAAATTACGTATTCTTATCATGTTAATATAGAAGAATAAATTCCAGAGAATAAAACTATTAAAACAATGCATTTGAGAGGGGGAAAAAAAGCTAAAAATCTTCAAATAGAGCACTATCATGATTTTCAACAACAGAACTCATGAAAAATCATTATCACATCAAAAAAATGTAAGAATTAAACCTCAAATAAAAATCCATTTTCAAAATATTGAGAAATTCTAAACTTCAAATAATCCCAATTGTGGTCTTTTCCACACGAAGAAAATTGATTTTTTACACAGAAATAAAGATTTCTGTGTGTAAAAACGGAAATAAATCGTAATGAGCAGATCTCCCTAAACATGATTCCAATCTCCATGTAAAAATTTCTCCCACGTACATATTTATCAGAATATTTTCAACGAGACGGCGTAATGATTCGTTTTCTTCAAATAATGAAAACATTTCTTTTCTTTTTTTTTTTTGCTGTTGTTCAAATGCAAATTTTTTTGAATGAAATTCCCCACGAGAGGGAAGAAATATTTCTAGAATTTCTAAGTTTTTCCCTTCAACATTATCCGTAATATCTTTCCAAATACATATTTATGATACGCGTAAAAAAAAAAAGAAAAAAAATTAAATACGTACCATGCATAACCCATTAATTGAGAAGGAAAAAAATATTCCGTAAAAATGGAAAAATTCACGAGAAAAAAAAAATATATATAAACGCAAATTATACCCTAGACGTTTTTCCTCTTCTCTCATCTCAGAACTTTTCTGCTTAATTTTCGTGTATATCAAATATGCGTGGGAAAAATATAAAGTAAAAGAAATATATAAAAAGTTTATTTTACCTTAAAAGACTCGTAGTTAAGGCCAAATAAATAAAGGTGAAAATAAGGAGGAGAGAGGGAAAAAAATTATTTTATTCCCTAAAGTGGGGGAGAAAAAAATTCATGAAAATATCAGGAAAATGTTCGTTCTCTAACGGAAATTTGAGTGTGCTTTCGCGTGCGTCCAGGCCATAAAAGTGCCATAAAATTCTCTTGCTGGCCGAATTGTTACGTGTAAAAGGAAGCCCGGGCCATATAGTTACGACGAGGACGTGTTGCTTTACCCCTTTTTTTTTTTTTTTGGAAGAAAAAACCTGGATAAATAAATAAATGAAAAATGGAAATGCTAGAACAGTAAGTTATAATAAATGGGCTACTGGAGGTAAAAGACAAATAAACATACATAACATGAACTAGAAATGTATGTCGGAATGTTTCTATTACGGTGTTTATTCTATTGATTTAGGGGTGACTGGACTTTCATGTTATGCTGATATTGATTGAATTTGTTTTTTTGGAGGGATTTTTTACGTAATGAATGTTGTGGGTCGAAAAAAAAAAACCATTTTAACGAAAAGCGTGAAATAAATGAAAGTCTAAATTGACCTGATTTGCAAAAAAGTTGCCAATTATCACTGAAATCTTAAAATCTCGCCAATAAGGAGTCGCTTACAGAGCATAGTGAGTTAAAATATATTTGAAAGGATGACGTCACTCTCGACTACCGTACGAAGGTTCTAACAACTGACTGTTGCGAAGGTGAATTTTTGGAAAGAGAGAAAATTGAACTGCCTTTGCGGGAATCGAACCCACGTTCTTTCACTTTCCGGGTGAACGCACTAGACCACAGAGGAAACGAGTATCTCAATCTTTCCTTAGTACATGGACGGCCGGACCTGACTCAGTCCAAGCTCACAACTGCTGACGCTGCCACCAGATGGCGACTTATGGAAGGATGATTCTAGAGATGGACGTCATCCTTTCATAAGTCGCCATCTGATGGCAGCGTCAGCAGTTGTGAGCTTGTACTGTCACGTCCGGCCGTCCATGTATGGTATCTTTCAGTGCAAACGAGCTCTAAGGAAAGATTGAGAGATTCGTTCCCTTTGTAGTCTAGTGTTCTGTCTGCAGAATAGTGTTCTAGGGCGTTCCTCGGAAAGTGAAAGGACGTGAGTTCGATTCTCCGCAAAAACAGTTGAATTTTTCCCTCTTTTCAAAAATTCATTTTCGCAACAGCTAGTTGTTTAAAACATTTGTAAAATATATTTCACGTAAAAAATATTGAACATGATTGTGTGAGATAAAAATTAATATTTATAATCATAATTACAAATATATGTATTGTCGAGGTGAACTCGAAATAGGTCTGCATCAGGAAACAACGGTACTACGTTGTTACAACGGTCCGTTACGATAATAGGAAGGCCCTTGTGAGAATTCGGCTTCTTATTAATAAGCTATACAAAAACTGCAAAGCCAAAAGCTATCGGGAGCCTTTCTTATTATGGGAGAGGCGCTATAGAGTACCAATGAAGTGCCAAAAAAACCTCTGGACTGCAAATAATTAACCCAATATAATGTATTTAAATATCCCTTAGAGTTGACTGCGTAATCAGATTTAAATTCCCTTAGGACTGGATTATTGTCGATTTTGGTCCAATTCCAGTCACTCTGCTGTTTCCGCGTCGCAGTTCGTATGCGTTTAGAGAAGGGCCGAAGTTTTTTTAATAAAAATTTTCAATGAAAACTTATGTGCCAAAAAATCGCCCAATTCGTTTAGGGGAAACACCGCTTTACAAATACTTGCCAAGCAAGGGGAGGAAAAACAAGGAGTGAGGAAACTCAAAGATACGGATAATAATAATAATGACGGGGAAATGCTTTAGCATGAAACCCAGTATGTGTCTTTTCTTTCGTACCCAACAGCTTGTACCAACTGCCTGCGTTCCCAACAGCTGGTATCACTCACAACAAGGTATTTCAACAAGAATGTTTCTATTTTGTATCCTCACACTCTTTAGCATCAGGAACAAATTTTTTATACTTATAATAAGGGTTCGGGTTTTTATGTCCATAATGAAACGTCGTTGCTGATCGGTAAATTTAGGTTTTTTTTAATCTATCTAATGACATTTCATCTTTAGGGCACAAAAATCCGAGCCCTAATAATATTTCTAGATTATGTCTACAGAATAGTATAATCACAGAATATGATGTTCTCCAGGGACACAATTCAAACTCCACCCAGAACCGTACCGTTCAATCCGAGACGTTCAATCATCAAAGGGATCCGGATTTCCTACAGGAAAAAGTGAAACATTGGCGTAGGTAAAAACATCAAAGTGTGTATAACTAAATAAATAGTCATAGGAATATCTCTCTCTCTCGTAGGAGTGAATATTCGCGATTTGAAACGTTGACTCCATGCCTAGGGAATTTTCCTATTCCTTCTGAAAGGAGAAGACGCTACGATGTATGTGATATATTACATCTCGGAAACGTACAGATGTTTACTGTGGAAAATACGCTTCTCGCGACTTTCTTCCGCCGATCGCGAAATTTCTAAGAAAAAAAAAGAAGTATATATGTGCACACACGCGCACGCACACACACGGCATAAAAGGGAGAAGTAGATATATTTCAAATATATATATCATTGCAGTTTTGATGTTCCATTACAAGTCCTGTGCATGATAAATCACCAGCTCGGAATGTGTGCCTCCCCCGTAGGAAAAATATAAAAATATTATAAATATATAAGGGAGATCACATACAAACAGTTCTTTGAAGAAGAAAAAAAAAATTGTTACGATGTTTGAGTCGGTCATATTTCACATTTACGCCAGACAGTAACGTAACTTGTATTTTGTGTACGTTTCCACAGGGGGGTGTGAGGGTTCATTAATCTACATTATTGGAAATGATATTTCCGAATATACAGTGTGTGTGTGTATCGGTGTCCAAAACCTTTCCTTGGAATTTTTATTTTTTGTATTCCCAGTAGCTGAAATCGGTACTAAAGTCTTATTTATCAATTCTCTTGATGAGTTTGGTTTAGATGAATATTAGGAACCGTGGATAGAAATATGCAAATGAAGTGCATTAACCCTCCGTGGTCCAGAGGTACATTCGGTGGTACATTTCGTACTTTATCCCTTTAAGACCCGAGCATTCATTTTTTTGTAATTTTCATAACTTTTTTTTTTTGAAAATGTTTGAAGACATCTTAAAAAACCTCCTGAACACTGCTACGAAGCCGAGTTCGCAGGGGGGGGGGGCTTCCTATTATCATGAAGGGCCGTGTTGGCGTTGTGATAATTAAGTACGTTGTGATGTTTCCGGTTGCGACCCTATGTCTAGTGTACCTCGAAAAAAGACTGCACACGTTTAAGGTATTCGACAACATTTAATCCTTAGGCCCCTTTCACACGGAGCGGATGCGGACGCGGGTCCGGAAGAAGTTTCAACAACTGGAATATACTGAGCCTTTCAGACGAGCCGATATTCGCCCGCACCTACGAAATGTTCATGCGGGTCCGGTCGTCCGCATCCGCACATAGAAGTTTTGACAATTCGGGGCTATTCACACGATGCGGATGCGGAGCGAATTCGTCCGCATCTTTGGCTACTTTTTAACGGAATTTTGCACGGAATTTTTTAAATTATTTTGCCATAAATACCCTTAAAAACATTATATGGAGGTCCCTGTTCCTCAATATGATGTACCCACATACGCCTATCTCTCCGTTTCCTTCTGAGATGAAGGAGATATAGCAACTGTGACTGCCTTTTGTGTCCATACTTTACAATTTTATACAATAAAACTTGAAAAAAAGGAACAAATAAATTTATCGGTTGCAACCGATCAGCTTATTGGCTGCATTTTTCAAAGAATTATTATAAAATTTTTATAAAAGATATTTTATAAAATTCAACCAATAAGACCACCGGTTGAATTCAAGCAAATGCAACCGGTGATCTTATTGGTTGAATTTTTCACGTTTTATCAAAAAGCTTTTACAAAACTTTTGTAGTGTAATCCCGGCCTAAGACAGAATTGTGATGTGAATATTTCTAAGCACAGACATTTTGAAAACCTCCACCCCTCCCCTTTTTTTCTACTTGCAAAGTCTTCGATATCTCCTGAAATATTTCTTTTTTTGTAACATCATTGGATGTTTTTGGAATTTTTCTTTCATATTTTTCCGAAAAGACAGATATAGTTTTTTTCAAAATCTTTTGAAAATATTTTAAGATATTTTCTCCCATCGACTGCTTGTGAGGATCGAAATGAAGGCATCTTTATACCCATATTCTATGGGGCTCTACATTAAACCACCAAAGAATGCCTCTAGGCTGCGTATGGGCACTCTCTGAATCAGGGATAAAGGAGAAAAATAATTACAAAAATTGCGAAAAAATAGTTTTTATGCACGAATTTCAAACTAAAGATGCGGTTAGTATAGTATAGAACCTAGCACGCCCAGACTCTGTCGCTTTTGTGATATAAGCTCATTGATCGTGGGCGTGCCGGAAAAAAAAACTCAAGCCGGCCGGGAAAGCATACCCGGTTCGGACCAACATCCCGCCAACCCCCACAACCACAGCACAACCACACCCCCACACCCAAACCCCCTATCCAAGGGGCACATCACCGCTCGACAAAGCCAGGACGGCACCGCGGGCGCGATCCCCCTCAGCCCCGACACCCGCGACAAGGCCCCGCCGGCACGATCCACAGCGTCCCAACACGCCGCACGAAGGGAGATCCCCGACCACCCCCACGAACCTCCATCGCGGACACGAGAGAGAACCCGCCACAGGACGGGGACACCACCCCCATCAAGAAAAACACGGAACGCCTCGCGACAAGGGCCCCAACCGACGCGCCACCCCCGACCACGCACGAAGCCACCCGACCCGCCGACACCCATTCCCGCCCACCCTGCCACCCCCCGCACCCTCGAACGGTCCGCCCCCCCACCCGAGGAGCTACATGCGGGCGCGACAGTCAAAGCCGCAATGTGCCAAAAGACATGTGCCACATCATCAAAAAAAAAAAAAAAAAAAATACACTACAGATATATTAAATGTTTTCAACTCTCAGCTTAGATACGAAAGCAAACGACAAGCACCGACAACATCATCTGCCCCCGAAGTGGCACAATGTCGCGAGGCAGAAGATGAACGGCACACAGGAAACGCTGCGCCCCGAGGAGGCGAATGCTCGCGAAGCAGTTTCTGACATTTTTGTAAATAATTGTTAAATATGATATTTGATGATGAAGAAATTCTGGAGAGATAGGGCTTCGCTGGGTGGTGCGCATGTGCAACATCGGGAGCCACAGCTTGGTAAGGAGCCAGATGGCAGGATTGCATCAAATCAGGTCGGAACGAGCGGCCCACAGGGACACCACTAATGCTAGGCTGCTTAATGGGAGGGGGGGGGACTGGATAGTGCCCTCATCATGGATAAAAAGAGGAAGGGGGGCTGGATGTGCCGGACCGGATGGCCTTCGAATGTATCTCGAGGGCTTCCCGGTCGGACACCTTCAGCACTCTCCAGCACGGACCAACTCAGCCGAGTAAATGGCTAATATCCCTAGCGGGACAGAGCCAGGTCCCTGCCTGGTAAGAAGAAGAAGATATATTAAATTGGTCCTCTGCAGCCATTGCCGAGAGAGGTATTCCGTGAAGTGCTGTGAAATTTGACTCTTAGGGGCCGTTACGCCATTCATATTGCAAAGGGTCGTATAGTTATTAAAATAAAAAAAAAAATTAACTTTTTATACGGACACCCTGTTTCCAAAAACCCAACTAAAAAGTTTTTGTCCTTTGTCTCCTGATGCGAACAAAAAATTTTCCACGTTTATAAGCGCAGTATTCGCAGAGATATTTGACGCTGCCTTCAGAACTTTTTCCGATTTTTGAATTCAGATATCTCTGTGAATATTGCACTTAGATACGTGGAAAAATTTTCGTTGGTATCAAGAGAGACATGGAAACAACTTCCTATAATTGGATGTTTTACTCATACGTAGTTGAAATTCCATTATTATTAATATTATTTGAAGGTAGTCCAAAATTCTTGTCATTATTTTCACCATTTTGAGACACTTTCTATGAAAAAATATTATTAAAGCTCACACAGAACCATTTTATATAAAAGTGACAAGAATGGCAGTCGGAGAGCACCTTAAATCAGGAACGCACAACCTGCAGCCCGCCAAGGGGTTGCATCCGCTATCAGACCACAAATCCACCATCCACCACCGACCCACAAAAGGTGTACCGGTAAAAAAGTATCAGTGTAGTAAAAGGCTGACCCTATATTTCTTTCGTATAAAAATATGGGAAATCCGGATCCTCACGGGCCACCGACAGTCAACGGGAAGAAAAATTATCAAAGATATGTTAATTGGCCAATTAATCAAAGAAATTGTCAGAAGGAAGTGAAGTTGTTAATTCTAGCAAAATGAATTATTAAGGAGAAGTAAAGTTGCTAACCATTGCCAAAATTTATTTTCGAGGGGAAAGTAAAGTTGCTAACCATAGCAAAAAAATAAAGTCAAAGGGGTAAGTAAAGTACCCAACTATATCGTTGAAATTGCTGAAAAATCGCCAATGGCGGAAAATGGAGATTCACTGAAATTCACTTAAAATTTAATTCACTAAAAAATATGAATTATATTTTTATCTCTTTGACAAATATCTTAAATGAATATATTTATATAATTTTAATTATTTATGACAATTGGAGTGATAATCATCATTATATAATTTATAATCTCAATCCTTGAGTTCAGCAAATATGTAAATTTAAGTGACTCAGGGAAATGGGACATTTTATAATACAGTAGTCGGCAGTGGCGTCGGAAGTGTTTCTAAACTGTGGGTGCTCGTCTTTAGTTTTATATCGGAAATTTTAATTTCTGAATAAATTCTGGGGGTGCTGGAATCCATGCCACAAATCACTATGGGTGCTTGAGCACCCACAGCACCCCCGGCTCCGACGCCACTGGTAATCGGCACTGCCAAAATTACTGCACTGTCTCGTGAAATAGGGCCATATGGTCACCGTGTGTATTTTAGTTTCAGGCTCGCGAGAAGCAGAAATACTAAATATCATTGATTCCCATGAAATATGCCCTCTAACTTTGTTTTCTTTAAGATGGGGCACATTGACTTTTATTTCACCTGCTCTGACCTGTTTCCTCTTCGGACAGAACTTCGATATTTGATAAAATAACATGCTATCTCATGTTATATAAGGAATTGTTTTATGCGCAGCAAAAAACTCTAGAAAAACTAAAGAATTCTCAGCCATTTTCAGACTCTAAACGTCCATATTTTGTAATTTTATATTCACTGAAAAAATGAATACTCCTTCAAAAAATTTCTTAAAAAATTCGTACTTCCCATTACTAATGTTGAAAAATATTTTTAAAATATCGTATCTGACGTCTTGGTGCTTATTAGTCATCTATTTTTTCACTCTAATTCTTAGATAACACTATAACGATTGATATGTTATATTTTATTAAAACTGGCACTTCTGTTTGCCGCATAATGATACTAATATTTTACACCAAATTCATTCATTTATTTATTTGTATATGTCTTTTCAAAAATTGTCATCTTTATAAATCTAATAAATTATAACAGTATTAATGAAAACCGTTTCATTTGATACATGATGAATTGTATTTATATATTTGTGATTATGAACATGAAATGAGTCGTACATTTTTATCTGTGATCACCAGTATGAATCGTATGATCCCTTGGTGATTTTATTTGTTCTCCGAAATGTATATGATGTATGAATAAGGAATAAATTGAAAAAAAAAGTTGTCTTTCTCTTAGTCCCTTTTTTCCATAACCAACAGGTAAAAATAAAAATTTTAGCATTCAAAACGCCTAGAGAATAAGTGCACATTACGGTATTGTACAATGCTGAGAAACATTATTGAACTGAAAACCCTCCTCTGCCACCTATCAAATAAAAATCACAGCTGTTATGATTGAGATTGGTAACTGGTTTTTGATTAATATATCATATAAAATAAAACAATATGATACATTGTTAATATATACATTAAAAACAATAATATGAATTAAAATATTGAACTTGTCGTGAAATTTTAACAGTTAATATTTGTGTAAAGTAAAATACTGGCAGTAATACTTTCAAAGTGTGATCGGCTTGACTTGCTGTGACTATAATCGAAAACAATATTAGCCGAGAAATTTCGATTTCGGTCATAAGAAACTAAGCCGATTTGCTTTTCGAAATTTACTAACGTTACTTTACTTTAAGCAAATATCAACTGTTAAAATTTCTGAGCAAACTGAACAGTTTAATTAATATTATTGCTTATAAAGTGTTTGACAATATTACGCTGTACTGATTTTTTTAATGCAACACATCTTTCAAAAATCGGTCTCCCATTCGAAACATAATAGTTGTGATTTTTATTTCATAGATGGCAGTAACAGTTTCAGTTTAATGATGTTTCAACGTATACATAAGGTACTGTGTAATTGTTATTTTCTAGAAGACGTGTTAAAAAAATTACCTAAAACTTGGTGGAATATTTTCACTGCTCAACAAAATTTTCAGCAGTAAAATTGAATTTCCTTGCATGATCACGCACCCAAAAACAGCTTTGTGAGTATCAGTTACAAGAAAATTTTCTTCTTTGAAAGCTCTCCGGGTTCCGGGATTTCTAAGTATTCCGCGTGGTTTTTGGTGATGCGGATTCCCAGCAAAGCTGTCATGGAATCCCAGGGTTCCGCGGAACTCCAGTTGGAGCCCCGTGATCCAAGGACACGCACGCTTTAAACAAATTTCTAGGAATGCAATCGCTTCCTGCGCATTTCTAGAATTACCCACAACTGCCACGCATTTCCAATAGCCCGGTCGATAAGATGCTCGCCTAAAGTACCAAAGGATGTTTAGAGGTGTCGCGAGTTCGATACCCGGTTCGTCCTTGCCAGAAAACTTTCCTGACACAGGGATACAACAAAAAACGGCGACTTGACCGCAGCAAAAATTGCTACCGCAAGGAGTCCCCCATCGAGGGGTTAGCGCACCAACCTCTCGATGAGTATAAAGAACAAGCCTGCCGTTCGGAATCGGCAATAAATTGTAGGTCCCGGTCTAATTAGCCCTCGTGTGCAGAAAATGACCGTGGTGCGACAAAAATGATCAAATGAGCATTTCCAATTGCACGCAAGCATTCAATGAATGTCAAGGGAGGTTTGATCACTTCCTGCCCGCTTCTTCTTGGAGTTACCATGACTGCTTGGGGGGGGGGGGGTATGCACGTCTTGAGCGCCTTCCCACGAAGGCGATCACTTCCTTCGAAAATATAAGAACACCTATATACAAATGTCTCATATTTATAAGGGCGTGCACGTTTTAAAAGCATTTCTAGGAGCTCACATACCTTTCGCGCATTTCCAGGGGGTACGTGAGTCTGCTACTAATTTCCTGAAAGCTACTTGCCAAGGTTGTGAACTACTTTATATTAAGTAATGCATCGAAATTATACAGGGTACTTTAAAACTCAAAGTTAACACCAAAAACAAACGTTTTTTTGTCGGTAGCATGTGCGGTTGAATCGCAATAACAAAGCCGGAAGAGGATGCTTTCGGAGAGCATTTAATACATACATAGGCTCTCTCAGCCTGTTGCCCGCGACCTGAAATCTATACGTGCATTTGTAAAAATAAACTAAGTGACACATTCCCAGATCACTTAATTGACCCATAGCACATTGATGAATCACTTTAGTGACCTGGAGCGTTTTTCCATATCAGTCAAGAGAGTCCTGCGGCACACTTTCACTTCAATTAAGCGTTTCGCAGCAAATTTACAGATCGCTCAAGACATATGGGGCTCAGTCACACATCACTTAAGCGACACGCAGAAAATTTTCAGATCGCTTAAGTGACTCGCGTTGCACTTACACATCCATTTAATGGTGCGCCCCACAATCTCAGATTACTTAAGTGACCCGGGCCGCTTTTCGAATTCACTTAAATGGCCTGTGGTACGTTATCACTTCCATTGAGTGGTCCGTGGCACATTTGCAGATCACATAAGCAAACCACGGCACATTCCCAGATCAATTAACTGGCCCGCAGTAACATTAATAATTACTCAAGTATATAATCTGGGGCTCAATTATAAATCACTTAAGTGACCTGTAGCTCTGTTCCAGATCACTTAAAGATGTAGGGCAATGTTTCTCAACCCTTTTAACCCAATGGCCCCCTTCGAACCATATTTTTCTTGGCCCCTAAAGCATCATAAGAGCATCATGGGCTCCCGGGCCAAGTGATTTTTCCGAGGCCCTACCTGGCAAATTCTCGAAAAATTCAACTACTTTTGATTTTTCTAAGGCCTCTCTTCCTCTTGAGGCCCCGGGCCGTGCCCGGGTGGACCCATGCGTTAAGGTGGCACTGGGCCCCCCCCGTTTCATCCAGGGCTCCCAAACCCTCATGAAGGTCAAGATCCTTTGTACTTAATGAATTGGATTCAATAAAAACTAAATCTATAATGAATAAAAATTTTGTAAATAGCGTGGATCTATGGACACCTGAGCCAGACATGGATCCAGGAGGTAGGTGATCATTCCTTCCAAGAGGAGATTTGCGTGACAAAGATAGGTCTGTGCAAAATTCCGGACGATAAAACGAACCTATACAGTAATTCAAACCTCCCGATACATCACCCTGGGTCCATACCTATCCTAGGCTAGAGTTCAATGACCTTCCTTCTGTGAGGGGGTTTTATGCATGGCCTTCTCAGCATCAATAGTTCCCAGGCAAAGTGATGTTTTGAGGGGGCCCCCATATTTAGCTGGAAGCAATAGATTACAAATTTGCGTGATTACACTTGAAAATCATTGTACCAGATCTCATCATATAGTCCCCTTGGGGACATGAGGCCTCGGGTCATGCTACCATGGATTAAGGCCCAGGTTCAATGGACAGCTTTGCTGGAGTCTGAAAATATTCTTTTTTTTTCATACCATTTTACTCGAAAGCTTCATTTATTCACAGCTCTCTGTGCCCCCCCCCTTCTTTCATTTGATTTTCACCTGTGGCCCACTAAGAATATCCCAGGACCGCAAGGGAGCCATATGGCTCCCGGTTAAGAACTACTGATCTAGGGGACACTATTCCAGATCACTTAACAGACCCGCGTCACATTTATACACTGCTCAAAACAAACAGGGGAGCAAGCAAAAAAGTGAAGAAAACCGTGCGAGACAGCCACGTATTGGCATACAATGGATAGCACACGCGTATCAATGCGCAATACAGAAAAAAGACGTAAAAAAATTTGGAATTAAGCTTTAATTCTTAGAAAATATGGAAAGAACATGAAAAGATGATTTAAGGCAACAATTTGGTTACATGTAAACGATAAAAAAAAGTACTGTTTCGACATGATGCATGAGTTTTAATAGGGCGTGTGGTCTCCTCGAACAGCTAAGACTGCTGCACACCATGGATGCGATGAGGTTATCGATCAGACTTTGGGGAATACTGTTCCACTCCTCAAGAAGTGCAATCTGCAAGTCTCGGACAGTAACAGGCGGCCTTGGTTGCGCAGCAATGCGTCGTCCGAGCATGTTTGGGATTCAGGTCAGGAGAGCACGCTGGCCATTCCATACGCTGTATTGTTTCAGCTTCAAGCATGTTCTCCACCAGACGAGCTCTATGCGGTCGGGCATTATCATCCTGGAAAACAAAGGAATCTCCAATGGCTCCAGCGTAAGGGATGACATGAGTATCTCGTCTGCGTACCTTCGGGCCGTCAAAGTGCCATTCCGAATGATATGCAGGTCCGTACGTCCGCCTATGCTGATTCCACCCCATACCATCCAACCAGCTCGTCTGTATTGTGACCTTTCACGAACGAATGCGGGGTTATTTCGAGTGCCCCTGTCCCACCATACCAGAACACGTCGGGTGTCACACTCCAGACTGAATCGGGACTCGTCTGTAAACAGCACTTGGCTCCAATCATGTTGCTCCCAATCTCGATGTTCAGCAGCCCATCTTCTTCGGGCCGCACGGTGTCGTGGGGTCAACGGAATGCAGGCCATTGGCCTACGTGCATAGAGCCCTCCCTCATGAAGCCGATTGCGTACTGTTTGGCTGGACACCCTTCGTCCTGTTGCCAAGAGCAACCGTCTTTGCAGCTGCGTAGCATTCTCTGTTCTGTTTCGACGGGCTGTTAACCGTACATACCGTTCATCAGTTGCTGTAGCGGCGCGTGGCCGACCTTGCCCTGGTCGACGTCTAACATTTCCTGTTTCTTGGAATCGATTCCACAGCCTTGCAACAACACTTCTGGCGACTCCAACAGCGTCCGCGACACTACGTTGTG
The DNA here is from genome assembly GCF_987345545.1 of Pholcus phalangioides. Lineage (NCBI taxonomy): Eukaryota > Metazoa > Arthropoda > Arachnida > Araneae > Pholcidae > Pholcus > Pholcus phalangioides. The sequence goes on from NW_028301605.1 coordinate 23,163,934, forward strand.
TTTGCCCAGATTCCAGTCTGCCTATAACACGTCATGCCACGGATTCCGGTAAATCACGTTGTTGAGACATCCTCAAGTCACCTTGTCTCAAAAAAAAAATACTGCGCAATCGAATTTCACAGTTACGGCAGTAAAACAGACGTTTCTGCAACATCCCGATTTCTGCCCTTATCTCCTTTTTCTGGTTTTTGACGTCATGAACTTTGATTTGCATATGAAGTTTTCTTCTTCCGTTTCCTGCTAGGCTTTAAATTATGGATGATTCATTTTATGTTACTTATCGGTATACATCTTTGCGTAAGTTTGTTAAAACCACGTGCTCCCCTAATTGTTTTGAGCAGTGTAGATCACTTTTAGCAGCCCGCGGAGATACATTTCCAGTTAAATTGAGTGGCCCGCGACACCTTTTTCAATCCAATGAAGCTGCCCCTCTTTCTACGAAAAAGGCTTCAAATTTACTGTGTGCCATCAAACGTCTTCGTTCGGTATCCACGTAAACAAGAACTCCACATTCGGTTTAGGAAATTTAACGAGAATGGAATCTAAAAGAAATATATCATTATAGTTTTAAAGGGAAGGGGAAAAAATCCACGGGGGAAAAAAAACTTTTTGCGAAACTCCTCACGAAAATACGCGCTAAAAATTTCTAAATTTCTTTTCCGGAGATCAAAAGTAATCGAACCGTGAGGTAAAGTTAAAAGATAAAATAATAATAATAATAATACACATAGGGATAAAATATATATGAAATTGAAAAACAATGCCTTTTTCCAGATTCCAATTTATCGCTACGGGCTTTAATTTCCTGGGAATTTAAGGAAAAGAAGGCGATTCGTCGACAGATTGGTTGGAAATTTTCCACATTTAGGAAAAAAAAGGGGGATGGGAGTATTGGGAACTAGCTTAACAATTTGTAAGAGGGGAAAAAACACGAGAAAATACGTTCTTCCCTCCCCCGCCAAAAAAATTCGTTCAACAATCATTCATTTCCATTTTATAACTATTTTCCCATGTAATGGTAATATCGAAAAATTGTAATTTTACGAGTTGCATCGCTTTAGGGGCCGTTCAAGTATTACGTTAGCAATTTTTTAGCCATTCTCGACCCCCTCCCCCCCTTGTCAGCAAAATTTCGTCAGCACTGTATAGTAGGTTCCTACGCCCCCCCCCTCCCAGACGAAAAAAAATTAATGTAAAGAACATTTAAAAAAAAGTTAAAATTTCCAAAGAAAATACCTTTATATGTGTCATTATAATCGATTTCTGTTAATTTCAGTGCTATTTGAAGGGTAAGAACTCAAAATGTCTCTTTAAGAAATTCATTGCGACCCGACCTTCAAGCTATATGGTACACCTTTGACCCGCGGACCAAAATGTGGCCCTGAAGGTTATCTGATGTGGCTTGCCCTCCTCAAACCCAATTTTGCAAAAATGAACTAAGCGGCACATTTACAGATCGATTAAATGACCCGTGGCATAATTCCAGAGCATCTAAGTGGCACGTGGCATATTTTCAGATATCTGAAGTAGAGCCGTGGCACATTCAAAGATCACTTAAATAACCCGCGACACAGTTCCAGAACACTTAAACGATCCGTGGCACATTTAGAGATTCCCCTGAGTGACATGTGGCACAATTTTGGAGCACTTAAGAGGCCTCCAGGGTGGTTTCACATCACTCAAGCTACCCGCGGAACATTCCCAGATTACCTAAGTGATCCGTGGCATAATTGCGGATCACTTGAGTGATGCGTTGTACAGTTCCAGAGCAATTAAGCTGACCGGACACATTTCCAGAGCACTTGAAGGGGATCCGTGAAACATTTAGAGACCGCTGAAGTGGCTCTGTAAGGAACGTATCAATAGGGACAATGTTAGTTCAGGTGCCCACAAATTAGCGAAAGAATTTTCAAGTTTTTGGCGCACCGAGTAAGATGCCATTAAGAATATTTCATATCTTCATAAAGGGTGGTTGATGACGTAAGCATCATCCAAACCCCCCCCCCCCTCTCCCCCTTGTCATCTTAGTCAAAACTTAGCAAATCGGAAACACCCATCGATGCTGACGTAATACTTGAATGACCCCTTATCCTTTAAAACGGAATTCACTTTTTCCCATTCCTGTATACATCCCGGGACTATCGCCACTGAGTCTGTAACTACGAACAAACACCATTGTTTCCGAATTGTCGTCGTTGTGTGTGTGTGTTCTGTATCGGAAAACGAATAGGGTACGCCAACTTTGCCTAAGAATGTTAAGAAGAGTCACCAAGAGAAATACAGACTCCTAATGCATTTCGACACACAATGGGTGTCTCGTCTTCAGACACCCATTAAAAACATTTAAACATTATCACGCTGACCGAGGATCCCACTTGGGTTGGATACTGAATCTTAACTCTCGGTTGTTCAGCGGAAAGAAAAGTACGTCTGTTCACTTCAAACGTCGTGGTCAGAATGAAGCTGAGAGAATGCGTGTAAGAACTAATGCAGCGTCCTGATTGGACGCTCGCTAAATGGAGCTACCCGATTGGTCTAATCCGAAATGTAGGAATTCTAAGAAAATTCGGATAGACCAATCGGGTCAAATTCCATTTTTTTAATCGCCAGCGTGTGATACATGCCTATATGTAGCAATTGTATTGGATTAGTTTCATGTGACGAGAGAAAAAAACTGAAATTTGAGAGAAAAACTATGAAAATAATTGTATAAACATACTATTTTTTTCCGTATAAATTTTTGAGAAAAAAATGATTACCTCATCGTGACTGCGGTTTGATGGGTTGCCATAACTAACGTGGGCATAATTATCACGGAAAAATACGTCAACTTGACGATGATCCCACAATCATATCTTTCGTTATGACTTTGGCCAGGGATCACCGGCCACTTCACGAACTGGCCAAAATTCTGACATTGGCTGGGTCAATACATATTTAATGAAATTGGTAAATTCGCGGAGTGGCCAGCCCCGTCGCGAATTGATCAATTTCGGGCTTTGGCAGTATGACAGAATGGAGGAATTTTTTAGACGTCGTTTATTTTCCCGTTTGATCCCGGCATCAGGTGGGAGATCATTAACCGAAGCTGTCGCTTTGACACAACAGTGTAATGAAGCGTAATGCACTTATTGATGACCTCCTAAAACACTTTGCAGACTATCTTTTCTCTTGAAGATCGCCGCTGTCCTCCGGAATGCATTATATGCATCTTCATCTTTTTGGGTATTTCTTTTTGATTTCTTTACGCTCTTGATTTATACATTATACCCGATATCCTTAGGCACAGGAACCTGTGGTCCCAAAAACTGAAAGAGAGATGAGCCATTTTAATAATTCATGCCTACAACAACAACCCCACAAGTCCCCTTCTCTTGCTCCGAAGATTTCTTCATACCAGTGCCTCTTCCGATGAACCAAGTCTGACCAGTCCACTTTCATATAGTTTTTCCCACGAATGCACAAAGACGCCATCGACGTATTTAGACACTGGAATTCCTACAATCGGAAAAAAAAGAAGCCCCGCCGGACATGGATTCCCGACTCTAAAAGCTTATCGGATCCCCCCCACCCCCATCTGTTCTATGACCTCCAACGAAATCAGAACGAAACAATCATTCGGATTGCTCTGCGCCTCTTGTCCAACCGCGCCGTTCTAGAACAGAGGTTCTTAACTCCCTTTTGCATTCCATGGACCCATCCCATCGATAAAATGAACCCTCTTATCAATAAAATGAAGACCAAGGACTCCTTAAGCATCTATCAAAATGAATGAAACGGATCTCTTGCATTAACAAAATGAAGGCCACGGACCCATTGCATCAACAAAATGAAGCCAATGATTACTTGTATCAATGAAATGAAGGTCTCTGACGACTTCTCAGAAAAGATATTCTGAGGAAAAAATTATGATTTAATTGGTTTTTCCTCAAAGCCACGGACTTCAATAAAAATAGCCTAAAATTCGCTATCTTGAGATGGCAACCAGTGATCCCAGTAATGTAATAGCAACTCAAAATTATCCCAGTGAGAAAAGCACTTCTCAAAGGAATATGTAATAAGAAGTAGGAAGTATATACAGTCGAATCCCGTTATAACGAACGCCAAGAGACCGGAGGAATCACTTCGTTAAAACGAAATTTCGTTATACTGGAATTCCAGGTTACATAGCATTGTTCCAATGTAAACTTATTTGGGGGATTAGAAAAGTGTTCGATAAAACGAGATTTTCGCTATAACGGTATTCGTTAAAACAGGATTCGACTGTACTTCCCACGGTCTTAGAAAGGGTTAATGCGATCACAAACTTATAAATGGTTTTGTACACTTCGGGAAGCAGCTACTAATACTACTACACCACACATGCACCTCGTCCATATTCCTCTGCGGAATTTCTAACGAATGGGTACATGTTGGAATGTGCGTGTCCGTGTTGTGAACCTGACGTAAAGTTTGTTTCCGTGTAATAGTTCGGGAAGCTACATGATTTGATTGTCTGCAAGTGACATAATAAGATCTTTGAAGGTTACATTTATCTAACAAGGATAAGGTCCCAAGGTGTCATCCTCAAAAAAATTATGATAAAACTTCAGTACATTCATCTCACCTAGAAACACAGAAAAAAAAAATTAGCGGCGGAGTGCAATAAAATTAAAGCTGCAAAAATTGTTAAAAATAATAACAGTTGGCTACTCATCGCCCCTCGCGCTTCTTGGCGATATTTATCTACAACACCCGGAGGTTTCCCCGGAGGCACCCGAGTGCCCCGGGACAATGTGCTTATATCACTGAGTGTGACAGAGCCTGGGTGTCTCTCGGTTCCTATCACTATCACTCTCTAACACTCTAGGATGGATTTTGAAATTCGTTCTTATCCCCTATCGGCATTCAAATGTCAACATTAACTTTTTTTCGTACTGACCCATAATAATTCCACCGGATTTCTTTATATTTTTGAGTATATTTAAATGAGTAGAAGTTTTACAAAATTTTTTGAAGACATCACCTTGGTATAATCTTTTTGTAAGGACCCTTCCGCAATTTTTTTGATACCAGAGAATGGTTCAATGACACACGAAAAGACAACAATGGGATCCATTCCAAAATGATGACCTTCGTTTTAGATTCCCCTATACATTCTCGATACGTAGTGAACTTGTGCTTCCAATTACCAAGTGTTACTAAGATCCAGACCATACCATATAGTCAAGGGGGGAAAAAAATCGATTTTTCCTGTCCTATAACCATGAAATTCCATGTCACCGACTTCACATTTTTCGTACTTCATCATTTCAAGATGCTTCTTGATATACGTTTGGTTCCTAATAAAACGCGATATATATTTGGTGCCACTTGGTTCAAATGTGTATTTCTCAGAACACGACACCAAGAAAGAGTATAACGACATAATAACAGAGTAGGTTTTATGGGAAGACAACGTCTCACGTCATTACGTAGAGGAAACGACTGCGGGAATGGAAAAAAATTTCGGTCCATTGGTCCATGTTGTATGGTCATAAGGGTGCTATTATCCGGAGAAAAGTCATCGCACATATATTATTTCTCTCTTTAGCGAGAAAAGTACTGATGTACTGAAAGTTCTCTTCCCCCCCACCAACCAATGAAGCTTCTCGAAGAGTCCTTAACGCCCTCTACGAGAAAAATGCTAACGAAAAAAATAAATAAACTAGAGTAAAACACAAAGCGTTATTGCAGTTCCTAATTTGTTACTAGGCATCGTTACTCCGAAACTCCGCTAATTAATTATAAATAATTAATAGTTAAAGTCGTTTTTTTTCCCTCACAGCCAGTGATTTTTGCCCGGGGGCATTTGTTTCCGCTCCTGTATAATGGTTGTAAGACACATTCCGGAAAGTTTAGGTGTTTCAACGGATAATAAAGTCCGAGAAACTGGAATCTTAAAAGTCTGGAAGATAAGATAATTAGCTTCATGTATTTTTTTTTTTACTTGACTGTGATTTGATTGGTGAATTCTCTCTCTCTGTTCAGAACTCTGGCCAATGATATTCGCTTGTGACATCATTCATAAAAAAAAAATTGAAATTTTTACGGCAATTTATACATCGGCGTTCAAAATCAAGACAAAGAACACATTTTCTCGAATTTCTCAAAAAATAGTTCATAGCATTTGATAATAATGTCGGCGCTCGTTATTACGGACCCGTATGGAGGTGGAAAGTTGGTTCGTAAAATTGAACGTTCGCAAATAGGAAAGCCGTTCAAAGTAATAGTCTTTTGTTTGGGGATCAGACTATTAAGTACGTGTAACCGTGTAAACTCACGGTTCGTAAATTGGAGGCGCCTAAAATAGAGCGCCGACTATATTTGGTATGAATATAGAATATACTGTAATTCAAATAGTATGTCTGTAAAATTTTCCTTCTGAGAATATATCTCCACATTGAATCTGGCTCGTGTGTACTTTGTATGAATAGTGGGGAGGGTATAGAGTAGAGACAAAAGGAATGTCCAAAACTGACACTACAACATCTCTAAAATGATGCTGATGGTAACTTCTAACCTCCAGCAAAGCTAGTTCCTGATATCTCATGCTTCAAGTAAACCCCTCCCCCACAGAAAGCTTGCGTTTCCTTAAACATACGTGGTAGGTTTGCTTATTGGTAGAAACACGCGGTAGATGTACTCACACTTATAATGGTCATAAAAATTTTTTATGACCATTATAAGTTGCATTATTTTTGAAAATGCTCAACCCCTAGAGAAGCATAAGACTCTTGGTAAGATTTCTTCTACATAAGCGAAGTAGATGTATTCACTCCTAGAAATTCTTTGGAAGTTTGCGTATTTCCACAGATGCGTTAGAAGCTTGCATGTCCCTAGGAATTCATTAGGACCCCGTGGGTAGCCTGTGATGTTTCTCCAGGACTATGTGGACTCACGCACAGTTCGGTAACTATTGATATAGCAAGTCGACCATCAGGTCTTCATACTGTCAGTCAGATAGTTAACGAGTCCCAATGGTGGGTGCGACACCCACACTTGCAACAAACAGACCTGAACTTCCGAACATTTCTCGGAGGTGGTTAATGTTCATGTCCAGAATCCATTGCGGTTCCAATGCATATAACAATCGGGTGCCAGTGGCGATATAAACAAAAATAAACAAATATATATCCAAAAATCCTATTATCCTAAGAGAAATTTGTTGATGTTACTGATGGAAGTACCGTCTCCAGGTATAAATGTACAAAAATGTTGGTTTTGCTTGAGTTAATTATCCGAAATTTATTTCAAAAAGTGTTTTCATGATTCATCAGCGTTATTCAGAGCTATTCACTGATATTATGCAAGGAGAAAAGCACTAAAGATTAAAAGACTGTTGTTGAGGCATCAGATAAAACAAAAAAATGTTTTCTAACAGTTGCATTCTAATAGCAGCGTCAGTTTATCGCAGTTGTGTGATACCGTAGTCGGGTGTGGACAGTACGAAGTGTGAGGTATTTGCGACATCGAATCCTCGAGATCACAAGCGAACGATGGCACCTGAACGAGTGACCGTGGCCAAGTGCAGATTCTGCCACGTCGAAGGCAACGTCAAGGCCTTCAGGAAGCCGTGCAACTGCTCCGGCGCGAACAGGTACGCCCATAGAGAGTGCGTCATGGGGAAGATCGTCAAGTCCGGGAGCAGGTATTGCCCCAATTGCCGGAAAAAATTCCATCTCCCCGGGAAAGGAATGAAGAAGAAGATCCCAAAGATGATGCCTTGGAACGCGAGCAAAAAGGACAGGGAGCGCCAGGCCTACTTCATGCGAGTCCATAGACTTCCTCATCAACAGCCACGCAAAATCGAAGTGTTTTTCTCATGGCTACCGTGAAATTACGGTTCCCTTAAAGGAACCGAGTGGTTATAAACTTCAGCGAAAAATTTTAAAGTGGTTCATAATAAAGACTCATTCTTGATCGTTTATTTTCATTAGAATGATTCATGGAAATTCCTCATGTAAAGTTACATCATTTGAAACACACACATGGCTTCATTTTAACTATACAGCATGTTTAAATTCATTAAACAATAGTCCTCTTTAGGCCGATGACTTTTTGATTTATTTACTTTTCCCATAATGACACTCTGTTATGTGTACTCGAAGCTGTATTCGTATAGCCCTCTCCCTTTCCCATAACACGTAGGTACACCCCTACGTGTACTCTCTCGTTACTCTTCCGCGTTATAACCACTACTTCTACATGGTTATTCCACAGTATAATGACAACCGTTATTTCCATAGTTCGCAGAATATTGCGGTACGTTACGGGCTATAGGAGCGTACCGATAGGAGAGCTACCTAGCCCGTAAGGATAATGTGCTGGTATTGCAATGTGGTGATGTGCTTTGGGTATTTCTCAGTTCAAAAGAGGCATCGACCAGCAACGCGTCCTCTTGGATGAGTCAATCTGTTTTCTCGTGAGCCGAGATTCAAATGCATAATGAATTGTATATTTCCAGTTATAGCACATTGAACGCCAACGCTCACCAAGTCAACAGGGATAAGGATTACTGCAGCCTGAGTGAGCAAGCTTGGCGCTGAAAACAAATCTTTTGGCGTCGTAACTTGTTTAATCTGCCCTGTTTTATTTTTAGCGTCAAGCTACTTCACCAACACAGTTCTGAGAATCCTTATCTATGTTGACTTCTTTCGGCAGGGGAGGGGGTATTGATGTAGGAGGCGCTGTAATATTGGCAATTGAATGACGTTAGCTGTCCATTCAAACCATAGTATAAAACAACTTTTTTGATGGGAATGATGGAGATATATACTAAAAACTATGGGACTATATATTGAACCAGGAATTCATCCTCGGCATCCCCTGGTAACGAAATTAGAATTATTAATATCTCATGCAAGGCCCATGGTTGAATTCTAGGCTCTTTGGCGACATCCTTAAATACCATAACGCACCGGTAGGGCACAACCCAAAATAGACTTGACAAGGCCTTGCGAGAAAAGCATCAGCGGGAGGGTGACACGACAATAGTTAAGAGACGTTTAGTTAATCAGTGAATATACGCTATTCAAAGTTTTGAGCCTGAGGGCAAATGCCTCACTTGAACGTCAGGAAATAAGGCTTAAGAATAGCCATTGTCTTTATCCCTACGTACTTTCTATACAGTCGAACTTCGTTGATTTTTTACTTATTACGGACTTAATTCGAAATGAATGTTTTCCTCGTGGGGTAAGGGTTTTGAGAGTAGAAGCACAGGCACAGGAACAAAATTTCGGCAGTTGGCGTATACCAACCAGTTCAGGCTAAGGATTTTGGGAATCGAAGCTCGTGTCAAGAGTGAAATTTCGAGAGTAGGAGCACCAGTTCAGGCATGGGCGGAGATACGCCCCCTCCCCCAGCGTCAAAGGGGGAGGGGGACTGATCTAATGTGTACATATGAATTGACATCATCATCCCCCAGCAATAATGACCGTGTCTCCCCTTCCCCCAGACAATATCTCCGCCTATGCAGTTCAGGCTATGGATATTGAAAACTGGAGCTTTACAAAATGAAAAATCTAAATTTTTATACGGTCCAACTGTCCCCTAACTTCCAAGTAGAAAGTTGTTGCCCTGCCTTTCTCGAGGCCAAAACAAAAACCAAAAAACAAGTTTTTAAGTGCAATATTCACTGAGATAATCGAATTAAAAAAATCGGAGAGAAGTTGCGGAAGGACATCATATATGAGGGAAGGGAGCGTTGTCCGCGAGTTTTTGCTATTATTTCATAACTTTTCTCCGATTTTTGATTTCAAATATCTTAGCAAATATTGCACTAAGGAACATGGAATTTCTTTCTGTTAGCCTCGGGAGAAGCAAGGCAACAAATTTCTAATTGGAAGTTAGAGGACAGGTGGACCGCATAAAAATTTGGATTTTTCATTTTTGTTATGCATTGTATTTTCACTCTCGAAACTAGTACAGGGTGATTTTTCAACTCCTTTCCAACATTTTTTTTAAAACTATAGTCATACCCCTACGACGGACGGTTTATGGGATAAAGGCCGCATTAGCACTTACAGGACACACTGTACAGCATAGAATCACATTCATTGATACATATTTAACATTCAAAAATAGTATTTATGACAGGTAAAAAAGCATTAAGTTTTGTATATATCACCATATTTCAAACATATACATGCCGTTACAATGGGCGGTATAATAAAACATGGCAGATATTAAAATTCCGTAAATATATATATTTCGTGTTCCACGCACAACCATAATATTTATTTATATTTTCAATGTCGCCTCACGTTATACGTTTCCGGGACCGGGGCACAAAAATAATAAAATATCTCCCGTAATTTCCCCCCGATGTCTTTTTTTTCCTTCAGGAAAACTCAGCCCATTGAAATATATTTTGATGGCTCTTGTTGCATCTTAACCCATATCTATGGAAAATATGGAAAATATCTTAGAAATCAAACCATCTGGAAGAAAGTTCCAGAGAACAAGAAGGAAATACGGGGGGGAAGGTTTACATTTGTAACAGCAAGGGTCGCCCTGGCCCCAATGTTTTCGACAGTATTACTCCGAGAGGAAAAGAATTCGGTCCGGAACAGATATAAATTTTATATATTTTATTTATTATTTTGTGTGTGTGTGTGGATGGGGATGTTTGTACTTTCCTAGCATTTTCGGGAGTTACAAGGAATTTTCTAGAATTTTCTGAAGGAAAATATACCTTAGGCTTTACAGTATCCGGAATTTTTATTTTTGAGGGAAGTTGTAAAAACTCAAGGAGCAGGTGTCTGGGTACTGGAAGTAATCCTTATACAAGTTGTACCCCACCCTAGGGGTAAAAATGGATTTTATTTTTCCCCCTTTACTTATTTTTCCCGTTTTTTTGTGTCCAGAATATATATATTTTATCTAAGAATTTCTGTCCTTTTCTTTTGGATATTCTTTTTCGTTGTCTGAAAAGAAAATTTTTCATGTTTTTTATTTATTATCATCTTGATTCTGAAGTGTTAAGGTGGCGCTTATGTAGGCATCGGATGGCATCCAGTTTCTGTTGTCGACGTGGATTTTGATGTTTAATTCAGTAGTAAACTGTTGAAGTTGTATGTGCGGAAGAGCGGGGTGCCCCGAAGAGGCGATGATCCCTTGGTATAAGATGTAAGGAGGGTCTTCCATCTTACTCACAGAACTTCGTGCTCACATGCCACGACCATTTTCTTCATCCGCCGGAGAATCAATTCGGGTTTCCCCAGGAGGAATTGTTCTGCGCCGCGTGCAACGTGGATCGCCCAGCGCGACACGCTGTCCACTCACCGACGGGAAAAGCGGTACGACTGTTTTCCTACGGAGCGCAACACGCCTCACGCCAGAGCTTTACGTCGGGCGTGATTGGTCGACTGCTTCTGGAGGAGTCAAATCTATCGTGCGCTGCGTATTTTATGGGTCTTCGCTTCACTTTTGTTGTATATATTCTTTCCCTCCCTTTATGTATCCCTCTTTTATTGTGCAAAAATACGTGGATGTGCAGACGATACAACAGATGATGCACCACATTAGGAAAACCCAAAACACGTAGCGTGATAAAATCACACGTTTTCGCCTACGCGAAATGGCCTTATTCGGTTCATGTGGCGTGGAAAAGTTTCTTCTAGGAAAAACCAGCTTTAGCTTCGTGGGGAATTCTTTGCAAATGAGGCAGATCCATCTCAAGGACCCGTGAACATTTTGCGTCCAAGATCCGACCAGATTTTATCATCAGGAAATATCATCGTTGTGAAAGCAAGTAGAAAAAAAAAATACTGGATGCCACGAATGAATGAACAGCTAACAACTCTCCACGAACAATTCTGCCACCGGACTTATCCTGTTGCCGAATTATTGTCCAGCCCAGCTTCGTGGCAAAGTCTGGAACACTTTATTAATAAATCAAAAAGGTGTATGGGGAGAGTTTGCAAACATATACAATAATTATAAACATACAAAAATGTATACACATACAAAAATATACAAACATGCAAATGTCCAACAATGCATTTTCCCGGACAATCAGGTACTGTAGCAGATTTTGTGGTGGTAACAGACGGGATGGAGCTGTGAATTGTTGGAGGATGTTCCAAAGTCAAAATTTCATTCATTAATAGAATGAATGTACTATTTTATTAGAAGTAATAAGAGGGCTAATACCCCATGACATCTGTTATCGTAAACGTGTCATATTGCATACATGGAATAGGCCTACATACGAACTTTCATTGTATAATATAAAATGCCCAACGGAGCAATGTTAGATGCCAGTGGAGACCCACATTGGGAACTATCGGTGTGAGGTATTTGCTTTATACAATCGACACCCGTCATAACGATCCCACGCATTGAACGGAAAACGGACGTTGTATCGGAATTTTGAAAAAACAATTTTTCTTTTTTAACAAAATGCTCTCCTGTAGCAAAACAAGCTTAGCAAAAACAAGGGTAGGGTAGAGAGCCGATTTTGGATGTTGTAATGAATTGAATGATTTTTTGAAGTCGTTATATTAGATAAAAAATTGCATGAAGCGAGTAGGAGAAAACATTTGGAATTTATCGTATCTGCCGTCTTAATTGTGCTGTCGCAGTAACAGATGGTCGTTATAACAAGCTTCGACTGTGCAGTAGGCCTTCGATGTTTGCGGATTTGGTATTTGTGGTTTCCGTATTGGCGGTCTTATCGTTCATAAGCAAACACTGTTCCAGCGATTTTTTTTGGCATCGGAACAAAATATAAATTGTACGTGTTAACGTTAGTTCTCCAGGCCTTTCTAGAGCTTCTGGAAATTTTTCTGAAAGGTAAAAAAAAAGAAAAACTTTGCAAGGAAAATTCAACATATTCACTATGCATAACAAAACTAAGTCAATTGCACATCACTAAGGTGTCAATGACAAAGTTCACGACACCTTAATGATGCGCAATGTCATGTCCACCACGCAGGATGTCCTCTACATGTCTTATAATTACGACACAACATATCCAGTCGCTTGATCCGGATATTATGCGAGCATTCAAGACTCACTATACACGTTATTTAATTGTGATAATTGTGTATCAGAATCAAAGAATATTAAACGTGTCAAGTTATAAATGAATCGCATCATCGCTAATGTCATTCGTGTCACTGCTGTGACCGTGGGAGCTATAAATATGGAATCAGTCAATTTATGCTGGAAAAAACTTCATCTTCAATTTGTGTCCCAGGACATTTCCATTTATATCGTTCGAATCGAAAAGGTTATAAAAGAAATTTTCATGTTAAGTTGATGAAGGATGTATCGATGATATGGACATAGAAGAAATCCAATAATTAATTAAATAGCAAATCCAGATACATTGAGGCAGAATTAATCAAGATGATTACTTCTGAAACTGAAGTCATATATATCCCCATGAATAAGCGGGAGACACAAGTTCAATATGAGCGACATAGCGGAGGATAATATTCTCAAGTTTAAATGGTCAATGGGTTATTCCATTGACAAAGAAATAACGCATAGTAATACCAATTCTCCACATGTAGAAAACTTGGTTGACGAAGCATTGCCAACACATTCCAAATATTTAATTAAATGAAGAAGAAATGACAAAATAAGACATTACTACTGAAATCATGGCAGATATTCCCCCCACGCTTCTTTGCTACAAAACAAAATTTTATGGTTTTGGTTATTCGCGGATTTTCCGTATTCGCGAAGACTCTCGGAACGCAACCCCCGCGAATAACAAGGTCCGACTGTATATCCTTTCTTTTCCGATATTCAAATTCAGCAAGTTTATTTTTTTAGTTACCACGTTGTGAAATGAAATCCTAAGATGAAGGTCCGCGAGGGCTTGAAGCTTCCAAATCTACAGTTACCAACACACGTACGTTTTCCAAATAATAAAGCGTAATATTCCATGCTTTTATATTTTTTCACCCACAACACACAATGCTGTCAAATGCATCAGACAAACGATGTCATCAGGGATAATACATAATAATAATAATAATAACAATCAATACGTTCTTCCTGTAGAAATTTCCAAGAGAAGCCCATAATTTTTCATGAAGACTCAAGAGAAATTATTCCGAGATCTCTACGAAAAAAGGAGACCACGGAGGAAAGAGACAAGACTCAGAGCCCTCTCTTCTCCACTATGTGTGTATTCTATATAAGAAGAACCTCAACGTCCATTTTTCATTTTTCTCCTTTCCTCTCCCTTTTTAACATGACCTTAGTCATAGGATGGAAAAAATAGAATGAGAAAAAAGAAAAATTGAACCTAACATCAATCAAGTTGATGTAGTCTTCTCTAAATTTCCATTCTACGTTGGAATTTTTTTTTTTATATATTTCTCCTTAAAAGTCCTTTTACAGTTGAGTTCTTCGAAAAACCACTTTTTCTTCTTCGGTTTTTCTATATAGAGAACCCCGAGACGTTAAAAATCTTTCGAGAAAGAAGTGGTCGTATCGCGTCTAACTTTGTGAAAAGCAACCTATGGCTTTAAAAGACTGATGGCTTCAGAAAAAGTTCAGGATTTGAGAGAGGAATGAAGACATACATTCTATGTATCTGATTTTTTTTTTTTTCCTTTCCTTCTTTTTTATATATATTTTTCTCACGCTGTAGATAACTTCATTGGCAACATTTCAACTGGAATCTCTCAGATTCTTGACATGATCGCCGAGTAGTTCCTGGACTGATCCTGATGTATCGTTATTAATGAGGTCGCGAAACATTGGTTACCAGATCGAGTCGGTTGATAGAGGTATTTTGTTTTTTTCGTTTGGTTACTTCGTGATTATGTAAGGAATAATTACCCTAGTAGCCGATAAATGAAGACAAACGAGAGAAAGATTGTGGTAACGCAACCGTGTTTTCACAATACACTCGATAGTTTGTAATCAAACAACGTTTTGTCGATGGCCGATCACACCTAAATCATAAATTTTTTCCTAATTTCCTTTTCATCTCTGGAACTCACCTCACAGTAGTGAAGTTTTGAGAGTTGAAGCAGGAACATACTTGTGCGCTTATGTCTTAAATCTCGAAATCCTATTTCCACTCTATTACATTCATCTCCTTTCAGACCCAAGTATTCATTTTTTTAGAATCCTTATCCTGAATGTTTGCTCCAAACTTCGAAGTCCATCTCCTTCAACTAGGCACCATTTCTTAAATCGAACTTCAGCACTAGTGCTCTAACTTTCAAAATTCTACTCCTGCAACAGTACTCCAACTCTCAAAATCCTACTCCTGCAACGGTACTTCAACTCTCGAAATCACATTTCTACGGACTGTGCTGAAACTCTTTATAAATCCTACTGATACAGCTTCAACCCTCAAAGTCCTTCATTCGTACTTCAAAAACGCTTAACCTGAGCGACTTTCTGAATTCTTGGCAGCTCTCTTTCACCTCCGCTTTATCTCTCAAATTCCAACTCCTGCACTAGTGCTTAAACGCTTGAAATGCTACTGCTGCAACTCAAAACCTCAGAATTCTGAGTGAAATAAAATACCTCTCCTCAAAATACGAAATTCTATATTTCTAAATAGTAGAAATTCTATACTTCTAAATAGTAGAAATTCTATACTTCTAAATAGTAGAAATTCTATACTTCTAAATAGTAGAAATTCTATACTTCTAAATAGTAGAAATTCTATACTTCTAAATAGTAGAAATTCTATACTTCTAAATAGTAGAAATTCTATACTTCTAAATAGTAGAAATTCTATACTTCTAAATAGTAGAAATTCTATACTTCTAAATAGTAGAAATTCTATACTTCTAAATAGTAGAAATTCTATACTTCTAAATAGTAGAAATTCTATACTTCTAAATAGTAGAAATTCTATATTTCTAAATAGTAGAAATTCTATATTTCTAAATAGTAGAAATTCTATATTTCTTCACTCGTACTTTCAATCAATTTCTTTCAACTCTCAAAATCCTATTCCTGCACCTGCACTTCGACTCTCAAAACTCTTAACCTGAAATCGTGCTCCAATTCTTCAAATTGCATTCCTACACTCGAGGTCTAACTTTCGAAATCTTTCTCCTGCATGTGCTTCAACTCTTGAAATCCTGCTCCTGCACCCGTGCTCCAAATCATAGTGAGGTAGCTACTTCTGCTGCTACGTCCCTCATCCCAGTTCCTGCATCCGTACCTCTCAACTCTGAAAATCCTATTCTTGCACCCGTACTTGAACTTTTTCAATATCCTGAGCTTGAAGGTTTGCTCCAACTCTAAAAATTCATCTCCTTCACTTTCTCTCAAAATCGTACTCTAGCACTAGTGCTGCGATTTTCGAAATCTCAGTCCTGCAACGGTATTTCAACTCTCAAAATCCTACTCACGTGTACTCGAAATCTTTAAATCCCACTACAGCACCAGTTGCTTCGCTTCTCAAAATCCTTCAGAGGGATGTTTACGAGGTACGTGTGCTTGTTAGTATTAGTATATTTTGCGATATTTTAGACTTGAAATTTCGTCTGGAGTGCTGATTTTAAAGCAAACCCGCGGAAAGTGTGGTAAATTGTGAACATTTCATATGGAAGGTCCCTTTTCTTGCCCGTCCCGAATCATTCTTGGCGAATTTGTCTGGTAATGGTTAAAAATGTCCAATAATTATTTCCCTAAAATTATTACACCGTCAATCAACTGCTTCAACAAGGAATTAAAAGTAGGGGAACCACGTTTAGTAAGGGACAATTCCAGGTTGCGGTGCACAGGGAGTTTTTATTTAATGAGGTTGTTAATAAATGGAAGAGTTTACCTCCGGGGGGGGGGGAACATTACGTGAATTCTAATGCAATTGACGCGTTAAAATTGAGTACGTTAAACATAGTGTAATAAATCGAGAAGCTACCCATACTTAGATAAGACAACCATAATCTATTTTTTGTGGGCAGTGCATTATATGGTGTTACAAAAATTGTGTAAATAGTCCTTATTTATCATTTATGTCATTTTTTGCCTATAAATATAGTGTAAATAGTCATTATAGTGTAAATAGTCATATTTACTTTATCATTATCCTATGTAGAAATAGTAATTAGTGCACTTCTCTGCAAATCTCGACAAGTTGATAAACTTGGCGAGTTTGGCGACAACACAGATGCGCTGAATGATGTCTTGGCGCCAGAGAAATTTTCAGAAACAAAAGAAAGGAAAGGGATCTCACGGGAACCTTCTCCAGGTTTCGCGATCTTTTTTTCCTCGTAAAAATAAGCGCGCACCAAACAGTTGTAATTGAGAGAGAAGACCAAAGCGTATTAAAGAAGAGAGAACTCGTGTGCACGCATGAGAAGCTGTCTGTCAGGGACTCCCAGTTTCAGCGTGTTTAATAAATTAGCTGTTCAATAAATCTGTGACGTTCTGCATTTTGTTTTGTCCTTTACTCAGCTCAAAGACTTGTGTGAGAGACATTATCCGGAACAATAGTATTATTAGCTTTTTCTTTTGGGATATATGCTTTTATATTGGGTTGCCATATTTTGGTTATAAGTACCTATTTGACATCGTTATTTTGTATAGCCATCTTTTTTCAATCACCTCGCTGGACAATTCGCCTATTTTGGCTTTTGTGTTTGTATTTATTAAAGTATTTGCGAAGTGAAGTTCCGAGGAACAAAAAAGCCGGCAATTTTTTTTAATTAACCTTCCAGTCTCCGATCGGTTTCTCTCTTCCAAGACTAGAAGATATTTACAGAATGTAAAGGATCCTCAATGGAACTCGTCGTCGCTATCACGGAAGCAGGAATAAGAAAGAAATGATCCAGAATCAAATTTTAGTGTCCACACATTACCATTCGGAAATAAAATTTCCCGTGAATGAGAGAGCTTAGCATATATTTTCAACGAAAATTTACATACATCCTTATCACCATATCCAACAATAATATGACACAGAATTAACACCAGAATCGAATGACTCGTGCGCGTAACGACGGCTGATGTCCAGCATATAAAACAGCTAAAAAAAGAGCCATATCTAAATGGATGCCATCTGCATGGAACTTAATACCCAGAGATACTGCTTCGGTTCCACACCTCATTTTCAAACGTGGATTTTAATACCACTGTAGATATCTCTGAAACGAGGGTTTCCACACACACAGTATTTCTTCCCTACAGTTCAAATTGTAGAAAAAAATTTCCCAATCTCTCCCGCGTAAGAAATACGGTGGTAGGATTCGGCCATCATTTGCGCTAGAGGAAAATATATGATATGCTATTCAAGCCATACTTCCATCTTCTTTCTTCGGAAAGGCTTGTATTAGGAGAGTAAAAGGAATTGATATTCCAATCGCGATTTCTAAAGGATTGTCCCAAGGTCTCAGAAATCATGGTTGCTCGTTCTGGTACACACACTCTCTCTCTCTCTCTCTTTCGCACACACACATGCATTGGCTTCTGGCTTTCTTCTCCTGCTGCTCTGTCAGCTTTCTTATTGAGTATTCCTGTCTGATCCCGAATTCGAAGCATTTTCGACCTCTTCCTCACCTTCCCAGCAGAAGAAAATGTCCTTCCCCCTTTTTTTTATATTTCTCCCTTTAATAAGAAAGACAACCCTTACGGATTTCCGTGTTGCCGGTTCCCGTTTCCTGATTTATCGAGGAGCACTCCTGGTTCCTTTCCAGATTTTTTTTTCAGATTTTTTTTCCATCCAATTTCTTATTCGACTCCTTTACCCCCTTATCGCCAAAAGCGTTATTCCTCTTTTTTTTTTTCTTCAGGACTATGGAAATCCTTTTCCTTTCAGTGGGATTATTTTTCTTCGGTGGTAGCACCGCATTCAATATTTTTTTTGTACAGATTAATCCATTGAAATCAGTGATTGATCCGCTTATTGTTGATGATTGAGGATATGGACTGTTTGTTTGTTTTGTGGTGAAATATTATCTAATTATAGCAGTCAAATGGATGACATGGACTGCATGGTTTGCAACATTATGCAAAAGTCAAATAAAGTGATTTTATTGAATAATATACAGCGTACATATTTCACCGAAAAGACATCAGCATCCAGAAGTTGAGGCTCCTAATGCTGATGTCTAACACACACTCACGCAACGGACGAGAAAAATGCCGGGCCGTCTTTTTTATTTGGTGGATTTGAAGCAGTCGACTGAAGAAAGAATAGGGCTCTTTCACAAAGGATGGAGGGCAGATTTTTTTCCGGCCAGTGGTTCCGATGCAGCCGGCCCAACGAATAACAAACGACGAGCAAAAGACAACGACCGGAGGGCAAACCGGGACAGCATTTTTCCGTCCGGACGAAACAGGTGTGTGTGAAAGAAGGGGCTTTAGGAGAGAGAGGGGAGTCCATCCTGGATAAAGGAGCAGTACGACTAGGATAAACAGCTTCATCTTAACAGAACTTTGCAGAATCTCTGGAGGTCAACCAAGTATTTCTAGAATCTTCGGAGGACGGTATACCTAAGGAGAAATCCGTCGTATATTACACTGATGGCTCTAAACTAGAATCAGGCAAAGGAACTGCCTGTATAAAAACCGTGGGAACGGAGATCGGGGATAAATGGGCTGCTAAACTAAAAGAAATCAATTCAGTATATCAAGCTGAGATGCTCGCTATATTTACAGCAGCTCTGGATGCAGCTACAAACAGGAAGCAGACTGTAATAAGATCCGATAGCCGTTCGAGTATCCAGGCCATTCTAAACCCGCTCTCTGAAAACGCAATGGCGAGAAAGATAAGGAGTATACTTGTATGTCACCCATCAATACGCATCTCCTGGGTAAAAGCCCACAACGGCCAGTGGGGAAACGAGCTTGCGGATGCGGCGGCCAAAGAAGCGACCAATACCGGAGTCTTTTACGACGAACTCTTATATCCAGCTTCTCACGCAAAATCACTCCTCTGGAGGGACATGATAGCAAATTGGCAATTGCATTGGGATATGTCGGAGGCGTCAGGAAGATCAACTCATGAAGTTATGAAGAAAGTAGGTACTAGGAGCAGGGGCAGGTCACGAGAGCTCATCTTATTTGTCACCGGTCATGGGCCTTTCCCGGCAACCTTACATCGCTTAAAAGTGATTGCCAGCGATAAATGCTCTTGTCTTGAGCCTGGCACGCCCCTGCACTACGCCACATGCTGTCCAGAAACGACACCCTATCACTTCCGTTCGCCGACTGCCCATCTACACAGACCATGGATGCTTGGCATACTACGTCGAGAGGACTCAAGAGAAAAGATAAGAAAAATGGTGAAATTCCTTGAGGAACATCCTGAGAAGATAATATTGATCCGTCTCCTCCAGCTCCTGCAACTCCGGTACCAGCGCCTCCGTTAAGGAGATTGCCGCGGCTTCACCCTGACAATGCGCTGGTGGCACTGTTTGAAGGCGAGGACCAGGATTAATCCTAAATCTAATCAAGTGTCCCGGAGAAGATCTTCAACTGTGATCAAGAGCGAATTGGACTGAGTGCATTGAACTGCCGGAGCGCAATGGGGTGCTCTGCCCCTCTGTCATCATACAATTTCATGGGGGTTGTGATCAATCAAATTTCTGATTGCGCCTTTTGCGATATTATTTTATACAACTTTCCGTGATTATTTATTATCCGTGCCCGTTGCACCTTGACTTTAACTTGATTGATTTGATTCTTCGTTTTACATAATTTTTAATTTCCTTGCACTATATGTAATCTTTGACATATCAATAAATATTGGTCTTGCCGGAGATGCCCTGGACCTGCACCCTCCGGGGGGGGGGGTCCGAAGAGGAGCTCTAGTGGCAGAGCCTGGGCGTCTCGCGGTTTCCCCAGTCTCCAACTTCATCTTAACCATCGTGAATAAGCGATGGACGTTGCTGATTCATGAACAAGGACACAGTCAACAACTGAGTGTAGAATTGACCTTCACGCCGAATTTCGCTGAGAATTTAGATATGTTTATGCAGTCTACGGGACTCGCTATGACGAAGAAAGTTTCTTAGCTTGCTAAAAGTATCTGGAAGGTGAAAAACCAACAGAGAACTTTTGTCGACTATTAATGATAGGTTGCTAAGGTTGATCCATTGCCATGGTAATTATAGCTACATGAGCAGATAACAAAACGAATAGGGAGAGATTTGAACTGAGGCTATTTTAAATGGAATGCTAATTACTGGCTTCAATTTCTAACTTGGTCAATCCGAGTTGTAGATCATCTGTTATCAACGATTTATTCTTTCCGTGGATGCTGACCAATACCGTGGATGCTGAAGTTCAATACCACCAGTCATTATGTCTTTACATAATTTTATAGGCACTTAATTTGTGAATCCTTCTCCCACCTATACATATGTATTCTCTTGCAACATGTATAGGTGTGAGAGTACTTGTATTCAGTGCCGTAGTTAGGCAGGTGCCGCAGGTGCACCCGCACAGGGCTCACCTGGAAGGGGGACTAAATGGGCCATTCTGAGACCAAGAATGACCCAGCAGGGGCCTAAATACAAATTCTTTCACAGGAATGGCTAGTTATGGCACTGCTTGTATTGATCCGCTGATTGATTGCTATCTGTTCGTACTTCAGTAAATAATTGTGCATAAATTTTCCTATTTCCTACGTAATGAAGCAAATTTTTTTAAGCCCATGTCTTTTTTGCAACTCATGTTTTATTTACAACCATGTTTTATTTACAACCATGTTTTTATTCGCTCTAGTATTTTTATACAGTAATACTTATAATAACAGTTTAATGCATATGCGTTCCTTATAACGTTGAGCTTGTACCTTGCAATTTCATTGTTTGATAGGCAGTATGGCTCGTTTCCTAGACTTGTATAGGATTTTCCATGTAACACCGATATCTTTTCATTGAGCCAGTTTTCCACATCTGTTGCAATAACAAGGCAGAGTGACATCTTCCTGCACAATCTTTAATATTACAAATAAGCATCGTTAAAAAACGGAACAAATGCATAAAAAAAAGTCGGAACGTCCAAAAACACGGGAATATCCCTGTAATACGGGTTGCAAAGTGGTCCGTCGAATTGCTTCAGCCATTTTACAGGTCAGAAACGTTGCCGTAGAGTTTGAGTGTGACGTGCGCACCACTTTCTAACAAATACATCAGCCATGCGTTGTCTTGTTCACACTGATGCTTTCCGCTGAAAATCCTTGTAGCAATTTCGCAACGCGTTTCCTGACAGGTGTTTGTTCCGACATGTGTAGTCAGTCTCACATTTCAAATTCTGCGAAATGTAATCAGTTGTGTGCTCTCGGCTAATTGCATACTTGATGCACCGGAATCTATTTAGCAAATTATCACTTCGACCTTTCATGCCGAAGGATATACAATACACGATACTGGAGGAAACAGGCTCGAGATATGTATATCTCCGGACAAAGTTTCCGACCGCGCTATTTCCTGGCGGATCCCGGAACCCCCATTTCACTCGCCGTAGAAGCCTGGAGCGATTAGCATATGAGAATCCTTTTCCTCCAACAACACCCCCCCCCCCCACTCTTTCCTGGCAGCTTTTCCTTTCGTGCCGATTTGCATATCGGTGCCTGCTCGGTATTAGACTAATGCATTCGTGAATGGATAATTTAATGAGTGAGTGGGTGGGTGGGAAAACTTAACACACGGATATTCGCATTCTCCCGATTAGCCACTCGACCAGAGAAGTATGTGTTTCGATACCGAGAGTTGAACTCTCGATGCTGTTAGTCGCGTTGCTAATGATGCTGCTCTCGCTCTCACGTTCGCTCTCAAGAGATCGGCTAACAACTGCGTATGCTGTACACATTTTAAAACTGTGTATTATTTCGACGACAGTCGTGCTTCGTGCATCTGCCTACCTCATGAGTTATGTGTGTGTGAAATATCGTATATCAGTATTACAGGGAGCAATTTGTGATATGATCATATTATAGAGATAATAGTGGGAATGCAATCCCACAAAACTGACTATGTATAGCGAGGTTTTAAGGACATGATATAATGCATGGCTTCTGGAAACATGAATAACGAAGCCGTCGATTGGGTTTTCTGAAGGTGCTCCTGCTCCCATATTTTATTCGGAGATGTACAGAACAGAACATAACGAACCTAACACGACCAGCCTCTGTCGCTTACGCGATATAAGGTCATCGATCTGGAGTACGTGGTCATGCCGGAGAAAATTCTGAGAAACAAAGCGAAAAGATAATAAATGGGGTCCCCCTGTCATGGGACCTGAAGGACCCCTAGTGCATTCATATACAGTTACGAGGAAAAACATGTGCCAGGCGAAACATATAACGAAGAGAATCGGATTATACAATGAGTTCGGGGGAGACCCTATTTTTGGGTACCAAGAGGACCCTTTGACAATATGCATTCAAATACAAGATTCAAAGTAACACGTACTAGTATAAATAAAAACAAAAGTGCGAGACTGTACATAACGAATAAGTAAAAATAAAAATAATAATAAATCGGGACCCAGGCGTGGGACCTAAAGGATCCCGAGTCATGTTCTCGGATAGAATTCTAAAAAGCATGTGCGAGAGCTCATAATAAAAAGCATGAGCGAGGGTATGAAAAATACGAAAACGATCAGGTTATATAAGAAGTTCGGGTTCCCTATTTTAGGGTGCCTCGAGGATTCTTCGATGATATGCATTCAAATACTGCATTTAAAGAAGTATACAAATATACATATATGTGAACAAGCACGAGACCGTGGAATAAAATCGCACTCACGCACGCCCCCCCCCCCACACACGCACACACAAAAGTGAGATCCCGGAAGGATATACAAAAGCGTTTCCCAAATGGTATTCCCAGCGTTTCTGAAAGGAGACTACATATAAGAGAGTCCCTTTCCAAAATTCATATTTGTCCAGGGCCCGAACTTATGAGGAACAGGCTCTTTCTCTACAGATCATTAAAGCAACCCGTGAAACATTTCTAGATAGCTTGAGTGATCCACGGCACAGTTGCACAGCACTGGAGCGACTCGAGCCACGTTTACAGGTCACTCTGAGAAGCTCCCAGGACATATTCTCATATAACTTAAGCGGGACATAGCACATTCCCAGAACACTTAAGCTGGACATAGCACATTCCCAGAACACTTAAGCTGGACATAGCACATTCCCAGAACACTTAAGCTGGACATAGCACATTCCCAGAACACTTAAGCGGGACATAGCACATTCCCGAAATGAACCGCAGCATATTTACAGATTATTTGAGTGACCCGCGGCGCAGTTCCAGAGCACTTAAGTGATCCGGGGTGTAGTTCCACGTAGCTAAAGTTAACCCCGGCACTGTTACAGATCACTCGAGCCGCCCACGGCACATTTCCTCATGATTCAAGTGACCAGTGGTTCACTCGAGTGATTCACGTCCTATTTACAGAACACTTAAGTGGCCCGCGACACGTCTCCAAACTAATGAAGTGGCCCGCACTCTCCTAAAGTCTGAGCACCCTTGATTTAATCCTATGAGGTTACTGTAGACACTTCCATCTTCATTCGAGGGCACATCAATTTACCGAACTCTCAACTGATGCGCGTAAACAACGCATTCTGCGGCCACTTCGAACTGGTAGAAAACGCGACACGCATCCCCATGCATATGTTAACAGGATAATTTCAGTTGGACGGAGGTCAAGGAAAATGTTGACACGATGGAAAATCCCTATTTATTTTTCCCCCCCATCCTCCACGATCCCGATGCTAATGAGACGACATTATCCGGACGCGTACATAACTTTGCTTCTTCTTTTGACGTCTAAGGGGGATTTTGCCTCTCCATCATAACAAACTTTTCAAGGCTTTTTGCCTCCAGTTCGCCGCAATAGGGCCCTTCTTGGGCTTCTTTTCTTCCGCCATGGATTACACTAGTCTTTACACATGGTTTCTTAATGGAGAGAGGCTACTTCTATCTCTCTCTATATATTTTTTTTTATCATCCAACTTATCCCTAATGGGGATAAATGACTTTTTCCTCCTTTCTCTCTTCTCTTATCCAACTTAAGATGAAGATGAGATGCGACTAATATCGTTTTATTTTTCTTTTACTCCATAAGGGCCTTAAGTGCCTAATGGATTTAACTTGCAGGGAGTTTATCGAGGATATACAGGGCAAAAAACAAAATTAAAAACCAAGTTTTTTTTGGTGTAAAAAGAAAATGTTTTTAATTTGCGAGCCATTTTCTCTCGTTAAAATGATGATGATGTAAGTAAAGCACGTGCCATGTTAACATTTTTTTCCCCCGTCTCTACACGCTTCAAATTTAAAAGAAAATGTGAATTTTTTTTGTGTGTGTGTGTCTCATGAGATATTAAAACTTAACGGAGTGGAAGGCGTGAATGCACGACGCCATTTTAATTTAATTTTTTTTTTTTTTAGTTCTCGCGTTAAATGAAATTTTTTTTTTTCGAGATTGGTCTAGTGTGTTATTCAATTATCATTCAAAGCGTAAAATGCTTTCGAGATGATAATGCATGAGGGAATTTTTTTTCTTTTATCTCGTCATTGATGAATAGGATGTGAAAATTTTTTTTTGGGTTTTTAATATTCATGTCTGTAAAAAAGTTACCGACTCAATTTTTTTAGTGGCTTTGTTTATTTGCGCCATCTATTGAGCGTTGATCGCACTATATACTATGAAATATCACCTAAGGCCCCCCCGAATATTTACATTCTGTTGCTCGAATTACGTGGTGAGTTATTGATATATATATTTATCCTTCTCAATTTATTTTAAAGGTTTTTCTTTTTTGGTTCAAACGGCGACGACTCTGCGATCTTTATTTTTAATTTCCTTACCCAACGCGTTTAAGTTGATAAAGACACTGAGATGGGACTACAGTCATCCACCATTCGTATTTTTTTTAATTGAGAAATGTCAATTTTAGGGAAGGAATTTCGGGGTTATGCAAGAAGTGCTGTGTCATAAGGCACTGGAGTTGGTACCAGCTGACGTCATTTCCCTGCAGAATCGAGTGCATCTGCTTTGCTAGCTTGTTAATTAAATACGGTAGTTTGGACAATTGCTGTACTGCCCAAATAATACTGAATTATTTCAAAAATTATCTTTTCGATCATTTTCATTAGCATCTGTTTATTTGTTCAGCCATTTAGACATTTAAAATGAGAAGTTTTGTATTCGCTTATGGGGTAACTCTTCTCTCCCCTACTGAAAATATTTTTCTCGGATTCATTTCAGCTTAATCACGTGAGCCAGTTAATTTTATTGGGTTGATTGAAAGCCAACTCGAGACGGATCATTTCAATTATCTACTGAACTAATAATTTTTAATTACCTCCTTGTTTCCATTTGAATTAGTTGTAGCTGGAATTAAAAGCCTTGGAATTCGTTCTTACCAATACAACTGCAACATGAAAACATGGGGAAACAAATATGAGCGACAGTTTACTCGATCGAGCCTTTTACATTTGGACACCCGTATTTTGCAAGTCTTTGGGTGTTTAAGAAAAGTATGATAAATATGACTTGAATCCAAAACTTCTTTGTTTTTCGAGAATTGTTCTTGCAAGTTGCAATCGCAGAATAACCAATATTTGTTTTATCACATTCGCACAAAAGAATCACAAAAAAATATTACAAAAATACCACCCGCCTATACCAGTGACAAAAAGCAACACCATAAACGAGAGATCATTTATATAAACAGTAAAAAAAATAAGCAACTAAAATTTAAAATAACCCTCTTCAGTACAATACGTATTATAAGCTGATGTGGTCTGCGAGAAAATAAAAGTAGCAGGGTCGTGACGTCACACAACAGCTCCAAGACCGTGCCCACTGAGCCGAGGCGGCAAGTGCAACATCAGTGAAATGAAACAGCCTCGGGAAATTCGATGGCAGTTTCCTCTTTTTATTAGCTTCACTTTCTTCATTATAGTGATAGATCTCACTTTGCCGATAATCATCTTGAATGCGAGATATTTGCCGGTTGAATTTTTCCAATTAGATCTTCAGACCAAATCGTTTATAAGCATTTATGGGAACCTCTTTCAAGGCAACTACAGTTCGCCATCCTACTCTGGGAGCCATCCAGGAGTTAACTGAAAACTGAGGTGCTGCAGGAGTTGGACGGATTGCCACGATTTACCTAAAACTCACCGCCACGAGAGAGAGAGAAATTCACGACAAATAATTCATTCTATTCGACAACAGATCGGCACCGAGTGAATGAACGAGTGAGTAAGTGAATGACTGAATGAGTAAGAGAGCGACCAACTGATCGAATGACCGAATGAAGGAGTGAATGAGTTACTCACTCTCTCACATGCATGCTCACTAACTCTCCCTCTTGCTCATCTGCTCACTCATTATCTAGGTCACCAACTGTTCGGTTTTCAATTTTTGTAATTAGTTCGCAATATGTTTTGTTTTTTATTTTTGTAATAACGCAGGTTCGCCCATGTTTCTTTCCCATTTTTCTACCCGGGCAACACCGGGTATATTAGAGTAATTTTATGTTTGAGCGTGTAACGGCGATTTCGGGAATTCCTCCGCTCATGGGTATCACTGACAGTTCTGGTCTGGTGGCGGTGGGGATGAGTATCACTCACAATTGTGATTGCGTATTGTGACTGTTTCATGGTAAAATTTTTTTCTTGAAACGTGTCCACTAATGAATTTTTTTTTTTTTCAGAATTTCGAAAATATGTGGAAACTCTTAATTCTGCACCAGGATAAAAAAAAAAAAAATTCCTCATTTTTTTCGAAGCCTTGTACTCTTCTTGTATGGCATAAACTATAGACAATTTAATTCAGAATAAGTGATATTCACTTTAAAAATAGAAAATCCTGTGGAAAACTTATAATGATTATATATGATCAGCTCATAATTTATAAACTCAAAATTCCTCGACAAAAAATTCTAATAAAAATACCTGATGGTTACAGAATGGTTTATATGACAAAACCAGGAAGAGAAAAGGGACAAACAGCATCACGACAAGATCATAACTTCACGGAAAAATCCCAAAGAAATCGTCGAAATATTCTCTTAAATTGCGAAAACAGCAATTTTTCTTCAAAGCCTGTATCTCTTTCTTGAGAACCATCAACCATACTCGTAAATTAGCAGCGAAAAGAAAATTCCGCGAAAATTAACGTCGATTTATAAGTCCAAACCGAACACAGACGCGGTTACGAAAACCTAACTTTAGGGCATTCATAAGCTGAGGGAAAGAAAAAAGAGAACCATTTCTAAGGGAAAAGACTTTCTCTACTTTTTAGTGGTTGATGTTATTAACACACAGCAAGGTAAAATATATTACCTCACTTACTCAGGGCAAAAAAAAGAAACCCCCACCACAATCAACCTTATGAACTTAAACATGGCTGAGAAAAAAAATGGACGTCCATAAAAAGTAACGAATAAAGCGAAACTGTCTCAACCAAGAAAGAAGTCGAAGTAATAAAAGAAAACAGGAAAAAAAATATTCCGGGTAATATAAAATAAAGAAGTGTCCTCAATAGAATAAGACCGTAATGGAGGAGAAGGGAAAAAAATTAAAAAAAAATAACGAAAAACATCATCTTTTATTTCATTTTCTCAGCTTTTTGTAACGTTTTCAACGCGGCCAACCCCAGAAAAATGTTCGAAAAAAGACGGGAA
This sequence comes from Pholcus phalangioides, assembly GCF_987345545.1. Classification (NCBI taxonomy): domain Eukaryota; kingdom Metazoa; phylum Arthropoda; class Arachnida; order Araneae; family Pholcidae; genus Pholcus; species Pholcus phalangioides. The sequence continues at coordinate 23,192,546 of NW_028301605.1, forward strand.
CCATATTTTATTAGATATATCCCTAAAGGCGTTTTCTTGTCTTCTCAGCACTGTATATTTTCTCCTCTTGATATGAAATCGCTCATAAATTTCACATTGTGGGTGGTCCCGGGACCATTCTTTTTTTCCCTGCCGCCCATTTGTTGCCTGTGTGTGTGGGCGTCCGTACGCCAATACGTTGCGGAGATGTGCGATAGGGTCACTTGGTTGATCTCGGAAGAAAAAAAAAAAGCTGCAAATTATGTATAAGATAATGATTTTTTTTTTCTCTTCCTCCTGATGACATCTTAGCATAAGGGCTTAAAGATAATTTACTTCTTATTTTTTTTTCTTCCGAAATTGTTATTGAAAAGTTGTGTGGGATTCATATTTAATCCTTTATGGTGCATACGGTTTTTGGTTGTAATGATGTGTTTTTTAGATTTTCGGTTTTGGTTTTAGGTTTCTTAGGAGGGAAATGAATCTATATTCAGTGCTATTTTCCTTGTGTGGGAGTTCTTGCATGATAACTACCCAGGAGAAAATTTCTATTACGTCAGTTGCTGCATGGTATTATGCCAATTATGCTGTTACGTCAGCTGTTCGTGCTGTTTCGACATTTGTTGCACGGTGTTTTGTTATTGGGCGCATGATGTTTTGTAAATGGTTTCAAGCTGTTTTGTAAATGGTTTCAAGCTGTTTTGTTAAGGTTTCATGCTGTTCTGTTATTGTCGCATGCTAGTCTATCGATTATTAAGGGCTTTTAGATCGATACATTATTCGATATTACATGCTATTCTGTCAATTGGTATATGCTGTTCTGTCGTTTGTTGCGTGCTGTTCTGTCGTTTGCTGCATGCTGTTCTGTCGTTTGTTGCATGCTGATTTGTCTATTGTCCCAAACTATTGTGCCAATTGTGTCAAGCTGTTTAGTCGAAAATTTCAAGCTGTTTGATGATTTTCATGTCGTTTTATGTCATAGCCTCTTTTATTGGATTTTCATTTCAAACGGGGTGGGGGGTGGGGCGGTGACTGCCGAATCAAACTTTGTATAAATTATAATAATAAAAAGAAAAAGGAGAAAATTATAACTATGAACTTTGAAGATTTTCTTTGAAGAAAGATCAAAGCTACGTTGCGTTGGACGAATTTGGCTTTTAGAAAAAAAAAAGCAACTGCAGCCGAATTAAGAAAAAGGTTAGTCAAATTGACTCATATTCATTGGAGACATTAGTGAATGGTGAACAGAATGTCACAGTTTGGTGACGTTTTCAATCAAACACTTGTTACTTGCGTCAATCCGATCACATATTTAGTCGCAAAATTACAATAATCGTGGGGATTTGGTGCAACAGAAAGTGATGCCTCAGAACTTGAAAGAAAACAAGAAGGTGGGGGGGGGGGGACAGCGATTGGCTGTAGTGATCATAATGACGCTACATTTTTGTTCAAAGTTGGCGGATGAGTCAGTCTGGGTACTAAAGAAAGGATCTTTGAGTTAAGGCGGAGGGGGGATGAGGCATATTTGACCTACTCAAAATCACTTTAGAAAGTCTAGCGAAAATGGGAAAAAATAACAGTCGTAATTTCACCCTCATAAAAATCAAAATTAGAGAAAAATTAAAGTATTTGGACACTACTCTAATCAAAAAAAATATCAATTAATAAAAATTCTATTTTCATCTTTTCTTTAAATTAAAAATTATCCCGCACTATCTGAATAGCCGCACTATCGATAGCACTGCCGAGCTATCGATAGTTTGAAATTATTGATATTTTCCACATTTTTTTGAGAGCGAGACATTTTTTTAAGACCATCTCAACATTTCTTTGAAGACTTGGTAATTTTATCCCGTAAAAAAGGGGCCAAAATCAAGAATTCAGTCATGTCTATCCCGACGAATTTCCATTAAAATGCTACAAGGTAAATTTATTTATTTTATAAGGGTGTTCCATAAATTCGTAAGAAGTTTAAAAATTGATAGAGACTGAAGAAATCGGTATATCTGAATACGGTTTTGCGCAAAAGTTTTTCTCACAAAGGAGATTTTTGTTTGTATAGAAAAAAAATGTAGTGCAAATATTTTGTCGGTTAAAGAGCACTGTACGGAAGAAAATCATTGGAAATATGCAAATCAAAGTCCTATAAAATACAGGGTGTCAGAATAACAGCCCGTTTCTGAATTTTCCTGTTACTGGCACTTACATGAGGTTTTTCCCCTCATTTTGAGGTTGACATTGTTGGATAAAGAGATATTGTGAAGTTGTTTTACGATAGTTAATAATCACCGGCTAAAGCTTCGGTAGTGTTTCGGACACAGAAGAGATTGAAGAAAGGTTCAGGTCCAATAACCGTTACCGTTGACTTGCTTTCGTGCATTGTTCTTCTATGTTCAAAAATTTGAAATAATATTTTATTTTTGTACCAAATAAAAATCCCATTACGCGAGGAGTAGCTTTTTCGAAAACCGCACATTCAAACATATCAATTTTTATGAATTTATAAATTGTTCACGAACATAATGGAATATCCTGTAATAAATGGGATTTTGAATTTGACTAATTTGAATTTTTTTTAGACTAGGACCGTAGGAAAATCTAAATTTTTGTATTTTCTCTCAATTTATATGATTTCAAGTGATTTCAACAAACAGAGGCACTTTTATACAGGGTGTCCTGTAAGTGATAATATGTCCTCTATCTCATCAGCCGTCCGTCGTAGCGGTATGGTTTCAAAAATGCTCAAAAGACGTTCAAAAATTAACCTGTACCAGTTTTCATAGCGAAAACACGGTGTGTTACAAAACAAAACATTTAAATTTTTATACGGTCCTCCTTATCTTCTAACTTCTAATTAGAAAGTTGTTGCCCTGTATCTCTCCGGATGCCAACAGTAAAAATTCCACTTTTCTAAGTGCAATATTCGCTGAGACATTTTTGAATTCAAAAGGCAGAAAAAGCTGTGGAAGAACAGCAAGAATTTTGAATTCGAATATTGCACTTAAAAACACGGGATCTGAACTCTTTCGTTGGACTCAGAGAAGACAGGGCAACGGCTTTCTAATTGGAAGCTAGAAGACGGGGGGGGGGGGCGTTTAAATATTTAAATCTTTTATTTCGTGACACACTGTGTTTTCACTCTCAAAACTAGTACAGGGTAATTTTTGAACGCCTTTTGAGCATTTTTTGAACTGAAACCATACCGCTACGACGGACGGTTGATGAGATAAAGGCCGCATTAGCACTTACAGGACACCCTGTATATTTTATTCTGATTTTAGAATCCATCATAGGATTTTTATTTCTTTTTCGGACACTTTCACTCTCAATGAATGGCAATACTATATAAAAATTCTTATCAGAAACGTTTTGAGATATCATTACCATAATTTTCGATAAAAAAAAACCATATCGACATTTTTTTTATTCCTATTCCTACGATGGAGAGTAATTCGGTTCAATAATTATCGGGGAAAAAAATCAAGATGGCTGCCGGAGATAAAACTCGATGGAGAGGCCTTTGAAAAAGAAAAAAAAAACAAAAAATAAATCGATATAACACTTGACTTTTCCAATATTTTTTTCATCGATTCTCAAGGAGAATATTCCTCGAATACATATGAAGGAGAAAAGATTTTTCTCACGTCAAATCATAAAAAAAATCATAAATTTCTATTTTCTTGGATTTTCAATCGAAACTAACGAGAAAGATGAGCATTTTTGTAGGATGATCGAGTCTCGTACAAACTGTTTCCCGCAGTGGAAAACCCCTACAGACGAGGGAGAAATGGAAATCGAATTATTTTATGAAATATCTCTGAAAATTATCAATTCAATAAATTATCATATTGACTGTTTTCTGTTTCATCTGAATCTGTAATTGGTTTGAACGCAGAATAAGATTTACCTAAATTAATCACCAAACACGCAACAACACGTTAACTTTCTGTTCTATCAGATAAATCAATGAATCTATTTTGGCGAGCAAACTTGGCGTTAAAGTAGATCATGAAGCCCAAGATGTATTGTATCTGCATTTCAACCACAATAACGAATTTGCTTAAGTCGTTGGTCAATTAATTAATTTGATAGTGCTTGTTAATGTATGGTCCATCGTGGGATTTAATTAGGGCCCACACTTGTGTCCAGCACAGCCTAATACGCTCCAAGGTTGGTCATGGCCGAGTTGTGTGGCCGCTCTACCATTAGCAAGGATCGTCAAATGTTGAAGGCACCTTTCTTCCCGACCTTCCAACCCACATTAGTCTAAGAACACCAACAGTCATCCATAGAGGCTTCTGGGAGCAAATATTCGCCAAAATCATTAGGCCAAGCTGGGGCAGGTTGTATGTAGCCAACCTATGCCACTGGTTCTTCGTTGAGCAGGGGGAAAAATATCCTAATATAGGCTCCGGCGGGGTAGATCATAACTAGGGCCGTACGTTGGATAAGGCACACACAGGGTTTGGGGAAAGGTGAACACAATGAATTTTTACCAGAGAATTTTCAGTCATTAATTTAAAAAAAAGCATTTTGAAATATGAAAAATTGTTTTAGATTGCATAGATAAAGGTATTTTCCTTTCGATATTTTAAGTATTTCACAAAGGTATTCAAAAATATTTGTAATCATGTTGGAGGAGGGCACGAGCCCCCCGTGCCTCATTCTGCTTGCGCCACTGTCCATAATGAATAAATATCGTCTTAAATATATTTTTTTGTAATGCTTATGAACGTTATTTGTTTGCTCTTGTTGCCCTCTGTTGTTGGAAAGGCCAGAGGCCTAAATAATAAGAAATATTGGTAATAAAATCATAACAAAATATTTGTAAAAATATTTTCGTCAATATCTGTAAAGGGAAAACATCCAAAATAATAATTGAAATAGTTTTAATGCCAATAAAACCTATTCATTTTTCCATCAAGCCTCCCCTCGGAATCCATAAAAGGTTCATGCCGGGAAGATCGGAGCAGTTTTGAGATATGGGCGCAACTCTCAATCGTTTGAATGTTTGAATTATTTTGAGTAATGAGCCTAAGAACTGATTGTTCTCCACCTTTGAACATAAATTGATTTTGTAGCTCCAAGTTATGTCTAATCGTTGAAAAAGCAGGATAGGGAAGAATTATAACGATATTATAATGAATGATAAATGATAGGATGAATGATAAGGAGTTTGAATGACGAAAAGATGGCGTAGATGGTGTACCAAAGGATTTTTAGAGGGGTCGATACCCGGTTCGTCCTTGTCAGAAACTTTCCTGACACAGGGGTACATCTGATGCGGCGACATGACCACAGAAAAAGATTGCTACAGCAGGGAGGTCCACATCTCAAATAGTTAGCGTACCAACCTCTCGATGAATATAAAGAAAAGCCTGCCATTCGGAATCGGCAATAAATTGTAGGTCCCGGTCTTCCTGTGCAGAAAATGACCGTGGTTGCCGCATTGATAAAAATTATCAAACAAATATTACTGCTTCTTCTTGCCAGTTGCATTGATTATTTTGATTTGAAATGAGATACACAATTTTGCCAATTTTTTTTTAAGGTTGCTGGAAAAAGGCAAACCGTTTTGTCACTTATCATGTGATTTTATAATGAACCCAAATAATGTGGAAAACAATGGTTCTGTCCGATAAAATACGGCTATATCTAAGGTCACTATACCATTTTCAACTCCCCGAGGAAAGAATGTGAGCCAATCTCGCCATTAAAAAGTCTCCCCACCGAGAGCAGCAGGCCTACAACGATACAATTATTCAGTCACCGCACTTCAGTCGTGTGTGATTTAGTAGTTTATTCCCAATTAGTTGACACTTTGACACACCGACCCGGGCCTGCGATTGCATAATGCATGGTCGGAAATAAAATTTGATTCACCTCCTTGGTCTTATTGCCCTGTAAGGCATTTTCTGTCACCTATGTGAACGTTTTCTACCAGTATTTTGTAAAGCAAAAAATAGATTATATTTCAATGCATTCTATACCACCTATTAGAAATTAGCCCATCTTCTTTTGAAACATCCTGTACGTTTGCTTATGCATGAAACGTAACAAAACGTGAACGATTCTGTAGCCTAGTTTTAGGAGAAAAAAATGTTTACTTCTCTCCTAAAAAATTAATTCATAGTGCATTTAAAATCTTATTAATCAACGAAATTTTGAACTGCGGTCAAAATGACCGCTCGGTAGTTCTATCAGGTAGAAGTAATTGTTAAAAATCCAACAGGGAATGGCTTAAATTTTTTTTCGTTTTTGCTCCTTTTAACAACATTCTTTTTCACAAATGAGGAAAAGTCGCAAATGGAAATTTTGGAAAGCGGAATTGCAAATGACATTCGAAGTTTGAATACTTGTCAGAATGACCGCTCAGTAATTCCAGAGTAAATCAACGTTTGAGCGTAGGGGACCATTTTACGAATCAGTCCCACCTCCACGAAATTAAAAAAGCGTTGCTATAACCAAACTATGTGAATTAATGTTAGATATGAGAATAAAAACTTTTCACGTACAGCAATGGTTTTTTTAAAAACAATATCAAGAAAGCGCGCTATTATTAAGTAATTCTAGGAGCAAATTTGTCGAACAGAACACGAAATTTATTCAAAAAGTTATTTCTTTCTGATATAGAATTTTAGCGACAGATGGCACCAAAGCATTAAAAACTATTTGATGCGTGAAATAATTGATAAATTTCTGTAAAATTTAGGTACATTATTATGAACATTAAATTATAAAGAACCGTAACTGGGTGAGGTGTTGAAAGTCATATGGACTTGAATTGAATGTCACGTGATATTGAAGGATTTAATATAAGGTTGAGCTAATAGCATATAACGTGCTTTTTACAATTACGGGCAGACCTGAATATTTACAGTGTGCTGTACCCTCGTGACCCCAGTCAATCTGAACCCACTGAGACTAGATCTTTGTTGAGATGAAACTATAATCTCGTCCCCACATACGTATAAGTACCACGTATCATTCATTCATGCAAAAATTGAGCGACGTGTCAGACGAGAAGACACCGGAAATAGTACAGGATTGGTTTCGTTCAACGATCAGTAGCAATCCAGTAGGAGTACAAATCACAACCTTGAGATCCCTTAACCATGCTAAGGGTGTTTGAGAAAGGATTCCCCTAACTTTGGAACAGTATAACTTGAAACAGTGATGAATAGAAAGATGGAACTAGTCACTCATTTAAAAGGCAGGCTTGGAATTTCAATTACTCCGGTTTGTGGAATTAATTTCAATTTCGTCCAATTGATGGCTACGCAATCTCTGGGAAATATCTTTCAAACAATGTGTGATACTGTGCTTTGTTAACATGGGTAAAATCACAAAACAATGGATTCGAAAAGATCGTGTAACTTAGCTACAGCATGAGAAAAGTGAAGAGTGGAGTTTAAAGCCACTTTCCTGCAATGTCTCTGTTGTAATGGATAGGCATGAACCTTTCTTTCTGACCGTACACGGCCCAGGTTCTATCGACAATTTGAGTCATCGCCCCCGTTAAGGAGCAAGATCATGAGATCACTGATGAACCTGCTCAAGCTGATGCAGCGTTTGAGGAACCTTGCTGTAGAAAATGACCTTATGACCTTCAAATGACCTTTCAGAAAGAAGTCGGGAAATGAGGCGACCCTGGCATCCTCTGTTGGTTGGAATTGTAGTTAATTTTGCAAACACCAGTGTATTTAAAACTCCAAAGCCTGCCCATCGAACGTACCACTTATTTTCAATCTTTCTTTCTGTCACTGTTTCCAAGTTGTGTCATTGAAAGATAGGAAGTGTCTCCTGAAACACCCGGTATCACAGGGGTACAACACTTCATAAAAATCTCGACAGTATTCATATGCTTAGGGTCAGACCGTGCGTACGGTAGAACCTCAATACAACGGACTTCGCTTATACCGGGGCAGTAAAAGAAAAATTGTAATAAAAATAAAAAATGCTTATTTTTTATCTGACGTGTTTAAAATTCATTTTAAGCATTAAAAAGTATTAACTCGTTCAAAAAGCATTTCCAAACATGCGATTAAACATCTATTGTTGTGTTGTTTTTGTGTAAACATAGATGCGCTGCATGGTGCATACCGCTAGTGTATACGTAACACATCTTTTTCATTCATCCTTAAAGCCTACATGTTGAAGGTGGTTCTCTATTTGATATACAGTTTGAACTATATCTAATCTGCCAAATGAAAGGAGTGATAGACGAGTCCAAGGGGAACATTCTCTCTGCCAACCCTGTCTTATCTCTAACCGTGTTCAAGTTATGGTGGACAATGCATTATAGGAAATGCGTGGTCTGAAAAAAAAAAACCCCACAAATTTGTCAATTTTTTTGAAAGACCCACACGCAAACAAAAAGCACATATTTGAAAAGAGCAAAAGAAAACCTATAAGTTGATACCATTTTCATCCGAATATTTGGGTTTAATGTTGAGCTACAAGCGCTGAGAGATTGGCGACGTACAAAATTTAATCGTCGAAAAAAAAACCAGGCAACCACCAATTTCGCAACCACCCCCCCTCCTTTTTAGCTACGATTGGTCAAATTTACCAAACACTTGAACATTCTGCCGATTTTCGAAAAAAAAACCCCACAACAAACTATATTGGTGAAATTCAGCCTTATAAATTTACAAACATCACTGAAATTAGCGTTGTAGTAGAGTTCAGTCCTAGAAATCAGTCAAAGTAGACATTTTAGTAGATTTTGGCGCAAACTTGCTTTTGCACTTCGCCAATCTCTTTAAGCGCTTGTAGCTCGAATTTTAATTCAGGTATCCTGATAGAGGTGGTGCAAACTTATAGGATTTTTCCTACAAAACCAATTGCCGCCAAAATCAATAACCGCCAATTCCGAATTTTCGTCGATCACTCGACGGACGAAGGTTTAAGTGATTTATTGCGAACAAAAACGGCTAAATTTCTCGTAAACAAGAACACAGATATGGTTCATATAGGCTTTTTTGAAAGCTGCTAGAATGGACAAGTTTCTGATCAATTTAAATCGATAGTAGCTAGAAGGGTGGTTTTCGGAATTGGCGGTTACAGATTTTAGTGACGATTCGATTTTGCACTTTTTAAATCTTTTAGCGCTTGTAGCTTGCAATTAAATCCAGAAATTCGAGATGAAAATGACGATATATCTTACAGGATTCTTTTTTTTTTTTGCTTTATCCAAATTACATGCGTAGTTCACGTTTCAGAAACTTCACAAATTTGGGTTTTTTTTTCAGACTTGACACATTTTTCTTCCTACATAGGACTACGGTGTTTTATGATCCACTTGGGTTCGTCTATATTATCCCCTTCCGCTTAGGTGCAGTTCACCCTGTATAATAAATTTATAACCAATAACCAACTACTGTACTTTCATTGTTGAACACCGTGTTGCATTACACTCCCTATAAGAATTTTGTTGTGAACCGGACAACATTCAACCCACTATTCGTCCGTTATAATGAGGTTCTACCGTATGTCTATCTTTTCGGGAAAATGAGGGAAACTTCTTGGAAGAGTTTTTGTCTATTTGAGGATGGTTCGATTTCTGGTTTCAATACGTTTAGAAGCAAAGATCGTACAAAATTCTATTAATTATTTAATCAAGCATTAGATGAATTCCTACCTTGACACTCCCATCGCTATTTCAGCAACAGGCAAACACATTTGAGACATAAATCAACAATTACCACGTACTGTTACAAAAGAAAAATAATTATTCAAATAAATATCTTTTACAAATTTTAACAACTTAAAGAAAAAACAATATTAACAAAATTCTTATGAGTTATTTTGGTAACAAATTTCCAGAACATCACAAAATTAAAGCAGTACGTTGCCCTGTTGCTTTTATAAAATCTCAGCGACAGATGGCACTGCAATGCCCAAAACTATCTAAGACAGGTTAATATCTCTAACTTTTTCCACCCTCGGCACCCCTTTCCCTACTCATCGCTTATCAGCGGTTCTCCAGAGCAATTTAACAAAAAGTCTCATGGAAACCCTTTGTCTGGGCAGCCGCTCCGTGGTGCCTCTAACACAATTTGGAGGCGCGTGCAGTTTGATACTCATGAAAATCACCTTCAAAATGTGTTCATTTTTAGTGATTCGAAATCGGCACTACAAGCGCTAGCATACCCTAACAATGATAATGAAATTCATCGTACAATACAAAATTTGGCTATGATAAATAATATCAAATTTCATTGAATCAAAGCGCATAATAATAATAAAAGAAATGACCATATGGATAATAAAGCTAAAGAGGCAGAATAGATAATAAAGCTAAAAAAATTTTAAGGTGTGAATATAAGTGCATTTGATGAATACGAAAAGGATTTTTTTTGGGGTGGGGGAGAAAATAAATAAAATAAATACTCCCTTCGGGGAACCCCGTATGGCGAACTATGTTTGCCGGACCGGGGGTTAGTATCTCTCACCGCTGATCTAAAAACAGTAAAACAAAATCATGTTATATATTTGGTTAACAGACGAACTTGGTTAATTCGATTTTTGAATAACTAGAACTTTTACGTACTACCCTCAAGTTTTCAATGTTGACATTTTTTGTTTAATTCGAACTTTTTTTGGAATTTTTTGGATAATTAGAAGTTGGAGGGGAAAAAAATCACGATTTTTTGTATGAGCAAATTTGATTTGGAAAAATTTTAAAAGATTTCACACTTTATTTTTCTCGACCAAACAACAAATTTTGTAACTTTTTTTTGTTAAACAACAAATTTTTTAAAGGCAAATAAAAGTTCTAAAATTCTGTTTTCCCCTCTACTCTTTTCTCTCTTTCATAATTTAGTGCCCATTTTAGGATTGTTTAGCTTGAGTTCACTTAGTACCGGTTTCAACCTATATAATTAAGGTGAACACATGAATACTTTTTGTCGTCATTAAAGCCGGGTTTTCCTAAGAGTAGGTTTTTAGCGCTGCGTGAACCGAATTGGACCATTTCGCTTAGGCAGAAACGTGTCACATAAGCACGCTACGCGTTTGTGTTTCCTTAGCGTGGCGAATCAGCCCAGGGCGGCTATATAGTACAGTGAAACCTGTCCCAGACGGACACTGTAAGAGACGGTAACCTGTCTTAAACGAAATCAAAACGGTCTGTTCAATGATTAGTGCTTTGATTTGCGCTTTTACAAAATGGAAATTTGTCTAAAGCGGAATATTATTTCAGTCTCCTGACGTTCCGTTTCGTACAGGTTTCACTGTATATGGCCCTGATATCAGCTATTCTGTCGTCTGCATGATCCGGTTTGAAGGGAAGGGAAAGAAAGCACAAAAAAAAAAAAAAAAAAAAAATGAAGAGAAGATCCCCGAACGGCTGAACCCTGGATGGATCGGATGATCCCGTGGGTCAATATGGGAAGGTAATATGTGTTTGTGTGTCTGTGTTCTGTATTTGTCTTTGTGTTAATTCAACATCAATCCAATTTCAGAAAAAAAAAATGGCGAAACGCTTTGAGTTTGAACCTTGGACAACCTTCACGGTGGTAGACGAGCATCTCTGTAGGAAAACAGTTCTACCGCTTTTCTTATTGGCGAGTGGACGGCGTGTCGCACTGGGAGATTCACGTCGCACGCGGCACAGAATACCTGCTCCTAGGAAAACAGGGCTTTAGAGTAAATTTAGATCGCGTAATACGGCTATGAAACTACATTTCTTTGATAGCATAAGAATAATAAGAAAAATTTGGGAAACAGTTTTGTTACTAATGTAATAACAGGATGATTGAAATTAAAGGTTCCCGGCCCATTTGGAATATATATATGCAAAATTTGGCGACGTTAGATCCAAAGTTGTAGATTTGTATACAGAACAGATACATACACACACAGACAGACACGAAATAAATTTTATATATTTCCCATGGTACAATTCCAGAGCATTCAAGCTGCCCGTGGCACGATTTTAGATCACTCAAGTAGGCCCGTGGCACATTCACAGATCGCTCGAGTGCCTCGCGACACAGTTCCAATGGGCCCCAAAATGATTAGGGCACATTGTGTTAGAATATTCTCGAAGATATGAAATATTCTAAGCTGCTGACGGGGGAAGGGGGGGGTCAGCGTTTTGCTGACTTTTGCTGACAAGGGGGGGGGGTCAAAAATGGCTGAAAATCTGCTTACGTAATACTTGAATGGGCCCCCTACTAGTAAGAATGTTTGCGAGGTGCATGCAAGCTTAAATACACGCGCCTAAGGCTGGGGTTTTCAAATTGTGCGCCGCTACTCCCCTATTAAAGGTTTCTCGAAGAGATTCTTTGTTAAACTGCTCTGGGGAGTTGCGGATAAACGTTGATCAGGAAAAGGTGTGGCGTGGCTAGAAAAAGTTTGAGAACTCCTGCCTATAAGGGACATATCTTTGAGGAATTTCTAACGAACTGGTGCATGCAGGAACGTGTTGTGTGTGTGTGTGTGTGAGTGAATTTGTGTGACCTTATTGACCTTATTTGCATTGACAAGATTAGCTTGTTCAATGTTATACAGGTACCACCATCTATTTTCCATATTTTGAAGTGAAAATGTCGAATGTTTGAATTTTAATGTTTAGTAAGTATTAGTGTCGCCTGCTTTCTGCTGAAAGACTTTTTCAAATGGGAGACCAGCTCACATTTGTTTATTGAAATTGGAAACAGCGGACAAAACCAACTTCAGTCTACCAATATTATGCCGTCAACGGGATTGGAACCAGATCGATGACTACTACTACTACAGATGGCACTGCCAACTGTCTAAATTCATCGGCGGACACAAAAACCAGACACACCTCTACGTTAATATTTAGGGGGAACTTCTAACGTGTAAACCACCGACACAAAATAGATGAAAAAATTTTTTAGGCCATTCATGAAATCGCAGGATGATGCCACTCCCCGCTAACCATGCGGAGGTTTTTTAACAGCTGGCTGATGCGGAGATACGTTTAGGAAAGTGAGAAAATTCAACACAGCCTTTGCGGGGAATCGAACCTACGTCTTTTCACTTTCTGGGTGAACGCCCTAGACCACTAGACGACCTCGGATAAGTCGCCATCTTGTGGCAGTGTCAGTAATTGTAAGCTTTGGCCCGAGTTCGGTCCGACCGTCCATGTGCGCCCGGACATGGACGGTTCAGTGCACACGAGCTCCAAGGTAAGGTCGCGATGTTCGTTGCCCTTGTAGTCTAGTGGTCTTACGCGTTCAACCGGCAAGTGAAAGGACGTGAGTTCGATTCCCCGTAAAGGAAGGTTGAATTTTCTGTCTTCCCTAAACATATCTTCGCATCAGCCAGCTGTTAAAAAATCTTCCGTATTCATGAAATGTCCATTGTCAGCACAGCAATGGCTTTTCCTAATCCTCGAGCGAAGTTGGTTTTCCACGATAACTACACATTGTAAAAATTAATGTATATATTTTTCCAAGTTAACATTCGGAGGCGTTTTGATATTTCTTAAAATTAATAAAACTTCACCAAAATTTTTCCAAAAAAAAGTGAAATTCTTTCTTGACGGTAAACACTGAATTCGAGGGGAGGGGGGGACTTTCACTTCTAACTATCTTCGAACTGACGCATTCATCAATGAACAATAGCAGCGAAAATCTGACAAAACAGAGAGAAAAATGATGAATTTTTGAAAAGAAAGAAAAAAAGGAATTCAAAATTTACAAACTAATCTGAACCTGGATTTGAAAAATTTCCTTCTTTCAAAAACAAAAATTCGAAGCTCAAACAAAACCCGTTAAGATATTTATTAGGAAAATAAATTTTAAAAAATATATATACAAACTGGAAACGGATTTTTGAGAGCAGGGGAAAAATTTCATTTCACATGCGACCAAAATTAGTCGCAAAGAAACGAAATAATCTTAATGAGGCTTTAGAATCGCAATCGTGTGGGGGTAGAAGCAATGGCTGTTGTTTGCAATTCCTGGCAAGAAAATCATACGAAAAAAAGGAATTCCGTAAAATAAATAAAAACAATTATTATTACTATTATTTTTTGTGACAACTGACTTCATTACAGTTTATGATACGCTACGTTCACGCAACGAAGCTCTTATGAACTGCTGCCGAATGCTTTTGTGAAAATATTTCTCCCTCAATTGCTCGTTTTTTGACTCCGTTTTATGTACTTAATTATTTTTTTTCTTTTTTGGATGCCTTTCTTATCGTTACTATTTAGTTTAAGCTTCTCCTTGCCTTTGGGGAAATTAAGATTTACGAATACCAGGGAGGTTTTTTACAAATACCATGTTTAAGGAAAGTATGCAGTGCTCTAGAAAGTATCTTATATGCTCTATCTTACCAGTCAAATACTTGTAATATGCCTGTATACATTTAGTGGTTGCACCGGAAGCATTACCCGCATTTAAAGCTCTTTTTTTCCCAAATTTCCTCTGCTTTTCAACATGGAATTTTTTTGTTAGCATCAGGAGAGAAAGGGCAACAATTTTCTAATTGGGTTTTGGGCACAGGGGGACCATATTGAAAGCTGTTTTTTTCATTTTAATAGCTATACAATCCCTTGAAACATGAACGATATACTTGAGTACTTGCGTGAGTATTACACGCTATTTGGATACTTTTTCTAATTGGAAGTATGACTCTAGGATCAACGGTTCTTCAGTAAAATGCCATAAACCCCCGTTTGTGCTATGCACCCTGTATATGTTATGTTACGGTAACACCTGGTAAGGCTTAAGTTTTACTAAAGCGGGTTGGTACGCATCCGAAATACGCTTGTTAACGTATTTATTTCGGACTTCTTGACTTCTTCCAAGTCAAAGCCCGTTTTGATGAATGAATTAACATTTCATCAACTTATTAATTAATTAATAAGCGTAATTATTTAGTAATTGTAATTAATAAAAATCAAATGAATTAATTATCACCCACGAAATTAATAGCTTCTGACGCCAATTAAAAAATTTCTAATTAATTGACTGCGTTTTTGTTAATTTACTCCGAACAGTAAAAACCCGTTTTTAATCAATCAGTTAACCATCATTCTCAACGTTAATTAATTAATTAATTATTATAATAATTATTAATTAAATTATAGTTAGGTCTTAATTATAGTTAGCCAGCTACCAAAAATGCAGCGCTTACAAATCAGAATTGAAGAAACTGAGATTTGGAAATCAAGTACCGGCATTTTACAACCAGAACGAAGCTCCGAAGTTCGACATTCAAATCCAGTCGGTGACATTCAAAAAATCAGGAAAGATCCACTCTACCACGACACACATCTAAACAAATATCCCAACTCAAAGTGTCATCTAAGAGTCGGAAAATTTCAAAGTCCACAGCTCAAGACTCTAACGACTTGGAGAAATCTACGGATTTTGTGAAAAGCTTCGAAAAATCTCGGAAATGTAAAGCAAAAGAAAACTCAAAGTCCAACTCTTCGGGCTTCCGACTCCAACCTACTGAAATGAAGGGAATCTTGGAAGATTATCCGAGGGGTCAATAGCCAAGAGCACACCGTCGTCACAGTGGTGGACGGCTGAAGTTGATTTTCTGTGGTTCCCAACTTCGAGTCACAAATGCGAGCGGATCCCCCCCCCCTCTTTAAAATAATCCCGCTACAGAGAGCAACAGGCCACAAATATTCCATCGTACCACTTCACTCACTCCACTTCTGAAATATAGATGGTAACACTGAAAAATCAGACACAGTACTGTACAGGGCGTTGCCTTGAAGTGGCGACGAACTCAGGGGGCAGTGGCGATATTAGTCACCAAGAGTAACAAAAATTGCCATAGAACACGATATCGCAAACCACGTTTAGTTGGTGAAGATCGCAAAAATATTTATGAAGGGTGTGACGTCGAGTGGGTCAGAAAGGACAATAATAAGTAGAAAAAAAGGGTTATTTGACAGCATGATTACAACACAGAATGTGGTGTACAAAATAAAGTACAGAAAAAGTAAAATAAATAAGTATTAAAACCATTTACTTGACAGACGTCTATGACTTCTATATTTCTCCGATTTTCACCGATTGGTTTGCGATAACATGTACGGAAATTTTCGTTTCCTCTTTTTCTTGATGCCCAATATCACCCCTCTGAGTTTGTCGCCACTTCAAGGCAACACCCTGTATAGGTACTCAGACCGTTAGATACGCACACACTCACACTTCCAGCACAACTCACTCTGTAGGAAATTGATCATGGCGACAGACCGAAGTTGTGTGTGTGTGCTCGGTTTGAAAGACAGATATAATCGCCAAGAGTAGCCTAGTCACCAGTAATGCGACTGTCCAAGTCACCGAATCAATAACTCGGTGTCGGAAGGGAGGGGGGGGGGTTTGCGACTATACAGTAGTTTAACATATAGCCGCAATTTTTGAATAGAAGATCGACACGGATCGGTTGAGTTAAGGTTTTTAACCAATCTGTGTCGATCTCCTATCCAAAAATTGTGAGTACAGTTTATCGTGTGATGAAACTGCTGCATTTCCTGGAGACCAACTTACATTTCTGCGTGATAAAAAGGTGGCCTCCGACGAATAAAACTTGCCGATGCCGACTACACACCATCCAGTTGCGTATTAAGATCCACAACTGCTCATACTTATAATTTAAGGTCGCGCAGACGTAATTAGCGGCGTTTTTGTGGCTGGAACCGACCAAACGTTTACAGCTGTGGCAGCGCATGAATGTGGTAGTCTATCAGTTGCTAGCTGTGTGCGTCGCATACGTTGGGCTTGACCGTGCTCGAAATTGAGTCAATTTACGTAATCTTTATCAATAAGATTATCCAGTAATTACATATATTTTTCTGCAGAATCACAATCAGCGCGAATGATTTTTATTTCTATTTACAACAACCACCGTGATACCCGATTATGCCACTGCGATTCCAGATTTTCCACTGCTAAAGTAGCGGATCTGCTCATTGTAGTTGCGTGTTTTTGTGACATGAATAGAGAAGACCTTTCTTCTAAACGAGTACGAACACTATGACGGCAGGACGTCCAGTCCCCTCAGCAGCGTAAGCTGCAGTACAAGAATCTGAAATAACTATGTAATCATGAGTGGAATGCCGACATACTTGGTAACAGAAGACACTCACCGAACCTCAAGGACGCTCCCGGAGCCCCGAGAGACGATCGACGGATGTTACATGCGAGATTTCTAAATTAATCATGGTTATTGGGCCCGATTGCCCTAAATCTAGCTCTATGTTACACGGCGATGCTTTGATTTTCTTCAATCACATTAAGGATTGAAAAAGTGACAAACAAGTATAAAGGGGAATAAGATTTTATACATAATACTGGCAGGATTAAAGAAATGAACACCATTTTAAAAAGTCACATACATGTCTGAAACGCATTGTTAGGGAAACACGGTAAACAGTAAACATTCTAAAAGTGATTGTTGAGGCCCAGGAAACATTGTTGCCCTACTGTTTTGTTGCTCATTTCGGGCATTTACCCAGCTCTGATGAACATTTAAAGTAGCCTATCGTTCAAGTCGGGTCCCGTTTGGTATATACGCAAAATTTGGTGATGATAGATCTAAAATCGTAGATTTGCATTCAGAATAAACACAGAAAATCAATTTTATATATTACTAGCTATAATACTCGTCGCTGCCCGGGCTTTCTCTATTTACAGGTAGAATTGAAAAAGTGACAAACATTTTAAAGGAACAAATACAAATACGACACCACAACAGGCAAATTGCCCAACGAGGTGGCTGACTTAAGAACATCATGGATCCCCGAGCCATTTTTTTTTTTTTTTTTTTGGAGGCCCTACCTACTACTGCTACACCACGCATGCACCTCCCCCCCCCCGCGGAACCCCCCAATGAACCCCCAACGAATCGGTACATGCGGGAATGTGCGTGTACGTGTAGTGCAACCTGACGTAAAGTTTGTTTATGTGTAATGCTTGTTATGTGTAGTGCTGTCATATGCCCCCAGTTTTTCTAACTATGAGTGAAGTGTTATGGTTGAATGATTTACCGTTGTAGGACTGTTGCTCTCTGTGGCGAGACTTTTTAACGGGGAGATCGGCTCGCATTTGCGCCTTGAAGTTGGGAACCACAGAAAACCAACTTCAGCCGACCACCACTGTGGGGTTCGAACCCGGATCCTCGCATCACGAGTCCGGCACTATAACCACTCGACCACCACAGCAAATTATATATATAATATTGACAGCATTAAAGAAGTGACAAACAATTGAAAAGACATATACACATCTGAAATACATTGCTAAGGAACCACGGTAACCAAAGCAAACATTCCGAAAGTGATTGTTGAGGCCCAGGAATCATTGTTGCCCGGCCGTTTTTTGCCCATTTAAATCTGCTAAACTTTCAAAGTATCCTATCGTTCAAGTCCAGCATTATTTAGTGTATTTGGAAAATGTGAAGAGGATCGGTCTAAAATTAGGTATATATTTGTATAAAGAATATACACGCAAAAAATCAATTTTATATACATACTAGACCCGTTCTGCTAGCTATCAAATAAAAAACAACTGTTAATGAGACGTCAAATAGAGTTGTTAAAAATTAAGAGGCGCACGATAACAAAAATGCAGTATGATATTTATAAATACGTTTTGAACAATAATATAAAACTAATTAACAAATTCATCTCAAAAATTTTAACAGTTGATGTTTTCGAGAAATAAAAATCATTAGTACTTTATGCAAAATGTAATTACAACCGAAAAATAATTTAACTTTGCTTCTATATGTATTTCGATTATAATTATACGACGTCACAGACAGACAGAATTTAATTTTTCTCGTCGCTGCCCAGCCCAAATGGGCTGCCTGGCGACTTACAGACTGCTCTTGCTAGCTATGAAGAGGGTTATAGACAAGTTTGTGTAGATGTGAAGTGCTTGTAAGTTAATAGAGAAAAAAAAAAAAAAAAAAATCACATACAGTCCGATAAATGCTACCATCAGAATAGTAAAATACACAAAGATCAACCAAACTTCACCAAAATGCCACTCTATGCAATAGAGCAGTTGATCAGTAAAATCAATAGTAGTTTAAAAAAAAAAAAAAAAAAAAAAAAAAAAAAAAAATTATATATACATATATACACATATATATATACACACACACATATATACACATACATATCATGCGATAAATGTATATTATAATGGACACAAAAATGAAATTACTTATGTACAATTCACCAAAATGCTACATAATGCACTAATGAGAAAATAATAATAAAAAATAAATCTAACATACAAAAGAAGTCATAGAAAAACAAATGTGTTAGCCGAAATTATACAAATTGGTGCAGTGCAAGATCAGTCATGTACTTCAAACCACAATGCCACTCTATGCAATAGAGTTGATCGATTATTTCGATGGCAAATTAAAAGTACAAAAATATTATGATAGATAGACAAAAAAGATTATACAGCTGAGTAGTTCAGACCCTAACGCACCGACCATGGCACGTGCAGCACGTTTTGAGGCCTAAGAAATTTTAGTCTTTCACGTGGGTTGTAATCGACCAGCTCTCTCAGATGCTCGTATTCCGAGTTCCTCATCCTTTCAAAGTGATCCTCTGAGATTTGTTGGATGTAGCTGAGGATGGTTGGAATCTTCAGGTCTTTTCTAATGTCAGCCCCTCTGATGTACTTTGGTGCACGCACAAGAGTTCTCAGTATTTTATTTTGTTGACTTTGCAGACGCTGCATGTTGGTTTTTGAAACATGAGCCCATACTGGGGCGGCGTAGGTCATGATAGGTCTAATGATTGATTTAAACAATATGACTTTGTTTTTAAGAGTTAGTCTTGCACTTGGAAATGTAATGCGTGACATCATTCCCATGGTTTGGGTAGCCTTAGTTCTTACGTGATTTATTTGCGGAACGAAGGATAATGATTGGTTTAGAATACATCCCAAATATTTCACTTCCTTCACAGGTCTTATGGCTTCTCTGCCCAGGTAGATTGGTGCTCTAGTGAATTTGGTTCTTCTTGTTAACCAGATGAACTGACACTTGGCATGATTAAGCTCGACAGCATTATCCTCACACCAGTCTTCAACCTCCTCTAGAGTCTCCTGAAGATTTTCTCTGCATTTATCAGATTTTCTGTTGTTGGTGATAATAATTGCATCATCCGCAAAGAGTCCCAGTATGCCCATTTGGGGGGAAGGGAAGTCATTGATGTAGATGGAGAAGAGCTGAGGCCCAAGAACTGATCCTTGGGGAACCGAGGCTCTTATTGGACGAACAGAAGAACAAGCATTTCCATTTTTTACCAGAAAATGCCTGTCTTTAAGATAGCTGTTGAAGAACAACACGTAGTGGTCAGGAAAACCGTATTCAACAAGCTTGGCCAACAGAGTTACGTGATTCGTTTTGTCAAACGCCTTGCTAATGTCCAAGCACATTGCGCAGGTGAAATCCTTGTGGTTGAAGGCTTGTATTGCAAATTCTACGACTCGATGCAGCTGTGTGACACAGGAGTGGTTTCTTCTGAATCCATGCTGCTCAGGACGAAGAAAATTAGTAGATTCGAGATAGTTATTGAATCGTATAAGAATAATACGTTCAAACAGCTTAGATATATTGCTCAGAAGGCTGATCGGTCGGAAATTTTTGGCTATGAGAGGGTTAGAGCCAGATTTGTGGATAGGTTTGATTACTGAAAGCTTCCATATCTTCGGGAAGTGACAAGTTTTTAACAAGCTATTAAAAATGTTGGTGAGAGTCATAAGGGCAGATAGGGGCAGATTTTTGAGAGCAAGATTGGAGATTTCATCCAGTCCAGAGGCTTTCTTGATCGAGAGCTTGTTAATAAGTTCTCTAACCTCCTCCATAGTTGTTAGCTCTGAATCTTGAAACCCACTAAGACTCTGATGACGTGGTCTGTTGAGAAATTCCTCAATTTTATGTAAGTGTTCCCGCTGAGTGCCAATCGGTTGATTCGTGTTAGGTTTGAATTGACCCTCATAAGTTTCGGCAAGCACTTCCGCTATCTCAGCATCAGTGAAAACCAATTCACCTCGTTCGTTTTGAATTTTGGTAATTTTCTTGCTTTTCTTTTTACAGATCTTCCAAACTTTCCAAAGGGAACCTTCACTCGCAGTGGCCTCTTCAACGAAGTTCGAAAAGCGCTCGTTGACGAATCCCTTGATTTCTTTCCTGATTTCCTTTTCCAGTCGATTGAGTGCAACTTTATCCAAAGGGCGACGAAATCTTTGCCAGGATTTTCTTATTTTATTTTTGAGTCTAATTTTTTCCTTTAGCTCAAGAGAGATTCCAAATTTGTTTCCCGGATATTTGATTTTTCTAGTTGAATTGTGTAATGCGGCTTTAATACTGTCAGAAAAGATGACCGTTGCTGCATCAACTTCCTCCTTGTTTGCATGCCGAAGCTCGAGAACTTCGTCAACATCTAGCAGATCCCTGAATTTATTCCAGTCAGTGGCAAGGCAGAAAGGAACATCTTGAGGCCTTGTTAGATCAATCGTGAATATGATTGGATTATGTGTTGAGTTGAGGCCAGTGAACGATTCTAAGTCAACATTATTCCGAAAATTTTTAGAAATACCATAGTCAAGTACATCCGGTGTACCCCGCCCTCCAGGGTGGTGGGTTGGTGTGGAACTGGAGTGTATTTGTAGGCATTTGTTTCTACACCATCTTTATAGAATTCTATCACAGGAATTTGATCTGTTACTGCAGAAGGCAGGACTTTTGCAATTCCAGTCCCCAGCCAGTAGAATTGGATTGTTGGTGTTGATCAGAAAGTTAAGTAGATTCAGGTCAAGTCTGTTTCTAGGTGGCTTGTATATTGCACATAGAGATATTGGATGCCTGTTAATAAAGATGGTAACTGCAAGATTTTCCATGGAGTCGGAGTCTGGAGTATCAAGTTCTTTAAATGGTATATCATTTTTGATGAAGACTGCTATTCCACCTCCTCTTTCGTTTAGTCTATCTTTTCTGAGGCAGGTGTAGTTAAATATGTTAGTGGTGTGTGAAGGCTTCAACCATGTTTCGCATACGAGGGCTACATCAATTTCCATGTCGTAGAGTGCCTGCCCAAACTCTCTAATGTCATTTCTCAGACTTGTGGCATTCCATGCCATAATACGCAGCGGTTTGCTGCTGGCAAGTCTTGGCGTACTAATTGTTGGAGTGTGAGATTATAGTTATCAAAAATTGCAGTATGAATTCAATTTTGTCCCTGGATAGACCCAGTTCCCTCAAGAACGGTTCTAAGAGGTTCAGGAATTGTTCAATATTTTGAGCAGGGGAATGAGTTGCTGCTGTTGGATGGACTAAAACTTTATTTTGTGAGTTGTCATTATTTGGTAAGTCTCTGTCTATATTCTCTTCTACACTTTCGACTATGATGTAGGTTTGATCACATTTGTTGTCGTTATAGTTCCTGAAAAGTGAAGGCCGTAGAAGGGAGAGGTTTGTTGAAGACACACCCTTATCCTGATTCGTCACTTCCAACTCCAGTTCAAGTTTGTCCTGTACAGCATGATGGGTCATGAAATCTTCTAAGACTTCTTTATATATCATTCCTGTTTCGCTGGCTTTGAATTTAATAAGTTTTTCACGCTCTGCCTCTAAAAATTTGTTGTGCAGCTCCGCTGATAATTCTTCCATGGAAAGCTGTGGCTTGCCTTGCCCCAAAATGTGTAATCCTTTCCTCGTTATTTCCAAAGGGGGTTCTTGGTCTTGAGTCGGCTGCTTGTCATTATTGTTAGCCCCTATGTTCCAAGGATTTATTCGAGGTCTAGACGGTAGCCCACTTGTGGACGAAGGACTGAAGATGTGAAGGGGTTGACTTGTTTCAGACTTGTTAGAACTTTTTTCCAAAGAGGGAAAGTTCATTAAGCTGGGAGGTAGCTTGGGAAGAAAAGTTCTTGCCCCGTCACTTCTACTGGAAGGTCTTTGTGGACAGCCTGTGAAAGTTCCAGTGTGTGGACCACCACACATAATACATTTCATTTTAGATTGATTCCCTTTTGAGGGGCAATCTCTGGTGCTGTGTCCAAGGGCACAAAAAGCACAGTTTGGTGAATTAAAACAGTAGTATGATGAATGTCCGAATAATAAACAATTTCTACATTGTAGAGGGAATTTATTACCTCTGTAACGGTCTATTTCAATTGGTACGTCTTGAATATCAACTAAGTTGGCAATTTATTTGCTGCTGATAGGTACTTCTATCAAGAACAGTGGTAGAATACGTCCAGTGGAATAATTTCTCATATTGGAAATTTTTTTGATCTCAAAACCCTTGTTGATCAAGTCTGATTTAATGTCCTCAAAGCTGGTGTTCGCCGGAAGGCCTCTGATGACGAATTTTAGAGATCTCTCACTGTCTAGTTGGTATGTGTGGTATTCCAGATTCTTTTCATTTAAATACTTAGTAGCCGTTCTATGATCTTTTTCAGAAAAGACATTTAATAATATATTTCTCGATGTTGGTTTGGCTACCGGAGGGAATTCGCACATCCCCCTAATTCTTTTGAAGTCATTAATCCAGTTTTCACCCCATTTGCTGATAACTATTTGGGGAATACCCGATTTCTTTCTTCTGTGGTTCACTAGCGTGAAGTAATCATTGTTGTGGTCACTGTCATCCTCTGATTCGTCAGAAAGTTCCCCATCCTCTTTAGCTACATCCGCAGGAACACCAGTATCCGTAGGGGGTCTTTGAGGACCAGGTTTGTTAATGAGTGCAGCTTTGGTAGCAAGCTGATGGATCGCAGACACAACCTGTTTTTTGGAAGACTTAACCCGAGAGAGCTGGGTTGAGCTTGTCAGTTTATTCTTATTGTCATCTTTTTTAGAATTTATAAGTTCCATCTGTCCTTTCCTCTCTGCTGCTTTTAGCTCAGCTGTAGAAAGTCCACTAGTACCAGGGACCGCAGCATCATGAGTAGGGATCTTTTTCTTTTTATTCTTCCCTTTTTTCTTTTTATTTGCTTTGAATGTCGCATTATCACCAACAAGGTCAGCGTTTACATCTTCACTGTTCATAAAATCAATAACAGATTCATTATCTAGATTTTTATCGCAATAATTATTTTTGGCTTTCTTCCTAGATTTCTTATTTTTTCTAGTTTTACTCGTTTTATTTTTTAACACACTATTTTGCATCTCCGATAAGGAGTCAGGTTTACAATCAACATCACTTATGATATTATTGACATTAGCATCAGAACTTTTTGGAGTGCCCACCATGTCATCATCGTTCTCTGTAGCATTCATGGGATCAGAAGTACTCAAAGGAGCATAAACATTAGAAATTCTAATACCATAGGTTAAACAGTCCAAACCACAATCACTGCTCAGGGAATCAGAAGCATTAAGGTCATTAGATACATTGAGAACGTCCATGACAGAGTGGTCACCCCTTTTCACAGTAGCTAACCTGTCATTAGCGCACGTATTCTCGCTCAAGAAACAGTTTGAAGTAGCAAACTCATTTGGGGCTTTGCCATAGCCACTAATTCCCGAGTCAGCTGACAGTTGTGTACTATCAACACGAGTTTTCCCTTCCAAAAGAACGTTACATTCAGTCTGGGAGTTACAAACAATGTGAGAAAAAGTTTTATGAATTTTAGCATGATCAGCACCTCCAACGTTAGGAACGCAGTGCTTTAGAGCATTAGTGTGCGCAGTATCACGTTTATCATGCGCACAAGCATTACATTTCAACAAATATTTATTAGAAAGCACAGAATCATTAACAACATCAGTTTTATCGTGCAAAGTGATACCACCATTAAGAAGAATTTCATTGGTTTGAGCATTACACTCTGAGAGACAATCAGTAGAGCAACCAAACATATCAGTACCATTCGTAGTAAAGACACAATTTACATCCAAAATTTTTTTGTCATTCAGAGTGACACTATTATTAGGAACATCTTCTAAAGTTCGAGCATCACACATTAAATTATAATCATTTGTGCCACAATATTTGTCAGAATTATCACCATTCGGAACACTATTCTCATCAAAAAATGTTGTGACATTTAAGGTGTTACCATCACTAATTATACCTTCTGATATATGAGCATTACACACTACATGACAATCCTTAGCATCACTATATTTATCGGTGTCATTAACAGAAGAATTATCATGTTTATCCAAAGATTTAGTGCCCTCCACAGAGGTACAACCGTTAGTAAACACTGAGGTTTGAGCATGACATACCAAATGGCAACCATTAGTATCACTATTTGAATTTGGTACAAAGGAAACACTATTTTCATCTAAAAAATTTTGACCTTCCTTAACACATTTTGCTTTATGTGTAGGCCTAACTTTTTTACTAATTACTGGCACTTTACCATCTGTTTCAAAGCGAAAGCTTTTTTTGAAAGCACTAGCCAGTTTATGTATACAATCAAAACCATCCAAATTGTTAAAAAATCTGACAGCTTCAATTACTAGTTTACGGCATATATCTCCATTCGATGGCTCTACCAGATACTCGACATACACTGAAATTACATCCAATAACTCTCTAATCACTTCACAGTCATCAACAAAACCATCATTGCCCGCATCATATTGAGCTCGAATCCAGGGAAAGAAACTTCCCGCAAAGGTTTCGAGATCTCTCCCTTTGTCATCGTGAGCATTTTCCGCAAGCCTTCGAAGCCCCAAAATTTGGGCCCTGTCAACAGGATTGCTATAGATACAGCAGAGCGGCATGACGCAGTTGAAAAAGTCGAGAACTTACCCCTGACGAGCCACATCTATGGTCAGGGCCAGGTTTTTACCCTGGGCAAGACCGTACGACCAAAACAAACCACGGGGAAAAGTTTCGGAAACTTGGAAAACAATCGATGTCCGTTGAAATATCAAGACCGTTGATCCGTGTCGATACGCAAAAACTCGCAACTCTTAGGCGAAATCACACGTCATTATACTGACGATTCGAAATAACACTATTTCAGAGAGCAAAAACCGTTGCGACTAGTCGATTTGATGGCCAACGTAGATCCTATACCCAGACGTAAGAAGAAGGTTGATCGACTAATTAATTATACGACGTCCAGACCAGACCAGAATTGAACTTTAAGCCGATTCCCAGCCCGCGAGGGCCAACTGCCGGCATAAAAACTGGCCAAGAAGGCCTGTGAAGAAGAAAATGTGTACATGTTTGTAGATAGATATGTGTTTGCATGAATGTGTAGTGTATGTAAAAAGAACTGGTCAAATTGGTGAAAAGTCATGATCTGGCTATAAGCAGGCAAATGTCATCACAGTTCACAGAAGCAGGCAAAAAACATCACAGTTCACAGAAGCAGGCAAATGTCATTACAGTTCACAGAAGCAGGCAAATGTCATCACAGTTCACAGAAGCAGGTCACACAATCTGCAGCTTGCAACATATATTCGAAGTGGAATGGGGGAAAAAACATCACATGGGAGTCGTGACTCAAAAACCCCAGCTGTAACATCAAAAATGCAATACAGGTAACAAAGTTCTGTTTCAACTCAGTGCATCAGAAATTAATGGGGATTTACTATTGACAAATTTTATGTAGCAAAACAATCCAAAATTCAAGTTCAATATGCAAGTTCAATTGGGAAATATATATGTATATACAAAATTCAATAATGAGAAGGTACAAATCGAATAGATGCGAAAAAATGTCAAAAGTGGATAGATACATAGTATGCAAGTAATGTGAGTATATACAATTGAATGAGAGAATTTATGTATTAAAATAGTATGTATACAATGAGATTTGTAGAAGAAAGCATCTTTACAAATTCTCCCATGTAAGGCGCCCAATTTGTTTGGGCCTCCTATATTTCCTTAAGCAGTCAGCATCATAGTCAACAATTTCCCTCAGATGTTCGAATTGGGAACTAAACATTCGCTCGAATTGATCATTGTTTAATTTCTTGATGTATGTGAATATGTGAGGTATGTCCAAGTCTTGTCTGATGTTTATTCCACGAACAAACCAAGGGGCTCCAACAAATCTTCTGAGTATTTTGTTCTGCATAGTCTGTAGTTTTTTGATATTCGTTTTACAAGCGTGCGCCCAAGCTGGCGAAGCATAGAGTAGAGTAGGCCTTATTATGGATTTAAAAAGAATAATTTTGTTCTTTAATGAAAGTTTTGCCTGTGGAAATGTGATGCGATTGAGCATACCCATAATTCTATTAGATTTGTTTATTACATGATCAATGTGTGAAGAGAAAGATAGATTTTTGTTGAGGATACAGCCCAAGTATTTTATTTGTCTAACAGGGCTTAAAGATTGTGTACCAATTTGAAGTCGTCTGTCCGGTATTTTACGACGTCTAGTGAACCATAAAAATTTGCATTTGTCGCTATTCAGTTGGATGGCAGATTCATCACACCAATATTCTATTTCATCCATGGTTTCTTGTAAATTGTTGAAGGCCTGATTTGCATCCCTGCTACTGCACAAAACTGCACAGTCGTCTGCAAATAAAGATATTATGCCATTTTGGGGACAAGGTATGTCATTAATGTATAGTAGGAACAGTTGTGGCCCCAACACACTGCCCTGAGGCACAGAGGCATGAATTTGTTTTATTGAAGAAAGTGTGTTTTGAATTTTTACTTGAAAAGTTCGACCTAAAAGATAGTGATAGAAGAATATGATCATATACGGAGGCATATTTAAGTCAATGAGTTTGGAAAGCAATGTAGCATAATCACAACGGTCAAATGCTTTTGCTATGTCTAAGAATGATGCAGCCACAAAATCAAAATTGTTAAAAGCTTCATTTATGAACTCTGAGACTCTAACCAGCTGTGTCACACAAGAGTGATCAGGCCGAAACCCGTGCTGTTCGGGTCTAATTAAATGATTTTCATTGATGAATTGTGTAAGTCTATTTGCGACAATCTTTTCAAAGATTTTACTCCAGTTGCTCAGTAAACTTATTGGTCTGAAGTTTTGTGCCATAAGTGGGTCAGTCCCAGCTTTGTGAATTGTTTTTATAACAGAATGTTTCCAAGGTTTTGGAAAATAATTTAATGTTAAAGCACTGTTGAAAATTTCTGTTATGTGAGTAATGATATTTTCTGGCAGGCACTTCAAGGCCTTATTGCTAATTTCATCAGCACCTGGTGCTTTTTTGACATCCAACGAGTTGATGATTGAGCTGATTTCATCATTAGTTGTTAGTTCCATGTGACATGTAGAATTATTTGTGTGAAAGTGAATAAATTGTGCGACTTTTCTACGAAGCCGCAGTTTAGTATTGTTAGGCTGATTCCTATTGGGTGAAAATTGCCCTTCATAAGTAGTTGCGAATGCTTCAGCAATTTCCTGATCTGTGTAAACAATTGTGTTGTCTGTCTTTTTAATTTTGTTAATTCGTGTAGTTTTGGGCTTACATATCCGCCAAGCTTTCCATAAATTGCCGTTTTCTGCTGTAGCATTACCCACAAAGTCAGAAAAACGGTCATTGATGTGAGATGCAACTTCTTTTTTGATCTCCTTTTGGAGTCTGTTTAAAATTATTCTGTCTAAGGCACCTCTGTACCTCTGCCACTTTTTCCTAACTTTGTTTTTATGCCTAATTTTATCCAAAATTTCTTTAGGCAAGCCAAATTGATTCTCAGATTTGATTTTTTGAGTAGAAGAGGCTTTAATTGAGTCATTAATAAGATGGGTCAAATTATCAACAGCTTGGTCAATGTCATCACTGTTTGGGTTATCAACAGTGTTTAGTGCGGTTGAAGAAAGTCTGTCATTATAAGCATTCCAGTCAATGTGATTTACCAAAAGCCTTTTTCTGGGTATTAAAAAGTCTATGTTGAAGAACAGGGGATTGTGAGGAGAATACAAAATTGCCTTAGTATACATTTGTATATCGTACAAAAAATTTTTTGCTATACCAAAATCAATGACATCAGGCGTTCCTCTGTTTTGGCCAGGGAAATGAGTTGGCTGAGGGGAAGAGATTACTTGAAGAAAATTGTCAATACAGAATTTCCTAAGAATTTTACCATTTCTATTTGTTGACTTCGAGAAAAACAGAGATGACTTGCAGTTCCAGTCACCTGCTACTAGAACAGGTGAGCTGGTGTTGAATATTTCTTTTAACAAATTTAAGTCCAAGCTGTTATTAGGCGGTTTATAAATTGCACAAAAGTCCATTGATACTCTATTTATATGAATAGAGACCGCCACAGCTTCAATATCAGTAGAATCAGAAAGAATAATTTGCTGATAGGGAATACAATTTTTAATAAATATACAGACTCCTCCCCCCCGGTTATGTAGTCGATCCCGTCGGACGCATTGATAACCACCTATGTTGAAAACCGTGCTGGGAAGGAACCAAGTTTCATTGATAAGTGCAATATCTACTTGATAATCAAAAAGCATTTGAGTAAATAAGTGTTTAGAGCCTCTAAGGCTATTAGCATTCCAGGCCATTACAATGAGTGGCCTGGGAGGAGCATCAATTGTTTGAGCTATTGTTAGGCGATATTAGAATAGTAATCAAAACTGAGAGTATTTGTTGAATCTTGTTTTTGTCAATGTTAGCCCCTTCCAACAATTTTCCAAAATTGTTGATTAAATTTTCAGTGTCCGTGCAATTTTTAGACAGGTTATCAGAGTTGGAATGATCACCATGTGTTTTTTTAGCGAGTGAGATAGCATTTTGATTAGAAAAGTCCACTTCCTCATTTGAGGTATGATAGCTATCATCATTGACCATGTCGATGTCACTCATGTCCAGCTCTTCTGTGTATATAATAAGCTGGTTCATCACATTTTTATACAATTTTTGATGCAATTCTCGGTAAATATCATCAATTGATTTAATCACTTTACCTCGTCCTAAGGGATGTTGCCCTTTCCTAACAGTAAAATGCAAAAATTCTTGTTTTTTCCTTAATTCTGAAATTTCAGATTCCATGTTTCTGTCATGTGTTTTATCAGAATTAGGTGTAATGTTTGTGTTATTAGTAGATCTTATGAATAATGAGCTGTGTCCTATGTTAAAGTTGTCTTCATCTTGACAAGGGAGAGTTGGAAATTCTTCCATCGAAGGGCCCCTAAGTGATACAGGCAGTTTAGATTCAAATATCCTGCCTTTTTTCCCTGGCACTTCAGGTCTAGCACTACATCCAGAATATGTAGCCGTGTGAGGGCCACCACATAAAAGACACTTCAATTTAGATTTATCACCTTTATGAGTACAATTACGAGTCTCATGAGACCCTGAACAAAATGCACACGCAGGGAGGTCCCTACAAAAATAACTGCTGTGCCCGTACTTTTGACAGTTCCTACACTGCAAGGGAGACTGTATTCCTCTGTATCTTTCGATACTAATGTTGATGTCACCTATGCATGTTAGATTAGCAAAATGCTTATGTTCAATCAAAACTTCTACCAAAAAAAGTGGGAAAGGTCTCCCATTTGAATAATTTTTCATATTACAAACCTTGACCACTGGTATACCCTGCCTTTCAATGTCTGCTTTAATGTCAAGGGGGTTAACATTTGCAGGTAACCCTCTGATGACAAACTTTAAGGTTCTGTTGCTATTTGTTTGATAAGTATAATATCTGAATTTTTTGTCATCAAAAATTTTTGTTACCTTCCTATGATCAAGTTCTGAAAAAACTTGGAAGGTTATTTTGTTGTCCGTTGGCTTTTGTTGGGGGGGGAAACTCACATACAGCTTTAATTTCGCTGAAATCAACAATCCAGTTGTTTCCCCATGAAGTCAAAATAATCGGTGGAATGTTAGTCTTTTTCTTTTTCCTACTTACAACAGTAAAGCCATTGTTGTCATTAGGCTGATTAGCCAAATCAGAGTTAACACTACTAGGCAATTGTTGTTCTACTGTTTGTTCCTGTTTAGTGTTATTTTCAATTTGCTGTGTCGCATTTATATGTGAAGATTCGTTTCCTTCGACTGAAAAAGTTGATGTGTGTGAAGAATGTGTGTCACAATCAGAAGATGAGTCAGTAGAAGATGTGTCGTTACAGTCATTCTTACTTTGATCACCATCACTTTTTCCTACGGGAGGGGTAGCCTCCACTTCATTGGGTACAAGATGAAAACTGCTGTTATTATCACAATCTAGCTGATGTTTCCCAGCTGATCCCGAATTTTGGAACTTATCAAGTTGTTTGTTAAGGACCTTGTTCTTTTTAGTCCTTTTATTGGCCTTTTTACATGGTGTTTCAGCCATATAAAGTTCGCCCTTTACCTGCTTAATACCTTTTGAAGGGGTAATACTATCCAACAAGGAAGCAGAGCTGCTAACACTTGAATCATGTATCTGATTCTTTTTCTTTTTTTTCAGTTTCTTGACCCTTTTGCTTTGAGATTTTTCAGGTGAAGGGTCTGCGGAGGGGGTATCAATTGGCTTTTTCACACTTCGAAATTTTTGATTCATACTATGCTTGCAAGAAGAGGTATTTAACCCATCAAAAAGGGTTTGAGCTGTGGACAACAAAAGATCATGTACCGAATTTTCCTCGTTATTATCAGTATCCAAAAGCATAACATACACTGAGAACAGTTCAACAAAATTATCAGCAATATCACATTCATCATTTTTGTTAACATCGTTACCTTCCTTGTAATTTTCCCTAATCCAATCAAATACAACGTTATCAAATATCTCTCTACTCTCACCTGAGTCAGCATAATCTGCAGCTAACGCACTCAATCGTTTGACTACAGAAATGTCATCAATGTTTGAGAAAGGACAGATTTTACCCATAGCACTGAGTAATTATGAAACAGAACTTACCTTGGTTTGAAATAACAAAAAACCTAAGAAAAAGGGGCAAAAATGGGGCAGACGTATCACTGGGGAGGGGGGGAAACACTGTTGAGCGCACACACACAGCACTGAAATCACCATAAAACTGCATGAAAAACGACCGTTGGAATATCCGTTGGTGACACCTCCACTCTGACGATTACCAATCACAATCCTAAACTGGATGTTTGTACATATGGACTCTACTCCTTGAAATCCAGCAACTTAGCAGGTGAATAGCCGCAGAGATTGCACATGGGACTCCAAAAAAAATAAAATAATAATTAAAAAGAGGGCAGGCGTAACACTGGAGCGAAAACACAATTAGCAAGCGAAGACTCAAGATGACCGTTATGCCGCATTGCAGACATCCATTAGGCCTACGGTTGGTCGTTGCCGAAGACTTCCGTTATACTACTGACGGAGAGAAAGCTACATGCGACCGATCGTCACTTTAACGTTGAGACCCACTGTCCTTGGTCGATCTAATTATACGACGTTCACGTTTTGAAAATTTGATATGGCATTTTACTTTACATAAAAATCAACTGTTAAAGTTTTAACGCAAAATCAAAATTTTAATTGATATTATTGTTTACAAAACATTTATTAATACCATACTTGATTTTTTTTATGCAACCGACTCACTAAAAATTATTCACCAGTTCGAATCGTAACCGTTGTGTTTTTTATTTGCTGGGGCAGAAGAGGTTTTCGTGAGTGAAGTTAAGTGATGTTTCCCCATATAATACATCCTGTCAGTGTGTTTAGCCAACGCACAAAAATTCAATTTTACTTCTCCAATATCTATAATACCCGGCGCTTTGCCCGGGATTTCTCCAATTAGTGGCAGGATCGAAAAAGTGACAAATCATTATGAAGGAATAAACTATTATATACAATTAATCGTAGCATTAAAAGTGACAAACCATTGTAAAGATATTGCATGTCTGAAACGCATTGCCAGGGAACCACGGCAGCCAAAGTAAACATTCCGAAAGTGATTGTTGAGGCCATTGTTGCCCGACTGTTTTTTTCGCCCATTTCGGGGATTTTCCCTGCTCTGACGAATTTTCAAAGTACATTATCGTTTAATCCGGACCCTGTTTTGTGTATATATAATATTTAGCGGCGATCGATCTAAAATTGCAGAATTTATATAGCGAACATACATGCAAACAGATACAGACAGGAAATCAATTTTATACATATAGATTTGTATCTTAGGATACGTAAACGCGTTTGATTTTTGCGGAGTGGAATATAACGACGTATGGAATAATACTAATTACACTAAATCCCCCGTGTATATGTACTTTTCTCTTTTCAACGTTTCATCACTAGAGTCCGGATTATATGCAAATGCATATACACATATAAATATTTTGGCATTTTTTTTAGCATTAATGCATATAAATCGAATAATTTTCAGAATAAGTGCATATTTCTTCAGTTTTTATAATCTTTCAAATGAACATTGCTAATAATACAGTAAAACTTCTCTTTTGCGGTTCGTAAAGATTCGTTCGAAAAAGAGGTGGGTGACCATTGATAAGGGATTTGAAATGCATACTTCTATTATACAAGGGGAAAATATTATTTGGTCGTAAAAGAATGGTGACCTCACCTGAGGGGTGTCTGTTAAGAGGGGGGGGGGGTTTCACTGCATTTTTAGAATTTTAGAAAAATATCGGTTTTTCTGCCGCAGGCGGAATTTAGTGAACTAATAGAGATGCTCGTATTGAAGGTTGACGTTCGTCAGCCTTCATTCCAAACGAGTCTTGGTGGCATTCGGCAAGAATGCTTTATTGTTCTTTCCATTTTGGTATTGGAATTATTTTCTTTGAAGGAATAACTGTATAAAATTTACTTATGTATACAAATGGTTCTCAAACTTGAGGCTGCATGCACTCGTTGAGCACTCGGATATTCGAAGGAAAAATTCATGGGCAAAAATCAAGTATGTACAGGCAAAGGATTCAATTTGATAAGTATTAAAAGGGCTTGATCCTAGATGCGAGTGCCGCAGAAATGGAACATTGTGCAAAAGGGGCCGCCGGATGAAGAAGGAATATTTTTTTGCCGAAAAAATTTTGGAATTTCCTAATGCATGGAAAGTACAGTCGGCCCCGCTTATTCGGACAACAGATATCTCGCATAAATAGATGAAATCCTCCGCCACAAAATTTCTCCCAGAGTGACCGTTAAAATTTCCCGTTTAATATGATAATTTCAGCGACTTTTCCCCGCTCTTACTCGAATATTACGTTTCACACACTAACTGTTACTATACGTCAAGCACTACACACACAGTGCTCTTGTTGAATGAAACATTTGAAATCAATGGAACATATGTTACTAAAAATAATAACATCGTAAAATGGCAATTGAATAGTTCCCCGCACAATCGGATTCTCGCTTAATCGGATATTGTGTGCTGGAATCGTTGACATCCGATTAAACGAGGCCGACTGTAAAGTACTAAAAAAATTTCTTGAATTTCATGAAAAATAGTGAATTTGAAGACATCGATGAAAACCTCCCTTACATTGATGGATCCTTGCAAAAGGGCACAACTTTAATTTATGAACGCTTCGATTTACGGACAAGGCTCTGAGTGAAACCTTTTCCTGAGTCGTGGAGTTGCTGTATGTTCTGACTAGTATGAAGTATGAGTCGGAGTCTATTTACTTTCTTTGGCTGCAAACTCATTAGGTCTCATTCAGAACACATAAGGAAGCCCCACCTTCAGCAAAGGTAGAGAATAATCCATACAATGGGCTCTCAAAGGAAGCTCTAATGCATTGGACTTGGTGAGCTTTTATTTCTTTTAGTTAGGAAAAATATTCCTTGTTTTTATTAGTATTGTGTGCTTAGAAGCTGGCGCAGTATTTTTGCAGGTATTGCACTGAAATGAATCTTAGGTGTTTTGTTGTTGGTTCATGTCTTGTGAAAAGACATTACCCCGAGTTAACCAAGATTCCTTCTCTCGCCTCTTTAGTACGCTTTTGTCCGGCATCAATTAGTGGAATGTAATTTGTGTTGTGAAATGAATGGGTAGATATTTTTTTTTTATATGTTGTACTGAAAAGGGCATCCATTTCTTTTAGACTCTAAGAATAAGGATCGCGCCTGACTATTCAGGGAGGAATATAACATGATGTATGATGGGAGATTACACAATGGAGTTGTTGGACAGAATTGTGGTGGAACAAAATGGATATAACTGCTAATTGATGATGATGATAAGGAGCGTGTGACACCAATATACAACCGTAATATGGATTGGTCTGTGAAGTGCATTCATTTTGAATGGATAACAATGGGGACTTCTTAGTGTTCGAGGACGTTAACTTTCTGTTAATTTTCGATATTTCTTTGATTAAATTGTATGAAATTTTAGTTTCAAAATTTGTTTTTCCGCTACTTATAGTTCTTCCAGGAGATTAAAAAAAATTACCCAGGTTGAGAATATATGTTAGTATCAGAGCCGGCCTAAAGGGAGTGCGACAGATATGTTGCGCCTTTGCCCAGTATTTTTGGCGATGCCCCGCAGTTATAGTAATAGAAGTAATAGAAGAAAAATATGCATACAACATACTAGTATAAGGCAAATATATTTTCTTTTGTAATTTGAAGATTTTTGTCCCATCACGGTCATTTTCTGCAGACGAAGGCTAATTAGACTGGGAACCTACAATTTACTGCCGATTCCGAACGGAAGCCTTTCTTATACTCGCCGAGAGGTTGATGCGTTAACTCCTTGTTGGGCGACGCCCTGCGGTAGCAATCATTTTCTGTGGTCATGCCACCGTTTCAGTTGTACTCGCGTGTAAGGAAAGTTTCTGACAAGGAACTAGCTGGGTATCGAACTAGCAACACCTCTAAAATCCTTTGGTACTTTAGACGAGTATCTTATCATCTTGCGCTACCGCCCCCTCCCCTTTTTTTGTAATAAACAAGATGTCTCAGCTACAACTCATTTGATTGTGGAATTATCATAAATTCTGTAACTTTCATTAATTTTTACTTTCCAATAATTCTGAATTTTAATGAATTCTGGGATTTTTTCATTTTTTTACATTTATTCTGAGTTCACATCAATTCTGGGATTTCTTCTTTCATTTTCATTCTGAATTTACATACATTATCGGAATTTTATTTTATTAATTCAGAATTTTTGTCAATACTGAAATTATTTCTCTCATCAATTCTGAATTTACATCAGTGTTCTGAGATTTTTTTGTTTCATCCAATCTAAAGTTTCATAAGTTTTCATATAATTTTTTTCCTCAAGTTAAAAGTTTCTTCAGTTCTGAATTTCCATCGATTAAAAAGTTCCGTTAGTTTTTGTGTTAATTTACGCTTGATTTTAATTGCATGCCTTTATTTTTTTGGGTGGATATCTTTTCAGCGTTCTTGCACATTCGGTGATAAGGTACTGGAGAATTGGCGACAGAAGTCCTCAATGGAATTGCGAACTGGTTGCAAGAACACGGCCTCCGAATAGCAACTGACAAACCCTCTTTCCTATGGATCTCATCTAAACGTCCGCCTTCCATCAAAATTGGAGACAGCTTCATCAAACGCAAACACTCCGTCAAACTCTTGTGCATTCATACTGATGATCACCTTGATTGGAGGAAACGCCTCTTGAAAATGGGCAAAAAAGTGGATCTTTTATTGAAAAAATTGTGTTGGTCGGCAGGAAATAGAGCTGGGGATCAATTCAGCGATGCGTCGAATCTTATACCTAATTGTTGTTCAGCGTATACTTGTTTACGGGGCGCTCTTATGGAGGGGTCAATGCCACAGAATCCATAAAGCGGAAATTACTGGTAGTAGATCTGGAGGCTAAATCAAGTCTTCTCTTCAGAAATAATACGGCTATCCACAGGGCAAACAAAGAGACCCTATTCCCATTGCAACTGGTGAGACCTTGCATTGAATGACCACATCATCCGGCAGAGGGACTTCTAGAAACACAAGTTTTGTTGGAAAAGAAGACAACACTAGATCATGCCAAGGACTCATCCAGATCTACATAGATGGAACAAAAATGGAGGGAGGAGTGGCTCTTCATTATAATTCAGGGTGACCTGGTGACTTACAGATGGTCATGCAAATTACACGACAACAATTCTGTTTTCTAGGTCGAATTGTTTGCTCTTCTCATGACATGTAATAAAGCCATTGAATTCTGCCAAAAAGTAGTGATATTCTGTGACTCCAAGTCTTCCCTATCATCGGTTCATGATCCGCTGTCCAAACACTCCATGGCAAGAAACATAAGGAATATTCTGCTCCAAAACTGCAATATAGAGCTTAAATGGGTCAAGGCCCATGAAGGAAATTCTGGAAACGAATTAGCGGACAAGACTGCAAAAAACGCTACACAGCGATCCCATTCTGATTTCTCACTTATTCTTCCGAAATCTTGGGCGAAGATTGAGTTAATGGGAGATCTTACGGAAAGATGCCAGCTTATAAATGGTAAAGAGTAAGGACTGGAAAAAAGGTCTTTGACATTAAAACTGCAAGTATCTCTCAAACCCAGCAAATGGACCAAAGAGCTGGTACTGGCCTCCAAGTATTCAATATTCAAGACTCGTCTTCAATACGTGCAGTTAATTATTTCATTTCTTTCTCTGTTGAGTTATAGAGGGCACTAACTCTCCTAATGGAAAGTAAAAATTCTTAAACATTGTGATCATTATAGTTAAATAGGGCAGGGTGGCCAACACCACCTATAGCAGAAAGTCTCCGCACGTAGCTCTTAACGTCACTAAAGCAGGACGTTTTACTTATTGCCATTGGATTGTAGCAGGCCGACGCATGCGATATCTTTACCGTTTTTTTCAGTATATCCAATGGCAATAGGTGAAATAGTCTTGTTCAGTGACGTCACAAGTTTCGTGAGGAGGCCTTCTTCAATAGGTGGTGTTGTGGTGGGTGGATAAGATACTCGTCTAAAGTACCAAAGGATGTTTGGAGGTGTCATGATTTCGGTTCCCGGTTCGCCTTTGCCAGAAACTTTCCTGACTCGGCGGTTCAACAGAAATGGCGAGATGACAACAGAAAAAGAGTGCTACCGCAGGGCGTCCCACGTCAAGGGGTTAGAGCACCAACCATTCGGTAAGTAAAAAAACCAGAGGGTGCCGTTTGGAATTGGCAATAAATTGTAGGTTCCTGTCTAATTAGTCCTCGTGTGCAGAAAATGACCGTGGTGTGACACAAATGATCAAAAAATTATTGTAATTAAATATAATTTTCATTTCAATTTTGATGGTCGCATTCATTTGAGAAGCTTTATTAATATTGATCCTTTACCAGTTTTCAATTTCAAAACTATACTAACGTTAGAAAAGGACACTTGAATTCTTTCTCGCTTAATTGGCCAATGTGTGTTAGAATCTTTTTGTATGTACAAAAATAAGGTTTGTGTCTTACAAAAATAATTTAAACTCATTTTACTGTTAATAGATAAATGATTACGCAAACGTCAAGAGGTCCTAAGACCAGGGCCGTCTTAAGAGTATCATGGGCCCCCTGGCCAAATGATTTTTCTGAAGCCCTACCAGACAAATTCTCGAAAATGTCAACCAGATCTCATTTTTGTGAGGCCCCTTTTCTCTTGAGGCCCCCGGGTGGGTCCATGCCTTAAGACGGCACTGCCTAAGACGAAAGAGTCAAAACGTATCGAAAGAGGTCCCACTTACGCTGTAGCCCATAGTTTCCCAACCTTTTTTGTCGTCCCATCACCCCCTTCTTCAGAAATTTTTTCCCCCCATCGCCCCCCAACGCAATCTAACCCATAGGATCCTACGGTATATAGTAGCTTATATATATTATATATCCCGTAGCTTCTACCGCCCCCATGAAACATTCCATCGTCCTCCAGGGGGGCGTTAACACCCACGTTGGGAATCGCTGCTCTAACCCGTGCAAAAAAACCGGTTTTGAAGTGGCGCTAGCACAGCATATTTTTAATGTTGGATTTTGCGTAGTCCCACCCCCAAAAACCGGTTTTTGTACAGCTTTAGAATCAGAGACATTTATTATGTATGGATTTTTAACTTGACCGGATAGACGAGAGTCTACTGTATTAGGAAAATAAAAACTATTTATAGAGCGGATTTTACAGAAAGGCGGAAAATTTTTCATTTCGTGGCATGAAATCAGTTGAAACAAAATAACCTTAATGAGGCCTTAGAATAGCAATTACAAGCGGCGATGCCTCTTGTTTGCGAATCCTGACAAGAAATCAACCAAAAAAATTCGGTAAACGAAAAAAATTATCATTATTATTATTATTTTGGCAACTGACTTCATTAGAGTTTATGATACGCCTTGAAAGCAATGAAGCTTTTATGAATTGCGGCTGAACTAAAATGCTTTTGTGAAACATTTTTCCCTCAAGTGCTCGTTTTTCCTCCGTTTTATGTACGTAAAATATTTTTTTTAAATGTCTTTCTTGTTTTTATTATTAAGTTGAAGCTCCTCCTATGCCTTTGGCGAAATTAAGTTTCACAAATAGTAGTTCAAGGAGTGTATGTAGTGCTCTCTAGAAATTTTTCAGGAAAAGAAAATTCTTGCCCCTCTGGAGATGTATTTATGGTAAGTAATTAAGGGTGAACTATGTCGTTTAACGAGATATGAAGATTATATGGCTTTAGCCTTCGCTTTTTTTTTAGGGTTTCATTTTTTTGTGAATAATCCTGCTTCATTATGTGCTCGGATTCTTTTAAAAAATATGTTTCTTTACGAGTTTTTTAGCTCGTAATTTGCTCTACGGATCAAGGCGGGGACTGCGCTACGTTTTATTAATGTTATTAGCGTGCGTGACTTTCCCTTTTTGTGAAGTTTAGCTGCAAATTTTTGCTACTAATAATATTGTAAATGTTTTGATGTTGATTTACATTTTTTTTTACTTTGTTAACAATAATTTTTCGATTTTCTTTTAAAATTGCAGTGATTTCGAGTCAGTTAAAGTGTTTGAGGGATCTTGCTGTAAGTTCTGAACTTCAAACGGTCTCACAGAAAGATTTGCATAAATGAAGTGACCGTGACAACACCTGTTTGTTAAAATTGTGATAAAGTTTAAATACACACAAACCGGTGTATTTAATAACCAGTATTTTTGATTGTAATTGTAACTGTCATTAACCGGTGTTTAAATTGTTTTGTAGATCAAGGTCCGGACTGCGCTAAATTTTATTATTACTAGATGTAACACCCTGGTGTTACAGCTAGTAATAATAAAATTCAAATTTTTCACTGCCAGGATTTTCTTGAATCACTGGGAGGATTGAAAAAGTGACAAACCATCATAAAGGAATAAGCTTTTATACATAATACTGGCAGGATTAAAAATGTGATAAACCAATATACATGCATGTCTGAAACACATTTTTAGGAATCTACGGTAACCGAAGTAAACATTCCCAAAGTGATTG
The DNA here is from genome assembly GCF_987345545.1 of Pholcus phalangioides. Lineage (NCBI taxonomy): Eukaryota > Metazoa > Arthropoda > Arachnida > Araneae > Pholcidae > Pholcus > Pholcus phalangioides. Next base: position 23,232,773 of record NW_028301605.1, read on the forward strand.
TTGAGACAGAGAATCCATTGTTAATAATAATTCCTTCCTCTAATACCCGTCGTTGAAAGGCTTTCTTCAATTAATAGACGGATCGAAAAAGTGGCAAACATTATAAAAGAACGAACTATTACACATAATACAGGCAGAATTAAAGAAGTGACAAATCATTGTCAAGGCATATACACGTCTGAGAGAACCACACACACACTCTCACGTTAACATTCCAACAGGAACCTCTAAAAGTATAAGGAGCATGTAGGAAAAGTCACACCTCCCACGGAAGCCCAGATCACCACATTAGGCGCAGAAACCCAACACATTCTCCCATCGCATCCGCCACCAAACCCACCCGAAAAGTACGAGAAGGGAGGAGGTCCCAGGTGTATAACAATTAGGGCAATAACTGTAGGTGCTGGACTTGCATCTCGCAGATCCTTTTCGGGGAATAATAGAAGGATATAAAAACATTGATATGCAAAATAATATGAGAACATGAGCAGACAGCGCCTTGAACGATGTAACATCACAAATACTCAATAATACGCATATGCACGTCTATGTTATTGAACCACGGGAGCCAAAGTAAATATTCCGAAAGTGATTGGTGAGGCCCAGAAACAATTGTTGCCCGACGGGTTTTTTTGCCCAATTTGAGCATTTGCCTAGCTCTCACAAACTTTTAAAGTAGCCTATCAATCCAGGCCCTGTTTGGTGCATATGAAAAATTAAGCAACAATCGATCTTAAATTGAAGATTTACGTAGAGAACATACATACAGGCAGACGAACACACAGAAAATCAATTTTATGTACCAAGTTAAAAAAAGTATCAGCGGATTTGAAAAAATCATAACTATTCAACTTTTAATTCGTTTCGATTGAATTATGTATAGGTAGAAAAATGGAAATCTCGAGTTTCACTCAGTTGCTGATAGGAAGCACTAAAGCTCTTCCTCCACCGCCACTTCAGTGTTTGTCAAGATGCCGACTGCACAACAGAAATCATCTTGGCAAACTGTTGTTTTCGGTTCTAATCGCCAAGCTTGGAACCGAAAACATCTGCTCATCGTGCTTTTTTGTCGATAATACCCTCGTGTTCAACTTCCTACCACTCAGAGCATTAGGCGATGGTATAAACAATTCCCATGCGGGTTGCGGTCCGAAGCGGGTTCGGCGCTGCACCGGGACTGGGCGAGACCGTCCGATCCGGCGGATGCGAGTCGAGCCCGGACCAGCGCCGGTGCCATCCCGTGGAATGCTGCAACTGCACCGGGAGGGTATTCCCCACAGAGGGAGCCCCCCCCCCCCCACGAGGCTTCGGCGGGCGGCCAACGGCCAACTCAGAACTGGCACGGACGTAGGGAATCCGACTGTCTAATTAAAACAAAGCATCGCGACGGCCGGTGAGCGGTGTTGACGCGATGTGATTTCTGCCCAGTGCTCTGAATGACAAAGTGAAGAAATTCATCCAAGCGCGGGTAAACGGCGGGAGTAACTATGACTCTCTTTTGGGGCCAGGGGGCCCTGCTCTCATCCAGCAGTTACCACCTCTCCCTCCACGAGACCTACTCGTGATGGCCCGTTACGGGGGTGACTGGGTAGATGGTACTTCGTGTGGTTGAGACCTGATGTATTTCATTGATTCCCAGTTTTCCCCAAGCTGAAGTGTGGATGGAACTCATCCCCCTTCGGGTTGCCCGCCCGAAACGGGGTCAGAATTGTCTTGGGTCGATGCAGAGAAGAGTGAAGGGGTCCGCCACAGCGGAGACCCCACCAAGCCGGTGTGGTGCGAAGGTGCTCCCTCAAAACGGCAAATATATTTATGTCTAATAAATATTTCATATAAACAATTCCGAGACACGAGTTGTCTGTATAAAGGGAAATCCCCGCATGTCAGATGAAAATGTGGAGCGCATCCGACAGAGTTTCGCAAGTAGTCCACAGGAATCAACTCTCAGTTGATGCAAACATGCTCGCAAAATTTTGGGACGAATTCGACTACCGTATAAACATATGCCGAGCATCCTAATGTGGACATATTGAGCACCTTTAATTCGGTTTGTAAAAAAACTTTATGATTAGCCATGTAATATAAAATAAATCTTAAGTGAGCATGCTCAATATTTTTCGTAATATACGCATTTCAAATCGGATGATTCTTTTTCGAAACACCCTGTATATTGATATGGATTTCAGGGGACGTAAACCCCGTTTGATTTTCGCGAAGTTCGTGGAATATAACGACATATGGAATAATACTAATTACACTAAATCACATGTATGTGAAATTTTCTCTTTTCAACGTTACATCACATTAATTTTTGCATTATATGGTACACTACTAAAGAGACATCATTTTAAACAAAATTGGTTGATTTTTCCCTTGGTATTTTCAGATCTATAGTCTCTTAGGATTTTATAGAGTACTATTTGAAATTTTCGTTTCTCTCTACGTAGACACCTTGCTCAATCTGATAGCTGGAAATATAAAGCATTATAAGCAATCCAAATTAGCAACATATCATTATCATAACCGATTTTATGCATGTAATCCTTCAAGTGGGAGATGGACGTATTCTTTCTTGAAAAGTTTTTTGTCTTTGAATTATTTACACCCAAAGACCGAATGTTTACATTCAGCTTCCATGTACAGCCACTCCCTGGCCTACGAATGATTGACTTACTGACTTTCCGTAGAGGACATCACCCTTCACTCCCGATGAATCTTGGTGACATACGGCAAAAATGTTCTCTCCATTTTTGGTATTATTTAATAATTTGTTTTCAAGGAATATATTAACTGTATGAAATTTACTTTCATGCACTTAGATACTAATGGTTCTCAACCTGACGCTGCAAGTTCTGATTGGGTTCTCGGATATTCGAAGGGAGCCAAGGGCAACAATCAAGTATGTAAAAGCGAAGGATTCAGTTTGATAAATATTAATATAACAATTTCAATATTAAGCTACACACGTTAACTGTTAATAAACACATAAATATTTTTGTTGAATGAAACATTTGAAATCAATGGAAAATATGTTACTCAGTTGAGATACTACATTTGAGTACTACATTTGAGAGGAGGTACTGGCCTCCAAGTATTCAAGTTGTCTTCAATACGTGCATTTAATTATTTTATAATTATTTAATTTTTGTTCACTGTTGAGCAAATAGAGGGCACTAATTTTTTAAAGGAAGAGCAAAAATCGTAGGTATTGTGATCATTGAAATTAAATATATCCCCATTTCATTTTTGATGTCTGATTTACTCAAGATGCTTTATTAATATCGATTCTTCATCAGTTTTCAATATGAAATAAAAATACTAACGTCGTAAAATGGCAATTGAATAGTTCCCCGCACAATCGGATTCTCGCTTAATCGGATATTGTGTGCTGGAATCGTTGACATCCGATTAAACGAGGCCGACTGTAAAGTACTAAAAAAATTTCTTGAATTTCATGAAAAATAGTGAATTTGAAGACATCGATGAAAACCTCCCTTACATTGATGGATTCTTGCAAAAGGGCACAACTTTAATTTATGAACGCTTCGATTTACGGACAATGCTCAGAGTGAAACCTTTTCCTGAGTCGTGGAGTTGCTGTATGTTCTGACTGGTATGAAGTATGAGTCGGAGTCTATTTAGTTTCTTTGGCTGCAAACTCATTAGGTCTCATTCAGGACACATAAGGAAGCCCCACCTTCAGCAAAGGTAGAGAATAATCCATACAATGGGCTCTCAAAGGACGCTCTAATGCATTGGACTTGGTGAGCTTTTATTTCTTTTAGTTAGGGAAAATATTCCTTTTTTTTATTAGTATTGTGTGCTTAGAAGCTGCGCAGTATTTTTGCAGGTATTGCACTGAAATGAATCTTAGGTGTTTTGTTGTTGGTTCATGTCTTGTGAAAAGACATTACCCCGAGTTAACCAAGATTCCTTCTCTCGCCTCTTTAGTACGCTTTTGTCCGGCATCAATTAGTGGAATGTAATTTGTGTTGTGAAATGAATGGGTAGAGATTTTTTTTTTATATGTTGTACTGAAAAGGGCATCCATTTCTTTTAGACTCTAAGAATAAGGATCGCGCCTGACTATTCAGGGAGGAATATAACATGATGTATGATGGGAGATTGCACAATGGAGTTGTTGCATAGAATTGTGTTGGAACAAGATGGATGTAACTGTTAATTGATGATGATGATAAGGAGCTCGTGACATCAATATACAATCGTAATATCGATTAGCCTACGAAGTGTATTCATTCCAAAAGGATAACAATGCAGACTTCTTATTGTTCGATGACGTTAACTTTCTGGTAATTTTCGATATTTCTTTGATTAAATTGTATGAAATTTTAGTTTCGAAATTTGTTTTTCTGCTACTTATAGTTCTTCCAGGAGATTAAAAAAAATTACCCAGGTTGAGAATACATGTTAGTATCAGAGCCGGCCTAAAGGGAGTGAGACAGATAGGTCGCGCCAGGCCCAGTGGTTTCGGTGAGGTCCCGCAGTTACGGTAATAGAAGTGCAAAAATATGTACACAACATATTAGTATGAAGAAAATATTTTTGCAATGCCAGCAATTCACGGCTAGGGAAATTCGGGATCCGGAACTTTCGCCCCCGACATTTCGTCCCCGACATCTCGCCCCTGGAACGTTTCGTCCCCGTTACATTTGGCCCCCGGAAATTTCGCCCCGGTACATTTTGCCTCTGGTGCGTTTGGCCCCCGAAAAATTCACACCTGACATTTCACCTGCCCTGACCGTATGAGTGATTGACTGTATGAGTGACCGTGTGAGTGATTGACTGCATGAGTGACCGTGTGAGTGATTGACTGTATGAGTAACCGTGTGAGTGATTGACTGCATGAGTGACCGTGTGAGTGATTGACTGTATGAGTGACCATGTGAGTGATCGAGTGACCGTATGAGTGACCGTGTGAATGATCGAGTGACCGTATGAGTGACCAAGTGAGTGTGAAATGAACTGTAGGAGTGCGTTAGTGACCGTACAAATGACTGAGCGGGTGGCAGATGACTCACCACGTGAGTGACCGTATCAACTAGTGTGCAATTGACTTTAAGAGTGAATGACCGTATGAGTGAGCAAAGGAATGACCGCATGAGCGACCAAGTGATTAACTGTATGAGTGATCAAGTGAGTGATAGTAGGATTGACCGTGTCAGTGACAAAGGGAGGGATTGAGTGATGGAACGTTTGAGTGAATAAGTGACTGACCGAATGAGTGACCAAGTGAGTGGCTAATTGAATACTTGTGTAAGTTTCCTAGTGAATGATTGAGCGTATGAGTGACCGAGTGGCTGACGGAATGAAAGACAGAGTGAATGCTTGAATAAATTTGCGAGTGACTGAGTGATTGAGCATATGAGTGATCAAGGGAGAGACTGAGTGATTAACCGTATGAGTGACCGAGTGACTGACCGCATGAGTGACCGAGTGGTTAACTGCATGAGTGACCAAGTGAGTGACTGCATATGTGACCAGGTGAGTGACGGTACGAGTGTTCAAGTGAGTGATCAAGGGACTGACCGTGTGAGTGATCAAGGGAGTTACTGAGTGATGGAACGCATAAGTGAATGTGTGACGCATAAGTGAATGAGATGTCGGGGACGAAATGTCGGAAGCGAAATATCGGGGGCAAAGGTTCCGTGAACAGGAAAATTCACCGTCCAGCAATTCACCGCCATGCAATTCATCGACCAGCAATCCATCGATGGAAAATTCACCGCTAGCAAAATTCACCGACAACCGTCATGAAGCTACCGAGTCCGTGAGCGAGTGAGTGAGCTCATGGACTCGGAAGCTCGCTCGCTCACCCACTCGCTCACGGACTCAGTAGCTCGCTCGATCACACCCACACTCTCACCCGCTCACTCACTCACTCACTCACGGACTCAGTAGGTCATTCACTCACCCATACGCCCACTCGCTTTCTCACTCACTCACGGACTCAGTAGGTCATTCACTCACCCATACGCCCACTCGCTTTCTCACTCACTCGCGGACTCAGTAGCTCAATCACTCACTATTTCGCTCGCTCACACGTTCGAGGGCACGGTAGCTTCGTGTCGAACTGTTGTCGGTGAATTTTCGTGGCGGTGAATTTTCCCAACACGTACACCCTTTGAACATCGGACTATTCACCAAAAGTAAGAGCTCACAGCCGAAAAACAAACAAACAAAAAAACTAAATTATAATTTCATTAGCTGCTCAGACATTATCAGCAGAAAACAAAAAAAAAAAATAGTCATTCACAAACTCATAGTACTCAAATTAAAAATATTAATAAGCACTACGCCCAGTTCCGCAAAAAACAAATTACACGCACTAAACTCATAAAAATAAATTATTCCCAAAAAAAATGCTTAAGAAAAGAAATCCGAACAGCGGGATTATCCACAAAAAATAAAAGCCGAAGCAAAGGCCATATAATCTTCATGTCCCGTTAAACGACATAGTTCAACCATAATTACTAACCATAAATACATCTGTGGAAGAGGAATTATTAGTTTTCCTTCTAATTTTCCAAAGGCACTATATACACTCCTTGAACTAGTACTTGTGAAACTTAATTTCGCCGAAGGCAAAAGAAGGGCCTAAACTAAATAATAATAAGAAGAAGAAAGACATTTAAGAAGTAGAAAAATACATAAAACGCTGGAGAAAAACAAGCACTTGGAGAGAGAGAGAGAGAGAAATATTTTTAGTTTCGGCCGCAATTCATAAAAGCTTCGTTGCGTCCACATCGTATCATAAACTCTAATGAAGTCAGTGGCTGAGAAAATAATAATAATTTTTTTCTTCTTCTTCTGTTCATTTATTTACTAAATCTTTGTTTTTTTTTTGGTTGATTTCTTGTCGGGAATCGCAAACAAGAGCCATAATTGCGATTTTATAAGGCCTCATTAAGATGATTTTCTCTCCCCCTCCCCTCATCTTAACTAATTGGTTTGTGCGAAATGAAATTTACTCCCGCTTTCCCCCAAAAAGCCGCTTTTAGTTTCGAGAATATAATTATTTTTGAATAAATTTCTTGCTTTTGTTTTTGAGATTAAAAAATTAATATACAGGGTACAGAGCAAACGGGAGTATGGCGTTTTACTGGCGAACCGTTGATCCTAGAATTATACTTCCAATTAGAAAAAGTTTCCAAACAACATGTAGTACTCAGATATGTCGTTCATGGTGGATAGGGGTTGTACAGTTATTAAAATAAAATGAAACATTTTATACAGTCCCCGTGCTCTCAAAACCCAGTTCGAATGTTGTTGCTCTGTCTCTCCTGACGCCAGAAAAAAAATTCTATGTTTCTGAGTGCAATATTCATTGAGATATTCGAATTCAAAAAACAGTATAAGTTGGGAAAAAACAGCGTTTAATGCCGGTAAAACGGTTTTTACGCATTTATATATATACAGGGTGATTATGATTACAGTTCGTTTTGAAAAGTTCGTTTTTGTAAAAAAAGTACCACTGGTGAGAATTAACTGATATTTCACCTGGGGAATGGGATTTTGTCTGGCAAAGGATTAAAAAAAAAATAGTTCAAAAACTGACTGATAAGTGGCGTTGTACTCACCGTAAGATACAAATCGAAAGACGACATGCGCACCGTACATTGCAATTGTGATAAAAGGCGGGGAACATGTAATTCCTGCTATTCTCTACGTCCGAGAAGGTCGTCATGACGTTGTTATTGAAGGATCGGGCCTCTACTTTTGAAACTTTTTTACAAGAACGGTGAGAGTGTGTGCGGAATCCGCATTGAAGAAATTCTGGACATTAAAGGCATTAAGAAGCGGCTCTGGTCCGATATCTGCAAACGGTCTAAAGATAATTGCTAAACTGGAAGAGACGGTTTCGTTTGACGTGCAATGTGGCAGAGAGAGGAAAGCAATTGCTTCGACGACAGTGGAGCAAGTATGACTACAGCATTGCAGTAAGTGTCAAGCAGTGCTGTGGGAACGTGCAGTGGGAACGTCCTACCTACCTATTTTCATATTTACTCTTGAAAATTGGAACTTGATGTAATTGTCACTTGACATCCCGATGCCAGAAGTGCCCAGATGGGCCCATGCAGTAGACCAAGTTCTACAGAATAAGGAGAGGATTTTTGTGGGTCATTAGTGGATCAAATGTGTAGTTTGATCTATAGAAGTAAAAGAGATGCTAACAGGTGTAAATTACAAACTTGAGAATGTATCTAAAAGAAAAAAATACCCAATATAACGGTGATTCATCAGGAATAAGATACCTATTGGCAGGGCAGCAACTGGATACTTGGTTAGCCGGGGCAACCACTCATTTAGGCACTCCCTCGTAATGTTGAAGGATAGGTTGAATGATGAAATTAGCGCCCCCTTTTGTGATGCGCCCGGAGCACCAGGCCCGAATGCTCCCCACCACTACTTACGGACCTGCCTACTGGTAATATTATGGCCATTCTAACAGTCAATGGTTTCTCCTTGGAGTGTTGTTACAGCCTTTATCACAGCAACCGTTCGTCGTAGTGGTATGGTTCTAATTTTAAAAATTCTCAAAATGTGACCAGAAATCCCCCTTCACGAGTTTCGAACCTGAAAATACAGTGTACACAAAATAAAAGATGTAAATTTTTATACGATGCCTCCCCCCCCCCCCCGTCCTCTAACTTCCAATCAGACAGTTGTTGCTCTTTCTCTTCTGAGCCCAACAAACAAATTACATGTTTTTAACTGCATTATTCCCTGAGATATTTAAATTCAAAAATCGGAGACAGGTCCGTTCTTAGGAGAATTTCGCGGCCCAATGCAAAAAAAAATATTGCGGTCCCTCTAAAAAAATTTACGTAGCTGCTCCCCGACTTACAAACTTTTCGAGTTACGAACATAAATCTTGAAGGGGAAATTTTTTTTCAGAAAGAACGCATTTTATTACTCATTTTTTTCATTATTTCAGGAAGGCGTTGATAGTCCGGATCGTAATCAAACACGATCCATTGAGAGGGAATTGCATTTAAATTAATTTCAGAAAATTCATAAACTCTTAATAATAATTAGCGTGGTCCGACTGCACCAACAGTATATAAACCAAGCCTCCGTCGAATTTATACAGTCGAATCCCGTTATAACGAACGCCAAGAGACCGGAGGAATCACTTCGTTAAAACGAAATTTCGTTATAAAGGAATTCCAGGTTACCTAGCATTGTTCCTATGTAAACTTATTCGGGGGATTAGAAAAGTGTTCGTTAAAACGAGATTTTCGCTATAATGGTATTTGTGAAAACGGGATTCGTCTGCATTACTGGAGAGAGTATGACGTCAAGCGGTCTTCGCCTTTTCAGTGCTGAGAACGGTGTCCCCCAACATCTTTCGTCGGAACATCACGTGACTCGGTGAAAACAAACACAATCCCCGTTATTTTCTTACGGCATCCACAGAAATTTAAAACAATAAATGAAAGAAATAATTTCAGCATCGATGAGATAATTCCAGAATTAATGAAAGATAATATTCTAAAATTGATGTAAGAGATAATTTCAGCATTGATAAAAGTAATAATTTCAGCATTGATAAAAGTAATAATTTCAGCATTGATAAAAGTAATAATTTCAGCATTGATAAAAGTAATAATTTCAGCATTGATAAAAGTAATAATTTCAGCATTGATAAAAGTAATAATTTCAGCATTGATAAATGTGATAGTTTCGAAATTAATGAAAGAGATAATTTTAGCATTAATGAAAGAGATAATTTTAGCATTAATGAAAGAGATAATTCCAAAATTAATAAAAGAGACAAATCCAGAATTAATGAAAGAGACAAATCCAGAATTAATGAAAGAGACAAATCCAGAATTAATGAGATATAATTTCACCATTAATGAAAGAAATAATTTCAGCATTAATGGAAAAAATAATTTCAGCATTAATGAAAGAAATAATTTCAGCATTAATGAAAGAAATAATTTCAGCATTAATGAAAGAAATAATTTCAGCATTAATGAAAGAAATAATTTCAGCATTAATGAAAGAAATAATTTCAGCATTAATGAAAGAAATAATTTCAGCATTAATGAAAGAAACAAATCCAGAATTGATGAAAGAAAATTCAGGAAGTAATGAAAAAAAATTCAAGAAATAACGAAGGAAAATTCCAGAATATTATGTAATATTATATGTTATATTATTAATGGAGGAAAATTTCAGAATTAATGAAGACAAATTTCACAATTAGTGATGGAAAATCCAGAATTGATGAAGGAAAATTTCAAGAGTGTTGATGAAAGAAATTATTACACATTAATGACAGAAATGATTCCAGTATTAATGAAATAAATAATTTAATCTTTTTTCACCTTTAGATGTGAGCTCTCTATTTTTTTTAATCTTTAAAACCCAATATCAAGAGACCGAACTGTACATTTCAATGGGTAAATTGTCAGGCGGGAACTTTGTTTTCACGGAGTCACGCGATTTCCTTGCATTTCATGGCGCTGCCGTCGCGCCGGATGGATGCTCCCTCCAGTAATATAAGCTTGACGAATCTCTGTCGTCTGCTTCTCTCCAGCTGGTTACTTGTTTTGGACTTCTCCTTGTGTCCTTAAAAAATAACCGAACGGGCAGTTCGAACTTCCAGTTCTGTTTGTGAGCTTGGCTTGTAGGGAACCGAACAAACCGTCTATCGTCTGCTCATTAGGAGGTTTTTTGTTTTGGACGTCTCCTTATGCTCAAATAAAACAACCGAACTTTCAGTTTGAATTCCCAGTTCAGTTTATGAGCTTTGTTTATAAGGAACTGAGTGGAATGAAGAATATATTTTTTTATTTTAAACTTCATCACCACATGAGTCACTTTCGAATTTGAGATTAGATGGCAGCACATTACTATAAAGTGGAATGTGGAAAAATTCAGCCCTTCCCGGTATGTAATTTGTATGGCGGAGCCCGGACGCCTGTTTTTCATTTATTCATCAAAGTTTCTGACTTATTATTCAAAAATATTAATAATTATTTTTTTTATTATTTTATTTTTTCAAAAATATTAATTATTTTTTTAATTATTTTATTTTTTCAAAAATATTAATTATTTTTTTAATTATTTTATTTTTTCAAAAATATTAATTATTTTTTCAAATTTACTGGGTTTTTTATTTTTCTCGAGGGGCCGCGGAGCCCCTGGAAGAGTATTAAATTAATTTCAATTCCCTTAAAATTGTTAGTGCCATTGTGAATGCGCTGCGTCCTTGCATCGGCTGACTAAGCATCTAGTTGCAGTCCGGCCTACTCTTGTGGGAAGGGCCGCAACTAGTGGGGGTGGACAAGCGGGTCCAGTGGCCCTGGCACCGGACCAGAGAGGGCACCAAACATTACAAAGGGCTCCAAAATGTGATCTTGCCCGACTGACCAAGCATCGATCCTGTTGCGACGCTGGTTATGGGAAGGAGCCTATGGGGGTCCAACCAGGGACGTAGCGTGCCTTGTCGGGGCACCGGGGCAGACTTTCTTGGGGGCCTCTTGAAAAGATTTATTATCATGCAAAATAAATGTATACTTTTTTGTAAGCCCCTCCCCCTATTTGCTCGAGGCCTGATGTCGATTTCCTATCACTTTTCTGAATAGCAGATCCTAAATAGCAATCCTAAGACAGAGAAAAGTTTCACTTTCTAACTTGCCTGAAGCTATTTTTTCCAATTCTACAGATTCTTCACCACAAATGGAATCTCGTTTATACATCGTTGGTTCAAGAGGCCACGTCAAAACGTTGTATATGGATGAAAATCGTGCAACCTGAAACTTCGCTAAAAATCATCCCTCTCTTCCGCCCCATAGACCTCAAAGAAAATATCACAAAAACTGAATAGTTTTAATTGAATTTTGTTTGTTATATATAATGATTATAATACTCACAAAATCATTTCATAATCATTCTTGTGGAAAATTACCCTCAGGCATTAAATTTTTCAAAATCATATTATTAATTACTTGAATAACTGTAATTCGCATTGTATCGGCGTTGCTTAAATCTTGAGTATTATTACATTGTTCTCCTGAACATTTGAAAGAAACAAATGTAATTTTAAACTTTTTCAAGTAATATATATATTTTTTTGCTTTCCATATCGGAGCAAATCATATAAAAGGAATCGAATCTAGCTCTTTAAAAGTTGTCTAAAAGAAAAGAACCGAAATAGTGTTTCTCAAACCATGCGTCGCGGCTATAAGGGGCATCGCCAACCTTTGTGAAGGGTGTAGCGGCTAGTTGTTGACATTGCTGATTGCCTGTTTAGTGCTTTTAAGGGGTAAGAAAAAAAACCTACATGGGGTTCAGTTGTTAAAAACTGACCGTCCTTTCACTTCATGTCTCAGGTTGGAATTTTACGAGACTACGATTTCAGTTTCTGCTGAAAAATTTGAATAATTTAATCTTCATATTTACTTTGCTGGTGTTGGTTTGACACACTGAACCGGGAGGGGGGGGGGAATTCACTCTTTCTCTTAATTTTTATCACTCATTCTATATTTTGGATGAGAATGGTGTATGCCAAAATTCACACTCAACCCGGCTGACCAAGTACAGTGAGCAGTAGATTTTTTCCCTTGTTCTGTATTTTGTCATTAATATTATTTATTTATCATTTAAGACTATTTCATCAAACATTTTCTACTATTTTCTTGTTCTTTTGACAGCTTCTCGTGTGTTGTATGTGAATTTATGTAAACCAGAAATCGGTGATATTGTGCATTATTGTTGTCGTGATTAAAAAACCGTGGATATTTGTGGGATACTACTTAAATAGCAGTGGAATGTGGCAGGCAGCCAGGTCGATAAGATATTTGCGAAGATAAGATATTATGCCACAAGGTGCTCAGGGGTGTTGTGCGTTCGATACCCTTTGTTGTCTTTGCCAGTGTCTTTTCTGATACAAGAGAATTATTACAAAAACAGCGCCATGGTGATCAAACAGCACATTGCTATTGGGAAAAGTCTGTACATCGAACGTTCAGCGTATGAACCTCTCGGTGAGAAACATAGAAAAGCCATTCGGAATCGGCTGTGAACGGTTTAAGTAACTGTCTAATCAGTCCTATAGTGCAGAAAATAAAGATCTTGGGAAAAAATGGTTAAATGAGCATGTTTTTCGTTATTCTGAAGCTATATGTGTAACTAAGGTGACCAAATGAAAAAATACCGTTCATTTTCTGTGATGTAGGGCTTATAGCTCATGTTAAAATAACGTATTCACGGTTTAAAAATTTCAAAGTGAGTTAACTAATTAATGTTATTGAATTAACTTCATTGTAACAACCAGTATGGGACCTTGGTGTCTCCTTGGTGGTTTTCATTAACCTAATGTATTGTTATCATTCACCTAACATATTAATAAATTGATTTTGAAATTGAGTTTTCTTTTCTGCAAGTTTGCCAAAATTAACATTTTTACTAAAACGATGAAATAGCCAAATATTATGAAAAAATAATTCTGTCTCGTAAAATATGACTCATGTGTTCACACTATGTTTGTAACTCCCGAATATATATATATGAGCAGAGCGAATGCGGACTTTCAGGTTCATCCTGTATATTGACGAAATATTCAAAATTTGTTAAGGGTTCCGCGGATCAGCCTCGTAATCATCAAGGGTTTTGTGCGAGTTTTCACGTTAGAAAACCCTGATCTAGAGCTATCCATGCTACAGTTTAATATGTAACATCAATAGTGGAAGCATCGCCGAATGAAACTACAAACATTCACCTTGTGTGCACTATTTGTACCTCCAGACCAGATGGTAACTCCAATGGGGGGGGGGGGGAGCTTTCAAGGGGGAAAAATTGCTTGATATCTTTCGTAGTCTCCCTTTCCGTTTGATGCTCTAAGCATGTTTTTTTGGTTAATGTAGCCCTGTTATTGTTTAACGGCAGAAAGAAAGGCCAGACTTTTTTAAGGGATAAAGAATGCGACCACCTGCATAACATACACACTTTTTTCTTTTAGAAATAAGCATACCTAATAACACTAAAAAATAATATTGTTGTGGCTTTAAACTAAAAACCTCCTTTTACAATCAATAATAGTTTGATGGGAAAAAAATTAAATTTTAATCAAAAATTTCCAAAGCATCTGCCGAGAAAGGAAAAGGTTTCTTTTGAAAAAATTGCGGCCCGGTGCGATGGTACCTTTCGCACCCCTCCCCCCTAAGTCTGGTCCCTGATCGGAGACAAGTTGGGAAAGAACAGCATAAATGAGGGAAAGAGGCTTGTCCCTTAGTTTACGATGTTCCTTCCTAACTTTTCGCAGATTTTTGTTTCTGCAACAACTTTCTAATTCGGTTTTTTAGGACAGGGTGTCCATGTAAAATCATTTTTTTTGTGACACACTGTATTTTCATTCTCAAAACTGAAACAGTAGTTTCCGGAAACATTTTTGGCATTTTTCAAATTGTAACCATACCTCAACGTCAAATAGTTGATGAGATGAAGGGCGAACTAACAGAGCCCACCATATAGTAAATCCATGGTCTATCTAAAAAATGGAAAAAAAAAGTTCGAAAACTTGCATTTTGCCAATTCAAAAAAAAAAGAAGGTAAAATTGACATGCATGGTCTCTATCTTGAATAATTTTAAAAATTAGTCTTTTAACAAATTTTTCATAAGAATTTTTAATCAAGAAAAGTATAGAGATCAAGCTGAATTTGGGGGTGGAAGAACCAATAAAATTTAACATTGTAATTTCAAAGCTAGAATCAAAATACTGAAAGGAAAATTTAAGATTTGTTGAGTTAAGAAGCAAATAATGTGTGGAAAGAAACCCTTTTTTATTGAGGGTCCATTTCCTCGATTAAAATATATAAAAATATATGATGGCTCATATTCTCTACTAAGTATAGACACAAATGTGGTAAGTAGCATTGGTTTTAAAGATGTTATCAAAGACTTTGAGCTAGAAAAAAGTAGGAGAAAGGTTTTAGATAAATAAAGTGAGTGCTCAGAAATATTCAGATCATATATTCAACCTTTGACACAGTCATGGATCCACAGCGATGAGTCAGGAGGGGTGGCTAATTGTGTAAGATTGTAGGATTGTCCTGCATTTTACGGGACTGGCCAAGTCTTACCATATCATCCGGATTTAGGGAGGGGTGATTACTCCCCACCCTACTTCTGGATCCACTGCTGGTCTTAGATTAGTTACTTCTGAAATACAAAGTTTCATTCAATGTTTTTTGTTTTTCCATTGATAGATTCAACATTGTGTAAAATATACAGATCAATCATATATTGCTGTCCCTCTCCAAGAGGCATACAAAATATACGTATAAAGGGGAAGGGGGGCACCAAAATCATTTAAGTGCTTAGGGCCTTAAACATCTTAATCCGGCCCTGGCTCCTCTGCATATTCGATCAGGCTCCAACAGTTGCTTCGGACCAGTGAAGCAACTATTGAATCTCAATTTTGGTAATGACAGAGTTATCAGTCGCCATTTTCCAACAGTTGGGCCGCCACTTGAACCCTTGTGACTTCTGGCTGTGGGGTCATCTAAAAAATGTTGGGTACAGCGGTACGATTGCGATCTTAGCTGAGTTCAAAAACCGCATTACGCAACACATTCACAACATCACTCCTGATGCACTTCAATCTGTTGAGGAACATGCTGTTGTGCGCTTTCGGCTCACAGGAGAAAACGGTGGGCATCATATTGAACAGTTCTTGAGCAGCAGCTAATTTACCACATCCTTTTCCTGATAGTTTCTCATCACTGTTTGCTTTTCTACGATTTTTCTTACGGTCACGTCTTTTAATTTGCATCTTATAACGAGTACACCGTCATCTATCGGTCAATCTTTCAACTTTTTTTTTTTTTTTGTCAGACAAAATCCCATTGCTTTATGTACACTCATGTCCATAAATTAAGGATAATTCAGAATCACACGGAAATCGAAATCTAAAGTAAAAATTTCACCTGTAGAATTATCATACACAACTGCAAGAATGATATGCAAATTTCAGGAAGCCACCAGATGATGCCGATAGTACGTCACAATGACGAGAGTGTAAGAGGGGGGTATATAAGGAATGGTGGCAAAGAAGTGAAATTGTTCACAAGAGTTCTGTAAGGCGCTCAGTGCCATAAGCGAATAGTTATGACACAGAGTACGCACGTGGATGATTTTTTACGTGGTAGAATTATCGACCGCCTGGAATGTGGGCGTACTCAGATGGAAGTATCCGAGGAACTTGGAATTGCCCAAAGTGTCATCTCTAGGCTTTGGCAGCGATTCCAAGATAACGGAAATGTCAGTAGACGTTACAACGCCGAATGAAAACCTGCATTTGGCAGTAGCTGCCAAAAGAAGCAGACGGAGCATAGCATCCGACCTGTCTCGTCAGCTATCTGCAGCCACGGGTACCACAGTTTCAAGGCAAACCGTGTACAGACGTTTGGGAGATATTGGTCTATATGCTCGCACGCCTGTCAGATGTGTTCCGCTAACGGCAACTCACTGTCGGCAGCGATTAGCCTGGAGTAGAGAACATGCAATGTGGACACAGTGGGCTTGTGTGATGTTTTCCTACGAGTCCAGGTTTAGCTTGCAGTCTGATTCACGTCGGACTTTCATATGGAGAACGCCAGGTACCCGTTACCACCAAGACAGCATCATTGAACGACACCGTTACGGTGGTTCAGCATTGCTCGTTTGGGGTGGAATTATACTGGGTTCCAGAACAGATGTTCAAACCGGAACCATGAAAGCCCAAATTGATCGGGACATCATTCTGGAACAACATGTACGTTTGTTTAGGGGTGCCATGGGCGCAGAATTTGTGTTTATGGATGACAACGCCCGTCCTCACCGAGCAAACATCGTAAACGAATGCCTTGAATCTGTGGATATAACCCGTATAGAATGGCCAGCATTCTCATCTGACTTGAATCCGATAGAGCATGTGTGGGACATGCTTGGCCGACGAGTTGCAGCCCGTCAATTGTACGTATCCGGATTATTTTCTTGGTCAACCCATTTTAACGACGACTTTTGATTTTTTTTTAAAACAAAAAATAATGAGTGGAACCACTTCCACCATTTATTGGCAAAGAAAAAATTTAAAATGACAAATTTTCTTACCAACCGGCGTTAATGGGTTGGGACCATTTTTTTTTTTTTGGTTTGTTATATCCACAGTGTATTTTAAGCAGGGTACGTTACAACAGAACTAAAATATATAAAGACTATGAATGGGCCATTGAGCTCCCACAACGCATCCCAGAGCTATGATGTCACCTGGACAATGAACTAGCGCTTTGAACTTAAAAAAAAACAAAAAAACTGTGCTATATTTATATATTTACTCTCTCAGTACTTTGTTGAAATAAATTAAGCCGTATTTATTCCCATTTATTTACATGGGAATAAATGCGAAAATAAAGCGATAGAAGGATAAAAAACCACCGCTCAAATTTGAATTTCGCCAAGTATTTCACTATCAGTGTAACGTAATGGTTCATCACTAGCTTCGACCAATCACGATGCGCCAAATTCCTATAATGTTGTTAGAAAAGTAGGCCTATTTTTTATTTGTTCAATTTATTTATGTTTAATATGAGCGCGAGCACCGCTATTCTACGGCACACGAGAAACATTTGCCCAAGTTCAGTCCACGGGGCTATTTCAACGGCTCACTAAAGACCTCAGTTTGACTCCAAATTAAATTATTACCAGACCAGACCAGACTTGAACGTTTCCGTCGCTGCCCAGCCTTTGCAGGCTGTCTGGCGACTTACAGATCACCAGGGGTGGTATGAGAAGGAAAAAGGCAAGTTTGTGCATGTGTGTAAGGTATGTAGTGTATGTGTAGAGAATGAATGAGCCAGGAGAGTATTGTTTACAAATCTTCGCGAAATGAATGCTCATCGAGATAAAACACAACACAATCGAAGAACAAGGGGGAAATGCCTTAAGGGAAGTAGCTGATGATATGCTACCCAAAAACCCCAACATTATAAATATTTACAAAATCGAGAGACACTAACCAGAGATGTTTGAGGTACTGTTGAACCATAATCAAGAACGTCAAAGAAAAAGTTATAATGAAGACATGACACATACCTTCTCTGTATTGTAATTATCAATTTCAACCAAATTAAATTATTTATAATTTGAAAAAGTACTGATATTATTTTATTGCATACAAACATTAACTATTAAAAATTTGTAGCACATTTGAAAATTTAATTAATTATATTACTTAGAAAGTACTTTTTTGTGTCATTTCATGCATTTTTTTTCATACGGTATATTAATAAAATTAGTCACTCCCGATTTCAATCAACCAGTTGTGTTTTTTGATAGATGGCAGAACAGATTCCAATTTGATCATGTTTCCCAATATACAACAGTAACACCTCGGTTTTCGTTGACTTCGGTTTTCGTCGATTTTTTTGTAATGAATTTGTCTCGGATTTCGTCGGCATGCTCACGTGACCTCGTTGCTAATTGCCGTTCCCCTGTTCCGTGCGGCGTTGTTTCTTGTTGTCTGAGCACCACCTCCCGTGTCTAGCCAAACAATTCCATGGTACTAAAGAAAGTTTCCAGAGCCGGCAGGCCTTTGAAAGAAGGTTGCAACTTGTTTAATGTCATGCGCCTCATTTTAGGCAAATGTTAAAGTAGCAGCAGAGACAGACACCTCTTCCCCCTTTGGACAGCTTTCTTGTACGACATGGGTCCACTAACTCTGAAGCTGGCCCTAGTGCCAAAAGACCAAGAAGGGAAGTAACCCTAGATAGTGCCTTGATACCTAAGGTCCCTAAGAAGGAGGGATTCCCCTTTCAAAAACAATACTATCTGCATTTCTCCCCCTCCCCAGTACAGTTAACTGGGGAGAGAGTAACTGCTCCCCCAGTACTGAACAGTTAAACACAGGTCTTAACGAACACCCCTTAGATGCGGTCACCCCCTCTTTTCCTGAAAAATAATGATTTCACCCTTGAATAATAAAAGTACGCATTTAATACCCCTGACTGATTAACGGTCAGCCATCTTTTACGGACGAACTTTTTTGTCCCACCGATGAAAGATTCCGTAAAAGATGTCTTACAGTACACCCTGCACTGTATAGAAAGTTTTCTGAAAGACATATTTTGAGGTTGATAAAATTTTATTTTTACCCATTTGTTGGTTATGGACAAAAGGTAAAGGCACCAACTAATGTTCAATAAATTAAGCCTTCGCTATGCGCAGGGCAGTGCAGGTGAAATAAAAGACATTTCATATGGGAATAAAATTTCTCTTTTCCTCCCGAGCATTTATGTGCTCATCATGAACCCCGCCCCCCCCCCCATCCTGGAGCCAGGCCGCGTATACTTAGATCGTTAGTGAGGGCTCCTACATAGTGAATTTATAGTGTAAAAAATCCGACAACACTCAGATAAACACCCCATGATTCAATGATTAGCATCATGATTATTTCAAGCATTTTAATGATTATTTAAATACACATGCCAGAGCTCCTCTACGGGAGCTCTGGTGATGGTTATAATCGAAGCTCTTGATTCGGGAATATGTCCCACAATAGGATGACAGGACATCTCGAGTCCTATCCACGGACAGCCATGCCCCCTTTCGATCCTACAGTAGGGCCCGCTCTTAGGAAGACTTTGCACAGCTCCCCCCCCCCCAACTATAATGAACTCATTCCGTGCACAATGCGTTCGGCATCGAAAAGCTATCTTAGTGTGCACTTTTTACGTTTCTGAGGTTTTCCCGGCTATTCACAGCTTTTTCCATTCTGCACATGCAATATCTTCGAAAATTTAACACGCGTATTGTCCTTCAAACCTTATCAGCGGACTTCCAAGTGAAAATGAAGCCACGAATCAGAAGACGTCAAACCTTTTCTTTTTAAAGTAACAAAACACGGGAATGGTATATGAACAAGTGTTTATTGCAAAATTAAGTCAGAAAGACTGAATATATACTGTTTTAAGAAGTATTAAAACTAATTACGTTAATTTTTTCTCTACTGCTGTCAAAATTACCGCTATCCGTAGCTCTAACTAGTTTCGAACTTCCGTCGTTCCAGTATTGATGGCTACTCGTAAAAATGTTTCAAGGGAAATTATGCTTAAATATTTAAATTCATAAATATGAAAGGCTGAAATTTCTTGAAGGATACTATTCCTGCATTTGAAGCATAATCACCAATGTGAGATGTGACTCAGAATCTCTGTATCAAGAATTATTCTGTCTTGAAAACGCATAAAGAAGACCTCGGTAAAGACAGCGTCCAAAAGAAAGAGGAATGTTCTCTGCAGTGGACTCCATAGAAACTCTAATGGATTGGTTCGGAGCTTCTTTTATTTCTTTCGGGTTAGATGTTCCTTTTTTTTATTAGATTTGTGTGCTTAGATGTCGTCGTCGCATTCTTGCAGGTATGAACTGAAATGAATCTTGGAGTTGTTTTGTTGTCGTTGGTTTCACGTCTGGCAGAGACATTACTGCGCTAAGCAAGATTTCTTCTTCTCTTTCGCGTTTAGTCCTCTTCTGTCCGGCATCAATTAGTGGAATGTAATTTGTGTCGTTAAGTAAAGGGGATAGAGAAGTTTTTGATGTTATATATTTTCTTTTTCTTCCCCCCTTTCTTCTCTTTGTTAGGACTGAGAGCCGTGTCACTGTATTTCAAAGGTTAGCATGATGTATTATAAAAGATTAGTACAATGGTGAGTTGTTTGTTCTGCATCTAGATGTGAGGACAAAAGGAAGTAAAATTGATGGTGATGATCATAAACAGATGACACGGAAATGCCCCAACAATATCGATGAGCCGGCAAAGTGAATATATCTTTACTTATATGCCATATTCGAGTTGGACACTAGGTCGATAGTTTTCATTCTGGTGGGGACTCCAGTGCTGCATAATCAGGAACATCGGGGGATTAACAGTTGAAAACAGTCATTTTATGCCAGTAAAATTTATAAGAAAACCACTAGAATTTCACTTTCAATAGTAGGGGTGATTTTTTTTTGTAGATTTGTCTCCTGTCGTGAATATTATAAACACTTCGTGCTTGTGTGAGATTCTGAGAAACACACCAGGACGAGCAAACTCGTTCAGATCAAGAAAGCAGTTGAGATAAAAACAGACTAACATGTGTGTAGGTTTCAAATCCTTTCAAGACATATTTTGCGGATTTCAATCAATGTCACAGAAGTCATTCCATTCCAAGAATGACTCGTACGGGAATTGAATTCATTTTCACCAGCTTTTATCTCTGAATATTTTGTATACGTATAATATCCAAGGAAAACATTCTTGTAGATATTTACATACAATATCTACACAAACGTAAAGAAACAACATGAACCTCTACAAGAGAATATATGCCTTGTTCTCACGATAACAACAGGCACTTCATTCTTATAAATCTCGAAGCAAATTCAAAAAACATAAAAATTGAAATTTCGTCCCCGCTTTTTCGGAGATTTGTACACGTATTTTATTTTAGTTTTTTCGATGGCTATTCTTTTGGAAATTTCCACGTAGAGATGTACCATATATGTATATATATATATTTCCGTTGTATTCTGCGGCATTTTTTTTCTCGTTTCCATAGAGTTCTATAGAAAAGTCCTGTGCGGATTCCCAGGTGTAAAGACGAGAACTTCCTCGGTTTTCGCCACTTCCTATTCGCAACCAAATTGAGGAAACTCCAGACTCAGCTATTTTCTATTTTTCTTCTGCCAACCATAGGCTCGTTCTTCGCCAACAAAATAAAATATATATATCCAACGAGCGTCTTCGACAGAAAAAATATATTTATTTATCCTCTTTTTTTTACCTACTTTATTTTGCTCCATTTGGCTTTGTGGAGCCTATTGCCTTTGTCGGGATGCGTAGTGCCTCCAAAATCGTATTCTCTATGGAATATTATTTTGAAATTGCAGCTGCAGCGACTAGGAAAAGGAAAAAAAAATCCCGATAAAAGAGAAGACGACCCACCAAGTATCATAATCCTTCTTATATGGGTACGAAATATTCTTCGAAAATGGACACGTGAAGCGAATATAGAATAAACATGGAAATTGTATGGCTATGTTGAAAAACTCTATTTCAGATCGTGATATAACTTCATGTTTGCCCTTTACTTTCAGTTTATCAAGGTGCTATTGTCAAGTACTGAGTGAAATAACATCAAGGGAGAAGAGCCAATTTTTTTATTTTTAATTCTAAGTTTCTTCCAATTTGGCGTGCAATATCTTCAAGACTGCGTGACTTTCACGGGACTCAATCTTTAATAAATAATTTTATCACCTCTGTATTGTGCCAAAATTGTCTATTGTGGCTTTTTTCAATGCGCAATCCAGTTTAAAATACAATCTATGTCTTTATCTCAGGGGTTTCCAACGTAAAATTTTTCGCGGAACACTTGATGATAATGAGGCTATTCTACAGAGCTCAAACAAATATTTGAATATTTGTAGAGAAAAAGAAAAGGATAAGGTATCCATATTGCCGTCTGAAGAACTCATCATAGTGCAAGGCAAAATGAAAGAGTTCTTTGGCACCACCAGTTAATAGATAATAATTTATTGTTACAATTGTATTTCTAGATATCATGGAAGCCCCTATGCAAAATATTGAAAACTGGGATTTTAAATATTTTGTAGAGTGGTAAGCGAGGACTCTCCGTGCTATTTTTCAAAGCATGGGGTCTCAAAGTGTCCTTAATACGTACATTGGGCTGAGAAAAAAATCAAAAATAATCTCAATTTTGCTATGATGATAAATGTTTGGTTCGAATTACACTATTATCTGGTGAAGTTTGGCCTCAGTGAATTAGACATCCGATTATACGTATTTCAATGCCTAAAATACAGTGTAATTGCATCTTTGAGATGAGCTCTACGTCAAAATATCGCCCGTACAAATAATGCCCTGATAAACATCGCCAAATGAAAAGTTTAAAAGTAAAAAAATAAATAAAAGATTTTAGAAATTAGAATGAGAATTGGTACTTAAGTATTATTCCGTCGACCATTTTCGACGTCCCAATAGGTGTGATTGAGCACATCTCCGGGGATGTCGAGACGCCAACTATCGGCTTCGAGTATAAGTGAACTTTGGTTGGCTAAGTACCAGCGTTAAGTCACCACAAATATTTTGAACCGCATTTCCGTAAGTTTGGCGGGATCTGGGCAAATTCGAAACTGGTGGGGCATAATACGCAAGTACCGTATTCTATTCCAAAAAAAACGTAAATCGAGTTAAAACGCCGCACTGTAAGAAATTCAGATGTTTTTATCGCATGATTTGCTGACTATATGCTGGAATATACGCTGAATTTTAGATTTCCTAGATTTTTTAGCGATGTTTTTGTCACAGTGATGTTTTTGCGGCGATGTTTTGAAGTATGATGTCTTTGTTGGCTATGTTTTAACTCAATGCCCTTGATATAGACAGTATGCATGATTCGGTTTATGTTTATTTGTGCTGATAACAAAAAATTATTTTTTATCCTATCGTATCGAAAAAATAATTAATAAATTATTTTTTCGATGTTTCACAGTGAATTTTCAATTGAAAAATATTGCATTTCTCACTAAATTCTTCATGTGGATATAAAATATAATTCACCTTCTCCATATTTTTTTAAAAATAATTCAATATAAAATTGTAGTAACAAATTCTCGACAATTTTTCTTTATCAGCTTAAATTATTGGCAATCTATCATCCGTTAGAACGTCGTCGTCTCACGCGTTAATTTCAATGGAAAAAAATCAAAGAAAAAGCATTTTTTTCTCCCTGTTTTTATCGGTGAAAAAATGCGTCATGTGCCCGTTCATATATATCCGAAGAATATTCTCCACAGAAATCAATTCCGGAGGGAAAAATGTATCGGAAAAGTCAAGTGTTATTGATTATTCATAAAACACCTACGTCTAAGAGTGTGCTATCTTCCATTTTTTATCGTCAATAAATATTCATCACATCAAAATCTCTTGTGAAACCAGATTAAATGAAAAAAGTTCCCATGTTATCTGTCCAGCATTGTTACGATAACACTTAAAATATTTCTGAACGTAATTGTTAGGCCGGCATACACTATAAAAGTTTTATAAAAATTATTTTATAAAACTTTCCAAAATGCAACCAATAAGCGTATCGGTTATTTTCGAGCAAATTTTTGAAGTTTTATAGAATAACTGTTATCAAACTTTTACATTGTTATCCCGGTCTTATTCACATTCTACTGAACTGTATAGGTATAGTTTTGCCTTACTGTGAAAATCAGTATTATGATCATTATTAGGGCTAGGAATTTTATGACCTTAAAAACCGACAGAATATGCTGAATAAAAAGCAATTGTTGCTTAAAAAAACTAAAAAACATGCTGAAAAAACTTGAAAAATATGCTTTTATACATAGGCTGACCACATCTCTTCGAGAAAAATACAGAAATTATCGGAAATCGCCAGTTATTATCAAAAGTTACAGATGAAATCGCCAATAGTTTCTAATATCGCCGCCAAAAATCGTCAATAATTTGCCAAAAACGATGGGAAAGGTAAG
Source organism: Pholcus phalangioides (assembly GCF_987345545.1). NCBI lineage: Eukaryota > Metazoa > Arthropoda > Arachnida > Araneae > Pholcidae > Pholcus > Pholcus phalangioides. Next base: position 23,257,341 of record NW_028301605.1, read on the forward strand.
TAAAATTGCCTATTATATATATATCGGGATTACAGCATATCGGTTACATTCGAGCGAATATGACCAACAGGCTTATCGGTTGTTTACTTCCATACTAGCTTCATTTCTTGCAATTGGCGATTTTAGCACGAAGGCCGGGATCACAATATAAAGTTGAATGGGAGAAAGAGCTTGGGAGAAAAAATCCCTCTTCATTGTTCTGCTGGAATGTGCAAAATAATGCTCGGAAATATGAATATATGCCTTAAATTCTGAAGATCATGAAAAATGTCCTAAAATTACGGAAAATCCTATATTAATCCGCCTTTGAGATACACCTATCTGAAAAGAGTTTCCTTTCTTCATCTTCATCACCTAGATACAGTGGTTCCCAAAGTGTTGGTCATGGGGTAACGTTGATGACGATTTGCGATGTCGTGAGAGAATTTCCAAAATAAAAGCGTTCTGATAAGAGTAAATATATCACACAAATCAATATAAACAGTGTCTCATTTTGAAGCAGAGGGGTCATCCCATAGTCGGCGCACTTGCTTGCATTTTTTCCTATGTTTTTTGGGAAAATGTCTGCCCCTTTTTAAAAAAGGTCAACACTGGGCTATTTAGCACATAGATCACTTTGCCATTCAATGCTAATATTCGGCGAATAGTGTGTTGTAAATAGATTTGCGAATTTTATAATGAGCTTCCTCGACACTTTTGGATATTTTTCATTCTCCTGTTACCGACTTTACAAGATTTATGTTGTGATGTATATTATTTTTTTTGGAGTTTCGTATTTTGTGTAATTTTTGTTGCTTCATATGTATTTTGTGTATTTTATAAGTCATTCGTATTTTGTGTTAATTTTAATTTTACTGCAAGTTGTAATTGGGTATCAACCTGTGTTTGTTGCTTTGGGTTTTAAATAAGTAAACAAATAAATAACGTATTTAAAATTCTACATGAAACTTACTAAGACTAATTTGAAGAAAAATATTATTCAATGAAGTATCATAAAATGATCATTTTTGCGCATTTATCCGCTTTTGTGTTGCCTATACACGCGTAGCATAAGGATGTTTCTCTACCTTATTATTATACGTTACTGCGAAATTGTCTATCTCGAAGCGACAGCCCCGAGTTTATACGTTTGTCACAAGAGGCGTACGCAGGACAAAGGGCACCCCCACGCCCTCCCTGAGACGATCAAAACTTAAAAATATTTTATAAAAGATTAAAATATCTCAAGAAAACACCTTTATACTGCATGTTATCTTTATCGATTTCTGTTAATTTAAAATGCTTTTTCATGATTATTTGCTCAAAATTTCTCTGCGAGAGGTTCCTTGTGCTCCCCAAACCCAATGTGCCTCCTCTAAAGGTCAGTCTTGCGTACTCCAATGCTCGTGACAAAGGCGCAGGGTATAGTAATGAGGTAGGCCTTCTCATGGTGCAACCTGGGTAACGCAAATTCATAAGTGTATTATGATGAAGAGATTTATTTGTTCATAAGATAAATCTAATTTGCGGGTAGAAATGATAGCATAAAGACTCTGCAGAGTCTAAGAGTGTTGATCAGTAACTGACAATTGTTAGGGTTTGTTTTCCTGGAGATTCATCTAGAGGCTTTTATTTCCCCCCACCAAACTGAGTGATTGTTATTGGGCTCATGTTAATTTAAGTTGTAATGGGCATGTTGACTCTGTGGAAAGAGCTTACTGAAAGTATAATTGTCTATTTTTCTTTCTTACACACACGAGCATCTCGGTGCTCATCATACCCTCATCCATCCTGGAGCTACCCCCTGCCCCAAGACCGATATCTTTGGTGCGGAATTCTCTACAGTGAATTTACAGTGTAAAAAAAAACAAAAAACAATGAGATTTGTAACGTGATGGAGCCCTGCCAGCAATACCCTAGTGGGGTTCATGGTGCTCACTCAAACGATTGAGGATAGATGCTTGCTTTCGAACTCGCAGAGATATTCACGACTACTAGGATGAACACCCTACAATTGAATGATTAGCGTCATGATTATTGTAGTTCTGGTACAGGTACTTTTCTCGTGATGGTAATAATCAAAGTTCTTGATTCAGGAATATGCCTCTCATTAGGCTGACAGAATTACAAATACAAATACAACGCCACAAAATATACAACGCCCAACAAGGGGGCTGAGAAAAAGATGCCCATAATAAATATGGATGCCATGTATTTCTCTAAAATACAGCAACCCAATTAAAAATGCAATTACAAACAATATATATCCAACCAAAAGTCCAACCTCGTGTATCCCTACTATGAGATCAAGCGGGCATGGCACATGAATGCAGTAAACCTCTAGGCTGAGATCTTTGGTGGGCCCTTAGGTCAGACTCTTCACTTCCCCTCCCCTTTATGAATTTGTAGTGTGAAAAACTAAAATCAACACGCACATCCGATGAGAATTATCTCGGGCTCCGTGGCAGGAGCCCTGCCAGAGCCACCCACTTGCGGGGGGGGGGGGGAGCATGCAGAGACCCCAGTTGAATAGAAGCTTCTACGATAAAATTTGGCCAATTGTATTTATGACAATAAATAAGTAAAAAGAGGTGTTAAGTCCTCTTTCATTTTGCCTTGTGGCTATGATATTGTCGGGACGGTAGTGTAGGGACACACTTTTTTCATAAATATTCAAAAATTTGTATGAGTTCCGTAGAAGAGCCTCAGTATCATCAAGGGTTCCGTGAAAAACTTTACGGTGTAAACCCCTGATATAGGGGAGAACAGATATCGGTAAACAGAAATGGGCAGTCAGAACATTCCGGCAAGTATGGTGTTGGCTGTTCGGAAGATGAACTAGGAATCCAAACATGCTTTAGGGGATTCGACTGAAGTAAAAAAAAGTCAATTGGAAAAAAGATGATAAAGGGAATGAAAAGATCCTTAACAAGAAACCTAATTTTTTCAGAAACCAGCTTCTCTAGAGATAGGTGCCACTTTTTGGATGTGCAAGAAAGGAGGTTGGCTAAGATGATTTACGAAGGTTTTAACATCTGGCCGGTGCGATGATATATTTTGGAAAGAGAGAAAATTCAACCGCCCCTGCGGGGAATCGAACCCACGTCCTTTCACTTTCCGGGTGAACGCCCTAGACCACAGAGGCAACGAATATCTCAATCTTTCCTTGGAGTTCGTGTGCACTGAACGGGGCAGTACGTGGACGGTCGGACCTAACTCAGACCAAAGCTCACAATTGCTGCCGATGCCACCAGATGGCGATTTATCCTAGGATGCTGTCACTCTCTGCTATCCATACGAAGGTTTTTAACAGCTGGCTGATGCGTATCTTTAGTATTCTTCTGATAGATAGCATCGATCTTCGTATGGATAGCGGAGAGTGACATCATCCTCGGATAAAATTCGCAGATACAGATTTTCTCGAAGCTTTTCAGATTTCACAGAGAATTCAGATATTCACGAACTTTTAGCTGGAAAGCCACAGCTAAAAGCTTCGAAGGGCAACATTTGGCCTGTGGGCCTTATATAGTAGACCCCCAATTTCAGACTTGATTAAATCGACGATGATTAAATTGTTATAAAACGTAATTTTCCATTGAATTTTGTGATGCGATTACTGCAAGCACTCTTTATCGACAATGGTTTTGTTCAAAGGGGGAAAAAAGAATAATTTTGATCTGTGAATAACTTTTGCTCAATACTTTTTCACATTTAAAATTTTTTTTGATGCTATTTGAACATTTATGAGACATTTTGTTCAAAACCAAAAACAGTTAAAAATATTACGACTCATAAATTTAGCTTTGGCCGCACTCACGTCAAGATCGTCTGATGTCGGAAGCATTGGTCGAAGAACACCAATAGTCATAACACGAAAAGTGTTCTGGAAAAACCGATTCTGTTCTTGGCAGATATCTACTAACATAAGAAATATTTGGCTAGTGTGTGTCCAGCCTATGCCGCTTCTTTGCACCAAGGAAACGCAAATAAAGTGTGTCTCAAAATGATAGAGCCACCTGTATTTTTCAGTTTTTCCTGATATATAAGCTGCTATATAACACCAATGCTTGACTTGTATTGAATCTTTTTCAGAAATTTGTTTTCTTGAAATTTCAAAGGATAAAAAATTATCGAATATTCTCTCTAAGGGCCCTTTCACGCTGAGCAGATGCGGACGCGGGTCCGGAAAAAGTTTTAAATACTGGTACAAATGGAGCCTTTCAGACGATTTGGAATTCGTCTGAAACTCATGTTGGTCCGGATGGCGTCCGCATGCGTCAAAACTTAAGCGCATTCGCGCAGACAGGTTTTGTACATTAGGTTATATGGAGATATTCACACGACGCAGGTCCGGGTGGAACTCGTCCGGATCATTGGCTACTTTTAATGATGATTTTGCATGGAAGTTTTTTAAATATTTGCCGTAAATACCCTTAAAAACACCATATGAAGCTTAGGCGGAAATAGACTTGGAAATCTGGGGTGGGGGGGGGGGCACGATGATGATGATGTCAATTCATTTATTTTATTTTATTTAGCAAAGAAATGTACAAGCATATATATACAAATAGAGACAACTTATCCTCTATACATATATGCATTAGATCAATCAACTTCACCTTTGATGATGGGGGACAATGCCACCCATACCCTCCCCCCCCCCGTATCTCCGCCCATGATATGACGTTTCATCAAAAAAATGTACACAATTACGCCTATCTCTCCGTTTCCTTCTAAGATAAACGAGATATAGCAACGGTTTTTTTTTGTATCGGCAATTGCGTAGTTTTCTGTCTCGAATTTGATTTTGCGTTTTTTTCATAATGGATAGAGGGAAATCTTTAACGCTCGAGAACGAAACAAAATTGATGAATTGCATTAGAATAAGCGTTTCCTGAGTGATTGCAAACTCAATTTGCCAATCTCGAGTAGTAGTTTCTAATTATTTTAAATAAAAGGTACTGTGTGTTTGACACCACAGAAAGACTAGGTCGTCCTCCTGCGTTGACGAAACGCAAGAGAAGTGTGATTCTACGCTAAGTAAGTAACTATTTCATAAGTTTAAGGAAAATAGCATCTTTCCTTGACGTGAATGTATCTAAATCTACATACAGTTCATCTCATTCTTCGTCGTTGTAAATACGTCTGGCCATCGCAAAATGCTTACCCGTCCGAAACTTAGTGAGCGACATAAACAGGAAAGACTTTGTTGGGCGAAATATCGTATGTTATGGAGTTCCTAGTGGCATAATGCCATTCAGAGTGATGAGGAAAAGTTTAATTCGGACGGTCCAGAGATGGCTGGAAATATTATTGACATGATATCAGAAAGGAAGAACTAAGCTACCTTAAGCGTCAACAAGAGGCGGTGGTGAAACCGTCTGGAGTGCGCTCAATGCTAGCGGAAAAGTGCAGTTAGCTGTTATATCTGAACGTCTGAATGCTCAGACACATCAGGAACTGTTGAATCAGTATATAATTCAATTTTTTAAAATTACAAAATGGCTTCACATCTCAATTTCAACAGGGCGATACACCCCCTACCCCCCCCCCCCCCCCCACTATGCAAATTCGACCTGGGAATGGTTCCTTGCAAATGGGATTTCAATGATGGACTATCCCGCATGTTCTACAGACCTCAACCCTATGGCAAACACGTGGGCAGCAGCGGCACGCAAAGTGTATGATCATGACAAGCAATAAATACAACGGTGTTTCAGAATTTGAACGGACGATCTACAAAGTGTGGCAAGATATTCCTCTGCAGCATTGCCAAAAACTTGTTGAATCGATACCTAGACGAGTGCTTGACATTATAAAGAACGATGAAATATTTATTGAACGTTGAAAATATAATTGAACACGCGATTTTTTTCGAGTGGCTTTATCATTTTCGGACAGGTATTAATTCCAATATTCGATATATGTTACATTATTACAGTTTTAATCCTGTGCAAGTCACAGATTTCTAGTTAAGAAAAGAATTTTCACTTCAAAAAAATTGTTATTTATAGACTATTGTATGTGGCTTTATCATTTTGAGATACACCTTATTTGCGAATGAATATGGGACGGGTGCGGTAGCCCAGGTCGATAAGATACTCAAAGTACCAAAAGATGTTTAGAGGTGTCTAGAGTTCGATACCCGGTTCGTCCTAGTCAGAAACTTTCCTGACACCGAGGTACAACAGAAACGGCACAATGACCACAGAAAAAAAAGATTGCTACCGCAGGAAGTCCCACATCGCGGAGTTAGCGCACCAACCTCTCGGTGAGTATATAAAAAAAATTCGAAAGCTACTGATTGTGGAATCGGCAATAAATTGTAAGTACCGGTCTAATTAGCCCTCGTGTGCAGAAAATGACTGTACTATGAACAAACAGAATCGATTTGGAATTAATATACTGCGTGGCCAAAACAGAAAGAGTTTCAGTATATTGGTTATCTATACAATGTGCAATCTTTAGGAAATCATGGGTTTTTGTTGGACTAGACTGGTGGTTTCAAATCTTTCGTGCTCAAAGTAGCTCTTGGAAATACGTATGAGGTTCGCGTACCCCTAAGAAAGTGTATGAAGTATGAACCTTGAGGAATGCATAAGAGGTATGCATATACCTTTAGAAACGCGTTGCGTGCCAATAAAAATACGCAGAAGATGTGTGCTTTCTCCAGGAAATGTATTGGAGGCTTACCTATACCTATATAAATGAGTAGGAAGCTTGTTTCTTTCCATACATGCTTAAGGGGATTACCTTCCCCCTTGAAATGAATAGAAACATGTATCCCCTCCGAACGTGTGTTAGATGTGCGTAGATATTCATAGAAATGCTTATCACTAAAAATGCGGACGAACCTTTCTTACTCTTACGAATCCGTAAGAATCTCATGTACCGACCGCCACGTACCGTAAGGACGCGGTATCCCAGGTCCATAAGAAACTCGCCTGAAGTACCAAAGGATGTTTAGAGGTGTCGCGAGTTCGATATACGGCTCGTCCTTGTCAGAAACTTTCCTGACCCAGGGGTACAACAGAAACGGTGCAATGACCACAGAATAAAAGATTGCTACCGCAGGGAGTTCCACGTCACGTATAGTTAGCCTACTAACCTTACAGTGAGTATTGAAGAAAAATAATAATAATAAAAAAATATATAAAAAAAGTTCGAAAGCTGCCAATTGGAATCGGCAATAAATTGTAGGTCACGGTCTAATTAGCCCTGCAGAAAATGACCGTGGTGCGACAAAAATGATCAAATATTGGGCCAGTCTTGATACGAATGTGGCCATGGTTTAGGAAAAAATCATTTGTGGGTGATTTCCGTCGAGTTTACTAAACGTTATAGAGGACGAAGGTTTGAAAATAATGAAGTCCCTGAATTTGACCCAGAAAATGTCCTCTACTTCGTGAATTTCCGGGATAGACGAATTGAGAAATCACTTCAAGGACAGAAAAAATATCCGATTGGAGATAGAAATTCCATAAAAAAAAGGATTTGAAGCGAATTCTTTCATATATTTTTAAGGCCAATCCATTCACTTGAACGAAATGTACATAGATGTACTCTTTATTTGCCCTTATATAACATTGGATTACAAATAACATGTTTCTTATGCGCATTGCGAAACCGAGTTACTCCAAAGTGAACTTGGGAAAGAAAAGTCGTTCGTCTCCATCGGGAATCTAACCATCTGAGACTCTAACTCAGCATTCCAGAAGGCATTCGATCGGGTACAACATGGCAAACTCTTGAAGCGTTTACACGAGATTGGAATAGGGGGCAACTTGCTGAATTGGATAGAATCGTGGTTAAGAGATAGGTCGCAACGAGTTATGGTGAACGGGGAATTCTCTGGTTGGACAGACGTCACAAGTGGAGTTCCTCAGGGAAGTGTCCTTGGCCCCATACTTTTTTCACTTTTTATCGACAAACTCGATCAGGGTATCGATGGAATTACTAGCAAATTCGCAGATGATGTGAAGCTAATGGGGGTAATCGGGAATGAAAGCGATAGGGAGTTGCTCCAGACCAACTTAGACAAGATTGCAGCATGGGCAAATGAATGGAGCATGACGTTTAGCGTAGATAAGTGCATGGTCGCTCATTTTGGTTCGAACAACCCACGGTTCTCTTACGAGTTGAATGGTGTCACTATCCCGGATGCAACTAGAGTCACCGATTTGGGAATTCTCATTGACGAGCGACTTAAGTTTTCTGAACATTGTTCAGCGGTTGTCAAAAAAGCGAATAGAATGCTTGGTCTCATTTTCAAAAAGGTCTCTTCGCGTTCTCCTAAAGTCATTCTTCCGCTTTTTCGAGCCTTAGTTCGTCCTGGACTGGAGTATGCGGTAAGGTTTTGGAGACCATACCTACAGAGGGACATAGACTTGATTGAAGGGGTGCAGAGAAGAGCTACGCGTGTCCTTATTGGCACACAGGGCTTGAGTTATGAAGAGAGACTTCATTTTTTGAATATGTTTACATTGGATGAACGCAGGTGTCGAGGAGATATGATCGAAGTGTTCAAAATTTTCAATGGGATGGATAGGATGGACCATGAACTTTTAGTACACCGCCAATCAACCGCTTTTACAAGGGGACACCAGTATCGATTGGTGAGGGACAATGCAAGGTTATGGTGTCGCAGGGAATTTTTCTCTAATAGGGTTGTTAATAAATGGAATAGCTTACCCCCGGAGGTAGTAAATTGTAACACAATTGACACGTTTAAAAAGAAATACGATAAACATGTTGGGGTAAATCGAGAAGCTATCCATTCTTAGAATAAGACAACCATAAGTATTCTTTATGGGCATTGTATAATATTTTATCATATGTATATATTGTTTATAATTTGTGTTAATTGCATTTTTAATGGGGTTGCTGTATTTTTGAAACATATGACATCCATATTTTTATGGGCATCTTTTTATCAGCCACCTCGTTGGGCATTTTGCCTGTTGTGGCGTTGTATTTGTATTTGTATTTGTATATTTGTATTTGTATATTTGTATTTGTATTTGTATTATAACACAGAGACAGGTTTTTTTGTGCCCCTTCTATTACGGCACTGTAGCGTGATTGGCTGGGTAGAGACGAGAAAGAAAATATTTTGATTTTTGATGTGTCGGGAGGAAAACATCCATCTCTTCTGTTGCGACCTGGAGGACAATTGCTGAAGGTAAGAAAATCAACTGTCTCTGCTCAACCAATATAAGGAAAAGGAAACACGTGTCTCTGTGGTATAACGGTGGGTGCGCTGACCTGGATTGCAAGAGGTTCAGGGGTTTGGTAGAGGTCGCTAAACGAAGTTATAGGATTATGTAGAAAGCATGTATTTAGAAATCAGGGCCTTCAACTTTTCAAACATTGCGGGCCAAAAACATTTTCAAGAATCCTGAGGGGCAACAAGTTATACTGCGTACCTAAATTCAAATATTCGCAAATTAACAAGTGGACCCAACAGAACCAGAGCAAAACAGGGTAACTTATATTATTATTACTTAAGAAAATTTGGATAATTTTATTGATTCTAATATAAATTTTTTGGCAAAAATAAGAAATTTTTTATTAATCCTTCAAAAGAAATATTTCTTATTAATTATTTAAATATTTTTATTAATTATTTAAATATTTTTATTAATTATTTAAATATTTTTATTAATTATTTAAATATTTTTATTAATTCTGAAATTATTCCTCTCGGTAATTCTAGAAATATTTTTCATTGATTCAAAAATGGTTTCTTCGAATAATTATGAAATTACATCTCATAAATTCCGACATTAATTCTTCCAACAATTTTCTAAAATAAATTTCTTCATTAAGGTTTTTTCCTCAGCATTCCTATAAATTCTACTTTACCGCTCACTAACTCCGGTCATATAATCGCCATACGGCAATTTCCAATTAGTGGAGTTGGGTGAGAAATGAAGGTGCCATCTATCGGTGGTGAGTATGCAAACCTTTTCGACGGTGCGCCACAGCAAAACGCTTCAAAGGGCCACATTTAGCCTCTGGGCCCTACGTTGAAGAGGTCCTTAATTTAAATTCAGTTTAATTAAATTCAAGATGTTAGAGTATCAAAACACAGTGATTGAATTGCCAACAAATATAATTTTCCACTGAATTCTGTGATTATATTACTTGAAGCGTTGTCTATAGACAGTTTTTTCGTGAAAAAATACTCATTTTTTTGTGAAAATAACTTATAAAAATGAAACAATTTTTTTTTCAACTTCAACAATCATATACGATCATACGCGGAATCATGAGACGATGTGTTCAAAATCAAAAACATTTAAAAAGTGTATAAGGGAAAAGTATTTGATTAAAATACCTTGAAGTATTTTCATTCTCTAGGATTGTTTGCAGTTCTAGAGAAAAGTGGGATTTTCGCTGAGAGAGTTATGGGCACTATCGATAATTGTTTCTTACATCCTCCTCCGAAATACAATCATCTGCACACAAAAAGCTCCCGTAAGTGATCCAATTTCTATTAAAGCACTGACAAATTACCCAACAATGTTGTTGAATATCTTGTGCGTGTGTGTGTTGTTCTTTTCAACAATCTCGAGGATATGAATTATTTCCCCAGCATTTGGGAACGAGCTATCGTCAAACTCATACTAAGACCTAGTCACACACCAACACAACTATTTGAAAGGATCATTGTTGTAAAAACAGGAAATAATTATTGTTGCGGGTAAGCAGAAAAACCACTTTACCCGCATATAAGGCTGGTTTTTTTTTTCCAAATTTCCTCAGTTTTTCGAATTTGAATATCGCAGTTGATATTGCTCTGAGAAACATGATTTTTTTTGGCATCAGGAGAGATAGAGCAACAACTTTCTAATTGGGTTTTGGGGTACACGGGGCTGTATAAAAAGTTATTTTTTTATTTTAATACCGATAGAGCCCCTTGCAACATGAATGACGTATCTGTGTACTGCACGTTATTTAGAAATTTTTTGTAATTGTAATTACAGTATACCTCTAGGATCAATGGTTTGCCAGTAAAATGCCATACCCCCCCTGTTTGCTATGCACCCTGTATATATAAATACATTTTTTTTTCTCACTCTCTAATGGATACCTCATTTTTACAATATTTTTATTATTATTCACCTTGATTATCATAAAATATGCACTTCTTAAATAACACTTAATATAACACTTCTTATTTTGCATAACCTATGATAATATCATACCTGGTAGGGGCATGGTCCTCCCCCATCGTCTAACTTGATCTTGCTGGATCCATTGTATTTTGCTAGCCCAAAAATTTCGCCATAAAATTTAAAATATTTTCTATTTGCTTAGCGCTCTAATGTTTTCGAAACGGCATAGACATGATCGAGAGGTTATCAGCTGATCCTATACTCAGCGATGACCCTCTCTCGTTCCATCATTAAAGATTTCAATTATACAGTTCTTAGTATCTTCGTACGATAAAATTTTTATTGACTAGAAAAACCATTTGTACGTGATTTCCGTTGACTTTGATGAGGCTTATAGAGGACGCAAAGTTTAAAATAATAAATGTCCGTGAAATTGACCCACAAAGTGACTCCTACTTCAAGAATTTCCGGGATTGACGGACTTAGAAATCATTGCAACGGCAGAAAGGGATACAATTCGAGAGAGAGAAAACCCTATAAAAGAAAGTATTTGAAGGGAATTTCTTCATATATTTTTGAAAGCCAATCCAATCGGAAGAAATATTTGAGCAAGAAATGTGTAGACACAGATTTACTATTTATTTACATTATACACAGTATAACATTGAAATTTACAAATGGCGTATTTATTCAATGTATTGCGAAACCGGGCTCTGTAAGGTGGAATTCGAAAAAAAAAGTTGATTGTGCCCACCGGGAATCGAACCCAGAACAAGCAATCCGGGATAACACACTCACCATTATACCACGTTTTTGTGCCCCTTATATTATGAGGGATAGCGTGATTGGCTGAGTTGATACTACCCAGAAAATATCTTGATTTGATGTGTCGTTGGCAGAGAAAAACATATATCTACTTTAAACATATATCGCCTCCTGGAGGCCAATTGCTGAAGATAAGAAAATCTACTGTCTCTGCTCAGATAGTCACGCTACTGTGCGGGATATATACTAAAAAAGAAGAAGCCTATCTCTTTGTGGTATAATAGCGGGTGTGCTTAGCCAGACTGCAAGAGGAGAAGGGTTCGGTAGTGGTCACTAAACGAAATTATAGAATTCTGTAGAGAACATTCATTCAAATCAACAGTCAGACATTGCGGGCAAAAAAAAAAAAAAAATTCTAGGAAGCCCAAGGTCTAACAAGTCATTCTGCGGTACCTGGATACAGATATTTCCATATTAACGGGTACATCCAACTGGGAGACCAGGGCTCCGAGTCAAACAGAAGGCCCTACAATTTATATAAAGAAATTCTTTATTTATGGAATTTTTAATTCAAAAGTTTCCTTTATTCTGAGACTATTTTTTAGTGAAAAATACTAAATTTTATTAGTTCTCGAAATTTTTTTATTAATTATTTCAATATTTTTAGTAATTCTGAAACTATTTCTTTCGGTAATTCTATACATATTTTTCGCTGAATTTATCTTTTCAAAAATTATCAAATCGGGGGGGGGGGGTCTTTAACCTTCCTGACATTGTGGACCAAAGAAAAAACAAATGCGCGAGGGGCAACTGCGATATCTAGATTCAAACATTAGCATCTTGACGTTTGGGACCGATGGGGCCCACGGTTACGAGTAAAACAGGAGGCCTTATATTATAATAACTTATTAAGTAATTTTTAATTATGAAATTTTGAATTGAATAATTTTATTTATTTTGAGATTATTTTTTCGAAAAAAAAAATAAGAAGAATTTTCAATTATTCTCGAAATATTTTCCATTTACTATTTAATATTCAAATATTTTTATCAATTCTGAAAGTATTTCTTTGATTAATTCCAGAAACATTTTTCATTGATTCAAAAACATTTTCTTTCAACAATTATTAATTTATTTCTCATTAAGTTCTGAAATTACGTCTTCTTCATTAAGGTTAACTTTTTCATTAGGGTTTTTCCCCCAGCTTTTGTATAAATTCTGTGACTATGTAAGGCTTCTCTTGTTGGCGAGATACAGCAAAAAAGCTTCAAAGGGCCACATTCATCCTATGGGGTCCTACGGTGGAGAAGCCCTTAATTTTAATTTAGGTTTGTAAGCGTATCACATCAATGATTAAATTACTAACAAATGTAATTTTCTATTGAATTCTGTGATTTGAATACTTGCATTGCTCTCAATTTTTCCATTCAGACAAAAAACGAAAAACGTTTATGGAAAATTACGCTTGTTAATAATTATAATCATCTAAATTAAAAAAAAAATTACTATTGATTGCAAAACCATTTGTAGGTGATTCCCGTCAAGTTTATTGAAGCTTATAGAAGACAATAATGAATGTCTACGTGTGTGAAATTGATCCACAAAATGACTTTTCTTCAAGAAACAACTACAACGGCAGGAAACAGACCGATTCGGAAAATTCCTGAGAAGCAAAGGATTTAAAGAGAATTTTTTTTTATATATTTTGAATGTCATCTCACCTCGGAAGAAATAGTTGAGCAAGAAATGTGTGTACACAGATTTGTTATATATTTGCTATATCGAAAATTACGAACAATGTATTGTTCCTAAGCATTGCGAAACCGAGTTGCTCAATGGAGAAGTTGGGAAAGAAAATTTGATTGTATCCACCGAGTGTCGAACGCTGGACCTCTTGCAATCTGGGGTAGGCCCTCGTGCCAATATACCACAGAGACAGGTTTTCTGCCCCTTATATTACGCGTGATTGTACTGAGTTGAGACAGTGCCCAGAAAGTATCTTTATTTGATGCGTCGTGGGCAGAGGAAAACATTCATCTCTACTGTCGACACAAGGAGGCAAATTGCCGAAGATGAGAAAAGCTACCGTCTCTACTCAGCCAATCACGCTACTGTGCACGGTATACGAAAAAGGACACGTGTCGCTGTGGTAAAACAGTGCTTAACCGGATAGCAAGCGGTCCAGGGTTCGGTAGAGATATTTGGTCCTACGTTGAAGATCCCCTGACTTAAATTTAGGTTAGTAAGAGTGTCACAACAATGATTAAATTGTTAACAACGGTTATTTTCAATTCAATCCTGTGATTTGATCACTTAAAGCGTCATCTATTGACAATTTTTTGTTTCAAAGTAAAAAAAGAAGTTACTTTGGGATTATGTAATTATGATTTTTAATCAAACACTTTCAAAATTTCAAAAAAAATTCTATATAAAATATAGAATTATATATGAGACTGTTTATTCAAAATCATAAACAGTTAAAAAACTTTTACAGAAAAAGTGTTTGTAAAAATTTCTTAATTATATCGCATTGATTTTGAGATTTACTTAAACTTACTTTTGACGCGATCAACCATCTGAAGGTGGCTTCGGAGACGTCACAGAAATGTCGCCGTATGTGTAAAGTGTTCCTCCTGCGGTTACGATAGCAAACACCAGCGTCTATTAACGATTTCATTTTGTCATGTCGTCTCGTTACTCGCATGATAATATTACTATAACGATCATAATAGTAATGATATTAACATGCGATAAATACAGCGGCTTGCCGCTACGCTAGTTCAATGTTTCGTTTTCTAATGAATCTATTTTCATTTTGGGTGACCATACATACCGTATTTCCCGGGACAGTCCCGGTTTTTTCTGTTTTTTTTAGATGGCAGGACTGAAAAAACAAAAACAACACTACATACGCTCTCAGACTGTTAGGCACAAACATAGTTATATTTCCGGAACAACTCACTAGGTAGTAAATCGCCCATAGATGGTGATAGACCTGAGTTTTCCTCGGTTTGAAAGAAAGAAAGTGCAATACTTTTCTATTGTAAAATAATTGATTACGTATTTACCCCGCTAGGTGGCAGCACGTTTTTTGGAATGCGTGGGAAAAATTTAGTTCAAATGGAAATTTTACTGGAAGAGGTCACCACACCACTGCCTTGAGTGGACACCGTGAGTGTTTAAGAAATTGCTCGATATGCCGAAATCCTGCTGTGCTTTTGGTTTCAATGTATTGTTTATTAAAATTTGCACCTTTCACAGGCGAATTAAATTTCCTTTTCCTTTTTATTCTCAGCACTTATTACAAATTCATAGCCGTGGCTCATCTAATTTTTCTTCCTTGATAGTCCCAAACTTGATCCTTCCGAGCTAGAGTTTGGGAGCCCCGCTTCGCGAGGATCCGGGTTCGAACTCCACCGTCACTACAGTGGTGGTCGGCTGAAGTTGGTTACCTGTGGTTCCCAATTTCAAGGCGCAAATGCGAGCCGATCCCCCCCCCCCCGTTAAAAAGTCTCGCCACAGAGAGCAACAGTCCTACAACGATAAATCATTCAATCATAACACTTCACTCATAGTTAGAAAATCTGGTGGCAGATGGCAGCGCTACACATAACAAGCATTACAGAGAAACAAAAAACTTCAGGTTTCACTACACGCACACGCACATTCTAGCATGTACCGATTCGTTGGGGGTTCCGCGGGGGGGGGGGGGTGAATTTGCGGTGTAGCAGTAGTAGGTAGGGCCTCCAAAAAATGGCTCAGGGATCCATGATGTTCTTCATTAAAAAGTCTCGCCACAGAGTGCAACAGGCCTACAACGGTAAATCATTCAATCATTACTCTTCACTCATAGAGAAACTGGTGGCAGATGGCAGCATTACACATAACAAGCATTACACAGAAACAAACTTCACGTCAGGTTTTCCCGCACACACAACACGTACACGCACATTCCAACATGTGTCAATTCGTTAGAGGTTCCGCAGAGGAATATGGACGAGGTGCATGTCTGGTTTAGTAGTAGTTGTTTGGGAGCCCGAAACAATTCACATTTTTTTATTTACTATTATTATTATTATTTTTTGCTTTCCTACATTTCTCTCGCAGCGCCGCCACAACCGAACTACAGAGGAGGTGAGCGGTGAAGAAAAAAATCACAGTAAATATCTCAACAATTCCCCCTCTTAATGTAAAGTTTTCTTTTACAGCATATGCAAAAAAAAGTTCACACAATTCAATATAACACACTTACATTCATATACAAAACCCCCTCTTAAACATTTAACAACCAATGCAACACAATTTTCTGTCACAATGCAATACACATAAAATGCAATAGATATGAAATGCAATGCAAAAATGTCAATCAAATTACATACATTATGCACAATACAATCCTAGCAGCTTACAGCAGTTTTGATGATTACTTTTAGCAAGCCTGTCAGCTGGCATATCCAAAGAAACTAAATATTTTACATCGATAACACGATTTTCATTAATCTCGCGAACAAAAATTATAACGTACATCTATACTCTTGCTTCTAGCATGAAACACAGGATTTTGCACAAGTTTCGATGCTGATTGATTGCCACAAAACGCAGTCACGGATCTAGTCAATGAACTGTTCCATAATTATACAGAACAAACACGTTATTTGTAATTTTCGATGTTATATAGGAAAAATAAAGAGTAAAATTCGTGTTCTAACATTTTTTACTCAAATACTCTGTTGAATTAAATTGACCTTGTACAACATTCCCTTCAAATGTTTTATTTCAAGGATTTTCTCTCTGAACTTGGAGACAGTTCAAGGATGAAAATTTTCAAAATACACAGTCTCTTTCGCTTCTTCGGATAACGCCACGTACTCCGCCCTCAGTCGATGATAACGCGACACTTCGTTGTTTTCGGGATTCCCAAGTCACGGCTCCTCCACCGAGTGTGAACGCGTATCCGGAGTATGATCTTCAGTCACTGAAGCCCAGTCGGTATCCACATGTGTAGTCAATGGCTTTCCCGAACGCTTGAATGTGAGACCTTGATTCATAGTGCCCTTGAGGTACCTCAGGATTCTCTTCGCTGCAACCCAATGACATTTTCCGGGGTTGTTGTTGAATTGGCTGAGAAAATTCACAGCATGCGTGAGATGTCGGGTCTAGTTGCCACAGATAGATACATCAGAGAATCAATCAGGCTTCAGTACTTTCATTTCGTTCATTCATTTCATTTCATTCATTTTCATTTCATTCCACATCATTTCCGGGACACATCTGTCTGGTCAGCTTGATACCGATCTCCATGTAAGATGGCCTGGCGTCTTGCATCTCGAACTTTCCCAGGATATCCTCGGTGTACTTCTTTTGAGACATTTTGATAGAGTCTATGGTTTGTTCAAACTCGAAAGCTTTCCAAGATCCTTCATCTTGGAAGAATTTGCGAGATTATCCCCGATGATTTTGGAGTTCTCTTTGGAATTTGCAAACAAAATTCGATCATCAACATATGCTGCGCTTGACATACACACACTTTTCAGAATTTAGAGGATGGAAATTCAGAGATTTAAATTTTTAATTTTCTTGTACCACTGCCTTGTGGTTAGTTTCAGTCCGAACTGTAATCGCTTTAACAAACACACTTTAACATCGCTTTGAAACGCTTTAACATCAGCACTCAATTCGTCTTTGAATCCATATTCGTCTGGGATTTTTTTCCTATGTAGATTTCTTCATCTAAATCACCATTCACATGTCATCACAAAATCTAGTTGATAACCCGTGAGATTATTTTCAACTGCATAGGCAATTACAGTTCTGATTGAACTCAGAGTTGTCACATGATAAAAATTTTCTCTGCGAAGTCCACTCCCGGTAATTGAGTACAACCTTTAGCGACGAGCCTTGCTTTGTATTTGGCCTGTGATCCCTGCGTTGAAGACACCCTGATTTCAACTTAGGTTCGTAAGAGCATCACACAACAATGATTAAATTATTAAAAAAATTTAACAATGTTTAATTGTTAAAATTCTTTGATTTGGTTTCTTGAAGTGCTCTCGCTATCGACAGTTTTTTGTTTAAATCATAGATCAGATTTTTTCATGTCAAGATGATTTCTGCTAGAATAACGTTACAATTTCTACAATTTTTTTCAATTATATGCAAAATTACGAGATATTCTATAAAACTTAGAAACAGTTAAAAGATTTTAGAAGTAAAAGTTTACGGATAAATATAATATAACAAAATTCATAAAGTACCGACATACAGATATTTAAATTCGTGTTGATTTCCGTAGAGTTTACTGTGGGACGAGGAATCTGTGAGAGAAAATCCTTGAAATAAAGCATTTGAAGGGAATGTTGTACAAGGTCAGTTTAGTTCAACAGAATATTTGAGTAAAAAATGTTTGAACACGAATTTTACTCTTTATTTTTCTTATATAACATCGAAAATTACAAATAACGTGTTTGTTCTGTATAATTATGAAACAGTTCAAGGTGAAATTGCAGAAAAATAGTTGGATTTTGTCCACCGATAACTTCTGCCACCAGTTCAAGACTAAATTTCTGTATTGTTGTTTCCCCAGGAATTGTATAAATTCTGTGAGTATATAAACATTTTTGTCGGCGAGATACAGCAAAGCGATTCGAGGGGCCACGTTTGGCCTGTGAGCCTTTCGTTGAAGACCCCTGATTTCTATTTAGGTTCGTAAGGGCCGTATTCACCGACATGGTTTAAACTGTAGTCACAATTTTTGGATAAGGGATCAACATAGATTGGTTAAGAACCTGAATTTAACCAATCCGTGTCGATCTCTTATCAAAAAATTGTGACTAGTTTAAACCATGTTGGTGAATACCGCCCTAAGCGTATCACAACACAATGATTAAATTGTTAATAAACGAAATTTTCTACTGAATTCCATGATTTGATGAATGCAAGCGCTATTTATCGACAATTTTTCGTTTGAAGTAAAAAACTAATACTTTTTTTGTCAAAATGATTTTTAATCAAATATTTTCTCAATTTTGACAATCGTTTTAATAATGTCTGAGATCTTGAGACACTATTCCAAAGCGAAGTAAGTTGACCAATTTTTGAATATAAAGTATTCGAATAAAATATCCGTAAAAATTTGTTAAGTCACCTTCCAATCAACTTTTTAACACTAGAGCTGCCGGAGTAGACATTTTGACGGTTCTTGATTTTGAAAGCTCTATAATCTCGATAGTATTCAACGTCCACACTCCATTTTTGTGTGGCAGAAAGGAATCCGATTCGAGAAATTCCTGGGTGGGAAAAAATGGATTTGAAGAGAATACATATTTTGAAGGCCAATCCACTTGAAGCAAGAAACCCTGTGATCATTTTCAATCACACGCAAAATTATGAGATATTCCATTCAAAATCAGAAACAGAGTGTTTTGAAAGTAAAAGTATTTGGAGATAAAATAATGTAATAAATGAATGTAGATTAGATTCTCTTCGGGCTATAGAATTTCTATTGATTGGGAAAGACATTTTTTTAGGTGATTTCCATAGACTATACTGAAGGACGAGGTGTTGAAGGCAAAAAGGAATATGATTCGAGAGAAAAAATCCTTGAAAACGAAAAGGATTTGAAGTGAATTTTATATATTTTCAAAATCAATCCACTTCAACGGAATATTTCAGTAAAAAACGTGTGGACACAGATTTTACTGTTTATTTTCCTAATATAATATTGGAAATTGCAAATAACTTGTTTGTTCTGCATAATTGTGAAACTGGGTTACTCCAAGGTGGAATTGAGAAAGAAGATATAGTTGATTTTGTCCATCGGCAGTCGAACCTTGGATCTCTTGTATCTAGGAAAGCGACTCATCATTGCCAGTGTGCCGAAGAAAACGTCCATCTCAACTGTCGTCACCTGGAAACAAATTGCTAAAGATAAGAAAATCGACTGTCTCTGCTGAACCAATCACGGTACTGTGCGTGATATGCGAAAAAGAAAAAAAAAACGTGTCTCTGTGGTATAATGTCACATACACTTATTCGGATTGCAAGAGGTCCAGGGTTCGGTAGAGGTCACTAAAGAAAATTATAGAATACGATGGAAAGCATTTATTCAAATCAAGGGTTTTTCAACCCTTAAGACATGGCGGCCCAAATAAAAAAAGTCCAAGAAAGCCGAGGGCCAACACGTCATACTGTGGTACATGGATTCAAACATTTTCATTTTAACGGGTGGACGTAACAGTGACCAGGGCTCGAATCGAACAGGAGGCCCTACATTTTAATTTCTTACTTGAAAATATTTAAATTCTGAATTTTCAAATTGGTAATTTTATTTATTCTGTTGTTATGTATTTTGTTAAAATATGCATATAATATATATATTTTATATTTTATTAATTCTCGAAAAACGTTTTTTATTGATTCTAAAATATTTTCTTCGAGTAATTATTTCTCATTAATTCTGAAATTAATTCTTCTCCACTGATTCTGAAACACATTTTTACGTTAAGGTGTTTTTCCCCCTTGAGAATTTCTATAAATTGTGAGTATGTTAGCCTTTTCATTGGATGGTCACGGCAAAAAGCTTCAGAGTCACATTTAGCGCGTGAGCCCTGCTTTGAAGGCACCCTGATTCTAATTTAGGTTTCTAATGGCGGTATTCACCGACATGATATAAACTATAGTCACAATTTTTTTGATAAGAGTTCGACTCGGATTGGTTAAATTCAGGTGTTTAACCAATCTATATTGATCTTTTATCCAAAAATTGTGACTACAGTTTAAACCATGTCGGTGAAGACGGCCCTAAGAAGTATCATAACAACGATTGCATTATTATCAAACGTAATTTTCCATTGAATTCCGTGATTTGATAACTTGAAAAAAATTGCCGCTCTTTATCGGCTATTTCCTGGTCAAAGTGAAAAAATCCATTTTCTGTGAGAATTTTTCTCTGTAAGAAAGAAGCTTTTGTTTCAATTTTAACAATCTTGTTAAACGTGAACGAGATAAGGGATCATTCAAGTATTACGTCAGTATCTGGGGGGGGGGGGGTTCTTTTGGATTTGCTGGCTTTTGATGACAAGGGGGGGGAGGGGGGTTTGAAGGTTTCTTACGTCATCAACCACCCCTTTTTGAATACAATGAAATATTTTTCGGAGCTTGTAAATCTTGTGATGCAACATGTGCATTTCAAACGGAGCCACTGTGAAGAATCAAGTTTGGGCCGTGACCAATTACTGAAAAATCCTTAAGTGTGTTTGTGCGACACATTTCAGCAGCCCCTGTGAATTAAGTTTGGTTCGTGACCCATAGCTCAAGAGTTATTGGCTGTAAATGTATTATTGCACTACCCATCTCGGAAGCCCGTACGAATCAAGTTTGAATCGGGACCCATAACTCAAGAGTCCCGGGCTTCTAGCCGTTCTAAGTCGTAATTCCCAAACTCTGTTCCATCGTCCCCTTCACTCGATTTTTTTTTCTCTCATCATCCCCCCACTCAAGTGAACCTTGTTAAATCCCCCATAAGACCCTATGTTAAATCCGTAGGTTCTATCACCCCCCCCCCCCCCCCCGGACCATTCCATCACCCACCAAGGGACGATATTGCCCACTTTGAGAAACTGTTCTAAATTAACCATCTCGGATGGCTCTCAGATTTTGTCTACACACGGCGCCCCTTTCCTGTATTCAATGATCAACTGTGAGCTCCGTCGGCTCCCCAGATCTTTTTAACAGAAAATATTTTTGAAAAAACTTTGTCAGAGTCCCGGCTCCGTGGCGTCCTTCACAAAGGTTGGAGGCCCACCAGAGCGCCGCGGCGCACAGTTTCTGAACCCCTGGGCTAGGCAATATTTAAAAAATCGCCCCTCGCACACGGCAAAGAGATTTTCTGGGCTACCTAGATGGAAGTACATCTCACCAATTCACACATTGAGCCTAAAAAAACAGATCAGATATAATTATGACGAGGGTCTCTCCCTTTGCAAATCTAAGGTTTTCGTTTGGCCACTATGTGGGCCACATGGGAAATACTCGTTAAGATGTTCTCACCACTCACGGAAAAGTACGTACAGAGTCAACTTACTGTGAATTTGCTGGCTATTTGCTGTGCTGGTTCGGCATTGCGTACGTCTTTTGTGACATAGCATCTAGATGGGACAAATCTAGGGTCTCCCGTTAGAACGTGATATTTGGTGGGCCCCAATGCATGGAAGTTTTAAAGGAAATACTCAGCAAAATCCGTGAACGGTTTTGAATGAACAGCGGAAAACGGTAGATCTTTTTAGAGTTATATCGGTGAGAAATTCGTGTAGTCAGTGAATAATCGCCGAATTCACGTAAGTTTATTGTTGATCAACTCGGTTGGAAAACTTGAGACAAGTAGCGCAACATTTTGCAGTTGTCGACGCGTGACAAAAGTGATAGACTGTGTTGGATTTGTTGCGCGACTGTCATAGGGCGGATCCACATCTACAGACACTCGCAGTGTCATGTCAGACACGGCAAACGTTCTTTAACATAAAAATGTCTCTCTGCTCCTTCGCAACCACGATAACATAGATATGAAAACAACATTGGCTTTATGTTAAAGAATGTTTGCCTAATAAAGAATGTCTGACCCGACATTAAGAGTGTCTGTAGATGTGAATCCACCTTTATAGACAAAATTCACGATTTGTCTTAGACAGTTGTGGGGATGTTTTTATGAGCATAACGATCCACACGATTTTTGGAACGAAACATATTCGTAACTCGGAGGGTGATAGTATCATATGAGAAAATTAAATACCATCGTTTAAATCTATTGGTTTAGAAACAATTTTTAGACAACATAGCGAGTATTTTAGTTCGTTATTTATTCCATTGTTCCCGTGAAAAGCCAAATTAACACTAGGCAGTCCTTGATCTAGTTTTCTAGGCTCTCACAAAAGATTACCCAAACTGATGTATCCAGATAAACATGCAAGAATTAAAATGAAATATGCTGTAAAGGAATAAGAAGCTTGACTTCACTTCATTCACCCCCAAACATTCTCTCGAGGGGACCATCAAACAGTCATTGACCATGCTAACGAGCAACGAGCGGTATTGTTAGCATTGTATCTGTTAGTACAATCCTTGAGCAGTTATATTATGTGTCCTCCGTTTCTCACTCTACACATATCCTTTTCAACTGTGTTTGCTCGTTAAAGTCTTTATACATCTCTGGACAGTTATACAAGATCCATATTTGAAGGGGATTCACACGCGTACGAGACTTCCACCTCGTCATCATTCTTAACGATCCCCGGATCGTAAAATGCGTGGTATTAGAAATGAGAATAATCTTTAAATGGAGGGTACAATAAACACGGAATATCTCGGAACTGTCGCTGAAGTCGTAAATTTCGAAGGGGGGAAAACGTCAAAACGACACGAGCATTTCCTTGTTTTTCCATCTCCAAGGTGAAATTTTCGCAAGTTCGAGTGAAAAGGCTCAATTTTGGGGTCGAAAGGAGGCGCAGTTTCTCTACTAAAACTCTCTCTCCTTATACATTATAAACTGAAACTGAGTAAAACTGTAAGGATTCAGGAAGCATTCGTAGCGGAAAACTCTTACTGCTTTGGTTGTTAAATTTTACGACTGAGGGAAATGGTTATATTTTTCCGGAAGAAAAGTCCCACATTCGGTAACCCCTTTTGCTCCTGTTGGAATTTTTACTTTGGAGATTTTCTTCGTTTGGAAGAGGAAGATCTAGAGAAACTTTCTCTTTCCATTTAATAAAATCTATATTTCCACACGAATGTCCAGACGTAAAATCCATTTGTCCCAAAACCTTGGGGAGTTTCATTTTATTTTACAAAACATATATTTCTCTTTTAGTTCGGGACATTACGCCAAATATGGAGACGTTTCTGGGGAATAACGTTCGGAAACAAGAATTTGGAATTCTAAAAAAGAAAAAAAACCCTTTGTTAATCCTAACTTAAATATCATGAAATATGGGAGACTAAAAATTTCTAAATTTTTAGGTGTGACTATCGATTGTCGAGAGGAAAAAGGACACAATACTGGACGTTGTCAATTTCCACAAAAATAACCACCAATCTATGGTATGATCAATCATCACTGAAATGTTTTTCTGTCATCAAATTAATGAATAAATAATATAAACTCTATTTGAGGGGGCTTATTTTCAAAAGGGAACATTTCCACTTTTGTTAAGTTTACAGTAGAAGTAAATTCCTCCGTAATACGCTTGCTGAAGTACAAAACAACGGGAGAGGGATAAGAATATCTGAATATACTGTTTCTTTTGATCAAAATTCAAGGGAGTTTTGGAAATCTTCTGTTTTGGACGAAAATTATAGTAGAAATGTCACCTTTTTTGATTAAAATTAGAGCTGGTCAAGTCTGAAGAATTTGAAAATTTTGCGTCACCTGTTGATACCAGAAGGTTTTACCTAGCCCAGTAAGGTACTCTTACATAACACCAAACATGGCTCCCGCTCTGACCCTTGCGGGAAGGTACTCTTACACTGCCCTCTCGTCATTAACATAAGAAACACGATAATTCTACAGTGGAACCTCTCATAAAAGACACTCCCGTGACACCACCCCTTAATACAAATACAACAATACAAATACAACGCCACAACAGGCAAATTGCCCAACGAGGTGGCTGACTTAGGAACATCATGGATCCCCGAGCCATTTTTTGGAGGCCCTACCTACTACTGCTACACCACACACCCGCGGAACCCCCCAACGAATCGGTACATGCGGGAATGTGCGTGTACGTGTAGTGAAACCTGACGTGAAGTTTTGTTGCTTCTCTGTAATGCTTGTTATGTGTAGGGCTGCCATCTGCCACCAGTTTTTCTAACTATGAGTGAAGTGTTATGATTGAATGATTTATCGTTGTAGGACTGTTGCTCTCTGTGGCGAGACTTTTTAACGGGGAGATAGGCTCGCATTTGCGCCTTGAAGTTGGGAACCACAGAAAACCAACTTCAGGTGGTTTTCTTCAGGGGTTCGAACCCGGATCCCCGCATCGCGAGTCCGTCACTATAACCACCACAGCACCCTAACGGACACTTTTTCGAATTACGTCGACGGGACTCAGTGCACTTTACTGTCACTTAACGCAGTCTCCCAAACTTTTTGTTCTATCGCCCCCTTCATCAGAAATTTTTTCCTCCCACCGCCCCCCAATTCAAGTAAGCCCATAGGATCCTATGTTAAATCAGTAGGTTCTATCGCCCTCTTGGACCATTCCATCGCCCACTTTGGGAAACACTGAATTAACGGTTACTCCTCGTTAGTGGAGGATATTTTAGGTCCCATGGGGGGGGGGGGTGACCACCACCACCAGACCAACCTTGACTCCCCGCTCTGTCCCCATAGGAGATATAAGCTGGCTTGCCACGAAGGCATGGCGTGAGACAACAGTTGAGCTGAAACCACTGCTGCTACTTATCCAATAAAAAACGAAACTAACTGTAATAAATCTTGAATTAAAATTGGTTGTTTCAAAACTGGTGGGCAGTATGAAATTATAATATACTGGGGGGGCTCTACCCCCCCCCCCCACTTCTCTCCCGGACATATCTTGTTTATTTCGTCCCACTTCATCAGCGTGCTATGGAAAAGGGGAAAGGGACGCGTGAAAGCACCAGCCTACTGAAGAAGCGAATTTTAATGAAAATAATAATAAAGCAACAAAAAACAAATGAGATTCATCAAGTATCCCCAGAAAACTTCCCCATGGGGATCCCCAGATTCAATTCGCTGAATTTCAGTGGGGCCCCACACTGGATATATCTTGGGCTACCGATGTGTTGCAAATTTTACAATGTTAAACCACAAAAATCAATGAGATACATTCAGGGGCACCGAATTACAACCTGCCAACATTTCCATGAAGCCCTGACCTGCAAGCTTGTCGGACACCCCCCTGTGAGAATTTTTCATTTTTATTAATTTTACAACGAATAAAATCCAGGGCCCCACATCCAGTAGCGGGGACACAATACGCAGATTTTTAGTGGGGCCCCAGACTGGCTATATCTCGGGTTTCGGCTGTGGCAAATTCTACAACAGAAAAGAATGAGATTCATCCAGGGCCCCCAAAATCAAACCTGTAAACATGGGGCCCCCCGACTTGGAAGCTTGTCGGTCATCCCACGGTGCGAGTGCCATGAAAAATTTTCATTTGTATTCGTTTTACCAACGAATAAAATCCAGGGCCCCAAAATGAAACCTGTAAACATGGGGCCCCCGACTTGGAAGCTTGTCGGTCATCCCCCGGTGCGAGTGCCATGAAAAATTTTCATTTGTATTCGTTTTACGAACGAATAAAATCCAGGGCCCCCAACCAATTACCCGGGACACCAATTCGCATACTTTTGGTGGGGCCCCAGACTGGCTTTATTTCGGGCTTCGGTTGTTGCAAATTCTACAACAGAAAAGAATGAGATTCATCCAGGGCCCCCAAAATGAAACCTGTAAACATGGGCCCCGACTTGGAAGCTTGTCGGTCATCCCCCGGAGCGAGTGCCATGAAAAATTTTCATTTGTATTCGTTTTACCAACGAATAAAATCCAGGACCCCCCAACCAATTACCCGGGACACCAATTCGCATACTTTTGGTGGGGCCCCAGACTGGATATATCTTTTGCTTCCGCTATCGAAATTTTTCAACGTTAAAGCAGCAAGAAAACAATGAGATCCATCAAGGGCCCCTGGAAATGAAAACATTTTACTTATACGTGAAATCTTCCCCGGGTACCCCGACCCTGTGTTGGAAGCACTGCTGTTGTGTGTGTACATTATACATATATATACCTCTCGGCATGGACCTTCCCCCCCCCCACACAAAGGAAGGGCTGACAGGGGCCACAACGATTCTTATCACTTTTTGATTTTTCACACTATAAATTAATTACAGAGGGGCCCCTGAAAAGCTGGTTTGGGGGCTCGAAATCTAAATTCCAGCCTAAGGGCTCTGCTGTAGGATGTAGGAGCCTCTTGGTCCCGATAACGGGAGCCATAACATGGTCCCGATGGGTCAAATGGGTCCCGATATGTGCTATAGTTAAATGAATGTTTGACCCAAAATCGAAACCGACTTCCGTAACAGATTTCCGTCTCTCAAAAATTTCACCCACTTCCGTCACTCGGTTGCTTAGCAACAGGCCCTTTTCGAGTTTGTTTGTGATTTTATATTATAGAATAGATATGTGATTACGGTATAAAATTATTCACGCCATATTAGCGGTTACGTTTTTTTTTTTCGCTTGCCGCAATATTTCATCAATTGCTTTTTTAAGTGCGCAGAATATAAACGCAGTTGAAACTAACGAGGGCAATGTGACATTTTGCGACGTACTTTTCTTTAATTTCTTGTGGCAGTGGTTTCAGTGCAACAATAACATACTACTCTATTATTAAATGATAGAGAAAGCGGTTAAGAAAAACTATCTTTAATGATTCTTCAAGTGAAATTTGACGTTGTTTTTCGACCGGTTTTTCGCTTGGAAATGAATAACATTTGGTATAATTTTTTTTTTTGGTTTAATTTCATGCTGCAAACCGGTATAAATTTTATGTGCCATGATACCGGTCAGTATGTTTTTATGTTCACGGCAGTTATCACAGCAATTACAACGACCACCACGAATGTAGTTAGGATTGTAAACGTGAAAACATATTGTAATGAAGTCCGCAAAAAGTTTGTATTATTTACTTTTTTTAGCAAACGCACCAGATGAAGAGAACTTAATATACTGAAGCTCATTAAGACTTTTTGTACTCGAATTTTTTCGTGAAACCAAAACTATAATTTCCAAGCAATAATTCAATAATAGTTGATAATTTCAAACAATAATTTCCAAGAAATATTTTTTCAGTAATATTTTCGAGAAGAATATTTTAATGCCTCGAATCATAGGTATAACCTTCAACTAATAATAGTTCCGTAAAAAAATAATAAAATTCTTTTTGATTATTATGATACCAAAGATAATATATCGAAATTTCACAAAAATTATTACTTCCATCCAGATACAAAAATGGTAATTAGATAAGAATTTGATCTCGTTATACTTTTTAACCTCATATAATCAGCACAGTTAATTACTGTTATTAATTGTTATTCTCTCTGCACACACAAAAAAATCAATTATTATCTACTGATTGCTAATTACGAGTTTTCCGGCCCCTTATATCTTTGAATATTTTAATCAAGACTTTCACTATCTTCAGAACTTGATGAGTTACAGGATTAAAATTAATTCTGGGCCTCCGAAGTCACCTGAAAGTACGGGTGGAACTCCCTTAATCATCAGATGGCGTTCCATTCTGATGATTTGGATTCTGATATCGGGAATCGTATACAAATTATCTGGTCGAAACTGACAAAATACGTGTGAGCCAAAGTTTTAATAAACTTTCGCAATGATAATGTAAAAAACAAGAGCTGGTTTAAATTCAATACTTGTAATTCTCCTACACGGTGGAGTCTCAGTTATCAATGTTCAATATACAACGTAGTTTGGAGCTACGGATGTACAGAATGGCTGCATACAGTATAATAAAATATAACATGCTTACAGAAAGAAAGAAAATTAAGGTGAAGAAAGAAAGGTGAAGAAAGAAAGGACAGAAAGGTGAAATTAAATCAAATCAAATTTGACGTGCACACTTTCCATAGCGTGGAAATAGTGCGACCAGCTAAACTTTCCATACTATGGGAAGTGTGTCATAGTTGCAAAAGGTTACTCATCTTATGACGCTAGAGAATCGACTTGGTGTATTGCTAAATTTGCTCAATTAAAATGCTTGGACATTTCTAGTCTCCGCAACTAGCCCTAGACAAATATATGCGAAAATGATAGCGCGCTAAAGGATCCAAATTCACATGATTTGGCTTTTCTGAGCGTCATTCAATTCCATAGCGGCGAATATCGCAACTATTTTTATCTCATAGACTTCATACGCAAGATGTTCCATTAATTCGTAATATGTACATGTATAAAAATTCTAGCAATTGATAAAAATATATGCGGTTTGCGAAAAGTTATTCTCACTAAGGTTTTTTTTCCCGTACAGAAAAGGAAAAAATACTTCAAATTTTTGTCGATAGAGAGCGCTGAACGAAAGCACATCACTGAGAATATGCAAATCAGAGTCCAATAAAATGCGGGGTATTTTTATAGGACTGAGGACTGAAACAGCTCATCTCTGAATCTTTCTGTTCCTGGTGCTCACCAAAGCTGGTTAAAGAGTACTCTTTAGCCAGCTTTGGTGCTCACATAAGGGGATGTTGATGGAAAAAGCATTATTGTTGAAGTTTCACCTCAGCCACGAATCGTCGACTGAAGCTTTGCGAACGTTTCAGACACAGAAGATATTGAAGAAAGTTTTTACTCCAATCATATATTCGTGCTGCGCCCTCTATCGACAATCAAATATACTAATTCCTTCAATATTTACGAAATTTTAAACTATTCACGGATTTATGGGACACCCTGTATGTAAATACATAAATACGGAAGTAGCTTCCATTTGGAGAAACATTTTGTCGCCCATCGGACTCCGAAAACCGCCTCTAATCGGGGCCACAGCAGATAATGGGGAAGGAAAATAGCGAACACGTGTCCAATATTTTCTAAGACAGCTATGGTGTTTCAGTTAGGAACTAATTTTATTTTATCATATCCAGGATAAAAATAGATCCCTCTATTCGATTATTCCATCGTGTATATCCTTTATTCGTATCGACGGAAACATACAAAAGGGACGATAAAAAAAAAAAAATGGCGTCGAGAGCATGTTCGATATCAAGCAGCCGTCTTCAAACACATTTTTATCGATATTGAACATCTTGAAGCACTTCTCGTGGTAAATGCTCACACAGCGAACCAATTTTTTTCCCTTTAACATATCCCCCCTCCAAAAAGCATCCATTTTGCATCTTTAGATGCCCTTAAGGGCCCGGCGGGGGAGGCAAAAGGAAGGACTTCTTTTCCCTCCACCATTGTACTGGAAAAAATCTGGAATTTTTCCCTGAATAATAATAAGGAAAGAAGAAGAGAAAAAAAGGCGATACATTTTATCAAATCTGATGCCAAGCTTAACGTGGTTAAGCCTAATTGTCGAATCATGTTAACAGAAGCAAAAAAAAAAAAAAGAATCAATATCGGATTCAGATATTATTTCCTTGATAATCGATAAACGGGGGAGAAAAAAATCACCCGGGGATTTTTCTAGAATGTTCTCGACTTCTAGGGCGTGGATAAATCATTTACTTTAAGTGATTT
This sequence comes from Pholcus phalangioides, assembly GCF_987345545.1. Lineage (NCBI taxonomy): Eukaryota > Metazoa > Arthropoda > Arachnida > Araneae > Pholcidae > Pholcus > Pholcus phalangioides. The sequence goes on from NW_028301605.1 coordinate 23,287,506, forward strand.
TTTTGCGTTGCCAATTTTCAGTTAAGAAGGTGAAACTTTAGTTAGAGTGATGCCTACCTGAGGGGTGTGTTGAAGTTTGAAATTTTTAAATACCTTATTCCACTGATAGATATAGATGGAAAAAAAAAATCGATGTTTTTTTACAATGCAGAATTTATCGGAATGGCAATGGAATATTGAGCCAACTATAGCTATTTAGAGCCACGGAGTTGCTTTAAACGAACTTGGCAGTCTTTACTGAGATGAAATTGACTGTTGAACTCCAACTATTGCAAATTAGAGCCAAGCAAGAAATTAATCTGAAGTCATCATTTTTAATTGAGGTGAAAGTGGGTTATTGAACCAACTTATCGGCAACTAGAGCCAAGCAGTAGATTCATTCAAATTTAATATTTGCCATTGAAATTGAATCAACTATCGCCAGTTTCAGCCTAGCAGTAAACGCTTGGACTCATCCGAATTCCCCATTTACTATTGAGACGAGAGTGGAACATGGAACCATTTATCTCTCGCCAATCAGAGTCAAGAAGTATATTGAGAGCCAAATTCACACCAATTTTTATTAAAACGATAGTGAAATATTGAATCAAATATCGTTCCTCAGAGCCAAGTAGAAATTTGATTAAATCATTTGTCATTAAGATGAAAGTAGAATATATTAAATCAACTATCGCCAATTAGAGCCATAAAGTCGGTTGATCAAAATTCACCATTCATCAAGCACATGGGCGAAGATACGGGGGGGGGGGGGCATCCCCCACCCAGCATCAAAGGTGAAGTCGACTGATTTAATTTATACATGTATATATGAATTGACATAATCATCATCATCATGGCCCCTACCCAGACTTCCAAGTCTATCTCCGCCTATGATCAAGCAGATGAGAATGGAGTATTGAACCAACTGCCACGTAGTAGCTGAATACAAATTCATAATTTGTGGTTGAAACGAAGTGGAACATTGAATCATGTCGCCAGTAGACAATAAGCGCCCAGCCACGGGTAAGTGTTAGTTTGAAACGACCATTTCATAAACAAGAAGTATTGAGCCAACAATCACCATTTATCGTCATAACAGGCCAATCTGATCTCTACAGTAGTCTAAGTCAATCTACATTTAACCGTAATTAGTATATTGAGCCAAAGACCGCCAATCCGAGTCCCGCAGTGACTAGCAAGTCGACCTTTTCATAGAAACAAAGAAGAGATTTTGTAAAAACTATCGCCAATTATTGCCGATAGGAAACTAAAGTTACGTAGCTGCAGGTTAATCTGCACCAGAGTTTCCCAAACTTTTTGTTCCAGCGGCTCCTTCATCAGAAACTTTTTTTCCGTCATCGTTCCCAACTCAAGTGAACCCATAGGATCCTATATTATACCCGTAGCTTCTATTGCCCACCAGGGGACGGTATTGCCCTGTTTGGGAAACACTGATCTACACTGAATATTTTCATTCAAACTAATTGGGTATATTCAGCCAAATATCGCCAATAGTCGCTAAATGAAGCCAATCGGATCTCAGCGGTGTAGGTTCATCCACGTAAAGTACAAGTGAAATAAAATTAGGATATTGAGCTGGACCATACGAAGCTAATCGTAGTGCAGGGGTGAGCGAACTCCACAACGATCTTATTTGTTTATTCAAATGAAAATTCAACATTGAATAAATAAATTCATCGCCACTTCAAGTCAATAAGAGCCGAGCATTCATTTGATGTAGACTGACCATTTCTTATTGAAACTAAAGCAAATTTTAGAAGGCTAGAACTTTAAAACAAGTCCTACCAATAGAAAATATACATTCACTGAACTTGCAATTTTTCACTCACAATCTGAAGGATAGATGGTAGCACTGATTATATAAAAAACCTATTTCCATTAATATGATATAGTCTTTCTACTTTTAAAAATTCGGGGAATCAGACCGAAAACGTATTTTTTTCAGGTCCATTAAAATTTTTATCGTTCGTACTATTTAGGCTGGAATTTATTGTTCAGAGAAAGTAGTTTCGGTTTCATTAACTAGTCAGTACAAAGCGATTAAGAAAGCCTAATGAGCGGCGTAACATATTAAGTTCCATTTATTTGGAAGTTTTCCAAAATAAGAAAACAGACATAAATAATAAAAAAAAAACTTTTAAGGACTTCATTAGGATTTATGATCGTTTTCCTGAGAGTTTCCTCTCGAAAATATTTTCCTCGCCATGTTTTTATTCATAACCACATTCGTAATGGTCTCGTCGCCATTAAAAAAAATAAAATCTCTCGATTCCATTTTTCTATTATTCATAGAATAAAATAATTTTTTATTTGCTTATATTTTTTTTGTGTCCCTAAATCAAGTTTAACAAGTAAAAACATTAAATAGTGATTTAAAAATGATTTTTTTTTTTTGAAGTTAAGTAATTACTCGTAAATATAAGCAACTCGTTTTTTGGAGCGAGTTGTTACGTGTTACACGACGATTAAATTACGATTTTTTTTTTTGCCCGGAAATTAAGCAATTTATTCATTAAATTTAGATCGGAAATAAGAAGTGTTTTTATTACATCAAAAATTCATTTCATTAGTTTATACACGACAAACATCTCGTAAAGGTACTCAGTGTATAACGTAGTTTCATGAAAGACCGTTTTCCGATGACGTTTACTTGATGTATCAGAATAGCGGTGGCCAACAGTTTGCCCGCCCTTGCAATCGGTCATTGAGGTAGGTTTTGTGCGGCCCCCGACAAGGTAAAAATACTGTGTATTAAACGCTAGCTATAATACCCGGCGTTGCCCGGGATTTCTTCAATGAGGCTTTTTGGATCACGTGATATCTCCCTCTTTCTTTGAGGGACATGCAAACCGTGTCTAAGTTAACCAATGTGGTGACTTCCTGCGCGCGACTCATGAAATAAACAAATCCAGATTTAAAGAAACATAGAAACGAGTATATATATTTTTTCCTTTTTTAAGGAGCACTAGGTATTTCGATCCCCCCCATTGAACTTTAAGTTATCCATCTGTCTGTTTCAGCTTTCAAAAATGCTTAATTGAAGCTGTGGAATTTCTTCGATGTACTTTACGGGCCCATAATTAATTTTAAAACAACCTAAACTATATCAATTTATGCTGTTGAATATCAAAAGACAATACGGAGAACTTAATTTTCATGCTTGAGAAGATATAAATAAAAAGTTGAAATCAATGTTATTACATGAATACCCAACTCAAAAGTAGGTCCGGCTAATTACTTCATATTTAATCTCTTGGGCTTCGTATAAGCGAACTCAATATTTCAATAATCGAGAATTCAATACAATTTTTCCAATTATTGATGTGACAGAAAACACCACCGAATTTTTGCATTTCTACAGTAAAATCGGCAATTTTAACACTGATTTCTATGAGGATCACCTTTTTCCTGACCCTCAAAGCGATGCTGATGATGATTATGACGTCTATTCAAAACGCCTCATTACTGGGAGTATTGAAAATGTGGCAAACCATTATAAAGGCATAAACTATTATACATATATGTACATATGCTAACAGTATTAGAGAAGTGACAAACCATTTTAAAGGGATAAGACACGTCTGAAACGCATTGCTAGGAAAGCACGGTAACCAAAGTAAACGTTCGGAAAGTGATTGTTGAGGCCCAAAAACCATTGTTGCCCGACAGTTTTTTTGCCCATTTGTGGCACTTGCCCTTCTCTGACGAAATTTTAAAGTAACCTATCGTTCAAGTCGAGTCCCATTTGGTACATATACAAAATTTGGCGACGATCGATCTAAAATTGTCGATTTGTATAGAGAACATACAGACACACAGACAGAAAATCAATTTTATATATATAGACTTTTCATCATTATTTGAGATGTTGGTTTCAACAGCAGACTTTTTGACTATTATACAGTGTGTCCTGTAAGTGCTAATGCGGCCTCTTTCTCATCAACCGTTCGTCGTAGAGGTATGATTCCAATTCAAAACATGCTCAAAAGGCTTTCAAAAATTACCCTGTAGTAGATTTGAGAGGGAAAATACAGTGTGCCACAAAAGAAAAAATAATCTGAATTTTTATATGGATTCTTATTTATATTGATTTTATATGAATTATATGAATTTTAATGAATTCCCAGTCTTCTAACTTACAGTTAGAAAGTTGTTGCCTTGTCTTTCTTGAGGCGAACCAAAAAAAAAAGGTCAAGTTTCTATTCGCTGAAATATTCGAATTCAGAAAAAGGGGAAAAGTCATGGAAGAACAACAAAAACTAACGAAAAACATCCGTAGTTCTTTTTAACCGCTTTGTTTTCAAGCGATTGGCAAGAAATTGGGAGGATCTCCGTTTGACGATTCGGTGATAAATATGATAACCTTGTTCTAACATAATGACATGTTGGGAAAAGGGGGGGGGGGTTTCATGGTGATGAGGAGAGAGGAAAGAAAACAGAGTTGTTTCCAGTGGCGTTTGGACGCAATACTACCTCCTTGGTCGTAAAGTGGAATAACGTATCAATTGTGTGAGAATTCACACCCCCCCCCCCGAAGATAAGCTATTCCATTTATTGACAATCCTATTAGAGAAAAACGGGAAGATCGGCTCGCATTTGCGCCTTGAAGTTGAGGATCACAGAAATCCATCGTCAGCCTACCACCGCTGTAGAGACGGGGTTTCGGTGGGGTTCGAAACCGTCTCTGCGAGTCCGTCACTATAGCCACTCGACCACCACACCGGCTGAAGACGAAATGTCTAGAAATGTCTGCAGACAGTTTTTAAGCCGGGTCCACACCCACCGCGCTTTGCAATTTTGAGCTGGGGAAGAAATCTGTTTTTTGGGTGTGACTACGCGAAATTCGACCATTAAAATCTCCCGCTCTGTGCTAACCACGCATTAAAACCGGTTTTCGCGAAGTTCGGTGTGGGGTAGTGGACCCTGCTTCAGACGTCTCTGTTTTAAATGGAAATCTTCGAGGGAAAAACCAACTTAATACAAAAAGGTTTATCAAATGTGCCCTCCAGAAAATACAGTGTAATCCCGTTATAACGAACTCCAAGAGACCAGAGAAATCACTTCGTTATAACGAATTTTCGTTATAAAGGAATTCCGGGTTTTTGCATTGTTCCTATGTACGCTTATTTGAGGGATTGGAAAAGTGTTCGTTAAAACGAGATTTTCGCTATAACGGTATTCGTTTAAACGGGATTCGACTGTACATATGACTAATCCCCTCAGCCGTAAAATTTAACAACCAAAAAAGTTAGAGGTTACTGCGACAAATGCAGTTCCGAATCCTGCAGTTTCACGCGAAAATTTTGCCTTCGAGCTGGAAAAACAAGGACATTCTCCCGTCTCGTTTTGACATTTTTCTGCAAAAATTACGACTTTAATGACCGGCTCCTGGATATGACGTAGATTCTATCCTCCATTTAGAGGTTATCCTCATTCTCTGGTATCACGCATTTTACGATCCGGGGATCGTTAAGAACGATGACGATACGTGTGCGAATCCTCTCAGAATACGGATCTTGTATAACTGTCCATAGATGTATAAAGACTTTAACGAGCAAACACACAGCTGAAAGGGATTTGTATAGAGTGAGAAATAGGGAGGACATAATAAAATGGTTCAAGGATCGACCCAGCAGAAACAATGCTGACAATACCGCTCGTTAGCTCAGTCAATGGCTGTTTGTTGATGGTGTGATAACAACCTACCGTTTAGAGATTGTTAATGGTGAATGGAGTGGGCGTCGGGCTTTTATTGTGCAACTCCAAGCCCTTTTCATTTTGGTTCCCACGTCTTCATCTCATCATATCGTTTCACTTTGTCTTCAGACGTTTAAATTTCTTTCATCTATCCTGTCTCTCTGACCATAAACTGTATTTATGTGGTCCTACTGGATTATATCTTCATTATGATTCCCGGTAACAGTCGGGATAGCATCAACATATTCTTTAATTTAAGTGGTGTCTGAACAAATGTTTAGTTGCAATGCTGAATATAGAGAATGGAAATTCATGGACATGTCTTATGACGGTGTTCACGGTCGGAGACTTTCTTAGTAATTTTAAGCAAGTTTCAAAACAAATTTTTGTGGTCTTCTGTCATGATAGAATGCAGAGAGCCTGAATGACGGAATCATTCATGAATACACCATGCATGTATGTATGTATGTAAATATGTATCTATTACTGCCAAAGATCGGAACTGGCCAATTCGCTGCGGATCCGACCACTTCGCCAAATCGGCCAATTTTGGAAAATATTGGCACGGCCAGGTCGCGAAGTAGCCAGTGATCGCTTGCCAAAGTCCGATGACATGATTCAGGATTATCGACAAGTTGTCGTTTGTTTTCGTGATAATTATGTACACGTTAGCTATGGCAGCTCATCAAACCGCAGTCACGATGCGGGAATACCTTTTCCCCCCCCCTTGAAAATTTGGCAGAAAATCTATGTTTATATAATTATTTCTTATAGTTTTTCTCTCAAATTTCACTTTTTTTCCCTCTCATCACATGGTGCTAATGCAATACATCTACCATGTATAGACATGCATCAAACATTGGCGATTGGAAAAAAATGGATTTGGCCCCTACCGGACCGTTTTACATCAACACATCGAGCTTTGACCGACCTTCGGGCTTTCGTAGTAACGTATATATATTTTTAAATTTGCTTTAAAATTTATTAATAGTGGGTCTAAAAGTCATATTGTACATTTGTACTCATTATTCGATGGCTTTAAATTCATGACAGGATGTAGAATCATCACTATGATGATGATGATGCAGGCGCGCATCTAGAAACATTAATAAATCTAGACGCAAAAACAGATGCAAAATCGTAATCGGATACAGACAGATTCATCTCTTGATCAAACCCCATCTCTGGACTCTAGCTTAGAGTACTGCTATACTTTACCACCCATATACTCCGGTCATATACAGCAATTTACTACCGATATAGTTGGTTCGGAAATGAAGGCACCATTTATCGGTGGTCACCCTAGGTCCGTTGGGAAAGAACTTGTTATCCCTATTCTTTCCCCAGGATAGAACCCGGGAACACTAAATGGTGTTTGACGAGTATCTTACCAAGGAGTGCCCGAGTGGCGTGGTGGTAAGATGCTCATCTGCGATCGTGAAGGTTTCCATCACGAACCCCCAGGCACCTTCATTTCCAACCCAACTCATCAATAGAAGTAAATTGCAATATAGCGATATGGCCGGAGTTGGTATTTGGTGATCTTCCCAAACCGTCGATGGCTATAGATTGATTCATCAGCTGATCTAGATCCAATAAATGACTAATCCAGGGTTCTCAAATTGTGCGACGCTGAGCACCGGCCGACAAAGATTCTTTGTTAACCTGTTCTACAGGGAGCCGTGGATAAGCATTGATTAGGAGAAAAGGCGCCACGGGTGGAAAAAGTTTGAGAACCCCCGGGCTAACCCAAAGAAGACTGACTTATCAGCAGATCACGACTTATCAATTGGACGTATACCGACTCATCACCAGATCCAGAAACGATGTCGAATCATAAACACGATGTACAACATTGCCAGAAGCAGAATAAGACTTGGCTGTTGGTACGCGGTGACACAACCCCGTTTTACTTCGGGTGTGTTCAGGGACGGTGTTTGCCTTCTCAATATAATGGGGGTATCCAATAACACGTCGGGAGGTCAGAGACAGCGTCTACCTCCTCATTATGTGCATACAAAATCGGATTTTGTGTGAAATAATCCTGTACCTTTTGTTGTCCGCGCTAAATTGAGGCACGATATAACCGGAGAGATATTCTACAAGTTAATATTTTCTAGTATTGCAATACCTTTCTCTGACCATTATTATTACCCTAAAAACATTTTCCACGAAGAACAAAACAAATATGTATATACATATAAGTAAGGTTTTTTGCTGAAGATTAACTATGAACTAAACGCACGTAGAATCGTAAAAGATAAGAAAGCTTACAGAAGCTGCGTGTTATATCGTAACAGCCGAACATTTGCCGGTGAAAACGCACGATTTTCTTCGTAATACGAGAGGAAAAAACGTAAGAAATTCCAATCTTATCCAAGGAATTGATATCAGCGGTGATAGCTGTGAAAGAGAGCGAGAAAATAACTCGAACGGATTCTTCACTTTTCCAGCAATTTACGAACGGGGCTTATACACACTTTTTTTTCCTTTCGGAGATAATAACCGCAGATAAAAATATTTTATTAAAGAAAAAAAAAATCATGGTTATATTGCATGCATTTCCTCTGTACAAAATCCTCTCTTACATATCTTATTCTCCATCGCCAGGGCATATATGTAATAGGATAGTTTTAGAGAGAAGGCTTTTTTAGCTGGAGAGAAAGGGAGAGATAAGGTCATAAATGGCGAGAAAAATGAAGTTATACGAGGCTCGTTTATCGTTTCGCCAAATTCCTAACATATTTATTTTATTTTTTGTTGTTTTATCTCGGATATTTCCGGAACTTTTGTGTCTGGGTTCGGATTTTTGCGATTTTGTTTTTCCCCTTTCCCACGGCCATTTTCGGTTTGTTTCGTTATATTTGCGTCGTGTAGATGCGGGAATGCGATTAGATCGCAATTAGCGAGTATTTTATTTTTATGGGATTAAAAATAACGCTTCTATTATTTTAAGGGGGGTTTCGGTTATTATTATTATTACTGCAGTCTTGAGCATGAATAAGTATCGTTGTCTTCAGGATTGAAGCATGTTTCACGTTTTTTTATATGTTCGGTTGTCATTAGACATTGATGTTTATAATAATAAGTATATTTATTTCTATTGGAGTACGCGCGCTAGCCTGCCCACGCACTTCCAAAAGTACGTCTCGGCTTTTTATGCATTCCTAGGAATACGACAGTCTCGTTACGAATTTCTAGAGATGCGCAAAAACGTCCACACATTTCAAGGAGATATGTACAATATGCAGCAGCCAAACCTATTGCCCGCGACCTCAAACGTAATTTTATAAAAATCAATAATGTGCCGCATTTACGAAAATAACTTAAGTGCCTCAATGTGCGGTTCCACATCACTAAAGTGACTTGAAGTGCATTTCGACACCACTTAAGTGAATTACGGTGCATTTCCACATCATTAGTGTCCTGCAGTGCAGCTCTAAATCGCTTGTGTCATGGGATGCAGTTACACATTTCTTAAGTGACCGGCGGCACAGTTCCAAAGCAATTAAGCGACCAGTAGTGTAGTGCGAGCCATAGAGCTCCACAGAGCGACCACATCGCTCAAGTGGTCTGCGATGTATCACTCAAGTCCGAGATATGTTTACAAATTCCTGACGTGATGGCACAGTTCCACAACACTTTAATCACGACGCAGTTCCAAATCACTCAAGTGACCCATGGCACAATTTCCATATCACTAAAGTGGTCCATGACACAATTTCCGTATCACTAAAGTGACCCGTGGCATATTTACAGGTCACTTAAGTGTCCCGTGACACGGTTTCAAAAGTGGCCCGCATTCTCCTGGATAGCAAGCACCCTTGCAATGGAGGGTGAACTGTGACTAATCTGCCAAACTAAAGGGGATGATAGACGAGTCCAAGTAGGGAACATAAAACATGATGCAACCCTGTCCTATCTTAGTTATGGGGAATAATGGAGTATGGAAAGTAAATGTGTCAAGTCCTAAAAAATCCAAATTTGTAGAGTTTCTGCGAGATTTACACGCAAACTAAGCACATGTTTGGAAAACGCAGAAAACATCCTATACGGTGACACCATTTTCATCAAAATATCTGAACTTATTGGCGAGCTGCAAGAGCTGAAACAATGGCGAAGTGTAAAATTGGATTGTCGCGATCGTCTACTAAAATGCCTACTTCGACAAACGCTGATTTCATTAATGTCTTGAAAACAAAAGAACTGAATTTCTGCTGAAATAGAACACCAATACGGTATTTTGTACACTTTTCGGAAGATAGTGGAATAGGCAAGTCTTTAGTGAATTTGACCGATTGTAGGTGGAAGAGTTGCTTGCGCAGTTGATAGTTACAGATTTTAGCGACAATTCGATTTTGCACTTCGCCAATCTTTCAGTGCTTGCTGGTCGCCAATAAATCCAGATATCCTTAAGGAAATGGTGTCACCGCCACTCCTTTTGTTTGGCAAATTAATAGTAGTATAATCACTCTGTATAGTCATATGCCGGTGTTCACTTTGGAGTTTGAGATATTTTCGATTTTCAAGAAAAATACCAGTCTGTAATTCGTTTTGTAATTTCTCGGGCATGTAAACACAAAGCTTGGACTCACACTTACAAGTGCAGTTTCGGTTACGAGTATTTTTAGGGGGGGGGGGAGGGGGGCAGACAAATAAATTGAAAAACAAAAGTTTTTGAACTATGAAAATTAGTATGTTTAGAAGAAATATTCACATATCTTTGTGAAAATACGTGTTATTTACACGAAAATGCATATAAACATTGAAAATATCAGGTAAAGTATGCGAGTCACAAATTATTTTAAAATTATTTTTTTTGATATAGGGTTGATCAAAACAATTTTTTTAATTATTTAATTTCTTGTCGGTGCCCATAAAAATACGCATATTGATTGAAATAGAGAAAATTTGAGCTGGGACTCCTGCTGCCACCTATTAAATGAAAACGAAACTTTTTGCTTTTGAATTAAAATTGACTGTTGATTTTATACCGGTGTGCAGCGTGAAAATAAATAGTACATTACCATATATTGTTCTGTTTTATGCTGCGTATTGATGTAAATCTTATGCACCACAATACCGGTTACTATTATTTTATGTATGACACGATCAGGGCCACAACTACATGCTTCGTCAGCCGGGGGTAGCACGCATTTTTGACACCCCCTTGTAATGTTGAAGGAGAGGTTAAAGGGTGAAATTTTCACCCCAGCCTGCTCCCCCTAGTTGCGGCCCTGGTCACGATAATATTTTGTGGGTAGATATGAAATTACAGTAACCCGTCTACAGCGCATAAAACTTGCGCCAATCTGTAGTATGAAAACGAAGTATATGTGGTGGCATATCATATGCAATTAATTAATGCAAGCTGCACACCGGTATAAAAATCAAGCCAATTTTACCTCAAGAATTACAATAAATACTCATATTTTTATTTGATAGGTGGCAGCAGGAGTATTTATGATATTTACGTATAAAATGAAAAACAATGACTTCTTAATGCGACTTACAGTATAAGTTTTGGAAAAAAGACTTTTAATACTTCATTCACGCCCATAAAAGATATGTTACAAGATGGAATCTATATACAATTTTTTTTTCCTATGAGTTCATTCTATACTTCCAACTCCAGAGTCATTTCTATTAATTGCATATGTACAGAGTTGTCGTATTCAATTCTCCTGTCCATTCACTCAGGTTGTTGTCAGTACATGCTGAACGAGCCATTGCAATGGAAAAGAAAATGATGGGTATTTTTATCCTAAGGAATTATATCCAATACAGTGGTCCAGTTTTTCTTTTCCTAATGCTGATCCTGGAAGAAAAAAAGAAAAAAATTATAAATTTATATTCACCAAAGTAATAGCACATCAGATAGTTATTAATGAATAATTTATTTATAGTATAAATTATTAAAAAATAATGAAGGGATTTGTATCAAGAGAGTATTTTGACGTTAATATAAAATATTTCTCCCATTCATTTACTTTTGCTGTTCCACAAATTGTTTCTCACATTTATTTATTTTTGCCGCTTCACAAATTACACATATTCAATTTTTTCTTCTACTTATCAATTTTTTGCCGGTCCGCCAATTATTACAACTACTCTATTTTTTCTCTTGTTCAATTTTAGTTAATCCGCTGAATATTTCTCTTGTTTCTCCGAAAATTATTTCTCACATTTATTCACTTTTGCCGGTCCGCAAATTACTTCTATTCATTTATTTTTCCGATCCGCAAAATATTTTTCCTATTCTTTTTTGTTAGTCTGTAAATTATTTGTCCCTTTTATTAATTTTCTAATGTTTCCACAAATGAACTACTCCTATTTATTTTTTCCCCTACTTAGAAACTTTTTGCCGGTCTGCAAAATATCTATTACTGTATTTATTTTTTCAATTCTCATTTTTTGATGATCCGCTGAATATTTTCCTTATTTCTCTTTTGGTCGGTCCGAAAACTATTTCTCCTATTTATTTATGTTTTGCTAGTCCGCAAATTATTTCTCCCGTTTATTTATGTTTACACCCGGCAGCAAAGTATTCCTCCTATTGATTTATTTTCCACTGACATGCAAATTATTCCTTGTATTCCTTCACTTATTTCCGGTCTGTAAATTATACCTGCAATGCATTCATATTTTCCGGTCCACAAATATTCTAATGCTGTCTCCAGTTTATTTTTTGCGGTCCGCGAAAACAGTTCTATTTCTTTTTTCTTTTTTTTGTTGGTCCGCAAATTATTTCTCCTATTAGTTATTTTGTACCGGTCTGCAAATTATTTCGTTCATTTATTTTTCCCAGCCCGCAAATCATTTCTACGATTTCTGCCCACGATTTTTTATCCGCAAATTACTTCTATGATTTCCTCCGGTCCGCGAATTTTTTCAACTATTTCCACTGGTCCGCAAATTCGTAAAGGTTGAAGAACACTACATTAGAATATGGTGATAGAGGCATCTGTAAGATAAATCATTCAAATTACTTTCGATTTTTCAATTCCGATTTAAATTAAATTTAACTTGTACACGTGAAAAAATAAGTAATAACTTGCATGATCAATAATCAGGGTTATCATTGATCATAAATCAATATATTCAAGTTTATTATTATTATTATTATTCATACATCTTATTTATCAAAACAGCGTAATAATACGGAAAATTCCGAGTAGAACATTAAAGAGAAATCGCAAATTCTCCCATATTATTACCAGAAATTTTCCAATAATTTTCCGAACTAAAGTTGATTTTCAAAATTTATGGAGGAAAAAAAAATTCAAAAAAATTATATACGGAAAAGAAGAAAAAATACGCCAAACACCCCGAAATTACTCGCTCATGCAAATGAAAGACGATAAATTAATGCAATAAAATGAGACCACGAGCATAATAATGATAAGGGGGAAAACCGATTTATACCGATAATAATTTTATCTTAATGTTTATTCCCGGTAATAAATTCCATCGTCTAAAACTTTGAGGAATTTCCAAATAAATTAAGAACACATTTCTCTCCATGCACAAGCACCTAATATATTTATTTGTTTATTAAATTTATTTTTAAGTAAAAATAAAAATAAATATACCGGAACATCGTTCCCGGAATGTGTCAGGAGAGGAATTTTCCAATGAAAACAAAAAAAAAATTCAGGATGAATAATAGCCAAGAAGAAGAGACAAGACGCCATTACTCCCCTCCCCCACCCCCACATTTTTATTCAAGCAAAAATTTATGAATTTATTTATTTTTTTAAATTTTTTCCGCTAAGTTATTGGATTATTTTCTGAAGGTGTGTTGAATTTATTTTCCAGGAAAATAAAAATGTCTGGATGATAAGAGGAAAAACATAGGAAGCCAAATTTCACGCCTTGTTGTGAACATCATTCAAGTGCATGCAGTGGATATGCTACGGTTAATGTGATAAATCGGATATATATATATATATATATATATATATATATCATGCATAATAACCGGTAATTTACCTCTTTTACCGATGATTATACGTAATACCCAAGCGTCGTTGGTAAATATGATGAATCGTTATATATTCATAATATTTGCCGGTTATTATGAATAATCGCCATTTCCGATTGGAAAGCTTGATATATTGGTCTCAATGTCGTGATGAAATTTCTGTGTCTTAACCCGGATATAATGAACTTTTAAGGAATTTTTCGTTTTGCATTCTCGAAATAACTTGTATAATTAACATTCTGTAATGAATTCTAAAATCGAACCTCGATTATAACAATCTTCTATTTGACGAATTCTACAATAGACCTCGAAATAATGAGTTGACGAATTCTTCGATTTAATGTATTTTTACAAGGTTTTGTGCGTTGTTGTGAACATCATTCAAACAAATAAAATGTATATATGCTACGGTAGATGTGATAAATCGGTTATTATGCATAATAACTAGTTATTTGCATATAATAACCGGCCGTTTTTTTTGGTTTGATAAATTTCCTCAAATCGATCACTTTAACCAGTGATTAAGCATAATACCCAAGCGCCGACGTGATAAATCGTACTAAAATTCATCATATTTGCCGGTTATAATTCTTAATCACCATTTCGTATTGGTAAATATGATAAATCGGTCCCATTGCTCTGATTGGATTTATTATTCATATGACCGTACTTGTGAGTCACAGTCTAAACCTGATGTAATGTGAACTCTGATTTAACGAAATTTTCCGAACAACCCCGAAACAAAGCCTATTTGATGATTCTGGAATCAGAACCCGATATAACGAACGCCCATTTAACGAAGTTTACTATCGGACCTCGATGTAACGAACAAACTCCCTTTTATCAAATTCTACAATCAGAGTCCAATACAACAAATTCCTATTTAACGAATTAACCAAATCGTACATTGATATAACGAACTCCTCTCTAACGAATTCTGCGATTGTAACTCGATATATCAAATTTAAATTTAATAAATTTTTCTATTGTACCTCAATGCAATGAACGTTCATTTAAAAAAAAAATTACGATCGTACCTCGGTATTCCATGTCATTTTATCAAATTATCATTTTGTATAAATAACGAAAGATTATTATGCATAATCACCGGCAAAAAAGTGATAGATTTTTCAGTATTTTTCAAATGCACCAATGATGATTGGGTAGCCTACTATGCATGGTCATCGGTAAAAGTGATAGTTTTTTTAGCATTCATCAAATTTACCAACGACACTTGGGTATATGCGATTATGCATAATCGCCAGTAAAAATGATAAATTTCCCAATCTCACCAAGACGATCAGCGATTATGCATAATAACCGATGTAGTTCAAAACCTAAAATCAAACAAAAATCCGAAGGCAGGTCAAAACCAGAATGAACATTTTTTCTTTTCTTTGGCAATGAACAATTGCCAAAAAGAAGAGACAACACGCCATTACTCCCGCCATTTTTATTCAAGCAAAAAATGTACGTATTTACTTATTTATTTTTTTCAAATTTTCCCCTCCTAAATAAAATTATTGGATTATTTTCTGAAGGAGCGTTAAATCTATTTTTCCTTAAAAATAAAATGGCTGAATGATAATAGGTAAGAAATAAAAAATATATATAGGAAGCCAAATTTCACGCCTTGTTGTGAACGTCATTCAAGTACATGCAATGTATGTATAGGAGAGCTTTCCCATCCATCCGAAGACAGGTCACAGCAAATAAAGGAAAAAAGGGAAAATGTTACTACAACCAAAACAAGAAAAATCGGGATAGCAAGGAAAAGGAGGAGAATACAAAAGACAACTGATAAATGGATTGATGTGGAAGAAAAAGTGAAAAAAAATTGGTGAAAAACAGGAAAAAAAGAAAAAGAATAAAAAACCTCTCTTCCTTTCCACGGGTAAAGAATACAAAAGGCGAGAAATATTCTTGTTAATGTGACGTTGATGAAATTTTCTGAGGAAAACCCATCCGGAAGGGGGGGAAAAAATATATATATATTGGGTGGGTTCCGGAGAATCCAATTAAACAAAAGCCGTGTTATTCTAGAACTTTCTTACAGGAAAAGGAAAAGAAAATTTGCTGGCTGCTTTCCCTTTCCACCTCCCACAGTTTCCGACACAATGACACGTCAACGTGGTCTCCCGGAAAACATTGAAGGGGCGTCTGAAGACCAAGAGAAAAATTGGATGATGATAATAATAAAAATGAGGTAAAATTGAAAACAATGTTTTTAAGAAGTTTTGGTCTTTTAATAAGATTTATCTATCTATATATATATATATTCATATTTTTTTTTATTTTTTTTTATTTTGAAGGAAAAAGGGGGTAAGAAATGACTGTCGATATATTGGATGACTATTAATCTTTTTGAGAGTCTTTGGTTGGGATCTTAGATTTTAACGCTTCTTTAGGTTTCTTGGTAAAAGAAGGAAAGGGATTTACCCTTTCCTTGTCAAAGTCCCTTCGTCAAAAGTTGTTGAAAGCATGATTATGGGAAATGCGATTTTTTTTCCACTTTTCTCACTGAAAAAAACCTCTTTTGATGCCGTTTGGGTTTGCCGAAATCCCTATCTATCATTCGTTCGGCGACTTGAAAACTCGCCAAATGATAAAAAGATTCTGGGAGATTGAACAATTTCTCACCATTATGTGTATACATATATAACTCCAGAGGGGAGTCATATTTCCAATGGTAATTTTTTGTTGTTATAATTATCAAATTTTGAATAGGAAATGTTGCTTGATGTTTTACTGACCAGCTATTATTATCGATATTTTGATAAACATTCCCGTTTGTTATCGTCGTAAATAGTTGATATTTAACCACTCCACGTACAAGCTTTTGGCAACAAATTTGGATGATCTATATTTGACGAATCGGAAATAAATCTGGTAATCCTGCCTTAACCTAACCTCACGTTAGTAAAAGTAAGAAGTAGGGGAAAGAAAGAAATATACGAAAAGGAAGAAAAATAAATAGAAAAGCGAAACAGAGTATAATAGATAAGAGAGTATACAGTACATTTCTCTTTTCACTGTTACCCTCTTTTGCTCTTGCATGTGTATAATAGAAAGATACATGATATTTGAGGGAAAAAGACCAACTGGAGTATAGAAAAAACGGAGAAAAAACAACTTCTGCTCTAATAGGTTTACGATAAACCTTTGCGATGGTGAGAGAGAAAGGAAAACACAGAGATGAATTGAACTTATTCTATTGGCGTTTGGACGAAATATTTCGTCCTCTATCGTAAAGAGATTAAAGATTCACTTTGGTATCGACATGTGGTGATGAGTTACGTATCTGCGTATGAGTATGCCAACGTTATATTCTAAATCCGTTGATTACTGTGCATCTAGAAATGAATCTAATAGTGCACTCTACACTAATACATACATGCACTTCGTGAACATTCCTCTGGGGAATTTCTAACGAATTGGTGATGCCGGAAAATGTATTGCGGATATTTGTGCTTCCTTAATGCATTCACGATGCCGAAGCTATGCGTGTTGCATGTCCGAGAAGTGCTACCACTTGCCTTGAATGTCAGAAATGGAAGAATCAGATGCATGAATTTCCGTATATATTATATAAGTATCGTGTACTGATTACTCTCTGTAAAGACTTTCTTTTTTCTTTTTTTTTTCAAATAGGAGACGGGTTATGTTCGTGCTTGGAAAAAATCCATGTACTATAAGAGCTTACTGAATTCAAAGTATGAATTGAACGTGAATGTGCATGATGATGATAATGCAAATTGAGTGAACATGAGCCTAATTTCATGTATGAATCCAGATCTATTGATAAATTAGAATCATCGTATGAAATTTTGCCCAGTGATGAGTTTACATCCGTGCATGACTATTTCTACATACACTGCAATGAGCCTCCGTCTTGTGATCAGTCGCCACCTAGGGATGAGTTAAAATCATGTATGCGTCTTCATCGACGAATGAATAGTATACATTCATCAATGTATGAGTATGCATCCAGTCATGAATATACACAGTGTCGAATCTTTATGTATAAGTATACATCCAGTGATGAATTTGCATCTATTGATGTCTACAATTAGTGATCCAAGTCTTCATTTCGGGATGTCTGCACTTAGTGATCAGAGTCTTCATTTAGGGATGTCTACACTTGGTGATGAGTCTACTCCAATGCATGACTACATACTTAGTGATGAGTCTATTTGTATTCATGAGTCTCCACTTAGTGACGAGTCTTTACACAGGCGTAAGTCTAGTGATGGGTCTTAATTTAATGATTGGTCTAAATATACTAATGCACCAAAATCAGTGTATGCATGCAGATCTAGTGAGTGATGAATCTAAATCTTTGAATGAACGCACATCTGATTATCAGCCTGAATTCATACATGATTCTAAACCTTATGAGTGAGTGCATGAGTATTCACCAAGAGAGTGAGTCATCACCAAGTGATGAGTCTATGAACGAGTTTATACAGGAGTTATTGATTCTTCAATATCAAAAAACATTCAACAAATCAATAACAATGATAAAATTTTTGAAAATAATTTTCACGAAAAGATAAACAAATACCCACTCCTATGAGAAGTTGAATTTTTTTTCAATTGAAAACACATTCCAGAAATACGTACACATCTAATGACGAGTCTAAATTCACACATGTATGAGTTTAAACCTGATGAGTGAGTTTATGATCCTAAACTTGATGAGTGAGTTCATGATCCTAAACTTGATGAGTGAGTTCATGATCCTAAACTTGATGTGTGAATGAGTTCATGATCCTAAACTTGATGTGTGAGTGAGTTCATGATCCTAAACTTGATGTGTGAGTGAGTTCATGATCCTAAACTTGATGTGTGAGTGAGTTCATGATCCTAAACCTGATGAGTAATTATACGTGTCTAAATCCGATGAGCGAGTTCATGAGTCTGAATCTGATGAGGGAATTCATAAATGTAAACCTGATGAGTGAGTGCATGAGTATTAATCTGGTGATGAGTCTACGAAAGAGTCTGTTCATGAATTATTGATTCTTCAATACTTTCAAAAAAAAGAAACACTCCACAAGCAAACGATAATGGTAATTTTTGAAAATAATTTTCACGAAAACGACAAATAAATACACAATCCCATGAAAAGCCACATTGTTTTAGTAGAAAGGACGACACAAATAGACATATTTCTTGCTATGAAAAACACTCAAAAATCTGGAAAGAGTGTTATTTACGACATTCCATCGACCATTCGGCACCCGCTTCCCCAGGGAGGCCCCAAAAGAAAAGAAAAACCTTTAAAAAAGAGAGAAGCCATCATGCACACAAAAATATACTTGATTCCAAACGTCGTCTTCCATCTTCTACCCTAATTACCCTTCCTTAATCTAAAAGCAATGAAAATAAATGCGTGGGAAATATCTTTTTGAAAACATTCCTCTCTCTCTCTCTCTCTTTCTCTCTTCATGTAAATGAGAATGGAATGGCACGAAAAAGTTCCTTTTTCTTTTTTTTTTGGGATGGTACTGATATTCGCCATTTTTTTTCGTCTCTTTTCTCCTCCTAGGAATATTCCAAAAATAAGAGGAAAAAGTGAGGATAAGGGAAAAAGAATGGGAAAAAAAATGTCGGGTAAGTGATGTGAAATTTATATCTCACTCTTTTTCCTAGAAATAATAAAAAAAATAAATAAAAAATCCCTGGAAATCTACATCGCGCGTTGCCACAGGGAAAAACTCTTTAAAATTTACTTTTCCCAATTTTTATATTCAGGGAAAAAAAATATAAAAATTGTCCCGGATGCTACTTTCTCACAGTATCGTCACTAACGTGAAAATGACTTTCTTTTTTGGGCCTTTTTTCCCTAGCTTTTTAAATGCGTGGCCCTTATCATTGCGTATTGAAAGTGTTTCCGACCGAGAGAGAGAGAAAAATAAAATAATGCAATAAAGTGAGTGGAAAAATAAAACTTTATTTTTATGGAAATTTTTATTTGACTTTTTTTTTTCATAATTTATAGAATTTTATTTTCTGTTATGACAGAATAAGATACAAGTATTTCGCATTATAAAAAAATTTTCAGGAATTTGTTTTTTTTTTTTGTTCTTTCTATGTCTAATAAAATTTTATTTACTGACAATGGTGGGATTTTTTTATTTTATTTATTTTTGTTGATAACAGGGATGTAAGTTTTAATATTGTTATCGTATTATTTTCGGAATAAACGCCACGGCACTTCAGTTTTCAAAAATTATTTTAAAGGCTCGCGACGCATATGAATGGTTTTTTTTTAAGTTTCAAAACTGAAAAATTGTCCGGATTAAGTTTTTATTTTTTAAATATTTTGAATTATGTGAACCCAGAAAGCTGATTGTGACGTGTATTTAAGAAAAAAAAAAACGTATCGCATTTAAATGCTTATATTTAAAACAAAAACGACGCAGCTTTTAGAAATAGTTTTCGACATTGCGACGCACACGTTCGTGCGGCGCTTAATCCAAGATTGACAGTGCGTGAATATTACTATTCTCGTTTACGACTTACTTTATTATTTTTTATTTACATATAAATATTCAAATACGTACTTTTTGTATAAATTTTTTTTCAAACATAAGATGCTTTTCTAACATATTTTATCTTTTTTTTTTGATAAAATTTGATGATAATTTTTGATTTATAATTTGTCTCGAACGTATTTGTGAAAATAAACAATCGCAGTTTCTGCAGTCTTAGGTTAGAATTAAAATAATAATAATAGTTTTCTTTCGGACGAACAACACAATCTGCACAAGAAGTGCAGATTGTGGTTAAATTTTAAGTGGATTAATTCACTGCGTCATCTGTGGTACTAGATATACGAAGTATTGCCTAAGATTCTCCAATATTTGAATTATTTTGTTTCGGTTCAGCTGTAAACTATTGTCGTTTGTTTCTCTCAGGGTCTGGCAGGGGTTCTCAACCTCTCGTGTTGCATAGATCCTGTGTGCCTCTACCACCAAGGTGAACTCCACGGACCTCTTTACACGTTAATATCCGGCGCATAATAATAAAGCAACAGCAAGGTAAATTTTTTTCTCATTCAAGCTCATGAACCTCTTAAAATTTTTCCAAGAACGTCCAAGGGGCCCACGGACCAGTGGTGAAAAACCTCAATCTTAAGGTTTCCTATCTCTTTATTTTTCGTGTATGAGCAGGAAAATGGTTATTGTTGCATTTTGTTTCAAAAGAGAAATTCCGCATTGAGAAATTTTGAATTAAACCATCACGTGATCCCATGTATATTTGAATATACATAGCAAATACATGGCCAAAAGAAAGGAAAACCATTATACCAATTTCTTCTCTCAATTTTTTTGGTAAAGTAAAACCCCCTCAAACGGACACTCCTCAGATGCGGCCAACCCTTTTTTACGGCCAAACAATGTAATTTACCCTTTTGTAATAAAATTATTCATTCCAAATCCCTCATTAACGGTCACCCTTCTTTTACGGAATAATTTTTTTGTCCCACCGGTGTCCGAAGATAGGTTTTTGCTGCATTTACTAAAAAGTACATCTTTCAACGCCATTTCATTTCAAAATGCAGCTATATAAGAACCCTACTTTTTTATCTAGAAAAAGTTTATGTCATTGTTTGAGACCAGCCGAAATTCTGTGTGTTCAGAGATTTATTATATTGCACAAAATTGAGGGGTTTGGAAATAAAATTCAAGGTAAAACTATTAAACTTCGCTAATTAGGATTTTATCTGTTTATAGGTAACATCAAAATCGAGACTAGCTGTATATATATTACTCGTAATAAAAAATTTTAGCTAATTAAAAATCCACTTCAATTAAAGTGAAGGTGTGCTGATGTATTTTTTTCAATTGAAAACATGGTAACAGCACCAATTTACATCCGTTTCGGTGAAAGTTTTTTTTGGAATACGTTTTTATTAGGTTGAATCATAGAAGGTTAAGGGACTGCCATAGGTTAATTTAAATGCCTTCATTCTGTTCCCAAACTTTTGAATCCGGAATATCCCGTTGTTAAACAAAATTTGATTATATCTTTCAAAATGACGAAAAATGTCTAATAAATACAAATATTTCAGGACTTCGACAATATTGGATATCATTCAGTCCCATCGATGTTTGACAGATGGCGCAAATAAGGACACCCAAAAAATATATATAATTGAGCCTGAGGAATATTCACACAGATGCTGAATAAAGTAAAAATAACAAAAATACACTCGTTTTTCAGAAATTTTGCCAAGTTCAATTTTTTTCGCCCTGATGGTATTGCTATGATAGATAATAATAAAAAAAAAACATCAAAAAACAAAAACGCATGACCTTTTGTTCCTTTGTAAGGACTGACCGAAATAGTGTTGTTAGAGCAGTTTGAAAAACATTTTCCTCACAATGAAATATCCTATTCACAACAACAACTTCACTATAACCTTTCTTGTAGTACACGAAGGGTTATGGAAACACGAAGCGATGTATATACACTCGATATAGCGACAATTCATTTTATGCCTCTCTTACGCAGAAATAGACCTATCACATAGCGAAAATAAAATAAAATGAATAAAAAAAAAAAATAGCACTTTAACAGCTTTATACGTAACAAGAACAGGAAATAGCCTTTTCTCACGAAGCTATTTTTTATTGCTGCTATTTTCATCCGCTTTCAACATTACAGCTTTCAATTTCTCGAATAGCCGTTTTGTGCGTGTGTTGAGAAATTTTATATTTCATTTTATTCCTTTATATATATACACACACACACACACACATAGAGTATAACAATGACTTCATTTCTCTTTTTCCTCTCTCTCTCTCTCGAGTAATGAAGGTATATATTTTTTTATTTTACTTTATTTTTGTTTGCGTTACATATTGCAAAAATTTACTTTTATTTCTAAAAACTTGGGCACCTGCATCGATTTGGCAATAAAAAATTGAAGATACAAGGGTCTTCAGTTTTATTTTGTACTGCACTGTAAACAACGCATATTTCCGTATGGTTACAATTTTAAACTGAATGCCTCGTATGATAAACATAATGAAACACTTATTCTGTATTATGAACAAGTATAATCGATTTTGAAATAATACACACTGTGTGGCCAAAAAAAAAAAATCTCAGTATATTGTTCTCCATGCACACTGTAAAAACTTTAGGAAATCTAAGGTTGCTTTTATTGGACTAGACTGGTGGTTCCAAATCTGTAAAGCTCTAATTAGCACTTGGAAATACGTAGGAGGTTCGCTTACCCGTAAGAAAGTGTAAGAAATACACATCTGAGGAACGCGCGTAAGAGGTATACATATACCTTTAGAAACGCTTTGCGTACCAATAAAAGTACCTAGAAGATGTGTGCTCTCCAGGAAATGTATTGGTATGCCAATTCCTATATAAATGAGTAGGAAGCTTGTTTCTTTCCATACATGCTTAAGGAATTACGTTTCCCCCCTGAAAAGAGTAAGAAAGAAGCGTATCTCCTAGAGATGTGCGTTAGGTGTGCGTGCGTATTCCTAGAAATGTTTATCACTAAAAGTGCGGAGGAACCTTTCTTACTTTTACGCATCCGTAGGAAACTTATGTACCCCTTGAAATGCGTAGGACATTTCCATCTCTCTGAAAGTAAGTAGGGGTAAGTAAAGTGCAAATGCGTTGGAAGCTTGTTTTCTTCTAGACATGCGTACGAAGCTTGCACTAACCCTTACAAATGCGTAAGAGGGTTGTACAGCCCTTCAAATGCATCGGAGACTTGTGTCTTCTCAAAAGTAAATGATAGATGTGCGTGCATACTTCTATAAATGCGTAGGAAACTCGCGTGCGCCCTTGAATAAGGCAATACAGATGTATTCCCCTTTTTTTATTACTCTACTCATTTTTTCGGCATTGCCGATTATTTTACGCTTCCCCTTGAATGGCCTGTTACCTCCTTTTTGATAGTGGGAGGGATTATATGTGCAACAGGTTGGGAACGAGACTGAAGACAGCGTGTACTGTTTAGCAAAAAAATATAGTCATCTAGGTGTTTAAGATACTTAATGGCCATCTTTACCCATCAGCTGACACTTACTTCACTGTAAGCTATGTTGTGATGTTAATATTAAAATACATTGATCTCGAACCAAGAAAAATTGTTTGAAAGAGCACTAGATACCATTCCGACCTAAATCCAATCAAAAGCCCATGAAACTTGATGAAGACGAATACGAAAAGACAATCGACTCTTCATCTACACGCCCCCCCCCCCCCCCCCGCGCCCAACCACATTAACGAGATAGATATCTCACCTCCTTAAAAGCCTTTCATTTCAGCAATGACAAGCTTAGATATTTTTGTAAAGATGATATCTCAATGCAATACATTTTTCTAACTCCCCCACAGAACAAAGCCTCCATCATAAAGAAAATGATCACATTTTACAGAGTGTTTAGCGATTTCTGCTATGTCGGTCAGAGGGTTGATCCAGCGGTGTTCAAACTTGTGCCACCCGAGGCTTCCTTGCCGTGACAGCATTTACCGGCAGCTCCCTAGAATACACTAAAAAAAGAACCACTTCAAAGCACCGAATAGGTAATCATCAATGTCGACAACTCGCCGCGACGCCCATGACAAAGGTAGGTGACGCCCCTAGAAGCCGCGACGCACATTTCAGAAAACGTTTGGCTAATCCATCAAGAATCTATTCGAAAGATTAAGGTAAATCTAGTGAAAAATCAGTGTTGAAAGAATATTGCATGATCTAGTAGAAGTAATGTGATGAATATGCGCGCAGTAATTTATACTGTGAATATTTAGCCAGACCCGAAGTCAAGAGTCTCACGCACCCAAATTCTAAGAGAACTGGAAATTTAGAGAATTCTTAAGTTTGGAATTTTTTGAAACTTTTACGTTTGGAAATTTTTTGAAACTTTTACGTTTGGAAATTTTTAGAAAATTTTTCTTTTCCAAACTAATATAGAATTCTTGTATTCTCTAATGTATCAGCAACTATTTAAAGATCTAACAAGACTCTTGAGAGGAAACTTTCGCAGACGTTTCAAGCCGATACCACAGAGATTACACGTCTACACATGAAAAATAATTACCAAGAGAGCCAACAAAGATTTTGATTTATCATACTAAACGCAAGGAATATTTCTTTAAATGTGATATAAAATTAAGATGAGCTAAGGCGCATTTTCCCAGGTTCACCCAGAGCGAATATTTCCACTTATAGTTGATATTTTTACAATTTTAGAAGACACACAATGATATCTACTATTTACCTTCCACAAAGCTAAGACCAACTATTACAGCTAATCACGGATCAGGCGTGTCTTGAGCCATTGGTATTCAGGACACTGAATATAGGCAGAAACTCCGTGAACGTCAAACACAGGGTATACATCTACATTCAATTACACAGGCTAAAGTCAAGGGTGTATAGTTCCAAGAACTGAGGAATCAAAGAAGGTTTTACACCTAAGTTGGTTGCACACACATCTACTTAAGAGTTCCCTGGAGCATTTCTAAGCAATAATTCAGAAAAACAATTTCTTATTTTTTTATTCCACCTCCAGTTTTATTACCTATGGTGCGCTTTGAAAATGGAAATCACCCTTCGTGTTAGAGATATATTACACCGAGAAGCTTTAGTTAGGAAGCTATCTAAACTTGCCGAGCTTTAATGGCCGCTTTAAAAATATATATATATATACATACATACATATAATTTTTTTTCTTGTTCTTTTTTCCTTATAAATTCATGTCCCTCTAATGGGCGTTAAGACCACTCTTCGCCGTGTCAGAGAAGACATAAATATCTCGAAGGTTTTTAATTTCAGCTGTCGCTTCCTTACATCGCTGTTATAAGGAGAGGTTTTTGCCTCCTTATTCCCAGCATAGCTCCTTATAACAGCACTAACTCCCCCCCCCCCCATCCCTCCTTCAAGCAATGGTCATAAATTTCGACGGGAAAAAAGCCCTGTTTCTCCAGCTTCTACCTTCCCATTTGCAACAGGAAAGCTCGGCAATTATTTCTCTACCAAACCCTACCTGCCATCGTTGTTCTTGCAGCATCCACGAAAGCACGTATGGAAAGAGAGCGAAACTGGTTCTCTCTGTTATATATTACAAGAGAGCGTGTTGTGTGTTATAAAAACGACGTACTTTATATATGAATGTAAGGTGGGTATAAGATCTGCATAAATATCAAGGGACAGCTTGAAACCAAAGACGAAAGAAATGATTGGTCGAATGAAATATTATGACAACGGAAGGATTTCCTTTTCCTTGGCTTTTTTTTGAAATTAGGACCTACCTGCAGGTAGTTTTGAAAATATTTTATCTACCCGTGTAAACACTTGGCAATAACCAGATATACAGGGTGGTCATATAATAACTTCTCCTGTTTATGATCCTCGAGTGACTGAGTTTTGTTTTGAGAAGAGAATTTGGAATTTCGGAGACGTGCGTTTGAGATTTATCATCACTGAATATACGTGATATTTTCGTTTTAGTGGATCGTTTTTAGTTTTGGAGGTGGTTTGGAAGAAGATGGCATTCATGTTGGTAAACGTAGATAGAGAGAAAGAAATAGAAATTATCTGAAAATATAAGTTTTAAAAAAAAAGTAATGAAATTTAGAAAAGAATTTCAGAAAATTGAAAAAAAAAAATTCTCATAAATTGAAAAAAGTCCCGAAGATCAGGAAAAAGAGAGGAAAATCGGAAAATTCGAATAAATAAAAAAAGGCCGAAAATATTCGGGAAAAGGAGGAAATTCGGAAAAATTCTAACGAATGAGAAATAACTCAATGTCTTCAGAAAAAAATGGGGAAAATTCTATGAATAAAATAAAAATTTTAAGTTTTCCAAAAATGAAAAAAAAAACAAAAAAAAAAACCAGAAAATCCTAAAAATTTTCAAATTCAGAAAATAGAACAATTCTAAAAATTTAAATTGAAAACTTAGGAAGAATTCTAGGAATTCACATTCCGAAAAATAGGAAAATTCTAAAATTTCCAACAAATAAAAGTCTAAAAATTTCGAGTGAAAAACAGTGAAGAAAAAACCCGAACTAAATAATCAAGCATAACAATGAATAAAAAATAAATTCAAATTATGATTATTAGTTGTTTAAAATTTTAGTGAAAATAAATAATTGCGCAATAAATCTAAAAATATAACTGTTTAATAAATTTCACAAAGCCAACCAAATGTAAAAATTTTGATACAATTCGTATTAAAAATAAATAGTAAAAAGCATTTAAAAGCTTAAAAAAGTTCTGTTGTGTTTGTCAAATATAAGCATTTTCATTGGCATTTAAAAATCAAAAATAAAGCATGCACACAAATACAAATGAAAATATCATATACATCAGAATGTTGTTTAGCCGTACGCACGTATTTGTGCATTTATCTCACTTCTAATTAGTTATAATTGGCAGTAGTTATCATGTTCTGACCAAACGCCACAGAGTTCTAAAAAAAAGATCTCTTGAGTCAATAACATTCCGAGAAATAAGACAGTTTCTCAAACTAACAATTTGTAATCAAAAAAGTCGTGATCAATTTAATTTCATCTCCAAATAAAAATATTCGATTACATATTACTTTTCAATGACGGCATTTGAAAAGCAATATATTTCCCAAATTTCGTCGGCTTTGAATTTTTTATACTTTCTGAATAAAATTTTCTAATTATTGACGACTATAATCAGTATTTAGAGACGGCGAAATGTTCAAGAGTAAATATTGAATTTTCTTATTTATTTTGATCATTTTCCGCAGAAATTGATTTTGTTTAGTCACGAACGTGGTAAAAAACAGAAATAAAATTCGGAAGACGTTTAAATGTGACTCAATATTTTATGAAGAATTTATATCTTATTTTAACACACATCAGCCTATTAATTTTTTCTACAATCTTAAAAATCATATAGTGTATATCTTGTTGAAATATACTATATATTTTGCGACTAATGTCCAATCCGGAAAGAATGTAAATTGTACAGTTGAATTTACAATTTAATAAAATACCAGGTGTGTCAATAGTTCATTAATATTAAAGAAATTAACTAAAAAGGAACAAATGATCATAATTAAAAAAAAAATTGCCGAGCTTTGCAGGAATAAGAAATTCAAATAAATAAAATAATTTACAAAATGCAATGATAGATGGCGCTAACATTCAATATTTGCAGATGATTTTTCAATCCGGGCTTTTTAGCAATAACATAGATGGATGCAAGTGAATTCTTCATTTCATGCTGGCAGCCGGATTTTCATAATCTGATTCATTAATGGCATGATTTGCTTATATCAGCTTCAAATATTAACTTCAGCGCCATCTGCTTGTGGATTTTGCAACTCATTTATGAAAATTATATTTTACCATCAGTTTGTATGTGTGTGTGTTTTTTTGAATTAATTTTTGATGTTTTAACGGAATTTTTTGACTTACCCGGTATGCAAAATCATCACCAAAAGAGAGAAATTCATCTTCGAAAATAGCAGAAAAAAAATAATTTGGAAAAATTTAGAACTAATAAAATTTATACAGGTACCCAATTAAAATATGAACCCAAATTACTTATACTTTCGCTTCTCTATTACAGTGTACATAAACAAAGCCATTGCTTGGCATTCGGATGGAAATGCTCCGAGATACCGCTAATTGAAATTCTTGATTTTTTGCCACTTCTTTAAACGTAAAACAACATCATTTATTAAATATTATCAATTTGATCACCGATATCTCAGTGATTTTCCCCCAAATTGCTATTTTATCCTATTTCCTTGAGTTGAAGAACTGAAACACTCAATTTCAGCTACCCAGTTAGTAATCGAGAGAGTATAAAAAATTTCATTTATATTTGCATATCACCCCCACTTATTATTACATAGAGGTGATAAAATCACACATATCTTGTTTTCGCTCTTTTTTTTCTGACTATATTTCATATTTTATCTCAATTTATGAACCAACAGTAAAAACTTATATAACTCGAACATTTTTCGTAATTTTCTTCCTGTCTTAAAAGAGTATGAAAAACAGAATTTTAATCCTTCATGGATATTTTAGAATGATGAAATCGAAATTTTTAATAGGAAGGTTTTTCCACCAAATAACTTAAGATTGAACAAAAGAAGAATATTATTACCATTGTGAAACTTTATTTTGTGAGGTAAATATCAGTCTTTAATCCGATTTCAAAACTTTCTTTTCAATTCGATGATGAGATTTGACGTGATTCTTCCTGTTGGAAAATGTCTAGGGATGTTGCATCAGAAAAACCCGATGAAGCCTTACTTATACTTTCCAACGACCAGGGAAGAAAATACCGCACATATTTCTCATAATTTATGAAATGAATATATGATTAAAACTCCGGATGCCAAACCTATTCGTAAATGATTGTTTGGAAAGGAAAAGTGCGTTTAACTGACAGATTAATAAGAAATATTCAGAGTAAAATTTGTTTAAGAAATGAAATATGAGAAATCGGTAAAACGTTGCTTATTAATTTTGGAGATAGCTTGAAAAGATTTGATAATTATTTTTTTGTATTATTCATGAAGCGATAATGAAGGCGGTGTGGAATGATACCATGCGTTTAGAATATAACTACGTAGCTTTCCACTCTACATCTTTTTTTTACATTTTCAAAGATGAATAATTTATGTCAGGGTCCAAGTCCGAAGTTTTTAAACTACGTGAATGTCTACCACCTCTTACATTAAACAAACTTAAGACACTGGTCACTTTGCGAAGCGTCTACATTTCGAACATTCACCGCGAAAATTACACATTAATACAATCCTTTTCCATTCTAATCGCATATATTGATAACGATATAGCATTCTAATAGAAATTCTCAGTGATCATA
Organism: Pholcus phalangioides; assembly: GCF_987345545.1. Taxonomy (NCBI): domain Eukaryota; kingdom Metazoa; phylum Arthropoda; class Arachnida; order Araneae; family Pholcidae; genus Pholcus; species Pholcus phalangioides. The sequence continues at coordinate 23,317,052 of NW_028301605.1, forward strand.
CAGCGAAAAAACATCCAAATAGAAATACTTAATATAACACACGTGCATCTCGTCCATATTCCTCTGCGGAACTTCTAACGAATTGGTACATGTTGGAATGTGCGTATTCGTGTTGTGAATCTTACGGGTAGTTTGTTTCTGTGTAGTGCTGTCATCAATTTTTCTAACGAAAGCAATCATAGTGCTGCCGATATAATTTTCGTTAGAAAAATTGATGGCTCAAGTACAGTAGAACTTCTTGATAACGGACACCCCCATGGGACTAAAAATATTTTTCGCTTACGGGAAGTGTCCGTTAATGGGGAGATACGATATACATTGGAAAATGATTTACACGACCTTATCTTTTACACGACGTCTGGCTTCGGTCGCAATTGGTTATAATATTGATTACTATAATCAGTAATTAATTGATGATTTATCATATTTATCAACACGGGCTTCTGATTAAACATAATCTTATCTGACATTTAACAAATAGGTGTGCGAAAAAAATTAGAGTTTTTTGCCTGATTTTACTGTCCTCTAAAACGGGGAGTTAAATACGTTAAAACCATATTCCACGGGACCGGGGATCAGAAAAGTGTCCGTTGAGGGTGGTCCCACTGTAATTACGATTTGCTAAAAAAAGCTATAAATAAATAAATCTACCCTTCTTTCATGGTTGGACACGGTCCAATACAATAATTGAAATGCATGCCAATAGATGACACTTTAGTTAATTAAATCAAGAAAGAACTTCTACATTTGATACATAATCCATTCAATCACTGTCAATTATGCAACTTGGAAATTGCGCGTATGCATTCTATATCTCTTATTTATATAATTCAGAATACTGTATCGGCATTGAGATATTCAACCAAAGAAAGTGGACTGAATTTAGTGCCAATCAGTTATATGAACTGATGTCATCAGTGAAACATTTATTTGCTCTTTATATCTTCCGATAATATATATATATACTGCATTTCTTTTTTGTCACAAACGCGTATTTTAAGTTTTTTCTTAGAAGTCGGCCCTCCATTTTTGAGACAATAGTCAAGCTACTGAAATTTAAAAAAGAAAAGGTCATCTACATAGCAAACAGTGGGAATATCATCCTTATTACGAATGCTCAATGCAGCGTTTCGCAACGGTGCAGTGCAAAAACGGGAAAATACTGCTCAAATTTCTGATGAAATGACATCCAAACGAATGCAGCGCCATAAACTTCAATGAAGTTTGTAAGGAAAAAATCATCAACAAAAAACATTGGCAATTAAGTTTTAGATATATTCTTACAAAGACAATCAGAATTTGCGGTATATGTACCGATTTGTTAGAAATTCCGCAGAGGAATGTACACGAGATGCATGTACGGTTTTAGCAAGCATTAAGTGCGAATTCCGCAGTCCATGCGGAATTTCTGACGAATCGTAATGTATGTTCTGAGTGTACGTGGCTCTAACGTATTTATGCTGACAGAATTGCGACTTCATGCTTGCTGAGTTCGGGATTGCTTGAAAAGTTTGTGGCGCAACAACTCCCTGTAGGGGCAGCAGATGATGTTTGCGCACCTGTTAATATTCCTATATGATTTTGAATTGTTAGCGCAAAAATGAATTGCCCTTTCAGTGTGGCGATGTTTTCTGAATCACCTTGTATATGTGGCTGAGAAATAAACTCAGAATTGTAACTCAATAATTTTAAGAACAAAACGTAAGGCTTATTCGCAAAAAAAGAAGAAAAAATCCAACCCTGAATAAAGCAACACGATGAATTGATCACGAATTCATATATTCATTCATATCATGAATTTAGATTCTAAAGTAAAAGTCTCGACACCAGTAAAACCCCAGTTACAAAAAGGGAATAAATTCATACATTACGATCACAAAAGCCACCAGACGCATATAAATTTTTTAGCACTTATTAAAATAGCTCTGAACCCCATCACCTCATATCGGAAGATCATAATAAGTAATAATAAAAGAAGGAAAGGGAGAAAAAACGCCATATTGGTGCTGCGTCTATAAAACTCCGATCTAAATGGGATATAAAAATCACTGTTGCAAGACCCGTTAAAAGACCACGCCCGATACACAATAAAAAGAGACACACTAAAAAACCGAAAACTGCTAAAATTAGTGCTGATAACGGAGGAGTTAAACAGGTATTTCAGGTCACGTACCAAGAATCGAACCAAAGACCTTTTCCTTTTTTTTTCCAGGAAAATATATAAAAAAATCCGGAGCCGTCATAATTATTGGAATAATCATAAACGGACTGACATTTATCTGTTTTCTGCGTTTTTCGAAATAAAAGAGAAACAAAAAAACTGTACCTCGAATAAAACCCCAAAAATTCATTACAACGTGGTTGTGCATAAAAATGTAAATTATTACTACAGTGAAACCTTACGATACTCTCCGGACCAAGAAAAAATATTGGTGTAGAGGGGTCATCGCTATATTCAGAGGTAGCATTATCGCAGTCACCAGGCGCAATAAAATAAATTCTGTTATTGGCATCTCTTCTATCGGGGCGAGTGCTCTTCCATTAAGCTGCAGAGGACAGATATTTTGCATATGTCGTCATCTGAAGCCTAACGTCGTGAGAGCTATTAGATGAGCTAGGAGGCTGTCTTCTATGCGCAGTAACGTTCAGCGTTCATACATATGCTGTAAGGAAAGGAAATACCTGTCCTCTCTGAAGCTCAATGGTAGAGCATTCGCCTGGGCAGTGAAAAGTTGGGGGGGGGGGGGTCGGTTCTCCACAGGGTAATGTGAATTTTTTTTCTGAACTTCATCTTCGCTTGGTTATCCAGGCTTTCGTATTTCGTTCATCACGGATTTGAAATACGTACTTTTATTATATAAGAGGAAATTATTGTTTGGCCGTAATAGAAGGGTGACAGCATCTGAAGGTGTCCGTTAAGAGGGAGTTTCACTGTATATCGTTGTAACGGCTTCGAAATATCCTCAAAAATTATCGTTATATAGAGAGATTTATCATAATAATAATAATGCCGTTATATTAAGAAGAATTTAATATTAGACTACTGGCATTCCCAAACAAGATTCGAAAATAAACATCGTTGTAGAGGGGTTGATCGTTATACCGAACATCGTTGTAGAGGGGTTGATCGTTATACTGAAAATCGTTGTAGAGGGGTTGATCGTTATACCGAACATCGTTATAGCGAGGTTTCACTGTATTTTACTTTTCTTCATGGAATTGCTAACAAAAAAATTACGTAGATCCACTTTTTTTTCCTACAGTGAAAGGATAATTATTCGATTTTGATTCATAGAAAGTGAAATTATGGGTTCTTGAATTTAAACTCAGATTAATCAATTACGATTTATGAGGGAATTTTTTTTTCCAGGAGATAATTTAAAAACCTAATACATTCACCAAATAGGATTCGAAACACTTGAATGCGAGCAATGGCTAGATTTTGAATGCCATGAATTTATAATGAACGCATCCTCCTCCGTAATCAAGTTCGAATACATTTACATATTTTTCTACATCAATTATTTTCCGGCATTACATGGGTTTTCCTCTTGTCTCGATTTATTTTGTACGAGTATTCGATGTTTTGAATATTTAATTGAAATGATTAGTTTACTTTTACATTGATGCAAATGTTTACGCGATTATAGTTGATCGTTTTGTTCTGAGCGAATCGTATTTTTTCTGTTGTTTCATTAATTATTCATAGAAGGATCCTGAATTACAGGTTTGTAAATTTAACTGGAAGTTTTATCAACATGAACAATTGTGCATTATTGAATAGTGCGTGCTTGGATCATATTTCGGTTGCATACGTATTTAAATCCATAGGAAAGTGGTAGTTTCTGATAGTCGGCTATGGAGAGAGAATTCCGTTGTAAATTTAACTACGCAGAGGTTATGTTATGCACTCTCGAATGATACTCATACTCGGACGGTAAACGGAGTTTAAGAGTTTACATTTTGGGATCAAAGCCAGAAAACGGTGGTTTAAAAAGCTTCATCTATCATTATTTAAAATACGTTTAAGGCATCCGACCACGTTGAAAACGTCACTTTGAAAGAAAATATCGATTTTCATGTTTTTCCCTTGTGAAAGCCCTATTTTTTGTAATTCTAAAACAGGCCTTTCTTTGTTTATATGACGCTCAGAATCAAAGTTACGTCCAAATTAGAGCTGCATTTTTACATACAAGTAATCTGTATATATAAAATTGATTTTCTGTTTTCGCCCTGCTGCGGTTCGCGCCGCAATACGCAGACGCATCGGAGTCCATCCATATGTGTTTGATTTCGCTACTCCGATCTCTTCTCCTCTCGTTGTGTTGCTCACCGCCTAACTATGTTTTCAGCCCAAAGTTCCCAACTATGCGACAAATTTTCTGAAAACGTCATGATGTACACTGTCATTGTTACAAGCAAACAAAGAGAAAAATGAAAGAAAAATAAATTGTCACTACATAAGAAGAGAAAGTGCATTGTTCTGGGAATATGTTAGCTATCATCATCGGTTCTACTCCTCCTCCTTACGAGATCATGGTCCACCGTTTTGTCTCAATGAAGAGATTTTACCAGGTGGTCGACCTGGGTCATGCTGGAAGCTGTGCATGTATGTGTTGTAAATCTAAAGTGAAATTTGTTTCTGTGTGATGCTTGTTATATGTAGTTTTCTTGTTTTTTTTTTCAACCCCAGCACAACTCAGGTCTATCGCCATGGGCAATTTACTGCATAGTGAGTTGTGCCGGAAGTGTACCTAATAGTTTGAGTGCGTAGCTAGTGTTGTGTATGAGTTTTCAGTGGTGCCATCTATATTTCAGAAGTAAAGTGAGTGAGTGTAATGAAAAAATATTTGTACAGTTTGTAGGCCTGTTGCTACCCGTGGCAAGAATTTTTAATGGGGAGATCGGCTCGCATTTGCACCTCGAAGTTGGAAACCACAGAAAACCAACTTCAGCGACCACCACTGTGGCGGCGGTGGGGCTCGAATCCGCAACACGAGTCCGTCAATATGACCACTGAACCACCACAACGGCTGTTATATGTAGTGCTGAAATCTGCCGTCAATTTTTCTAACTATGAGTGAAGAGTAATGATTGCGTAACTGCATCGTTGTGGGCCTATTGCTCTCTGTGGCGAGAACTTCCAACTGGAAGATTGGCTCGCAATAGCGCCTTGAAGTTGGGAATCACAGAAAAAAAAACTAGCAGCCGAGGACTACTGTGGCAAGTTAGAACCCGGGTCCTCGCGACGCGAGTCTGTCACTATGACCACACGACCACTGCAGCACACATTCGATGTGCCGAACACGGTTAACAAACATATTAGCTGAATTTGGGGCTCAGAAAATCCTCATGAAATTTTTGAAGTGCAAAGGAAACAATATCAAAATGACCGTGTGGAGAGCGTTCACGTCATAAGTCATCAGGTCATTGGACTGTTTCTCATCCGGGCAACAAAAGGAGCACATATGGAAGCGCACAGATTATTTTTTACACAATCTAAATATTGTTTTCGACTTACGTACTTTTCTCTTCTTTGCCAACTTCTCGTAAAGTATAGGATTGATACTGATTAAATATAGGAACATCTGATACGGATGCCCTATATGGGGCCATTCAAGTATTACGAAAGCAAATTTTTAGCCATTTTTGACCCCCTACCCCCCCCCCCCCCCCTTGTCTGCAAAATTTCGTCATCAGATCTGCCCGTCTGAATCCTCATATTTTCATAAAGGGTGGATGCTGACGTAAGCATTATCCAAAACCCCCCCTCCCCCTTGTCATCAAAAGTCAGCAAATTGGAAACCCCCCCCCCTCCCCATCGATGATGACGTAATACTTGAACGGCCCCATATTAACGTTAAGAAATAAAGAATTCATTTCTGTAAACAAATTTAGTTACAAGTCTTGGCAAAAAAGGCATCAACTACTTCCGGTTTGCAGAGACGCACGTAGACCGTAATTCGAATTATCGATTCAGGAACATCTCGTAACATAAAACTAGATATTGTAACGATCCCTCACACAAAAACATTGAAAAGGAACGAAACTATGACACACCAAAAAGGAATTCATTAAGATTTGAGACTTTAAATTATCATTCTCCGTGAGAGAAATGAAAGAGCAGCATGAAGATGAAGTATAAAAAGTAGAAAGAGAAGAGAGAGAGAGAGAGAGAGAGATATTGTATAAAAATCTCATTCTGTGAGAGACGGAATGGAAAAAAAGGGGTGGACAGATAATGATCGGGGAGAAAAAAAGTAAAATAAAAGGGACACACGCACAAAATATACGCACATATACAGGAAAAAAAATCGAGGAAAGTGAAGAAGAGCAGGAGTAGGAATCAAATTGTGGAATTGTTATTTTCCCGACAATCTTTTATTCTATTTTTTTCCCTTACTCCTCCCTCTTTTCCAAGAAAAAAAGAAGAAAGAATTATTTTTCACAAGAAAGAAGGTGGAGGAAAAAGAGATTTATCCGGGCAATGACACACAACTCACGATTTTCAAGTCTTGATTCATATTATATTTATTCATTTATACGCCAATGCTCGCTTTAAAAGCCCAGAAATCGTAAAGGATATCGTCCCTTATTCTTTGCTTCTCCCAGCCTCTTCTTCTTCAAAGGAGTTCAATGCCGTTACGTTTTATTCATTGATCATTCTTAGCGGAGGATGTCCTCTTTCTGATTTCAATTTACTTTTTATACATTTCAAAGGGTTTTATACCGTCCCCAGTACTGTAGACCGGGATTATGAATAGAGGAAGAGAGAGAGATACGTTATATAGACCTGAGATTGGTGTACTTGCCGTTCCCAAGTATTTTCGGAAGGGATAAATCCTTTGGAACCATACGATGTCAGTTATCCCTCATATCATGGTAGATTTGCTGCGTTATTTGGTTTCTTTGTGCTTATTCCGTGATTTTGCTGCGGATAATATTTAAAGATCAAGTGGGGTAATTTTTTATGATTCTTCGAGAAATAAAATAACAGCATTGCCGCCATATATTTTCTAAATGTGACCTTGAGGGCATTTTCGGCTTAATCAAACTTGAGATACAATGAATTTATTAACCCTTTCAGCGGCATTGACAAGATATCTCGCCCAACTCGACCCTTTGTATTTCGGCAATTACGGGATATCTCGCCTCCTTACAGTGGCGTATTTATAAGAGGACTTATTGGGCTACAGCACAGGGTGGCAAATTTGAGGAATGACTGGTCAAAATAATTAGAGTTCAAGAAGGGCCGCAAAATTTGTGTAGCCCACCATAAACTCGCGTTTGCCCAAAGAGTGAAGGACTTGATGATATAGTGATTGGTGGAGTGACCTATAAAGAATTAGCCAGTACGTGAGTGAACAAAAAAAGTGTGCAAGCACGTTAGTGAGCAGAAGAATGACCTGGAATATGTGCAAGCATGTCAATGATCAAAAGAGTGACCTAGAGAGTATTTGAGCATGGGAATGACCAGAAGTGTGCGCAAGCATGGGAGTGACCAGAAGAGTGACTTACAGATACAAGCGCATTTACAGCAGTGGATGAGCCAAGCTGGTTATAGAACAGGGCAGCGAGTTCTACGAATGAATGGTCAAGAAATTTACACTATTATGGGAGAAGGGCGACAAAATCTGTGCAGCCCACATATCTTGTAGCTCCTTAAAACGCTCTTAGGTCGGCAATGACTAGCCCGGATACTGCTTTGTGGGGGATTCATTCTGCTTTGTGTTTTTTTCAATTTCAAGCATTTTCTCCATCCCTCCAACCTGTCAGATCAACTGCTAATGAGCGGCGTCAGCTTTCGTTTTCATTTTGGCAACAGAAAAAACAGAGATGGTGTTCGAATCAGGGTGGTATAGAATATGGGCACATTATAAATAATAGAGAAAAGCTAGAGTATTTCCTCGTCCTCGGATGGTGTTCATAGTTTTGGGGGGAGGGAGGGCACTATAACCTGCGCAAAATCGAAAAAAAATATTCTTGGGGAAAAAAAAGCGGGACATTTTATACAGGGTTTAGTGATTTTCACTGTGGCAGTTATAATACGGATAAGTCAAATTTTTAGAATTTCGGAAATGGTTAAAATATATCTTGGAAATAGATGATTGGATTATAGATAACCGGCGATACGGAATCATTTTAGATTCTATGATACTTTGCGCTCAGACTCTTAACAGATAAATTCCTGACATATTTTAAAAATTGAGAAAACAGAATCCAACCAATTGACAAAAAATTGTTGTTTGAACCGAAAAGCTTATCATGGTGAGGAAAGGTTTGCGGTGGGAAAAAAAGTGAAAATTTCATTCACTCGAAATAACACTTTTAAATGTTACACAAACGGTGTGTAATTTATGTTTTTATAATTTAAAGTGGATCCCACTTTTTTATTGACAGTTTTCAAAAAACCGTCATGAAAAAATGTAGTAAACGGGAAAACGCTTTCAATGGGAAATTTTAATGACAATTATAGAGTTGAGACCACAAAAATGAGTCAGACTAAGCGGGAAACGGAAAAGTGGGATCGAATAAATATCATGTTGTTTGTAAAGCAAGAAGCTGCGAAAAAGCATACCTTAATGCAAAATGTCTGAATCCTGAAAAATAAGGTTTTTAAATGTTTTTGATCTGTTGCGTCATCTACATTATTTATGTCACTTTTCACGGGTTATATAACTTTTTAGGATCCAATGCCATCTGTGAATGAAATTTTGGAAAACAAATTCAATTCAGAAAAAAAAAAGATATATCTTTTTGTCGCACTTTTTCTTATGTCAATTGATTGACTTTCTAAAAAAACTAATTGTTAAAATGTGTCAGATATTTTTTTCCTACGTATTTAAAAATTCACCTAATAAAACAGTAATTTGGCTTATATATATTAATGTAACAAATTTTATTTTTCGCAGCAATCGAGGTCTCTACTTGATATATACAAAGGGGATGAAGTTTCCTTAACGTTTGATCGATCTGAGCACAATTCACTACCCAAGTTGTGCTGGAAATGTGTGTGCATAGTTGCTGCCATCTATATTTCAGAAGTGAAGTGTAATGATTGAATATTTATACTATTGTAGGTCTAATGTTCTCTTTGGCGAGAATTTTTAACGGGGAGATCGGCCCGCATTCGCGCCTCGAAGTTGGGAACCACAGAAAACTATCTTCAGCCGACCACCACTGTGGTGACGTGTCCGTCACCAACTCTCGACCACAACCACAGCGGCTGGTTAATGGCTGTATTTATACATCTTTTTTTCGCTTAAAATTGTCACCAATAATATGTCCTTTCAGTTATCCGTTAATTTCGGACAGCTAATCACAACTGATGGCAAACATAAATTGATATCGAAATACGAATTCACAATAGCACACTGGTTGTTATAGATTCCATCGCTGTATTAAAATAGTACACTATATTAATGACCCTCGTTACTACTGCTTTGAGGAATTTTATACCCATTATAATTCCAAGCAAAAGATACGGCATTAATGTAAAGAATCTCGGCAATCTTTATTCGAAATGGGATGGAAATCCCTGGCGACGAAAGATAAGAACAAAAACCTCGAGGAAATAAGAAAAGATGGTCCGCGAAGACACATTTCCTTACCGAATCACACAAGAAAGATGGTCGAGGTTCAGTTAGAAAATCGTCTAGAGCTTAAACATTACGAAAGAGTAATTAGGCGTTGAATTCTTACAACGAAAATCCATTACAAAAGACGCTTAATCATAACTTTTCCTCCTCGTCCCATTCATACCAGTGACGCGGATGCGGGAAGTAAGCAGCACAACATGTTGCACTTTTCAAGCCAAAGCCATAAGTTACGAAATGTCATCTTCTATTGAACGAATATGCAAGAGAATTTTGGATTATGGGGCCTCGTTATTTACCACTTCAACAGACATCAGAGTATAAGAAGAAAAGATAGTTGAGAAATATGTCTAAAATATATTTTTTTTTTGTGCTCTCGTTCCAGAAAGGACATGTGTCTTTTAAGACGTCTTGAAAAGGAACTCTAGTTTGAATCAATCATTGTGTCTTAAAGAAGGGTGAGGAATATGACATGACTGATTGTGCCTTCCCACCTTCCGACGACGACACCAACGTGCGCTATAGTTAGGCATATAAAGCGGCCCATCAGCTAGTACAACACGTGAAACCAGATGCTCATGACATTTCCGGATGTGGTACTCGACAACCTCTTCTTATTACTCGACAAGGCTTTACGAGGGAGAATTTGTTTCTTTTTATACATTACTATATTCTTTTCTCCAGTCCTCACTTATTATATTTATCACTTGTATATTCTTGACGCGTTTTCTTAGAAATGTGGGGAGAGAAAAAAGATAAGGGGAAAGAAATTTTTTTGCAGTTTTCTGGAAATTTTTTATAGATGACTTTTTTTCTCATGTTTCGCACAAAAACAAATTCTAGAAGAGGAAAAGAAAATAGTCTTATAGTCATAATGGAAAATTCGAATTAATTCAGGAGCATTTCTTCTATGCATGACAAGGTGGGCATCCTCGTGATTATTGTTATGATAAAAACGCAGTAATCAATATCAGTGATCGTGGATATCCAGAATGGATAACTCATGTTACTATAAAAAATACGTAGCAGTAAATATTGTTTCCATAAAGAGGCAAAATAAATAGATAACTAAATAAATAAATTGAATATTGTTTTTTCTGCGATGAGTAAAATAAGGAAGGAAAAGTAACAATAAAAAGTAGGGGTGATTGAGTGCAGTTTTAGTGACGAGTAAATACAAAGTAAGCGGGCGATTGAATATGGAGTATTTTTTAATGAAGAAAAACAACAAATCTACCCTTTAAGCGCCAATTAGAAATCACTAAATCCGGCTTCAAAATGCCATATCTTTTTTAATGAAGTAGGCTTTCTTCCAATTTTCAGCAGGTGCAAACGGAGAAGTAGGGCGGGAAAGTTTTCCATTGAGAAATCAACTTTGCAAAATATCTTGGCTTGTAATGATAAAATAAGAGGCTTTTATCGAGGCGAGATACCTCGTCATTGCCGCTTAAATGATTAATGAATAAATAATCAACAGACAATGGAATTTTATATTCGAGTGAACAAATCTGAGAAAAGAGATGAGTGAATTTAGTTTCAGGACGAGAAAAATCGTAAAACCAGATGAGTGACATTTTTTTGCAGACCAGCAAAATCAGATGAGTGAATTTTGTCTCGGTGATGACAAAAAAAAAACAAAAAAAAAACGAGTAAATAAATTTGTTTCAGCGGCAAGAAAAACTGGAAAACAGATGAGTGGAAATTTTCTTTCAGTGACGAGTAAAATCGGAGGATGGTTGGGGGGGGGGGAAGGGGAGTGGGTGTTCCGGTGTCAGTGAAATCGCAAAACAAATGATTAGATTTGTTTCAGTGACGAGGAAAAGCGAAAGGCAGGTTATTGAATATTGCCCCATCGACGAACAAAGGTTGAATATTGTTTGGGCGGCGGGTGAAGGACCGTTTCTATTTCACACAGTGACAAGTTCTATAAACTTTTTAGTTCAAGTAATATATATTTTTATGAATTTTCATTTTTGACCCCTTAAAAATGCTGCTATAACGTGATCAGGGAAATGGTTGAAGATTCAAACACACTTAAATTCACATTTACAAAAAAAAAAGTTCTAAATTTCACCAAAAAAGATTAAATTTTTTTAAATTTTTCAAATGAGTGAAAGACTAATTTTTGATGCTAAATTTGAAAAAATAGTACCGAAAATGTGTGCTGATAACAATGATATGCTTCGGCTCCACAAGCGGTAATCGGTTCTAAGCAATGAATTTTCTTTATACCGTAAATTTTTTCCCAACTTTCGCAACTGAAAACGTGGGTGCAAAAACCATAAAACTCTATGCAATGGCTGTATGGTTCCAATTTGAGCTGTCTTGCTTTTGCACCGAATTGGTTCAATATGTGGTCACCTGGCGGCACAGCGTTGCATCAGCCACTCGTTGGCGTACAGTGATGGTGATGTTAATGATGGTGATTTCTGGGGCATCTTTTACGTGAGTTAGGTGACCAATGTAATAATAACTGTTGTTTCTGAGTGATTTTCATCATGTTCTTTTTAAAAACTGGACATAATTTCATGATTATTTTAAAATCTTTCCTGCATTTTTTTTTTCTATAAACTTATTACAAGTTACTTCTTGTAACCATACAGTTTTAATGCGTAAGTAAAGAGTTTTTGAGTATCTGCCAGATTTTATTGGTTGACCTGGCCACAGAAATTCTAGTGTTAGGTGAGACACCACTAATGTTTTTCTTTCAGTTTAAAAAAACCAAGCAAAAAAGTTGAGAAAAGAAAATTTATCTGCGATAGAGGAAGGTATTAGTCATGTTTTACCGGAATTAGAATTTAAAAAAATAAATAAGAAACGTATTTTTTTAGAGTGTGTTTGTCCATTCTGAAAAACTTAGGAGACTGGAGCTGTTTGGTTCTTGCACCTACCTCTTCAATTGTTTTGCTTAATTTAACAGAAAAAAATGAAATATAGCATTACCAGAGTGTAGTATATGTGCATCAATATCTATAGTTCTTATTGACACTGGGCAAATGCATAAAGGACTGTTGGGCTTTTTAAGTCTATCATTTTCCAGATGAAAAACACAAATTGCGGTGGTCACCACAACAGCACCAGCACCCCATAATTACTGTCATTCAGCTGAAATTTAATGCCGCCAATGCCTCTCTTATTTCAATGGAGGAGAAAAACGTTTAAAACCGAACCGAAGAAGAGAGAGAATCATCATAGTTTCTCTTCTCTCCGAAAATAACACGTTCCGAGAGAGTTGGTAATGTGGCGCACCCCGAGTGAAAGGAATAATTTTCCGGCTGCTAGGTTCTGCAAAAAAACATGCTGTTAACATGCCGATCGTGATCCCGCCCAGTCATTTCTCCTGGTTTCTTTCTCTCTCCCTCTTTTGGTCTTATTTCCCCCCGGATCGCAAGTCCGTTTTTCTGCAGTCATCTCATGTTTGAGTCCCATTATGGGGAGAAGCCCTCAAATCCTAACTTCCTGCCTTCAATATAAAAACGACAAAGACTGGTACGAGTTAGCTATGCGCCCTAATCTGTCTTGGGGAGAAGAGAATGTCCGTTCGTTTTCGCAGGCGGGGCATAATATGAATACTTTATTTTGAAGATATTGCCCAGGATAATGCGTGATATAGTGGACGTGTGCAATTTGTTGTGCCGTGCTTTGATTTTTTTTTGCCCCTACAAACCTCACATTAAGTGAAAGGATTTTCCATTCTCGCTATGGACAATTTCTGTCGTGATAGGGCTTTATTTTACGGGCAGTTTGACGTGTTCATAGACCACTATGTATTTTGTTTCCATTATGATTTTATGGTTTTTCCTTATGGCTAATCTACTGAACAACATTAATTCAGTTCATATTGGATTTTCAAGTGGACAGTAACTGCTTTGAATAGTTGATTAAATGTACAGCTGTATAGTTATATTATTTACTACTACTATTACTTCACCGTACATCCACCTCATCCACAGTCCTCTGCAGAATTTCTTACGACTTGTTACATACTGGAATGTGTGTTTTGAGTGTATGTATCGCCCTAACGTAGTTATTTGTCAGAATTGTGCTTGCGTATTCTCCTGGTGCTGCCATCTGTCTGCCATGTTTTTGAAGTGAAGATGACAAAAAATGATTGAGTTTTCATGTTATTTTAGTATCGTGGTGAAGGTCTGCCTGCTTTATGTGGAGAGACTTTTTTAAATGGGTGACCAGGTCTTATTTGAGCCTTGAAATTGGAAGGCTACAGAAGACCAACTTCAGCCGACCGCCACTGTGCCGGCAACGGGGTCCGAACCTATATACTCACTACCACACAGTGACAGAATGTTCAATACTGTGTAGGTGTCAAATTAGAATCATAGAGAGTTTATCCCCCTGGAAAAATGTGGCATCACCAAATTGCACAGGCACAATTCCCTGTTAGTACCGCTCTTATATCAAAACCTCGCCAACAAAAAATCACCAAAAACGGAACGTATGATCTCAAGAGATAGAGGTCACCTCGTCGATTTTAACTACAGAGTAATAATAATAATAATAATATATATCTTTAGTTTATGATTTGAACTGTGAAATAGCCGAATTGAGGATGGCTCTTTGGTGAATTTTGTCTCTTATTCACCAGGACCCCGCCCCCACCCCGAGTCCCGATGTGATCACATAAAGTGGTGTGCACTGTATATTTCTTTGAACAGACGTTATATATAAATATCCCACACACGCACATTTAACTGAATATTTATTTCTCCGTAGAAGAAAATCCATAAAAAAAAATTCACTTTTATAATTAGATATGAAAATCAATTCCTTTTTCTTATAATCTAAATATAATATATATATATATACATATACTATAATCATTACATGAATTCGTTGTCTTCCTCTTCCCAAGAACTATTTTTTTGTAATGCATAAATAAAACTCAATACACTGAATACTCTATATGGGTCTGGATTACATGAAGCTTCTTAAGTATGTGCAATTAATTAAACTTCGCGATAGGTTTCTATCTTTAAAAAACACATTTTTTATGCAAAAGATATACTTATTCCTGGCATTTCATTTTAATTAACTTCAATTATCTTATTTAAACATTAATAGCGACAGAGAGAGCATGCACATTAAACATGCGATGGGTATTAATATTTGTTTTGTTTTTATAAAACATGAAAATATATCCGAATGTTTGAATTTGCATTAAAAGGCTTCGCACATAATTTAATTGCCTATTAAATGTCTGGAAAATTTATTTTGCCAGTTGGATTATTTTTTTCTGTCATATTATAGAGTTTTTTTTTCTCGTGTTTCACTTAAAATTACTTGAAGTCACACAAATTAATTATCAATTTTGAATGATATATAAAGAGTTTTTTTTAATATTAAATTAACATATGGGGTGATAAAAAAAAATGTATAAGAGAATTTCAATTAGTCTTTCCAAAAAAATATTTATTTTGTTAATTTTTATTCATTTAATTATCGATTTCCATAAATTGTCCTAGGTAATTAATATTTTATAAGAGAGTTTTTTTTTTTTTTTTGCAATAAAATATGCGTGACGAGTATTTTTCATGAAAAATTCTACTCATTAACATGACTGTTTGACAATGCTTGACCTGTCAATGATTTAAACAATGCTTAAACTGATATCTCTGGAAATGCTTTCAAATAACGCTTTGACTGATTACTTTAAAATGTTTTTAGCTCTACTCAAACCTGGCGAACTGAAAAATAATGATTTCAATTAGGTTGACTTTAAAAATGACTACTTCTGCATGGAAGTTTTTGGTGGGTTTCAACGGCAATTTTTTTGGAACAATTCTTTATACAATGTTTTCTCGGGAGATTATTGTTAAGCAAACAACTACTGTTAAAAATGTCTTTTCAATAATGAGTTTTGTCTTTTAACAATTGGTTTTGTCAACGGCTTTTGAACAAAGAATTTTGTAATTACTTTCAAACAGTGAATTTTGCCAATGCAATGACTTTTCAACAATTAAATTTTTAGTTGAGTTCAACAATTAATGCAAAGACTTTTGAAAAAATGGATTTCTTCAATGACTTTTCAACAGTTGGTTTTGTCAACGACTTTCCATCAATGAATTTTGTTAATAACTTTTCAACAAGAAGTTTTGTCAATGCAATGACTTTCAACAATGAATTTTGTAATAACTTTTCTACAAGGAGATTTGTCAATGCAATGACTTCCAACAATGAATTCTTTCGTTGAATTTTGTCAGTTTTTTCAATGAATTTCTTCAGTGTCTTTTCAAAAATGATTACTTAGGTGGTGAATCCAAAATGAATCTTTACTTAGCTATTTTTCTCCCCATTATTGATTACTTGGAAATCTGAATGAAAATATCAATGTTCATGAAAGCAATGATCTCAGTTAAAGTATAGTTTTTTGGCGAAGCATTATTTGTAAAAGACTTCAAAAGTACATATCTGGGTAATGACCAATTAACAATGCTCTTTCTGGCAATGGATCTTCAACAACGTTTTTTAGGAGCCTTTAATAATGCTTTCACTGACAAACATTGCGCAATATCGATTCCTTAGTAATCCTTATTTTTCATGATAATGACTGTTCAACAATGTTTATCTAAATGCTTAGTATTAAACGGTAGTTGTATAGGCAATAAGCGTTCAACGATGTTCTTTTTTGAGAATGAACTTTCTAACGATGTTGTTTTTGGCATTAACTTTTAAACAATGTTTTTTTTTCTTTTTGTAAAAGATTCTTCACCAATGCTCGTTTTAAGACTGTCATTTAGCAGTTTTTATTTGAGGCATTCATCCTACAACAAATACAAAAAATTGGTATATACGGCAAAAATGACATAACTTGAATCATTTTTAAATCATGAGAATCAGTAAAAACTCCCCACTATTTATCATCATAAAATTTCGAATTTTCTTGGAATTTTCATGATATGCTACATATTAAAATTTAAATAATTTTTCTAATAATTTTTATCATAGGAATATAAGTAACTTCAATACTTCATTCCCCTAGATTAAAAAGCTAAATAATCCATGTAAATACGCATGTTCCAGGGGAAAAACTGAAAAAAAGAAAAAAAAGAATTTTACCAACATGTCAGCGTTTTGACAGGAAAATCTGTTTCCAACAACAAAAGAAATAACAGTTCAATATAGCAATTTTCGAATAGCCTAACTATGGTGAGAGAAGCTAAGGGATAATAGATGCATAAAATATCATGCTAATTATCTGGATACGCTATGATAAACGTGAAAATCGTTTCTACGAAAATGTATTTTGCATAATATATGAAATAATATAAATGAAGTAGTATAAGTTTGTATTTGTAGAAAACATTTTTGGCATTCTGCAGTACATATTTATTTAATGACACTTCAACGACGTTTTTTTTTTGGCAATGAACCTTCAATAATAATTTTATAAGTTATGGCCATCTTTTTCTCAGCCACCTCGTTGGGCATTTTGCCTGTTGTGGCCTATTTGCATTTGTATAAGTGATACACGAGTATTATCGTAGTATTTTAAATTCTAACATAAACCATATTTTCCATATTTTGTTTTTTGAATTCTGAGAGAATAATTCCAGTACATTAAATATATATCAGGAACAGCAACACCTTGAAGCTGTATCACCACGTCCAAACAAAAATAAATATGATTAGTACTATATAACGTTATCTAAACTTCAGTGGGAAAAGAATTTGTGACGTAAATGTGGATGACTTTCCTAAACGATGCATCATTTCGATTTTTTTTCCTCTTCTCTTTCTTTCAGGAGTCATTGCTTACAACAATGAGTTTATCATAGACTTTTAAGCAATGAGTGTGCCAATAAATTTTCAAAAATGAGTTTTTTCCAATGGCTTTTCAACAATTAATTTTTGTCGATGACTTTTCGAAAATGAGTATCGTCAATGACATCATGAATGTGTTTTGCCAATGGTTTCTCATCAATTAATTTTGTTAATTAAATTTCAACACTAATTCTTCAGAAAGTGCTCTTAAAGCAATGAGACAGTAAATCTGAAATGAAGCTTTTCTTGACTATTTTTTTCGGTATTGGTTTCTAGGAAATCCTCACCTGAATGATAACATCAATGCTTATGATACTAAAAACTGGCATATGCGGCTGGAATGACTGATAATTATTTAAATCATTTTGAATCATGAGAATCAGCGAAACTTCTCAGTGTATTGATTATTAAAATTCCCAATTTTCTTGGAATTTTTACGACATGTTATGTATTTCGATTTGAATAATTTTATTATTAAACAATTCTTTATCGCTAGAAGAAATAAATTTGATACGCCATTCTACTAAATTAAAAAATTAAATTATCCATGTGAACATGTTTCAAGGGAGAAATTCCGAAAATATGAAATCGACCAACACGCCAGAGTTTTGTCAGAAAAACATATTTCCGACAAGAAAATGGAATAACAGTTCAATATGGCAATTTTTGAATAGCCTAGTTATGGTGTGAGAACCTAAGGGAAAACGGATACATAAAATAGCACGAGAAACATCTGGATACGCTATAATATAACGCGAAAATCTTTCTACGAAAATGCTATTTTACATAATATGAAATAATATAAGTGATATACGAGTATTATCGTAGTATTTTAAATTCGAGCATAAACCATGTTTTCCATATTTTTTTTAAAAAGTCGGAGAGAATATTTCTAGTACATTAAATATATATCAGGAATGGCAACACTTCGAAGATGTATCACCACGTCCAAACTACTATATAACGTTATCTAAAGCTTCAGTGGGAGAAGAATTTGTGACATAAATGTGGATGACTCTTCCTAAACGATGTATCATATTCAATTTTTTTTCTCTCTTCTCTCTCTCTCTTTCTACCTACATCAAATCTGAGTCGAAGTCAGGAGAAAAAAAGCAGATAGGAATAATCTTTTTCAGAAAAAAAGAGGAAAAATGAAATCCTTTCATCAAAGGAATGAAATATGCAGGAGGAATTCTTCCATTCATTGATTTTAGCTTTCGAGTTATAACATAAATGCCAAGCAACAGACAGACCTTCTTTTTTGTTCTGTACCTGGGAAAAAAGGACATTTACTTTTCCTGGAGATTTGAAAACTTGCTCTTTCTCTCTCTTTTCTCTTCAGTAATGACAGTTATGTTTTCAGGGAAAGGGAGAAAAAAAATTGAAGAAAGAACCCAAGCGCTGATGGTAAATGTCTTCTAAACTTGTGGAATTGTACTCAATTGCTATGTTTTGTCGTTTACGGAATGGCTTCGGAATCGGGACGTTAGTCACGGTGGGCGTTTCTGGGAACAGAGGTAACGACGACATCAAAACACATTTCACCTACCCCTCCGTGTCCTTCTTTCGCTGAATTTCTCTACCGGAATTTTCAGAAAATTTATTTTTCTCCTATGCCTTACCTCTTTTGTTTCACTCCTTACAGTTTTCATTCTTCAACAAGGAAAAAGTTTTTTTTTTTTCTTTTTTTTTTTTTTCCGAAATCGTTTAATGATTTTGGCCTAAGTAGATAAAGATATATGTTTGGGCTGGCATATGTGTTCCTGGAGTATTTCACTTTCGTTTCCTGGTGGATTTCAGGATGTAACTTTATGGGAGTATTTCAAACTAACCCTTCTAGTTACAAGTTGCATCTTTGGAGGTGAAAAATTCTCCCTGTGTTGATTATTTTTTATGTTGAAAACTTGGCCCTTCACGGTCTTGTGTACACTTATACATGTCAAATACTTTTTCCCCAAATTTCTTTTGGTATGTTAACTCATTCTTGACTGACGTTGCATTTGCCCAATGTTTTGTTTTAATATTTTAAATTGATTTTTATACGAAATTTTGTATGACATTAACATTTTTTGAAAAACAAAGAAGGTATAATGAGTGGCATATAGTTTTTTTTTCATTTGTTAACAAAGAAATTAAATTTTTTTATGACTTTCCAAAAATGAAATTTTATCCTGATTTTCGATCTGGAATTTTTTTTCTTCCATGGCCATAAACACAAATAAAAATAGAAAAAAATTTTTTTTTTCTTAAATTGTTTCGTCACATCACACATGGAGTTCCTCAAAATCATAATTACCAATTATTTTAATTAAATCAAGTTAATTAGTTCATATTAATTAAAAAGTTAATCAGCTGAAAATGTACATTTTACAAAAACAAAAAAAACATGCTGAATTGGCATCCACATTTTTTAACTTCTTCAATACATTATTAAGGTACCATGTTGTCATGTATGAAAAAAAAAATTGTGCAATTTGTGGCTATGAATCGGAGGAGAGGTAAAAAAAAATGGATTAAACAGAAAATCCTTCATCGTTATTCCAGGACAAAATATGGCAACAGAAGAACAATACTTTTCTTTTATCTAGAAAGAGTTGATTCTTTGATGATGTTTTCTAAGAGCATCTTAAATTTTACTCTTGTGCAGATATTACAAAATCGTACCAAAATTGAGAGGGGTTTGAAATAAAATTCAAGGTAAAAACTATTCATTTTTGCTAAGCAAGATATAATCTTTTTGTAGAAAATATTAAGTTCAAGGTAAACTGTATATTTAACTCTTAAAGCAAGCATTTCAGCAAATTAAAAAGTTCACTCTATAAAATTAAATAAATTGTTGTATTGATATAGTGTTTCAATCATAAATATACTGACAGCACAAATTCATATCCGTTTTTGTAAAAAAAAAAAATCAGCATGTTTTTACGGAGATGAACCATAGAGGACCTTGAACTTTAGATTTGTTTTCATCATATATGAATTAGAGTGAGATGAGGTGAGTTATCACCCCCTGGAAATAGAAGACATCAAATCAACTATCTAAATCAGGTAATCGGGGTCCGGAACCTTTTTCGAGTAGCGAGCAACTTTCATGACCTGGTTTAGGTAGATCCGAGATGTTTCCAAACTTTCTGTTCTACAGCCTCTTGTTTCAGAAATTTTTTGTCCTCATTGCCCCTCAACTCAAATTAACCCATAGAATCCCATGTTATACCCAGAAATTCTGCTGCCCCCTCGGACTATTTCATCACCCCCCCCCCCCCTTCATGGGGGTGGTATTGCCCATTTTGGGAAACACGAAGCTAGATAGAAGTTGTTAACCACTCAGTTTGGCGGTCAATAAAACAAATTCATGATTTAAATCTGAATCTTCATTTTTCCGAGTTGTAAGCAGCTTTAAAAGATTCGACCACCATAATGCGATTTCTCGAACGCGATGGCTTAGTTGGGGGCTGCAACCACTCCGTGCCGATCTCTAATCCTTTAACCTGTGATTGCAGTTGCAGTGTCTGTGAATACGGCCGTGAGTCGGAATCATCAATCGATGACGACTCCTGATCTAAACAATATTACGTAGTTATAAAATTTCTGCAACATTCAAAAGTTGCCGCTTTGGTCCGTCGCTTTCTCATGGCGCAATATTATCAACATATCAAATAAATGTTAGAGAATAACTTACCGTATATAAGCCGAGTTTTTTTGTGGAAAAATTCGTTCCTCAAGTGGGGGGGGGGGGGGGGGGTCGGCTTATACTCAGGTCAGTTTTTGATCGGAAAATATCGGCCCCGCATTATTGGCATGGGATATGTTCAAACACCACAGAACCGATAATGTCAAAGCTAAGGCAAAGAAATCAAAAACATCATTGGCTTTGATACCAGGTGGGCTAACGTCGATTGTACAGCCTTTAGATGTGAGCATCAACAAGCCTCTCACAGACTATTTGAGGAATTTCTGGATTGAATAGATGAGTTCCGCTGATCAATAAACTACAAAAAGTGGTGCCTTGAAGAAACCTTACATTGGCCTAGTGTGCCAATGTGTACATGAGGCGTGGAATTCTGTTTCCGATGATCCTTCAAAAAGTGTTGCATCAGCAATGCGATGGACGGAACTGAAGATGATATCCTCTTTGAAAATGACAATAGCAATGACCCAGATGAGGATAAAAACAAAGATGCCGCACCCTGTGAGGATCTGATGAATTACGATGAATTTGATTAAAAAGTTTGAATCATTTTCTGTTGTAAATTTCCGCAAGCTATTCATTTTCTATGAAAATATAAGAATTTTTTTTTCTCTAAAACGCACGGATTTTTTGGGGTCGGCTAATACACGGGTTTTCAATTTATTGCGTTTTTGGTGGTCCTGAAGTGCGGGGGAGCCGGCTTATATACGAAAAAAAGCAATTCTGAAAGAAAATTTGTTGGATGGGATACTCAATCTATTCAAGAGGCTGCTCTATTGCTAATTTAAAATCTTGGCGACAGATGGCATTAAAACAATAAAAATATTAGAAAAAAATCATATTATAGCCTAATATTCTCGAAATTTATATTGTCCTCATCAATGTAATGCAGCTATTCTATAACGCAGTTATCAGGTTAAAAAATTTCTTATATTGAGTAATGTAGAAGTAGATACAGTCAAATTCCTTTATAACGAACTTCAAGGGGGACCGAAAATTTCATCCTCTGTACAAAGAGGTTTTTCGTGTTGGATGGACCCAGCAGGAAAATATTCTATAGGGCAGAAACAAAAGCTCTGTCCGTAATAGGTCTTGTTCTCTATAACGGAGTTCGACTGCATCACGTTAATAATAATAATAATGGGATTTAAATATAACTTACTTTTACTTTGAATATCACAGATGAAGTTATTAGAGAAAAGTTCCGGGGAAAAACGCCTTCCATCAGACCAGCTTCACAGAGTTCGTGACAGAAGACCTTCGTAAAGCTGACGTTTTGAATTCACTAGAGTTGACGCTGTCCTTGTGCAACCTCGGTTCGGGTAGGGAGAATCGGAGCTTCTCCCAGAACCTCCGGTCTCCCCAATGCACTAGGGAAGCCGATCTTAAGCACAACCGGACGTCCGGGTCGAGATCTTTGAAATTTATCTTGTCCAGCAAGACCACTATGAGTTTGTGACGACGGTTTATGCGGGTCTCGTGATGGCCCGCCTTCAGTTCGTACACGCACCACTCGCTCTTGAGGTACTGTTCGGAAACCACGGCCAGGGTGCACCGGCTGCACTCGATCGCCTCGGATATGGCCTCGGCCACGTACTCCGCCATCGGGAGGTCGCGGTATCTAAGGCATAGCCTGTGCGGGTAGGTCCCGTCCTCGAGCTCGGGAGCCAGCATCTGCGACACGAAAGCCTCGTCCTTCTTGCAGTACGACAAGAAGGCGTCGAAAAGCTTCTCCGTGTCCCCGGAGAAGTTGTTCCTCTCGAAAAGTCTCACTCCGTACCTGCTGTAGATCCATATCTTCATCTCGCGGTTGTAGAAACAGAACAGTAGCACGCTGAATACCAGGACGAAGAACACCGCGGGTGCAACTATCATCACCGGCACGTACTCGCCAGAGAATTCGGCTTTGTAGTACGTTGGCGGGCTGTGGTTTGAGCACGCCGAAGCGTTGAACTGCAGGACGTATATACCAGCAGTCTGGTTCTTGTAACAGCGCACTTCCTCGCGGTCCTGAACATAACTGCCTCCACCGGTCAGCCATTTCTGATATTTACCAAGGTACTCGCAGGAGCAAGCCCAGCTATTGTATCCCAGCCTGACATTGACCAGGGCACGGTTTGAATTCAAGTTCCAGACCTGGAACTCGATGATATAATTATGATCAAGGTACAAGACTTTGAGGAACTTCATATGGGAGAAACTCGAATTATTCACGCTAGACAAACGGTTGTAAGAGAGGTAAAGTTCCTTCAGGTTTGTCAGGTTCGTGAACTCGTGTCCCTGGATGACAGCGATGTAGTTGTGTTCCAGATGGAGCTTCAGCAAGTTCTGCAGTCCGTTGAACGTCCTATTGCGTATCACGTGTATGTTGCTGCTGTTGAGGTGGAGCACGCGCATGTTTTTGCGGCCGATGAAAGAATGGCTGCCGACCTTACTCATGTCATTGCCGTCCAAATACAACTCCGTGACGTCCATGGGCACACGCGACGGCACCCGCGTGTACCTACGCGAGCTGCAATCGACGATATTGGTATTCCAAGTCTGATCCGAATAGCATGTGCAATTCTCCGGGCAGACCATCTCGCAATCGCAGGCATCGAACTCGCAGCAGTGGCACAGGGCGAAACAATGACTGCGGTATTTGCAAAGGAACTCGTTCGACTTTGCTTCGACGATAGGGATAATAGCTTGCTGTCTGGGGAATGTCATGTGGCACATAAGGTCGTCTAGATCGGCTATCCTGGGATACTGCCTCATGTCATCCATGTTGTTTATTCTCTGCAGCCACTCCATCGTGCAGTCACATATCAGTGGGTTCTGTGATAGATAAAACACCGGTAGATCCTGGTTACCCGGGACGCTCCTCATCCGGAGCGCGTTTATATCAAGATTTCTAACGTTGTTGTATCTCAAATCCATAGTGGTCAGATTCGCTTTGCTCATGAATGTGAACGAGTTAATCGTCTCTAGAGAGTTATTCCTCATGGACGCGTATTCAATTTTGTTAGGGAAAGACGCGGGATTTATCTCCTTAATCTTATTGAAGGAGGCATCAAGGAAACGCAAGTTCAGCACCGACTCCATCTCGAAATAGTTCCCGAGACTGTCTATGCTATTGTCATGCATATCGAGGTAGATAAGCCCGGTCGGTATGAGAGCGTAATCGAACCACGTGATGCTGTTCCTGGACACGTTCAGGAATCTAAGGTTCCTCAAGTTCATGAAGAGCCCATTGATGTCGGAGAGGAGGTTGTCGTTCAGTTCTATCCTCTCCATCTCGATAGCGTCGTCGAATATACCGTGCTCAAGGGATTGTATCCTGTTGCTCGACAAGTTCACGGTCTTCAAAAAATATTGGTCCCGGAAAGTGCCTCTGCTCAAATTACCGATTGTGTTAAAACTGAGGTCTAAAGTAACCAGATGCTTCAAGTTCTCGAAAGTATCGTTCGTGATGTTGGATATGGAATTATAAGCCAGGTTTAGGGAACGTAAATATTCGAGGCGATTCACTGCCATCGGTATGATTGCCATCTTGTTCCTACTCAGGTCAAGATGACGTAGATATGTGCAGTTCACGAAGGCGTTGGGCTCGATTGCCTCTATATCATTGCTACTGAGATACACGTCGCGTAGGCCGAAAACGCCGTCGAAGGTCCCCGATTCTACCTTCCGGAGCTTGTTGTTCCGAAGGTATAATGTCTTTAGCTCCTTCAGGTGATTGAAAGCGTTCTCAGCGATGTACTCTATGACGTTATCGTCAAGGTACAGCGTTTGAAGGCTCCCCAATGCTACAAAAGGCGTGCCTTCGATGCGCCTCACTTTGTTGCAACTAATGTTTAGTATGCTCAGCTTGTTCGGGTTTTTGAACGAGTCCGATAGGAAACGGAGATCCGAGATTTCATTATAGGAGAGGTCGAGGATAGTCAATTGCTGTAACGATCGGAACAGAGCCGACGGGAACCCGGCGAGGCTGTTGTTCCGCAGGTTGACTTCCCGTAACTCAGTGGAGTGATGGAAAAAGTGAGGATGGAATTCGTTTAGCTTATTGCCCGACAGATCTATGATCCTCAGCCTCTGCAACCCGATCAGTGAATACGGCGACAGAGAACTCAGATGATTGTCGGCAAGGCTCAAGTTCTTCAGTCGCCTCAGGGACGACAGAACCTCGTCTGACATTTGTTTGATCTTGTTTCGGGAAAGATCGAGGACCTGTAGCTCGGGGATGCAGGGGAACAACTTCCGTTCCTCCAGACCCAACACCCTCAAGTCTTGGATTGAATTCCCGCTCAGATTGAGAAACTTCAAACTTATAAGGCCACAAAACGGATATTCAGGAAGCGTCTTGATGTTGCCGTCTGTCAGAATCAGCCTCGATAGCTCCCGCACTTTCGAGAGGACCCTGGAACCAATCACCACGGGTGACCTACTGCTGCTACTACTTTCGAGCCCTCTACCGTTTCGTATCGTCAAATTCTTCAACGAGGACAGGCCGGTGAAGGCCTCGTCACCGATTTCTGATATATAACAATTTTGGAACTCTAAGTACTGTAGGTGTTTCAAATGTGCGAAGGAACTATTAGTAAGGCTGTTCTCACTAGCAGGATCATCACAGATTACGGTCAGTCCGACAGTATGCATGGACTGTATAAGGCTAAAGTTAGTCCTTGCACCGTTGACGGTGTCGACGTTGCACGTCATGTAGATATTCGGTTCCATCAAGTAATGTCGGTGCACTTCCCACTGACAGTTACTGGGCACAGCGTAGTCCAGCTGCGCCCTACACGTCGTCGTACACAGAATAATCATAATTACCAAGTCCACAATCACACTAACACTTGTGACTCTGATCTCCATTGCTGATTGGTGTATGTCGTCGTCGAAAGTCAAGCTTCACGTTGATACTGGTGACACCCGCGGACAATCACAAAAAAACACGCAATTTACGCACACACACACACATGTATATATATCAATTAATCGAATTTCTTCACTTATAGACGTATATAAAATACTTCGAATTCAAAACTATATAAACAGTCTCTACCGAAAATATTTTCTACCATGCGAACGAATACAATTTCCCCATATATATCCGAAGGCCTTTTAGCGAATTTCTTATAATATAGTTATGACAAATATCTATTTCATACCAAAAGTTGTGCATTAATTATCCCCTGTATTTTCTTCAATCATGATATGAACACATCTAAACTCCTAAACATCAACACACTGGTAAAAAATAACCATGCGGAAACGATGTAATACTGATCACAGACTCCTCTTATATATGTATAGTATTGATATAATATACTGACTCATCCTTTTCATCTTTCCAAACCACTATACGCTGCTTATAATTATTATAACGACCTAGAAAATAGTCCTTGCTACACGTGTATGCAATTTACAAAGGAACGGACAGTGGCGTATCACGGCCGTGGAGCATTATCTCTCCTGGCACCGAGCTGAAACACATAAAGACAAACTATAAGAGAGAAAATATCCACTTTTCTTCTTCTTTTCTTGAACTGAACAAAGAGGAACGAAGACAATTCGACAAATGGACGAAACTATTCGGTTGTAAAACACGAGGTTTTCCGAATGATACATTCAACCGATGTTCCTCTTGAAAGCATTTTCCCCTTTCTTGAAACGAAGTAAACAGAACATCGAGGAGGTCGTAAAAGGAGAAGACGACGCAGAGAGGATAGGGAGAAGAGAGGTCTAGGAGACAGAAATAAAAGTTTTATCATTCCAAGTTGTAGTAGTAGTAGGAGGACCCCGTATCCCCCTCGATGGGGATTTCGAGGAGAAATCCCAAAGTCCCCGTGGTTCTTGCGAAGAGATCGATTCCTTGGAGCATCTGTCAAATAACTAAGTGACCGTTGCCTCTGCTAGAAGTGACGTTAACTCCTCCGAGAGGATCCCGTGTCCCCGGATCATTTAACAGGAATACGTGGGACTAGGTCTTCTCATTGCTATGGTTTGCGTATATAGATGGATAGATATACGTTTCTCTTCCCCCTCACCAAAACTATTGCTTCAAGGGAGAATGAGGTGAGCCAGGGCACTCTTCAAACGACTTCGGTTGCGCGCGACGTACACGTCAGATCGTTTTTGGCTTCAGTCTTTAGGAAAACTTTCTTGTGCGGTCTCCCCGGGGGATTTTGGCTGTCTTGTAAAACTGTTTAACGATGCAAGTCGTTATATAGTGGTGGCACTGCTAGTACCCAGTTTTAGCTGTAAGGTTCAACCACGCAGAGCCAGACCAATATCTTCGCTTCTTAGAATTCTCCAAGGATACACCTGTAATTTAAAGAGAAGGGAGATTGTACATATAGATATATAAATGCACTCAAACAGTTTTGAAGTCATGCATATGAAAGCTGAAAAGGCTTTAAACATGTATATGCAAAATATAAGCTGAATATATTTTAACGAAGGAACTTGCGAAGCTTTGGAAGTTTTATGAAACTAAATGCCAATATATTATTGGAGCCTGTTTGCAAAAACAGGCATTTTGCCTTTGCAAAATCGCCTAAGAACGATCGGAATAAAGATTTATGTACAGGAAGAAAAAAGATTTTTGGGAGGTACACGCTAATCCCATTTACAAAACACGCAATACCACTCGAACATCTATCAAGCATCTGAGACTCCCGACTGCCTTGTGTATAGCGCACCAACCTTCGACTGCACTGATTCAAATCCCAATCCGGGAGTAAAAATAATTGTTCGGGAGGTCGGAATCGGGTCTACTTAGATCGTTAGGGGTGCATAAAAGATGACCCAGGGCGACAGAATGAACATGAATGGATGAACCAGAGGTCTTATACTAAACCATGCTCACATTAGACCAGGATTACACTATAAAAGTTTGATAAAATATCTTTTGCAAAACTTGAAAAAAACCAACCACTAAACTTATTGGTTATACTTTTGCTTGAATGTAATCGATACGCTTATTGATTGCATTTTTCCGTTTTATAAACGAAGAACAATCAAAAATATTTTATAAAGCCTTATATCTATTTAAAAACTGTATTATATGTATCTGCACAAAAAAATGTTCTAAATACGTCGAGATTATAACACTGAATTGTGCTTAATAATTTTTGAAAAATGCCAATTCGTTTTCAAAATGTCAACTTCAAATTATACCAATTCCGATAAGAAAATTTCATGTGTTATACCAATTTTGATTTATGAAGATTTCGACATGCCCAGACGGTTAGCCCGACACGCTAAGGTACCGATCTCGACACTAATCCCGACTTACCTGGGGACCTATTCAAACTTGCCAAGAAACTAATCTCAACTTCCCGACTCACCAAGATATCGATACCGACTTTCTTGGGTACCGATCTTGATTTGTCATGATATTAATCCCGACTTTTCAAGACGTTAATCCGAGTTTTCAATGTACTAAATTCGACTTGTCAAGATACTAATCCCGGATCCCGGATAATAAGATGTCAATTTGTACTAGTAAGAGATACAAATCTCGAATCTCTACGAATCATACCAATCTCGAATCTCTACGAATCATACCAATCTCGAATCTCTACGAATCATACCAATCTCGAATCTCTACGAATCATACCAATCTCGAATCTCTACGAATCATACCAATCTCGAATCTCTACGAATCATACCAATCTCGAATTGCCTAAATACCGATAACGGCTTGTAAAAAATCGACTTGTCTAAGAACAAATCAGATTTGCCAACACTTCGACTTGTCTAGACACTAATTCCGACTTGTTTAGATACAGATCCTGAATGGAAAGGATTTGAACGCGCACGCGTGTCTTGCATGCCAATCCCGACTCGGAAAAATCTCGACTTGTCTAAATACCGATTTGGACTTGCCTAGACACCCATCCAGATTAGCCACAGTCTTTTCGAACACCACGATACTAATCTATACTTCTCAAGGATGGTGTAAATCTTCATTGCCAAGACATCAATCTCGACACGACAAAATGATCAATCTTGAAGAATCAAGAGACCGAAATCAACTCTCCAAGATGCCTTCTTATTCAAACTTGTCACTGAAATTACAACAGTACTGAAATTCGATAAACTATAGTCGAAATTGTTTAATTCGAAGTCCAAAATCAATAGAAAAAAGTTCGAATTATATCCAAAATTCGAATTGCCCAATTAATCTATCCTGGATCTGTAAAATGATCACAAGTTGCAATTTGACCTATCACCATTCACAAAAGGTAACAGTTATAAGTTATTAAAATTTTATCATCTGTTGCGGAACTGTTCCTCAAATTTTAAAAATTTATAATTATTATAACTGTGCGATCTTAGCTGCTATATTATTCCACTGTTCTGGAATTACCATCACTGCAGAATTCCTTGACCATGTTCAAAGCCTAATTTACAGACACAGTTCATGACCATCCGCTACGAAACTGTTTCCCAAATTTTGCTTATCATTCTTATGCTCTCTCTATCAAGGAAATATACTTTCACTCTGACGTATTACAATCTGCATTCTGATACTTTTCATACTGTTAATGATGACAAAAGTTTGTCGAATTTCGAATGTTACACTTTGATCTATAGGTTGTAAAGCATAATCGGTATTTAAGTGGTACACAGTTTCGATGCACTCTAGCTGAATAATGTTAAAGTGGGCATTAAATTATTAAAAAAAAATGGGGGTAGAGGAAAAAAAGAATTTTCAAACTTTTATTAGTCTTTAAAAATTTGTTATTTAACAAGTTTATCGAGAAAAGCAAAGTCTGGTTTCTTGTAGAATTTTTCCAAACAAAATGTGTCTAATCAAAATCATGTCCCCCCTCCTTCCTTCCCCCAACAACTTCGAATTATCCAAAGAAGTCTAAAAAATTTCGCATTAAACAAGAGATTTTAACCTTAAATTAGACAGAAAACTCAAGGGGAGTTCACGAAAGTTCAAATTCACCGAGTTCTACTGTATATATGACTATCTAAAATTACTAATAATATTATGCGTCTTTCATCAGAATCTGCTTTTGACATGTCGAAATTAAAGACTATACCTATGGAATATTACACTGATTTATAAAGCTATATAAACGATTGAATATATATATATGAGGAATTATGACTAGAACTTTCACACAGTAATGTTTCAAATTACCACACACACGGTAAAGCATATGATTGATAAACTTGATAAACGTAAATTACAACATTATTAAGACTCTCAGGTAAAAAACTGTTAATTAAAACTGTGCTATCTCCACATATAAGTTCCATAGTGAGAGGGGAAAAATGAAACAATATTTTCATAAAGATAATTAAAGGCTATTCTCCAGTTAACGTTTACTCTCGCGTGCAGCTTTCCATATCAAACATGCCACTAGTTAATTAACTGTTATAAACATCATGCACATTCCGCGGATATAAACCTATATCTCTTATGATCCCACACACCTAAAACTGAGATTATGCAAACGAGAGTGCATCGATCAAGGCGCGCGGCGCGGCACAACCAAAAGTTGCCTGCACACGTCTACAGAACCCCCCCCCCCCATTCCTTTTAAAAGGCACCAACAACGCCCCCTCCCATTCATCTCGACATCCGAAGAAAGAAGCCCGATAATGTCCTCCTTTTCCAGGCCGTTAGTTACGCTCGTATAGCTCACTCGTCAAATCTGCATGCTTCGCTGGATCAACTAATTAGAAAATTTTCCGAGTATTAACGAGAGATAAGACAAACCTCCATTTTTACCCCTCGCACCACAAGCGCTGCAACACCCACACTTCCTACCTCGGTAAGTTAGTGTTCGATAAGATGAAATAACATGTAGGAAGGAGATCGGTCGGTAACACATGATACTTCTCACACAGGGAGGTATCACACCGTTAGACAAAACCGACTGAACACGATACTTTAGTTTTACACTTCTCCATAGGAAGAAAGGAAAAATTCTCGCAGAGAAATTCACCCATTTGTAATATAATTTATCACGGCTTAAGAGACAGGTGTACTTCTAATGTTCTGTGAATGTGAACTTTTCCCGAGAACTTGCACCATTTATCAGAATGAACGGCTAAGATCTTAAATGGTATAAATGATGTCGGGGATGGCGGAAGTGAGCTAGCTCCCCGCTGGTTCGGAAAATGAAATATCATTGAAGACATGTGTTTTCTTCGAGATAATTATGTCTCGTTAAGATGGATCAAGTTCGGGAAAAAGTTTTCCGAATTTCCTCAAAAGTCGAGACAATTATTCAGTTATCGGATGGAAATTTTCGATTTGGTTCGACTTTCAATGTTATCAGTCTTCTTACATTACCATTGAGCTGGAAAAAAAAATGGCGTCTGAAGGAGCTTGAGTTAAACAACATGAAGGAGATCGTCGTTGAGAGAGAGAGAGAGAGAAATCATTGCGAATTTTTGGATATTCTCGTGTCTTTTGAAGCGAATGATTCGATCCAAAACCAGTACCCTATACTTATCGAAGGAGAGTCTTAATAGAGTCACGCAATTCTGCTATCGAGAGTTAGAAGAAGCTAGTGAGACCGATTTTTTTTCCTATGATGCCAAGAGTATATACATGCTGGGAATATGTATGAGTATGGAGCAGAAAATCCTAAATCCAGTACCATTCCTATGAATATTTTGGAACATAATCTCGTTCGAATTCTTCGGTATTTCTTGTTCCTACAAATTTCCATATTACTAGAGGGATATCTAGCACTCTTCTTCTTCCGAGGGAGGTAAAAATTCGACGTCTACGAAAACTTCGGTTTAGAAAGATGAATCTTCATCAACTATCTCGTAGATAACGAAACATCAACCAATCACATACAATGGGTAATTACCCTTCAACGTATATAGAGATAGCGGAGAAGAGGTAAAAGAACCAACGGATAAAAATAAGAAAAAGCCAAAAAAAAAAAAGAGAGCAAAAATGGGAAGTTTAGTTCAATGATGGTGGATTGAACGCAAAAGAGAAGAGAGGCGATTACTCTTTTCCCCCTTCAAACCCGATAATTCCGACCATCACAACCTGGGAGAAGAAAAGGATGGGAAGACCAAAAGGAAAGGTTTTCAAGAAGAGATATTCATCACGGCTGTTAACGAAAAGCAACGTCAGCACTGATCACGGACGCACTTGATTAATGTTCTCCCCCGCTTATCTCTGTGACTTATCTTTTAAAGGAATGTTGAATGGTATTTAAAGTTTGCTTTTAACTAGAGATTACTTAACGTAGGTGGAGCGGGATCGAGAGTTAACGAAGAATAGAAAATACAAATGTATATGTATAGATGTATTCATAAGGATCCTCGAAGATCAGAGAGAATTGTAGATTAGTTGCATGAACTTGTACTGCATTCGTTTGCACATACATGACAAGTTGAGTTCAGAACTGCATTCAAAAGACATAAAATTCAAGAAGAGGTATAATCTCTGCATCATTCGAACCTCTAACTTTTACCGATTACACTGCCGTTGTTGTTTAAGAAAGGGAATAAAGACTTGATTACTACAAACGGGAACTTGCTCAGTGTCTTATATATTGGATTCTCGGTTACGTTTGCTTCCCTAACTACAGCTAGAACAAGTATTCTAAATAGCTAGGCCCAATAACAACGTAAGGCAATTTGACGAGCTGAAAGCTTCAGAGCAGAACATTACGTCGTTAGTGATCGTTTATTAGTCCACCCGGAGCGGAATTCTTCCAAAGAAACTCGACCTCAATCCCTTAGCTATGTGTTAATCGTGAGTGATATCTGGATCAACTTCTTCGAAGAATCTTTAAGAGAATATCACGTAAATAGTCTTTACATCGAGAAGGCCAAATACGATTTTTTCACAGCTTATCATTTAGTTTCAACTCTAGCTCATGGTATCCCAAACTATTTTTCTGTATCACCCTTGACGCCCGCCCCTCCTCCTTTTGATCAAAACCAGAGTTTCATGTTGTTTCCGTAGCTATTATTGCTTCCTTGGTGCATTCTGCTCATGGCAAGGTTAATGAATGACCCATAGGTCTCTATAGATTGAAATGAAGGTTAATATCAACTTCTCCACTATTCACGTTTCAGTTTTGTTAGAAGTTAGTCATTTATGTATGTTTTTAATGACTGACATCCACCAAATTTTGAATACACAGTATACATTGATAAATTCTGAGTACCCTCACCCTTACTGGATCATGGAACGCCGCTCTGTCTCAGGGAACACTGCACAGACCAAGAATCTTCGCTAGGAGTAGATGAGAACTCATCATATCTCCATGAATTTCAGTTTTCGAGTGAAACGACAAAGAAAAAAAAATCATGAAGTAACGATTCACGCAAAGAAGTTTTCAAGCCGCATGGAAAAAAAATTGTGCATGTATTCATGTGACATTGTTTACATGAAAAGGTGCTCAAATCTACATCACGCGTATCGAGGTATGCTTGTTTGCGTCGGAGAATGGCTGACTGAACAGAAGCGCACTTTATCCATAAAAGTGAGAGCAACTTGAAAATAAGCAGATGCTTTGACTTCTAAAGTGAATAGAGCTTGGTACACCGATTCTATTTGAAGTGGCCGAAACATGGTATCAAAGTTTATATTGAGGATTTCCTCGCTAAGTTGACGAGAGAAATCGTCCATAATAGGGGTTCTCTGACTAGTTTCGATGACTTCATGCCACAGCTAGATCTCATGGCTATCTGAGGAAATCGTTCGACGCAGAACATATCAGCTTAATACCAATATTCGGTTCAATATGCATGTGTAAACGAAAGTGTAACACATTGAGATTGGACCTAAATTTTTTCTATGCCAACTTCCAAATGAGACAGTATAAAGACAGTTCATGGTATGGAGTCATTGGGTGCCTTTTTGAAGTCGTAAACCTGACGGACATCAGGACCATGGGACCTCAGCCAAACCGGACATTTATGTCCAATACATAAATTTTGATTCACACTTTTTTCGAAAAGTGGTAGAGGAATGGATCTTTAGACATTTCTCCTTTAACCTGAACGGGAAATCTTCTGCAGAATTTATGAGAAATATACGGGACACGTGAAGAAATGAGAAATATACGGACAGCTTGCATATCAAGCTGAACGAGGAAGGCAAATATGCTATTTCAAGTACAGTCGGCCCCGTTTAATCGGATGAATTTCTCTGGCACCAAAATTTCTCCCATAAAGACAACGTTAAAGTTCCTCGCGCTCAACGACTTTTACCCACTTAAATCGAATATTGCGCTTTACCCTTCAAGTGTTAATGCACATGAACCACCATACACATAATGCTTTTATTGAATGAAAAATGTTTTTGGAATAATGGAAAATATGTTACTAAGTTAAGATAACAAAAAAAAAATTCTGATAGTAGGTACTGGACTAGAAGTATTCAAGTTGTCTTCGATTGACATATACATACATGACATATACATTGACATTAAGTATTTTACTTTTGTTCTTTGTTGAACCAATAGAGAGCGCTAACTTTCCTAATGAAAAGTAAAAATCTTTGGTGCTGAGATCATTATAATTAACTATAATTTTAATTCCGTTTTTGATGTCTGATTTAGACCAGAAGCTTTATTAATATTGATCCTTCATCAGTTTTCAATATAAAAACTATACTAACGATGTAAAGGCAATTTAATTGTTCTTGTCATAATCGGATACAACGCTTAATTCGATATTGTGTGTTGTAATCTTTGATATCCGATTAACTAGGACAGACTGTATGTGGTTAGAACTTTGCCACAGCCGGACAAATGTCTTCGAGCAAAGTAAAGCGAAAATTTGTTCTTGGCTATATCAATGATTTTCGGAATGTTTAGTTAGGTTGTCATGGCTATTAACAATGCGTTTTTCAACAATGCAGAAACAAATGTTCACCCCCCTTCATATATAATTGTCTATTCCACCATTAATGTCTCCAATTATGATTAAAATCCCAGTTTTGTCTGTTCATATATTTTCATGAAGGCTCCTTTTATCATAGACCATATTTCAATTCATTACTAAAACGATCCATTTAATTAAAAAATACGTAGTATCATACATTATTTTTATTTTATATTTTTACTATAATTTATATCTAGCACATAAGACAACACATGACGCGATAGAAAAAAATAAATTAAAAAATTCTCCGCTTGCACGAGAGGAAGTTAAATAAAATAATAAATACAGCGGAAAAGTTCTCATTTACTTTTTTAAGAACATTATCTTCAAAAGAAAAAGAAAAGAAACCGGTTACCTACAGTGGAGAAAGAAAGAAGAAGCTATTTATTCTGTGTTAACACTTTGACACCTTCGTTAACATTTATTATAATTTTTTTTTTTTACCTTTTCATAGATATTCAAGAAAAATCTGAAGTTTATTCAAGCAGAGGAAGGTCATAACTTGAACTGAAAGTTTTTTTGTTTTTTTTTATCCTATGCCAGTGTTTTCTCAGGTGTTCATTTTCTTCTTATTTTTATCCTACTGCTTCTTTTATTCCTTGGCTATTCCTTCCCGTACTTCTTTCTTGCATTTTTTATTGCATCCGAGGAGTAAAGAACATAAATCACAACTTCTACCCTCCAAGACTCTTTTCCAGTGATTTATTTTCACCTTAGTACAAGAAGGACTTTTGGTTTTTTTTTTCCTTTTTAACCCTTTTACTTTTTTCCTAAAGACAAAAGTTTCTTTATTTTTTGGCAAAGTTCTCCGTTATAAGTATAAGCACATGTGCTACACCTGTGTTTTACTTAATCCTATGGTAAAGGGGTTGGGGGAGTTCCTTGTTTATGTGGAAAATGTATCTTTGGAAATAAGCCTATCGAACTTTTGCTTAAATATGTTATTAAATATTCGGGCACGTGATTCCATACGATGGGATTTTTCTTATAAGGTGACTGCCCTCCTTCAAATGATGAATCTCGCCAAAATTTTCGAAATTGTTTTTATTCGTACATTCGAAAGATCAGTTAATTTAGAATCCAGAACTGTTTTATTTCCATATCTACAATTACTAGAAGCGAAGTTATTGGCAATTAAATAGAACGAATTTAATGGTCTTAGTTTGAAAATAAAATCTTTGAATGTGCTTTCTGAGGATTTGTCTTTTTTTCTTTTGCTTTTTCACTTCACGAAAAGAATTTTCAAAATATCAGTATGAAACTTTCCCACTTCATTTTAAACAGTTGTGGCTGTGCAATAAACTAAAATCTAAGAAATGTGTTCAAAACATTTCGATATACATGATTTTGAATTGAGGATATCGAGCATTTTTAACGAAAAATGCGTACTTTTTCACGTACATTCTCGCTTAGAAAAGAAAGATACATTTCTCATACAAAGAAAATACTCGCTTAGTCCGTGCAGTCCCAAGCTGACCACGTTTTCTCCAAAAAATAGGTTAAATTAAGATTTCAAGTGCGGGAAATCGGCAAATGTTGCGAAATGTGATGCTAAAAGTGAGCAAAGTTACCAATTGTTCCGAAAATCGCCAATGCCAGGAAATGAAGAGCTACGGCAAATTACAGTGGATTAAAATTAATTCCATGAAAAAAAAAGCGAGAAATTTAATCATGAAAAATATGTGAGATTCAATATAATTATTTATAGTCATAATTTTTTCACCAAAATAATTTTAATCCTTGATTTCAGTTAAGGATAGGATAGGGCGAAAAATGCGGGAAAGTCTCAGGAAAACAGGTCATATGGTCACCTTATGCAATCTCAATAGATCCCCAGTTTTCCCTTTTGATTGTATTGCAGGTTTTCTTTGATGCGAAAAATTTCATCACGTGATAAACTACAGATTTTTCAAGTCTGGGAATTCGCAGCTAATGCTAACTCCGTCACTTTCTCCGTTTGGTGGGTATTACAGTGTCAGATAAAACGCGAGTATAAGCGTATATCGGTAATTAAAAGACATACAAATACAAATACAACGCCACAACAGGCAAAATGCCCAACGATGTGGCTGAGAAAAGATGCCCCTAAAAATATGGATGTCATGTAATTCAAAAATACAGCAACTTAATTAAAAATGCAATTAATAAAAATTATAAACAATATATACACGTGATAAAATATTATACAATGCCCATAAAGAATACTTATGGTTGTCTTATTCTAAGACCACATCATATGTGGTGCAATAAAACATATATTGTAATCGATGAAAAACCCCATAGTTATCCAACTTCGAGGTACAAAGTGCGAGCTGGCCTCCCCTCTAAATAATCACTCCATATTCATTCCCAATTAAGCCTACAACATCCAATTTTCACACTTAAAAGTGATTCATTTTCCCAGTTTCGTACTCCTGATTTGAAAGACATGGTGATGGTAGCACTTGCATAAAAGTATGCATTAGATTTTACAAGAAAAATATTCCGACACAGCTTTGGGAACAACTAACAAAATGGTGGAGAACGGGCCGTGGGCACAACAAATAACTAAATTGCGGCGCATAAAATTTATGCGCCGCAATTGTGACTTGTGTGATTGAGTCCTACAACATTTAATGTTGTAGGACTTGTAGTTATCCGATATTGCCAAAAAAACTTCCATGAAGCCCGAGAGCCTACATACTGCGGTACTTAGAATCACATAGTTAGGCCCCGTGAGGCGCTGGGCTCGAAGTCAAACGGGAGGGGGTTGGAGGAGCGTGTTATTTGCGAACACTTTTATTCTGAGAATTTTTAATTAAAGAGGGAACTTTCATGGATTCTGAATCATTATTTCATTGCATATGAATTTCATTGAAATTTTGAATCATTATTTCATTGCATATGAATTTCATTGAAATTCTGAATCATTATTTCATTGCATATGAATTTCATTGAAACTCTGAATCATTATTTCATTGCATATGAATTTCATTGAAACTCTGAATCATTATTTCATTAAATATGAATTTCATTGAAATTCTGAATCATTATTTCATTAAATATGAATTTCATTGAAATTCTGAATCATTATTTCATTAAATATGAATTTCATTGAAATTCTGAATCATTATTTCATTAAATATGATTCTTCACTAATTCTGGGAATATTTCTATCAATAATTCCGAGAATATTTCTTTCAGTTATTCTGGAAATATTTTCCCTTAATTCTGGAAACATTTTCAATTAATTCTAAAAGTATTTCTTTCAATAATTCGGAAATAATTCAATAATTCAGAAATTATTTCTTTAATTCTTTCATTTATTTAATTAATTCTGAGAGAAATCCTTTTTCCAATATATTTTTTTTCTAAAATTGTTTGTGTTTAAGCAATTCTGAAATTATTTCACATTAACTGTGAAATAATTTTTCATTAACCTTGAAATTTATTCAAATTTTCATTAATTATAAAATCATTTATCTCACTAATTTTGAAATCTTTTTTTTCGAAAACTGCTTTTTCAATTGTTTTTAAATTATTTCTCATTAATTCTGAAATTATTTTTTATCAATTCAGAAATTATCTTTCATTAGTTCTGAAATTATTTCTCACATTTCGTTCTGAAAAGCGAATTTGAAATTACTTCTTTCATCGAAATCTGGAATTTATTTTTTTAACTCAGGGTTTTTTTAGAATTTCTATGAATTCTGTAACTATTCAAGCCTTTTCGTCGGCGGGTCCCTGCAAAAAGATTTGAGCACCATGCGTTTAAGACCCCATACTCTAAACCAGTGATTCCCAACATGGGCGTTCCAGGAGGCGGTAGAAGCTACGGGTATAACATAGAATCCTATGGGTTAGATTGCGTTCGGAGCGGTGGGAGAAACAATTTCTAACGAAGGGGGCGATGAGACAAAAAAGGTTGGGAAACTATGCTCTAAACTGAGGGGGGCTAAAAAAAAGTAATGAATGCAGTAAATGATTAATTTTAATGACAAAAATTGACCTGTGATGTGCAGAATTGCATGTGAAGGGCGAGGATGTGACACAGATGCAAAAAATATGTAAAAAGCCGCGTGATGCTTGCTGCGGCTCAGTTACAAATGGGGATGCATGAAAAACTTGCTTCTGTGTGATTTTTAAAGAGATTGATTGATAAGTAAACACGTATAGTATTGATCCGATTTCCTAAACTGATGTAAAATAGTGGGTTTTTTTTAAAGTAGTTGAATGAAACAGATCATAGACCTCGATGAATTCGCAAGATACCAAGACTTAAAAAAACCCCAAAAAAAAAACAGTGTTATTCACTGTCAGCAGTGGGTTTCTGCATGACATAATACGCCACGGTGAATTTCATTATTGTTTCTCTTTCTTACAAAGACCGAGAATATACAGTATGATGGATGAGTTAGCTCGAGCGTTTGACATCAAAAGGATACTGCCGGAAAAAAGTGTGTATGTTCGGCCGTTAAATCAGGTGAAAACAGCTAGAACAATATCTCAGCTCACACATGAAATGCATGACGTATATGCGTGTTTATATATCTATTCTAAAAGCAAGTATTTTTCCTTGTACATCGAATGTATCCTGCATATCCATCATATTAATCAGCAACAAGGTTTTGCAGTCACTGACCTTCACGTTATTAATCTCAATTGAACTTTATGATGGAAGTCAAGGCGGAGACAAAAATACATAAAAAATGAATGCTATATTACATTCACTGAAGTCAATGTGAAGGAAATCACTAAAATCAATGTGAAGGAAATAACTGAAGTCAATGTTAAGTATGAATGATCCTAACCAGAAGTTTTTTGGTAAGCTATTGCCTGAGAATCCTTCGATCTATCACTATCACATTTGGTCTATCATTATTTGCCCATACTAAGTAGGAAGTAGGAATCGACATAGGAGATGTAATGCGAAAGTGGTGAGTAGCCAAGATCAGTGGTTTTCAACCACCTGGGGCCACATTCTCCCCCCCCCCCATATGGTTCTGGTATATTATAAGTGGACCATAGCTGAAAATCAAGTGAATGGAGAGTCACAATTGGGGGGGGGGGCCCTGTGAGGGGAAAAAAATTGACCGAAGAAGAAAGTATGAAATATGGTGGGAAAAAGTGCGCCTACTTCAGCATCCAGCAGAGCTGCCCATAGAACCTGAACCATCTTATGGAAAAGGTCATGTCCATGCTGGCATGACTGTGTACATAAGAAGCCTACATGTTGAGATCTGCTAATGTGGTCTTCGCGAGTAAGAATGTAAATGTGTAAGTTTTTAATTCCAGCTTTTAGTATGCAGTCGCAACACATCACTTTAACCGGAATGGAAGGGACATGATGTTTATACTGGCCTGGATGGAGCCGTTACAATTAAGAAAGAAACGCATTGAAATCTAGCTCAGCTCAGGGCAGGCTCAGATTCAGGGTAATATACCGGGTGCCCAAAATTGAAACATACCTCAACGACGATGATGAGATAAAGTCTGGATTACGACTTACAGGACATCTTGTATACTTATGCTATGTTTCGATGTACAGTGATCTCACACTCATCTCTCACTTATAAACCGATTTTATGCACTCCTGGTCACAGATATAGGTAAATAATCCTGTTCATTTACACGCCTCTCTCACTTATACGTCTTTTTTTCTCATGCCCTTGCACCGACTCATTAGAGGGGGAGATCACTGTATTGCATTGTTATATGTTAAATGTGTCATTTCAGAGTAAACCATTGTCAATCCAGATTTTTATTGCCAGATTCATATTCACCAAATCGAATTACTTAAGAAACGATCTTTTCGTTTTTCGGACGCAAAAACTTTGTTTAAATTTGTTGTCCAGCTTTCCGATCTCTGACTTGTGCTGAAGAACCCTTTAGCAGCCTCTTGTGGACTCCCGGGGGCGCAAGGAAATCTTGCGGAATGAATACTCGTGGTAGATTTGTGATAGCGGTAAATGGGCGTGAAGTTAATTAGAAGCAAGACTTGGTTGATAAACCATATTAATTTTTTTTCCTCATCTCAGGCCGTCATTATTACCACCTATTACAAAAGATATAAATATATTTTTCGATACAGTTACCGATAAAGAAAACATGGGTAGATTAAGAATCATCTATAATACCATTTACACTCAACGAAAATGTATTTCGCTCATCATCTACCGAGAAATAAACGACTAATCTCGATACCAAACTGCAAGCAAGTTGACACACCTCAGATGATTATCCATTTTTTGACAGGCTACCCGCCAACCATTACCACACCGAGAGTGAAAAAGGACAATGGAAGAGAGAAATATAGCGACCAATCATCTTTTATTCTCATGAAACATGGAGAAGACAATGACCTTAAGCACTTCAATGAAGGAATACACTCTCTAAAAAACATATCTTTGAGACATAGCTGATGGCACCGCTACGTAATCTTTCCGCGGTCTGTTATTATATGCGCCAAATTTTAATTCCATTTTTTTCCGCATATCAGTACAATCTAGTATACACATGTATACTGTTCAATTTAAGAATGGTGAGGGGGATAGGTAAAAGAGAAATCTTCATCATCTTTGAGTTCACTGATGAGGATGATGTAGCCCCTCCCCATTTTTTTTTTTTTTTTTTTTTTTTTGCAGTTTTCCTCGAGCCTACACCACGCACCACATATTGTGGCTCCCACTTTCATTTTTTCTCACTTTCTACTCCAAAACACTCCATCACCATCACTATCATCGTTGTGTTCCTTTCCACTAACATGACTTTCCATACAAGATGATAAATGATTCGACTCCCGATATGCAGTAGGAACACTCCCGTGTCTTGCTGAAATAACAAAAAAAAAAACCCTAGATCTAAAAAAAAAGATTGTAATTTTTCTAGTGAAGAAGATGCACCTGGATACACGAACACACACAAACTCACGCCCGCAACAATAGGGGAAAAAACAATAAAAAAAACATTATTGTTCAAGTTAAAATTACTTCATCTTAACGGCAATTATCCTGTATAATATTCAATGGAATACACGAACAAGCAAAAAATATAGCCGTAGTAAAATATAATAAAGTGGTATGAGTATATCCTGTTCGGTGTAACGCTGAAAGTGGTAGAAAAATTGGGCCCCCCCCCCTTTCTTTTCTTTTTATATATTATTATTATTTGTGGTCGATGCCATGTCCACAAAAAGGAAAAAATCTTAATCTACTAAGATAGATTTTTTTTTCTTCTGAAGGGCCATTTTCTACCTCGACGCTTCCATAGGTAGAGAGTCGGGGGCCCACACGGTCTCTCTTGCCGTATATCGTCCACTCCCTTTGAGAATACCTCTACAGTAATTTCGATGATGATAAAGTCATCTGGACTCATCACAACTCTTGGCAGGCTGCAATTTACTCGATTAATCTCTATTTTTTTTTTTCTTCTCCTTCCTTATTATATCTGCGGTGTTTCAACCTATAGGTTCAATACTTCCACTCCGTAAATATAATCAGTTCTGGGCTGTCATTTTCTCTTCTCTGGGTTTTTCTTTTTTTTATTCTCATAATGATGAATGTTATGTCTTGACTCGTCCCTCCTTGCGTGTATATGTGTATATACTTCTGACTG
The DNA here is from genome assembly GCF_987345545.1 of Pholcus phalangioides. Lineage (NCBI taxonomy): Eukaryota > Metazoa > Arthropoda > Arachnida > Araneae > Pholcidae > Pholcus > Pholcus phalangioides. The sequence continues at coordinate 23,359,583 of NW_028301605.1, forward strand.
TTTTAATTATTTTCAGTGACAGGTGTTTTGATTTGGCTGGTTCTGATGATGGGAAAAAAAGAAGGAAAAAAGAAATTGACTGTAATAAATAAATATTTATTATTCTCCCGTGGGGACGCATGTAATTTATTATCTTTTTTTTTTCGTTTTTTTTTAAATGTATTGAGATACTTTCAATTGCTACTTGTATGAAGTTTGTCACGTTGTACGTATGAAATGGAAGTCACGGGTGTAGTCAGCGGGTCCAGCACACCTGGGTACAAGAGTAATCGATACGTTAATTACATGGAACGTCTCCGTGAAATCTTTATTATGATTGAGCGCATGCGCGGTTGGTTGTTAATCGTCGCGATATTACAGGATGGATCTAATTAGGGTATCCTTATTTAGAATTCTCTAGAGAGAGGAACCACGAGGATGAAACGGCACCGAATTTCAGTAATATGAGTTTCAGAACATGGGGAACAACAATTCTTTTAATATGTATGAATGATTTTCCTGAACGTGCTGTTCGGCAGGCTTATATTAAGGGTTTCCTAAACCAGTATTCTTCAACCGCTAGTACGTGAGAGCTTTCTACCGGTCTACTAAACATTTTTCCCTATTCATATAGCCACTATATAATTTTAGATATGATTTTAAATATTACACCGTTTCCATAACGGTTTTCATTTCTGTCTTAGCCCCGTCATCAGGTCTAAAAACTATTTCTCAAATTTGTTCATTTTTTGCTGGTCCGCAAATATAATATAATAAATATTAATAAATATATAATTAAAAATAATAAATATTATAAATAACAAAATATTTCTCCTATTTACGGTATTGTTTGCCTGTACGCGAATCATTTCTCCCATTTATTTATTTTTTGTCTGTCCTCTCAAAACTATGTATCCCCACCTACTTACTCTTTGTCGGTCCACATATTATTTCTCTCATTTATTTATTTTTTGCCGGCTTGTAAATTATTTCTTCGATTTTCGTTGAAATTTTTCAACTACTTTGACTGATTCGTTGTTCTAAAAAGATTGAGAAATACTATCCTAAACCATATGTCAATTTTTTTTATACTGAGGACACCTAAAAAAAATAGATAAATAAAAAAATTATTTACGCCCAGAAAATTTGCCGCCCTTCTGATTTTGGAGGATTGAGCATCTGCAAAACTGCATATGCCCAAATACAACCGTGCGCTAAATTATAATAAATTAATCATTATTCCACAATAATAAATCTTACATTGATCAGAATTCACGCCCTACTCATTATTTTTCCATAATTTAAATGAAATAATGATTATTCCACCAAAACTTTTGAGCTATAAAAATATATTATCGGATTACTATTATATATATATATATGATCGAAATCTCTTTTTCTACTCATTTAAATGATAATTTCCTTCATTTTTAGAGATATTTGCGATACATTTTTCGGAAAACGATAACTCGAAGAGAGAATTTTTAACTCGTGAGGAAGACAGTAACGAGAAATGAATTGAGCTATGGAATATATTAACTATCTTTATGGCTGAAAAAAATATTCGTTATGTTAAAAGAAGAAGATATTTTCTCTATTGAGCTGGATAAAAGTAATCAATTATCCATTCTAGAAGTGACACGAGCTCAATACTTTACCAATCTCTGAGAAAATTCCAGGTGATATATGAACCGTGTTTTTAAAAGAATAACGACCAAGAAGTAAGAAAGCGATGAGGTCTTTGTACGAAGGAGATTCGATGTGACAAAGCCAAGGGTGAGAAAAATCAAAATTTTATCAAACAAACGACAATCTTGATTTCTCCTGCTGAGAATAACAAAATTTAAATTTCAGCATTGGTTTAAGAGAGATAGATGACTTGACAGCATTGATTGATACGCATACCGAACTTATTAATATTACGTTTTTTAGACTTGTTTGCGTGTTATGTATCCAACAGCTTTGTTTTGATATTTTTTTACAAGTAATTCATTATCCATACGTTAAAATAACATATCGCTAATAATTTGTACTTGCACAAAAAAGGTTTTCATCAAATCAATCAAATGCTAATCTTGCTAATGCTCATTATTGGCGTTTTTAGAATCAGTTCTAGATGGGAAACTACTTCTATTGACTAAAACGAGGAAATTTATCAACCCAGTGTAGTTTACGTAGTTTTTATATGAATGAATGAACTCTAGAATAGAGATTTCCAACAGGTGCATCGGTTGTGTTCCGAGAGAGCTTTTTTTGGGTTCAACGGAATCAAACGTCATGGATCACTAAAATATTTTGGATCCCGGACAGCTTTCAAATAAAAAAAAATTCTTGTTACGGATGTTGTTCTTTATTTTTCAGTTTGACGAAAAAATTGTACGCATTTTAACAAGTTCAGACCAATTTGAATAACCAAACAACAATTAATATTAATATATATGGGGGACACAGAACATCACTTTGCCCCAGGGATCCTACCATGGGTCACACATAATGTTGAGACGGCCATGCATATCAACCCCCCCTCCCCCACAAGAAGAAAGCTCATTGAATTCTAGTCTAGGTTACGCACGGACAGGGTCGCAATTAGGAGAGGGCGGAGTGTGCTTCCCAGAATTGTTTGATAGAGATTTTTCTATAAAATAGAATCACTTCAAAACATAAATAGGCACACAAACCAATATCCTCAGATAGCCGTGACGCCCCCGACAAACGTCCGACGCCCCTGAGAGTCATGACGCACACTTTGAGAAACACTGCCATGAAAGATTTTACGTTGGAAACTTCTGCTCTAGAACTCTGATGCCAGACCTATCCCGTTGTCGAGATGTCTTCGGAGCTCAGCATTATGACATGGTCTGCAACAATGGAATTTGGCATAGAATAATTCGTTTTGAGCTTGCTTTTCATCAAATTCAGTGAAAAAAATAATGTTTCAAGTGTGGAATGCTCTTGTATTCACGAAAATCTATTTAGTGTTACTAGATTCAACCAAACAAACCTTTCCTAAGAGTGTAATTTTATGAAATTTAACGTAAGCCGCTGTGGTGGTCGAGTGGTTATAGTGCCGGACTCGTGATGCGAGGATCCGGGTTCGAACCCCACAGTGGTGGTCGGCTGAAGTTGGTTTTCTGTGGTTCCCAACTTCAAGGCGCAAATGCGAGCCGATCTCCCCGTTAAAAAGTCTCGCCACAGAGAGCAACAGTCCTACAACGGTAAATCATCCAACCATAACACTTCACTCATAGTTAGTAAAACTGGGGGCAGATGACAGCACTACACATAACAAGCATTACACATAAACAAACTTTACGTCAGGTTGCACTACACGTACACGCACATTCCCGCATGTACCGATTCGTTGGGGGTTCGTTGGGGGGTTCCGCGGGGGGGGGGTGCATGTGTGGTGTAGCAGTAGTAGGTAGGGGCTCGGGGATCCATGATGTTCTTAAGTCAGCCACCTCGTTGGGCAATTAGCCTGTTGTGGCGTTGTATTTGTATTTGTATTTGTAAGGAATTTGCTTCAAGAGACTCGGATTCCATCAGATTCAGTTAATTTTTTTTTTGTTTTAAGGGTTGAACGTTATTGGATACAGCTGAAAATGTATGTTGAGGGTCTAATGTTTTAGGATTCAGCCAAAACAATCTCATTTCAAAGGTGTGATTTCATGAAATTCCACCAGGGGAGGGCGTATTTTATCAAATTCAGTCAAAATATTTTGTTTCAAGAATGGAGTGCCATGGCGTTGAACTAGAAGAACTTATTTTTAGGGTCGAATGGTATTAGATTCAGCTAAAAGAATTTTTTTAGGATCGAATATTATTGGATTCAGCCAAAACAATCTTTTTCAAAGGTGAAATATTTTATAGAATTCAACCAGAAGAATAAAAGTTCAAGGCTCGAATTTTATCAAATTCAGTCGAAAGATTTGGTTTTAATGGTAAAATACCATTACGTTCAGTCAGAAAATTTATTTTAAAGGATAGAATATGTTTTATTAGATTCAGATAAAATAATTTATTTCAAATGTTTATATATATAACGTTCCCGGATTCAACGAAAACAATATTTTTTAAGAGTAAAATGTTATGGAATTCATCCAGAGAAATTAGTTATACCGGCTCAGATTTTATAAGACTCAGACAAAATATTTCGTTTTAAGGATGGAATTCGTTACATTCACCCAAAAGAATGCATTTAAGTCGAATGTTATTGGATTCAGCTAAGAGAAGCTATTTTAAGGGTTGAATGTGTGTTTCGGATTTTGGCCGTTTCTTTAAGGAGCATTTTTTGTACTCTGACTCACTCAGAGGAATTAGTATAAAGGCTAGAATGTTATCGAATTGAATTAAATTTTTTTTTTTGTTTTAAAGGGCCGAATCAGACTATTATCGGATTCAAAATGTCCGATAATGTTCTTATTTCTTTCACGGTTCGGATGTTGAAGGATTCCGAAAAAAAAAGATTTTGTTTCAGGGATCTGATGTTACCGGATTCAGTTAGGAAGTATTTGTTTTAAGTGTCGGCTATGATCGAGTTTAGCCAAAGGCTTTTATTTGAAAAGTCTAATGCTATCGTATTCAGTTGAAAGAGATTGCTTGTGAAGGTCGGATTTTCTCAGCCGATAGAGTTTGAGTTATGAGTCGGTGTCATCGGGATTAAGCCAATACAGCAGTTGCATGCATTTCATGTGCCACTTGCTGTCTAATTCAGTATTTAGACTAGACTTTATTTGAAAAATTTCAAGTGTTATCGGACTCAAAACAGATCCATTTCCTATAACGAATGTTATCGGATTCAAAACAGATTCATTTTCTGTAATGAATGTTATCGGATTCAAAATATTCAAAACATATTCATTTTCTGTAACGAATGTTATCGGATCCAAACGATCTTTATCGCGTGCGTGGTGAATGTATTTCAAATACACGTCACACAACTAGAAAAATTCATCGAATATTTCTTTCAAGTTCTCAGTGTTTCACCGGAACTCAGTGAATCGGATTATTTCATTATTTTTCTTAGCGTTAATCGGGCGACAAAAATTCCGTTTACTTAGTTTAGAATGTTATCGGAAAAGGTCAATAATATTTATTTTACGAGTCGGTCGGATCGAGCCATTGCAGCAGCAATTCGTATTTCAACATTTATTGGATTCTTAACAAACGAGTTTTTTTCCCCCCCTGTTCCGTCTTTTATCGGATACAGACAATCGGAAAGCGAAAAAAAAAGTTTATCTTTGTTATCGGATGCAACTTCCTTTCCTAATCCCTTTTCTTTTCCTTCCAATCCATTTTCCGTCTTCGATAATAAAACACTTCGATCAAAATCAAACCATTTCCCAAAAAAACCCTTAATTTCCAGAACACTATAACTCTGTACCAACTCAAAACGCACTGTATTGCATGAATTGGTTTGAAATATCATTAATATCGAAAACATATTGCATTGAAATTTTGCGTTCAACTTTTTCCAGTTTTCCTTCCATTTTGTATACTATGCTTTAACTCCCTTTTATGACCGCGGACAAAATATTTCGTGTAAACGCGAGTGGAAAAAATTCAAATCAGTTCTTTTTGTTTTCCTTCTTTTCTCCCCACCATCGCGAAGCTTTATTGTAACCCTATGAATCGAAGTTGTTTTTCTTTTGATCATTTTTGTCGCACCACGGTCATTTTCTGCATACGAGGGCTAACTAGACCGGGACCCGCGATTTATTGCCGATTCCGAACGGCAGGCTTGTTTTTATACTCATCGAGAGGTTGGTGCGCTGACCTCTCGAAGGGGGAATCCCTGCGGTAGCAATTTTTTCTGCGGTCATGTCGCCGTTTCTGTTGTACCCCTATGTCAGGAAAGTTTTCTGACAAGGACGAACCGAGTATTGAATTCGCGACACCTCTAAACATTTTGTACTTTAGGCGAGTGCCTTATCAACCTGGGCTACCGTGCCAAGTCGTTTTCTCCTCTCCGTTTTTCTATACTCCTGTAGTGACCCCCCCCCCGCATATAATGTATCTTTGTACTATATGCATATGCATGCAAGAGCGAAACAGAACACGTTGGATGAGGGTGAAAAGAGGAATCTACTGTATACTCTCTCTTATCTACTTACCTATTATACTTTTCTTTCCATTTTCTCCTCTATTTTTCCTTTGCCCCCTTGTTCTTCCTTTTCCCTAAAGTGCGGTTAGGTTAGGACAAGGTTATCAGATTTATCGCCGATTCATCGAATAGAGATCACCAAAATATTTTGTCAAAAGCTTGTACGGGAAGGGGTCAACATTTTAGGGCTCTGCAAAATTTGCTTGATCATTTCCCTGACTTCCCCTCATCAAAACTCTTAACATTTCCTGGCTAACCAAAAAACTTCTCAAGATAGAAATATACATCAAAATCTCTTAACCTTCCGACTGTTTTTTTCTCCGAGTTTCAGTTTTTTTTTACCTTCACGGAACTTTTTATCTGACTGTTAAATATTTTAATTTTCCAAATATATTGACCAAATATTTCCCTTTCCCTGACTTTCCCTTCCCGACCATTTTTAATTTTCCTGACTTCCCCTGACCATTTTCCTCACCTTCCCAGACAACTCTTAATTTCCCTGATTTTCCAGGTATCTGGAAATTCTGCATTATTTTGAATGCTTTTATTGAAAAGCATTTTTTGTCAAATCCACGAATGCAAAATTTTTTGATTCTACAGAAAAAACGCTTCTCCCACACTTTTTTTTTCTTTTTTTGGCAATAATGGAATTTGGCAAAGAAGGTCTGAGATTGAACGTTGAGGACAATTATGATAGTGTCATAATTATCCTAATGTCATTTATAAGTCTTGAAAATAATCTTAATTCTTGATTTCACAAATGGAAGTAATCTCTGTTGGAAATAAGGATAAAAATGCGAAAATTTAGGAAAAAAATTGGGATGGCCAAAGCTAAAGGAACGTCCCGTAAAATATAGGTCATATGGTCATAGTTAGTAAAAAAAAAAAACTGGGGGCAGATGACAGCACTACACATAACAAGCATTACACAGAAACAAAAACTTTACGTCAGGTTGCACTACACGTACACGCACATTCCCGCATGGACCGATTCGTTGGGGGGTTCCGGGGGGGGTGTGCATGTATGGTGTAGCAGTAGTAGGTAGGGGCTCGGGGATCCATGATGTCAGCCACCTCGTTGGGCAATTTGCCTGTTGTGGCGTTGTATTTGTATTTGTATTTGTATATATACAAGTTTCTGGCTCGTAAACGACAGAAATGTCGCTTATCTTCTCACCCCCAGACTGAAAAGGTTGTGCAACTCTGATCTTCAATTTCGTTATAAATTGGTTCGACTGTAATAATAATAATAGGCTCATAATAAATGGAGTATTTTGTGATGATTGAGGAAAAATTCTAACATCCGCAAAGATCTTTTCGAGTGACACATCAGAAAATAAATATGAGGTTCGAATTTCCCGGACGGTTTCCGGATAAAGCAACGTACCCGCACAAATGCAGGAAGTGAATTTCGTGGAGCACCTTCACAAACACACACATATATGAGATTTTCACTTCACTTATATCTTGGGCTTGTTCTTGACGTGCTTTCCGGTTTTCTTGGTACTCGAGAACTTCCAGCTCGGTTGACATGCATCTAGAAGACATTTTTAGGCTCACCACATCCCTCTTCTACATCCTTAAGGGGGAAAATTTCTACCAGACATCCATCCTCTTTACCACTTCCCAAATTTTAGTTTTTTTCCCCCTTTGCTTCTCCCGGAGGAGAAAATGCCTGCTCCGGATTATTTACCTTCATTCTCTACTCCCTATGTGTGTGTGTCTCTCTAGAGCTTTTGTTTGTTTTGGATATCGTAAAAGGAGGTTTTCCAGAAGTGTTTGCTGCTTCTCCTGCAAAGACGAGGGAAAATGTAAAAGTAGGGGGATTTGGTAGGGGTTGCGTGTGAGTGTGTCTGTCTTATAAGTGAAAGGGCTGTTGGAAGGTCGGCAAATGGCGTAAAGGAGGTTAGTCGCTGAAACAGCTGAAACAAACTACAACTTTTCCATTAAGAGGTACTTGAAAAGGCTCTTGAAAAGTTAGTCAATACATATATGTGTTTTTTTTTTCCTTCTTCTTCTTTCCCATCATCTTCTCCAATTTCTTCTCGAGGATTCTGCAGATTAAACAATTTTTTTTTTTATTTTTCCAGCCACTCTCTGTGGAAAATGGATCGGAAATTCATAACACACATTTCCAACTCGCGTTCTTGTGTTTGATGATGTACAGTTACTTATATAAACTCGGCTAAATGGATCGGCAAAGACAACATAGAAGTTTTGAAGTGTAGACTTACTATATTATAAATTTCTTTCCATCATGGCAAATAAGATCATAAGCAGCTATTCCCCCATTAGAAAGCTTCTAAGAGCATTGTTGCATACATATATAAATATATATTAAAAAATGTAATGAACTTTAGTTTTGGCTTTAAAAGAAATATTATTTCATGATTTTATGAGTCGTGTATTATAGTCCTGAAATTTTTATTCCAGAAATGAAAATAGTGGATAGAAAAAATCATACTGGGTAGGCCAAACTTTCAATGGTTGGAATGGACGTGTGATTCAATTGTAGGCGCATATGTTCAAAAATACAATATTTCTAAGTAATTTACAATTACGTAGGAAACATCGAAACGTTTTTCAGTCACACTAGTAGGTGGAAAGAGAGGAGGTTCATATACTCTACTTCAACTACTGCTCAACTGTACGTGTACATCAACCTCGTAAACGTTATTTTGGGGCGTTTCGAAGGAATTGGTTACATGAAGAAATGCGTTATGTGTGTGTGTATTCGTGGCCCTAACGTAATTGTGTTGGCAAAGTTATGTTTGTTTCGTGTTATGCTGGTGCTGCCATGTAACTTCCATATTTCGAATTGGAAATGACGAATGTCTGTATTTCCCTGTATCGTGTTGCGGGTGTACCTGTTTTCTGTGGAGAGACTTTTTCAAATCCTGGACCAGCTCGCGTTCGCTCCTCGGAGATTGAAAACCGATAGAAAACCTACTTTAAGGCTGGATTCATATGCTGTCAGTTGCCTTCAGAATTGAAAGTGAGAAACTCATTTTGATGATAATTTTTCTGAATGAAATGCTAATGTTGTAAGGTCGTATACTCTGACTGTGACGAGATTTTTTCGAACGGGAGGCAAAAATAAAAATTCTTGCCGAAACGACGAGACAAACACATTTTTTGAAAGGGTGTCCTGCAATTGCGGAACTTGTGGTCTTCGCATAAAAATTTGCTGGAGCACTGCCTGAGAATGGTTGGCAACTCCTGCTCCAACAGCTCATTAAAAAAACGGAGGAAATACAAATAGGATGCCCGTCCCCGCTGGTTGAGCATTCTATTACCACCCTGGTCCTCTTGGTATAAGAATTCTACACCCCTGCGACACGGCATGAGCCAAATAATCATCAAGTCCTGACCACTGTCCTCTTTTGTAGCTACAAATGTAAACCAAAGAGACACATTGTCCTGCTAACACACAAAAAAAATCAATAACCAGATCTGTGACAGCAGTCTCTAAACACAACACAATTAAATTTATAGGCAACCTGTATTGTTTTATTTCAAGCTGATTGACATAATTTGACCTTTCATTGACACTTTTCGACTCATTTGATGAGCATAAAGGGATAAAAGAGTGTACATTGTTCTAAAATAGCCAAAATATGGAATAGGATAAGAAAAAAATTTAGAAGACTAAGAATGGCAATATGTACAAAAAGAAAAGAAGTCGGTTTCTCTTCTTTACGTGTCTTTGGAGAACTATGTTGCCTAATATATCGACGTCGTAGTCAGATGACAAGGGATCCGTCTCCGTTGAACTCTTGGCCTTTAACAAAGTACTTGCACTTTATATTTTCCTTTGGGTAGGATTTTCTTTTTTTAACTCCTTGGTACTCCGTGAAAACATTAACGTTACAAGCTGAGATTTTCATCTCTTTATATATATATATTTTTTCTTCTTCTGCTTTATAAAGTATTGAAGGTTTATTTCAGGTCGAGACCTTTAAGGGCTTTGATGTGTACAAGGAAAAAAATATACATTAGAAACAATTTAGCAATGCTATTTTCAGTGACAAATGTTACTGCTGTGAAAGATTTTCTTTTTGACCTTCTTTTTTCTTTCCTGGCTTGAGGGAATAAACTCTTGAAGACGTCTCCCGTGGGTCATATAACCTCTCGATTGTCCCTCATCCATAAACGACCCATGCTCATTTTGAGACAAGCAACAATACGGATCTTAAGTTAAGAGGAAAAAAAGGTGAAAGAACTTGGTTTTCTTACTTTAAAATATTTATAAGCAGTTACTCATATAGAATGTCAGAAATATGTAGAGAAAAAAGAATGAAATGTTTAAAAAAATGCATAATTTTGGATAATGAACGAAAACTACACGTTGAAATGTCATCCTAGAAATTCAAAGAAACAAATGATGGAACTTCAGCTGTGATTTAAAATAAAGTGAAAGTTCGCTGAAGAAACACCTCTATGAAAGAGTCACCGACCAGCAGAAACATTTTTCACACATTAAGGCAGTGTTTGTCCAACTTTTAACCCCCCCCCCCACCCCTAGAACTAAATTACCCATGGTTCCCTCCTGACCCCTGGCCTTGATTTCTATTGACACCCTCCACTGACCTAAAGCCGTATACCGACAAGTCATTTTCCCGAGCGCAGTTGGTTGCAAAGTGTACTTGCCGGCTCACAGGAGAATCACCAATTTTGTCAAGGGTGTCATGGTTATTAATGTGCCCACTATTTAGACATAGAAACGTAGTGTTTATGGGATTTTTTTCAAATAACATGTTCATCAAGACGTATCAGAATTATGATCACTGGATCAGAGGGGGGGGGGGGAGAGACGCGGATATGATATTTTGAAAACCACCGCTCTAACCCTGATTTACCAGTGTTTCTTTAACCCCAACGCTTCATTTACCTTCAGCAACATAGATCTTTATCTTATTAGTCATTTACATCGTTCTTTAACGATTTTGTCAGCCTAAATCTGCCCATGCCTCTCTCGCCCAAATACGGTGTCAAGACCTTATCGCTAATCCGGGATGGAAAAGATTTCGGCAACGGAATAAGTCCGGTAGCGGAGTATTGGAGTTTATGTTATGCCCAAATATGCTGATACAGTGTCGACCCCGCTTAATCGGATAACAGATAAACGGACACTCGGCTTAAACGGATGAAATCTTCCGGCACCAAAGTTTCTCCCATACAGACAATGCTAAAGATTTCCGATGAATATGATAATTTCTCAATGACTTCTCCACTTAATCGAATATTACGCTTCATTGGTCACACAACTGTTAATACTCATTAAAATATGTTTCTGGGCTAAAAGATAAATACACAAACTTTTGATAATAATAAAAACTAAACCAATAGAGGACGTTAACTTTCCTAATAGAAAGTAAAAATCTTAGTTATTGTGAACATCGTAATTGAATATAATTTCCATTTGATTTTTGATGACTGATTGGAATCGTTGATATCTGATCAAGCTGGGCCGATTGTATATATATACCCACGGTCCCTTTAAAACCTAAGCTCTCATAGCCCTGTGTCTCAAAACTTACAACTGTATCTATCTTGGCGACAGAAAGGTGTTTTTTTATAGAAAATGACGTGTATGATCTTTGCCGGGATGTACACGGGCTTTGTATGATTCATTCCAAACAATTCGGACCGTTCTTCTTTACAGAAGCTACTCTTACCGGCACTGAGCATCTGGACTTGTTGGAACACTTCCTAATACCAAAACATCGAGGTAATGGAACTTTCATCAATGTGGTTTTCCACCAGGATAGAATACACTCCCATAATACATCAACCGGGAATGAGTTATCTAGACAAACGCTTTCTTGGTAGCTAGCTAGATCGGTCGCTGACGGCCTTAATTAGTTTTAACACCAATGGTGTACTTTGAGTGGGGATTCATTGAGTCCCTGGTGCGTATTTGCCATAAGATTCAGGACGGGAGGGAACTTCGAAACACACACAGCCTATTCGCGTTGCGTTCAAGACATTAATACCGCAAATCCAGGAAACGATACGTCCCATCTAGCTGCGTAGAGACAAGGATGCCCACCACTTCCCGTCAAACATTTCTTGCGCAACAACTTTATTCAAATAAAACATTTTTGTGCCCACTCATCTTCCTCAATTCTCTTTCAACTAGTATCTACTTTTATCATAGTATCAACTTCTTATACCAGTTGTATATAGAATACCGTATTATGATTAAATTTTTCCCGTTTTCTAAATATATAAATTCGCACGTGATAAAGATAATATGTTTAAGAATTTATATTTAATATATTTATTCCTATTTTTCATGTCAGTATTCATCCGAGTATATTATTCTCCAAAAAATAATAATAATGCTAAAAAATATTCAGATGAACTTACGAAGTTGCAACGAATATACATATATACATATACCATAATATTTGCTCGAAGGCAATAAGGAGACAGAATATTTCGAGCGAAGATTAAAAGCGTTTGAATTTTTTTTTTTACCCCCTAAAGGAATGGAAGGGCGTAAAAGTAGAAAAATGTTCGCTCAACTAACACAGGATTACAAATTACTTTTTTATGAAGCTCGAAATATTTCACTAAAGTTGGAAAAAAAGAATTTGTTGAAGAAAACAAGAATCTTGTAAGAAAATTTGAAAAAAAAAATACATTTAAAAAAAATATATATATATATCTTTTTTAACACAGCGTGAAATTTTCTCAGTTTTTCTTACTTTTCATCGTTCTGAGCCTTTTTTTTTTATTTTTCTTCTTTTAAACTAATCTCTATGAAACGAGGAATTTATGTTTCTTAGGAATTGTTATTGTTTATTATTATATATTTTTTTGCCTAAAGCTGTATATGTAGAGAGGTATTTTTTTATTTCATTTAATACAGTAAAATATATAAGTTCCCTTATGTATTTCTTTTCTTTTTTTTCACTGTTACTCCTAATTCCTTGGTTAGGTGATCCGACTCAGTTTATTTCCGGAAAGTCAATTTTCATTTCCAGATAGTTGAACCTCACTTTTTTTATTCTTGGATAACTTCCAGAATTTACTGTGGAATATAAGGCAAGAGAAAGAAAGAAATGGCAGTGAGAATTCGGTTTTTAAAGGTACAGTACGTGATAGTCTATTGTCTGAGATGTGATGTCCCGGTTTTTTTTGGCACGTTTCTATACTTTGCACAAAAGAATTTCACGGTGTAAGTATTACGTTAAAAAAAAGTATTATGAAGTTTGGGTTTTATTATTATTTTTTTCTTGAGCGCCCGTCTCTGCCGAGACTGACAGAGGTGAAATAGTAGTCTTTCATTATTATTACTATTTTTTGGAATGCTGTAGCTTTATCAATGCGTGTAAGTTGATAAAAAAAATCTCAGACTTACCTCTTTTCAGACGTGGAGTAATTAACTAGTCATAGTGTAGAAATATTTATTATTCCAAGTAAAAAAATGTATTAAGCAAAAAGCTCTTCTTTTTTTTTTGGCATCAAAATATAATACTGTATACTACAAATCAGACCCGAAAGAGTTAATTACATTAGCCCGGTATTTGATTATGCAAGTTTGAAGGTGTTTGTTTTGGGGCATGCGGCCAGTGGTTTGAACTCCTGTTCTAGATCGTGCATTAGATGAACGGGATTGAATAAATAATAAATTTCAAGTTAGTGAGGCCAAATTCTAACAATGCTTAATCGTGATGCAGATGGGAATTGACTGAGATCAAGTTCTTTCTATCAATGCAAACCCGTGATGCTAGTGGGATCAAGTTCTATCAGCGCTCACCCGTGATACCAATGAGATCAAGTTCTATCAATGCTCACTATTCATGCCAAGCAGATCAAGTTCTGCCAATGCTCACTCGCGATGTTGATTAGATAAAGTTTTATGAATGTTCACTCTCGTGACATATATATATATATATATTTATTTATTTATTTGTTTATTTATACAGTGAAACTTCTCTTCAACGGAATCGCAAGGGACCGAGATTTTTTTCCGTTGAACACAGGTTTCTGCTTAATAAAGGTTCAATTGACATTTTGTGTAAAATTATGTAATTATTCGTGTGTGATGGGAAATAAAATGAAAATAAATTAATTGAAGATAAAGAGTAAGTAATTTAAAAATAGATAAAGTAAATAAATAAAATTAGTCTAAATTAATAAATACTGTATTTAGGTTCTGGCAGCATCTGCATAAAATTGCGACCTACACTGTTTTTCTTCTAAAATAACGACATTTATGTTCTTTTTAACTTTCTCGAAAATTTTCAATCAGAGTGTCAATATCTGTCGTGCTAAGTTCAGTTTGTACATTATCGTCTATGTTTATGTAATCCTCAGCATCTGTCCCGTAACTAGGAATTTTGTGAGGGAAAGAGCAATATGATTTTGCCACCCATACCACTGTAAAATTCGATGATTTTATATAACGGTATTTTTGTACTCACCTAAAATTTTCCATCCCCTCTAAATTTTTTTTTTCTGCCAAGGAAGAGGCAGTTGGCCTCTGCCTCTCTCTAATCAATTCTGGCAATGCTCAGCCTTGCGGTCACGGAATGTACACAGCTTGCATACTATTTCGTAAGCCTTGCACATCATTTGGAAATTCAACACTGGAAATTCAAATTCTTACACTGATTTCTCTTGTGGAATAGCCTGATTTTCCGAAAAATTTTGTTACAATTTCAGAAATCAACTGCTTTACTACATATGGCTCATCAAAACTACAGCATCAAGCACAGAAACGGTTTTTTGCTAATCTAAGGTTGGATGTAGAACTCGCATTTGCAAGCATAGATTTCGTAAAAAATTTAGTCGAGCACTTTAAAATTTTGCAAACGCTCACAGTGTTTGAGTGAAATTTTCCGTTAAAGGGTACAATTTTCCTTTCCGTGTTAGACAGGTTCCGTTTAATCCAGGTCTTTTAATGTGTATTTTGGCATTGAAATCACGAGACCACAATTTTTTTCCGTTGAAGACAGGTTTCCGCTTAATACAGGTTCCGTTAAAGACAGGTTTTTTGTATATATATGTAAATATATACGGTATGCGTGTGTATGTTTTTTTGGTGTCATCCATACTGGTGCGATGCTACAAGCGATACAGCCTGCAACATGACACAGATGGGTTGAAAACCTATAAATTTTAGGTTTTTAACCAATCCACGTCCAGTTGCAAGCTACATTGCGTGCAGTATCGTGCCAGTTGTGCACCCTTGATCCTCACTCCTGATGTAGATGAGATAAAGTTCTATCAATACTCACTTGTGATGCTAGTCAGATCAAATTATGTCAATTCTCTAATGCAATGTTAATTTTATCAAATTATATCAATACTCACTTGAGATGAAAATAGGATCAAATTCTAATAAAGCTCTCTCTCGTGATGGCAATGAGATTGAATTTCAATAATGCTTTCTTGTGATGCTAATTGAATCAAATTCTACTAATTTTCACTCGTGATTGATTCTATTCAGATCAAATTAGATAAACTTCATCAATGCTCAAGGTAATTTGTTGTACACATGTATACAGTATATATATCACTACCCCAGAAACGTACTATCGTATGCCCATTTGACTGATTTTACGGCATGAAGAGAAAATAATAATTTATCCGTATATTGGGACATACTATTGTCTGGTTTTGGCTAATTCATTTAAAAATTATTCTGGGAAAAATACAATACTACAAGAACATAGAAATTTCTAGAAATGGACAAAAATAGACATACGATAGAATGGTTCTGAAGTATAGATATAACGCATATACAGATTAATAAGATGGGAGAACTCACAAGAAGCCGAAAATCTAATATAAAGGAACAAACGTGTACTTTCTCAGAAGAGTTAGACAGGGCAAGGTGAAGAGAATAATCTGCGCTATACGCCGGGAGCGCCTCCCCTCCTAATCACAAGGATTTATGCAACATATATTTCATAAACATTGAAGTAGGAGGGGTATTATATGAGTATTAGGATTACTAAAGTTCTTGGTGCTTTGGGGGGATTACATCCGATTACATGACGGAAACTTGTGATGGAAATACAATGAAAAAAAAAAAGAAGAACCGAAAAGAACCACGTAGGAAAAAGAACCTCCCCAATAATTAAACAGTAGTTGAATATCTGCTTCATCACAGATACAGGTTTGGAAAATCGCGACTATAATGCGAAACAGATAAAATTATAGGGTTTCGGAGACATTGTGTAAGAGTCCATTCGGCAAGAGACTCGAGTCTAGAAGTGATGACTTCGACAGGGTTGGGTAAAAAAAAGGAGGACTGGGACGGGCGTTAACGATACGCGTGCACCAAAATGGACCTTCAGGCTGTTTTGTGCATACATAAATAAATATAAATATATATATATTTTTTTCCCCGAGTCTAGATTTTCCTCGTAATTTGCATTTCCGACCACCCACCCTCCAACTACAAGACCGCTTGAGGTAAGCGGAAAAGGAGAAGAAAAAAAAAAAATAAAAAAAACATTTTCTATTCAAGAGTCGTCTTTTGGAAAATGGGGGAAATGCTGGAACAACGGAACCATTAGCATGTGGTATAATCATCCTCGGAGTAAGACATCGGAACGGAAGACGCTAATTGATGCTGGTGCCAGCGCCTTCTCTACGCACATTTCTCTTACCTTCTTCCATTTACTTCTTCTTATATCAATACCGGGAAGAGTTCCGAGATAAATAAAATGTATGTGTGCTCAGAAGATGTAGTCCTCTCTGTCTCTCTTCGGTAGAAGATTTCACTTTTGGAATTAGATTACACGAAATGTATTTTTTTCATTATTAGGTTCCAGAGCTTTTACTCAAAGTAGGGCAAGTTCGTTAGCGATGAGAATCTTGGGAAATGTATCAGTGACATTAATTTCGTGAAACGAATGTTAAAAAGTTGGCATAAGGCGTGTAAGAGTACGAACGTGCGCATGCATTTTTTTGCTGTATACAGCAGGGCAAGTAAAAGCGACTGTGACCATGTAAATACGTGTGTTATACCATGTTAACACCCGCTTCAACGGATATCAACGTGTCGAACACAAAATAGCCGATGAAGCAAATTACTCGATGATGCGGGGAGTAATTCAATTGCTGTTTAACAGCGTGAATATAGTTTATATATTGAAAACTGATGAAGCATCTATATTAATTAATAGATCCCGGAAGTTTAGGCACAAATAGTCAAAATAGGCAAGCAAAATGGCACTAAAATGCCTAAAACAGGCCCTAAAAACGACATTTATAATTATTGGAGAAAAGGAAAAGTATTTAAAAGGTAGATATTAAGAGTCTGTGTGGAAAAGTAGCTAAAATCTTAGCTGCACTCACTCCATCTATTGTTTCAATAATAGATTATATTAATTGCATTATTATGGCCAAGATGATTAGATATTATCATGTCAAAGGAAAAGTGCTTGTGGCCCGCAAGATTAGGTCCGAGTTCGATTCAATCGAATACATAACATGCAATTAGCCAACGTGAAAAATAGGGCTAGATGAAATGAAAGGATAATTATATTAAAACATTTTCATATGGAGTTACGTAAAAAAACATTTTCATGACAACGGCATATTTTTCTCAAAATTTTCAAAGATAAAGCTTTGTATTCCGCACATTCTGCATAGATTTGAAAAAAAGTCATCTCTCAAATTTTGGAGATGATTTTTGTATATCTCTAAAATAACTTGCCATGGTTGTTTGCAGTTCATTTATCCAGGGCCGTTACAAGGATTTCTGCAAACATGAATGAGTCACCCACGGAAATGATTATTTTACCTCCTCCACAGCTTTAAAATTCGATAATTTTATAACTTTTTTCTCCAACACTAATTTTTGTTCCTACCTAAAATTGCCGCCCCTTAAATTTGGCCTTAAATCTCCCCTATAGTTCCGGCTCTGATTTATTTATAGTGTAAAAAAGAAAAGAAATCAAAATAACATGGGCTCTAGGGCTACAGCCCTGTCAGCTCCACCTTGCCCTGTAGTAGAAATAATATCAACTAATGGGTTATTAGGACAGTCAACGGTTAGCAATTCGGCAGCAATGCTGTGCAATGCATGAGCAAGACACGGGGAGCATGTTGAGAAACATACTTTTAATTTATTCTCAGTTTTTTTTATATACATGAGTTGCTTTCGTCTAGAACTCTTATATTCGTGACGCGAATTCAACGGTATTTTGATTTTTATCTTGAAGTTACATAGAGCAGAGAAGAAAATTCTTTGTCACTTCTAACGTCCAACATGAATTTCCATATCTCTCAGGTCTATTTGCTGTTGAATGGGGCCAGGAGCAGGAAGAGTTTCTGATAAGAATGCATTCTAAGGGTTGAAGATTTTAGAAAGAATAATTTTTTTGAAGTTCTCCATGCAAAAACATCTAAGTTCTATAGAATATGACCTTTAAAATTCACGAATAAACATAAAACGATGTGAACATAGGCATTTACAGTGCAAAAAAAAATTCAAATAAGACATTTTTGCAAGAAAAGTTTGAGAATAGGCAAAAACGAACGACACTAAAAACTAGAAAAGGAACTAATGTTTGCCTGAACTGATGGGCTCTATTAATTAAGCTTCTGGAATGAATCAGGCATTAAAATGAAATGATAATTATATTGAATTACAACGATCATAATACCAAGTAATTTTAATTTTAATCGAGGATTTTTACGTCCTCTACGGGTTTAACAAAGAACAAAAATAAAATTAAATATACATGCTGAAGACGAGTACACATTCTCAAGTATGATTTTTTTTTTATTTAACACTTGGCAACATATTTGCCATTAATTCTGAATGTTTTATCCAATAAAAGTATTTAAGAGTCATCGTGTGGATAAATATTCGATTAAGCGGGAAAGGTTAAGTATCGGTTATTTTCCCCCATGACGTTTTCCCCCTTATTCTTCCGACTGTATTGTTTTATGTTTTATACCGATGAACACTCATTTTGCAAAGATTTGTAAATAATCCTTTCCTGGCTGTTTTCATTCTCTATACATACACTACACAACTCAAGCACATGCAGACACTTGTCTTTCCCCTTCACCTATCACCCCCTTCTGTAAGTCACCAGACAGCCTGCAAAAGCTAGGCGGCGACGGAAACGTTCAATTCGTAGGTCTGAGTAAGGTTAACGTAGTCTTAATGGGAGAAATTTTGGTTCCGGGGGGGGGGGGGAATTTTATACGTCAATCTGAATAAGCGGGGCCGACTGTATATCGAAAATATAATAATGGTACTTCGTTCTTGTTTACTGTAGATGTGAGATTAAAATTTTCACGTCAGATTAGTCGAAAAAACAATCCCTCTAAATCACTTTATATGTCTCTGTGCGATATTCATTAGCTCTTTAGATAAAATTTCTAATGTTGCATATTTTTCCCCCCATTCATCATAGCTCTTTAAAATCTACCGATTATTTTTCTATAACATCGAGGAACTGACGATATCGAAAAAAAAAAAAATGCTGATATAAGAGCCGGACCATATCCATTTACCATGCATGGCTCCAACATGTTATCGTTGCCAAATCTGAGAACAAAAAAATGAAAAATCATCAGTTTCGTCTGACATAAAGTACGAAACACGACATCAATATTCTACCCTAGAAACTCACGCAATAAATCACAGAAACTTCACCCACCATTTTATGTACAAGCTGGCATTAGTCTCGAATTACTCATGGCAAAAATGTCTCACTCCGAGCGCAATTTATAAGCTCTTCCGCCTCGGGAAGAGGTTTTGGGGGGGGGGGGGGTGGCTAAAGATAAAGAAAGCCTTAAAACAATAGATTTTTTCCCCACTCAAAATGCGTGTCAATATTCCTCACCATCAAAGATTCCAAGCGTCCCCTCTCATGTCATTTGAAACAGAAAATACTTTTCTCTCTCACCCCTCTCGCCCATCTTTCCCAGCGCAGCTGTTACGCAGTTCCATTATCCGAAACACAGTACTGTGCTTTCTAGAGTATAAAGCACTTAAGAAATAAGTATGGTAGAGAGGAACCTGGAAAAAAAAAAGAGTGTGGAAGAAAATAGCGGCTTTTATATATACATACACTCAAGGCATAGGATTTTTTCCCACTTTCCAAAAAAAAAATGTACCAGAGCTTCTCCCTCCAATCACCAATGCCTTTAGAAAGATAGAGTCAGTCAGTCCAGCATCCAAAACGTGTTATATCAAAAGAGTGGTGGTGGACTATCAATTTTGGATCAGATCCAGATGTCTATGTGTTTTTTTTTTTGTATTCTCCCGCTCAATTCTAGGCATGAAGGGAAATAATAAAATACAAAATATAAAATAGATGGATATAGACACACGAAGAGAGGGATCCATGGAAAAACGTGCCACTCGAATCCCAGTGATTACTGCCCGCCCCAACAATTTTTGTACGTCTCCATCTTACTTTTACTATCTCTATCTCTTGAAGGCACTTCAAAAAAAGAAAACATTTTTTTTTTCGACTTGACTTGCTTCACAAATACGACTCTTCTCCCTCTTTTTTTTGACTTCTTCTTCGTCTACAATTTCCAAGCAATTTGTCTTTTTGCAATGGTTATTAAAATCTTATCGCGTGGAGTCATCTCAACAACGAAGAAAAAGAAAAGGTAGTGGTGGCACATTAAAAAAAAAAACTGCAACAGTGGAACCTCGTTTATACGTCGTGCAGTTATACGACTTTCACATTTATACGACGTATAGATTCGGTGGTGTTGCTTCCTCTTAGGGCTGGTCCGATGAATCGATTAATCGGGTCACTTAATAAATCAATTGTTAATCGCAGTTAAAAAAATTTAGTTGAGTTCGATCAATTCAATTAAATTACTCGATCAATTCAATTAAATTACTCGATCAATTCAATTAAATTACTCGATCAATTCAATTAAATTACTCGATCAATTCAATTAAATTACTCGATCAATTCAATTAAATTACTCGATCAATTCAATTAAAATTTTAATAAAAGTTTGAAAATTAGCTTGATTTTTTTGAAAAATCCTATTAGATAATGTATAAATCATGATTTTATACAGAACATTTTTGATAAATCACCATGTTTGAAACTATTTGCATCAATATTTTGATCAAATTAGATTCAACGAAAACTTATGATTCCAATTTGAAATTGAGTTTGATTGGAGTTTTAGAAGACCAAAACTTATTGTCTCCCCATGAACAGTAGTTTTTCGTATTCTTGGAAGCATAACTCATATCTTCAGAAGTAACATTCGAGAGGAATCAAACAAGCAACAATGTAATCGAATGTAGTTTCCAAATCAGTGAAAAATAACCAAAAATAACCCATTTTTAAAAAAAAATGACAAGATCCACGGGAAGAAGTTAGAAGTTTTGGCAATTAAATTCAGAATATTATAGATTGTATGAAGCGAGCAGCCTTATTGCCTAACTTATATATATATATATTTATTAATATATATATATACAACCTTTCTATACATATTTTTTTACATCTACCGAATAGCTGAGCAAAATGAATGAAATATATTTTTACAGCATCTATTAATATTATATAGTCACAAAAAATATTCGATTAAAATTCGATTAATCGGTCTATTAATTGATTAAAAATTTTTGATTGACCAGTTAAAATTTTTAATCGATTCCCAACCCTAGTTCCTATACATTTTTTATGTATAAATAATTAATTTGTTCGTCGTAAAACCCCAATTATTCAACGCACCTCCGTTCTACTCTAAACCCGGGGTTTTCCCAGCAGCAGGTTTTTTTGCGTCGCGTGTAACGTGGATTGTTCAGCGCGACACACCAATAGGAAAAGCAGTATGACTGTTTTCCTACAGAGCAAAAGTGCTGCGGGTTACTCAAGTACTCTAAAATTGTGCCGCGGGTTACTCAAGTGCTTTAAAACTGTGCCGCGGGTTACTTCAGTGATCTGGAACTGGGGCGCGGGTATTCGGAACTGCCACTAGTCACTCAAGGGATCTGCAATTATGCCGCATGTCATTTAAGTGATTTGAAAACGTGCCGAGCGTCACTTTGATCTGGAAATGCGTTGCCTAGTTTATTTTTACAAAATTCTGAGATCGCGAACTGCATTAGATGACTCCGAGGGCTACATTTGGCCCGCGGGCATTGGGTTGAGCATAGACGCTGTAGACCAGGGGTCTTCTACCTCCCAGACACACGCGAGTAAAATTGAAACTTCCTAAGAAGCCCGCCGGCCACTAACTCATGTAATCTAATGATATTTATTATAGATTATGATATAATTACAAAAAATTTTCTCTTATTGATTTATAAGATTTTTTTTTCACCAATTCTGAAATTATTTGTTTTAAAAATCATTTCCGTAATCCTGAATTTTTCATCAATTCTGGAATTATGTTTTTATTAATTCTGCGTTTTCAGCAGTTTGTTCCGTAATTTTTTTCTTCATTTATTCCAGAAAATCATTTCTTTAATTTATTTCAGTAAATTATTTCAATTTATTTCAGTAAATTATTTCAATTTATTTCAGTAAATTATTTCAATTTATTTCAGTAAATTATTTCAATTTATTTCAGTAAATTATTTCAATTTATTTCAGTAAATTATTTCTTTCATTAATTCCAAAATGAATTGTTTTTCAATGTTTTCTACCATTTTTTAAAGATAATCGGTGAGCCAGGACAAAAGAGCTCCGAGAGGAAAATGTCACCCGTGGGCCATGCGTTGAAGACCGCTGCTGTAGACAGTGGAAATGCAAGATGCCATCAAACACATCGAATTTATTTGAAAATATTCATATAAATTCAATGGAATATTTTGTACGTCTGTTGGGACGGGGAGGAGCATATTTTTCAAAGCAGTCTCAGTTATGCGACTTACGCATTTATACGACCGTTTTTGATCTTGCCTCTTGAACGTCGTATAAACGAGGTTCCACTGTACCATCTCCGCTTTCTCTACTCTCTTTTTTTTCTTTTACCCTATGTATAAGACCTATCTTTCTGAAAAACGCCTCCTTGATGGTTACGGATTCGATTTCAGACGTTTGTTGGCATTGTACAAGTGTGTGTCCTTTCTCTCTCCGCCCCAATATCTTTAAAAACTTTCACTTCCACTGCACTGCAGCTTTCTTACTTGAGACATGTGTGCATTTAAAACCCGTTTGACCGGAAAGATTGGTATCGCCAGCAAATTCGTGACGAAGCTCAAGTAAGAAAAAAGAATAGAATGGGTGTGTGGGGGGGAGGGGGGGGGGGGCTCGCCTCTACAAGTTCGGATTTAGGCCGAAAATTAATGTCCGGAATGAGAGTGATAAGACAGCTAGCAAATATCACTAGAACATAAATATCATTATACTTAAAATTTATGAGCTAGAAAAGACTATGTCAGCGACTTTCTCAATAGCTGCCTTTAAATCTCTCGCTATCTAAGCAGAGGGGAGAAAGCGATTTGATTTTGCTTTTAGAAAAGTGTTGTGTGGGCAGTGGCCACCCGTTTGGAAGTCGGTAGGCGGTTTTGAACGATTCTTTCCTTTTTTTTTTGAAGATTTTTATCTATCTGAAATAAAGACGTGACTAAATATAATAAATATCTTCAAAAAAAAATATCTTGGCTTCTCCCAAATCACTATAATCTAAATGCTGAATACGGGCTACCCAGGGTCACGGATAAAAAGAAAAAAAAATCTGAGAAGTTTATTCAACGTATAAATTCTTGGAACGTCGTTTTCTTTACAGGTTTCAAGCATATAAGTTCTCACTCCTGTCTTAAGAAGCGTGTATGGTTGACGTTTCAGATATGGGAAAACATTATTTTTCTATTTTATGGAATTCGTTTCGAGTTTTAGGGGGAAAAAAAAACCAACCTCTTTGTGATTGTTTGGGGAAACTTTCGCTATAATTAAAAATAAATAATAATAATATCACGGCCACCCAATTTCTTGGACCACCCAACGAAGTTACTTTTAGAAGATTCCGACAGAATTTTATGGCGAAAAAATTGATTTTCTTAAATGAAACCGATCTATTGCTATGCTACGGTAAATGTGATCATCCGCTTACTATACATAACAACCAGGTATTATGAATAATCGCCGAGCGTTTTGGTACGTTTGATAAATATCCCCTAAATTTTTTTTTTTTTTTTACCGTTGACCATGCATAGTACCCAGGCGTGATATAGGTAAATTTGATAAATTTTTTTCCTTAAATTAATCACTTTCATATACTTAACCGTACATGCACTTCGTACACATTCCTCTACATTCTACAGCATTTCTAACGAACTGGCACATGTCGGAATGTGTATGTTGTGAACCTAACGTGAATTTTTCTTCTGTGTAATGCTTGTTATTTGTTGTGCTGACATCTGCATTCAATCATTTTCACTTTTATTGTCAATAAGTATTATTTATTTTCAATTATTTTCATCACTTTTTTTTTCAAACATCACTTTTACTGTCGATTATGCATGATACCCGAGCGTCGTTGGTAAACTTGATGCGTACCCAAGCTCCGCGTCGTTTATAAATCGTACTATATGATATACTATACGATGATACTAATTCCTACACATGTATTGTATCATTATATCGAGGTACGATTGTAAAATGTGTCATCATTATGTGCGGGGTCCGATTATATTAATCTCACATACTAGACTCATTTGAACTTTTTTTCATATTTATCACATTTACATATTACGCTAGAGTATTATGCATAATCATATAAAGGATTTATCAAATATATACCTAAGACTTATTTTTATTATGCATAACCTCCGGTGAAAACAATGAATTTATCAAACTTACCAAGACGATTGGTAAGTATGATTAACAATCGGTTATTATGTATAATATATAAGGCCGGGATTATACTATAAAAGTTATAAAAAATTCATTTACAAAACTTGAAAAATGCAAGCAATAAGCGTATCGGTTAATCGATATGAGATTTTGTGCGAATGTAACTAACAGGCTTATAGGCGGTTTTTTTTCAAGTTTTGTAAAAGATCTTCTATCAAACTTTTATAGTGTAATCCCGGCCTAAGAATAAGTCTATTCTTCAAAGTAAGTATATTCCTTTTTAATGTTTTTCTCCCAAAAGTTCAAGCTGTATTCTCGAATTGGCGAAATTTCACTCTTTGTTTGGGTGTCTCGGTAGCATCTTTGTGGCTTTTAACAGCACGTAAGTCATTAAATGATTTTTTTCATAAAAAATTTCGAAGAAATCGAAATAAGTGAGAGTTGGATGACCCGATGTCTGGTCTCTATTAAAATATGGAGCACAGATAGCAGCACTAGCAAGGACACGGAACATGCACAACGCTGACAACATAAGTACGTTAGGGCCATGTGTACACATAACTCAAGAAACACGTTCCGACATGTACGAAATACGTCAGAAAATCCTCAGAGGAATGTGTACGAGGCGCAGGTTCGGTGAGGTAGTAGCAGTAGGGTCCACATGAAAAGCATCTGGGCCTATTTGATGGGATTTATAAAAAAATATTACGAGCGTAAAATTGGCTCCTGTTTCTCCCTTCCACTGGATATTATCCATCTGGGCCACAACTAGGATTTTTGCCGCCCGGGGCAAACATTATTTTGCCACTCCCACAACTTTAAAATCCGATAATTTTGTAACGGTGTTCCTTATTCCCATCTATAACTGCTGCACTATAAATTTCGCCACCCGGGGCAGTTACCCCCCTCCCTCCGTTTCCGGCCCTGTTATCCATACGATTTTTCTAATGTCGCTAAATATTCTTTTACTGTACTTTTGACTTTTGAATATATGCTAAGTTTCGGGTGATCAGTGATGGGTCTTCTTTACAAAAAAATGTCCATTCTTCATCTTTTAGACCACGGGCTTTTAAATAGGGATTCTCGGAGAGAGTCCTTTTCAGGAAGTCCGCGAACTTGGGTGACAGTTCCACCCAACTATTCATGTATGAAATCATCACCATGCATAATATTTGTACATGTTTGAGCCATGACAATTTCCATTGTAAAATCAATTATAGCATGAATAGCAACTTTTGATCAGTCGAATAGTAACCCTGTAAGAATATTCGAAATATTGACAACGACTTTCAGTTAATGACAAAATGTTAATTTTTTATGCCATAAAAAATTACGGCTGAGAATCGGGTAAAATTTATAACTAGTTAATCGAAATGTTTTAGTCGATTAATCGATTGATTAATAAAATTTTCTCGTAATAATATTAAATTGATGTTATATATAAAAATAGATTTTATTCACACATTTATATCTCTCTTTCTCACGCACCTATTCGCTTGATGTAAGCAAATATAGGAACAGATTAAAATACCAAGGCTGTCCGCTTGAAGCAATTTAATATGCTGAACATATTTGTTCAAATAATGTAATTCCTTTACTTGGATTTTCACTTTTTTGAAAAATCTGTTATTTTTGGTGTATCACTGGTTTTGAAACTACTTTCGATCATACCCAGAAACTTCTCCCAAATGGTATTTGTGAGAGGAGGAGCTGATATTTCCAAGAATAAGCAAAAATTGCAATTCACAATTGAGACAACAAATTTTGGTCTTGTGTTCTGAAATTTCCATCCAACTAAATTTGAATCTGGAATGATTAGTTTTCATTGAATCGACTTAGCAAAGTATTGGTCTAAATATTTTTAAATTTGGTCGCTTATCCAAAATGTTATATATAGGTGCATAATTTAAGACATCCTAGCTGTTTCCGTTTGAAAAAAAATCAAGTTAAATTACAAACTTTTTGAGTGAAAGTGTTTTTATCGGATTGGTCAAGTCGATTAACTCAACTAAAATTTTGAAACTGCGATTAATGAATTGATCTATTCACCGACCCGATTAATCGGACCAGTTGTAATAAAAACACATCACAGCAGCGGAAGCATTTGTTTATAAAAAAAAAGGTCAGGAATATTCCAGGAAACCTAATAATAGGCTAATAACATAAGAACAAAAATTAATTCTCAAATTTAACTACAATTCTTCTTTTACGAAACCATAGCACACACATTCATACGTTAATCTGATGCCTATAAGAAAGTTATTCATAAAGATATTTTCATTTTATTTTCAATTTCAAATGCCACGACGATAAATTAAACTTTCCCAAAAGTTTTAAATAAATGAAATCCCCCCTCACACAGATAATAAAACACTTCACAAAAATGCATCCTATCAAGCATTTATTAATGGTCTCAACTCCCTTAATTAACATCAAATGAAGCAGTTCAGTGATGTCTTACGCAAACATATATATTTTCTTGTAGTTTCTTCTGAAAACGTTTATCGAGAGACGCAATCCATTTTTACTCAATTCAAACTCAGGGGAGGAAAAAAAACCACTAAAAACGTTCCAGCAAAATAACAAATTACCAGCCGCTTAAATATAGTGCGATAAACTCAATTCTTCTCTCTCGACTTAATTCCCACACGTATTTCACTGGTACTGTTGCTAATTCCCACGCCTCTTTTAAGGATAGCTCTTGCAATAACAATAAATAAGGACATGTGGGAACTAATTCAAACATGGCCACTTAACACAAAGAGAGCCCCTCTTTTTTTATGCATGTATCTGTTTTATTAGCTTGTACCTTCCATTCTTTTTTCCTCATATATACATGGGCTTCTGGAACACTTGTATTCGTGGTTAAGCTCTTGCTCCAATAAACATTCTAAAAAGCAATTTGTGTTCCATAATTAAAGATCTCTAGTGTATGGGAAGCTTTTAAATCCTTCTGCTGCTACTACTACTACCACAACTACTACTGCTGCCACCATCACCACTACTAAAACTCAGCGGCACGGTGAACTCGAGTGGTTATTTGCTCGAGGAATATTGCTGTTTCCACGTCCATTCAAGAGCAATTATTGGACAAGTAAAAGCAGGTGGGTTGACTCGTGGATGTGTGCGAAGGTAAATGTGCTTTGGTTTTCCCAGTCCGAGACAGAAAACAGGAGGGTGAAAAGTGGAAAGGTGGATCATGGAAGAAGACCCAGCCAGGCGTAGTTAAATTGAATTGGAAAACAAACTTGGCGAAGGAAATTTCCAAATTTAAATTTCGCGACATTAAACAAGCATATGTTTTAAAGGAAAATATGCCAGTTATTCTGTGCTTCGTCCCTCTTCTCTCTCTCTTGATTAATAACCCGCGGGGTCCGTAATCGAAAAGACAACAGTATTGTTCGCGTGTATTTGAATTTGTGGGGGTATGTATACGCATGGCGATGATACACTACTGGTGCTTACCAGTGCATGATGAGATGGTTCCGTGGTTTATGAGGGAAAGATTCGGGTGTGCATACGAGGATGAGGTGGGTGGCAAAATCTTTAGGTTTCGTATACTTTAAATGATGGCTGTGTCGAGGAGTTCGTAAACGCTTAGGGATATTGATTAGTGGATTCTAGCTAGCTATGAAAATAAAAGTTTGGTTCTGCGAAATCGGGAGATTATTTCCGTTCTGAGGTGAAATTCATTCAATTAACGGTCGCATGATAAGAATTTCTCGCTGGAATGGATGCGTTTAGTGATCCTGAGTGATCGTGACAGCTGTCAGGAATTATGAAATAAGTGTTGTCTTAGCCGTAATTAAATCATCAGTGGAATTATTTTATTTTTTTACTTTTCAGTTATGAATGATGGGGGCGAGGGAGTATTTTGAAATTCTTACTGTCCACGGTTTATGTGATACTTGTAAAATTAATGGTGATTGTGCGTGGTGATGGGCGATGGAAAGTTTCGTGAAGTTTCGCGCCCGAGAAGGTTTGCATACTCTTGGTAATGGCAATCATTAGAGGATTCTGGATCAAACGTCTTTATGAAGGTTTTAGACAGTACTTCTTTTTTTTGGTGACGAAATTTCCCAACAATGCTCTCACTGATTTTTTTTTTTCAACGATGCTATAAGGAGCGATGATATGACGATTGTTGTCGTCAAGGTTCAGCGATGACATTTCTCAAATCAGTGACGACATTTCATCAACAATGTTATAGGAGATGATATTTCTCATATTAGTGGTGATGTTAGTGATTATATTTCCAAACGCAAACAATGTTATCAGCAACGATATTCCTCAATTGTGATGTTATCAGGAATCAGATTTCATACATCACAACGATGATATTTTTCATTAACAATATCCAAAGATGATATTTCCAACAAATAATGTTCAGAGATTATATTTCTCACCAACAGAAGATGCTCGGCACTGGAATGAGCAGAATGTTGGAAACAAATCCTAATTTACGGTAGCTCTTCTTAACAATACCCATAGTGTGTGTGATGACATTCTTAACAATACTCTTAGCGATGACGATCATGTTAATCAACCATACTCTCGGTGATGATATATTTACACACAATGCTCTTTTTCAATTTCTCACCAATGGTCACAGATATGTTAAAAATCTATACTTTCAACTATATCTATTGCTATAATTTTCTCACAACAAACTTTCGCAACACCTTCATAAGGACTACTTAAGGAAATATAAATTTAAATACATTAAATCGTTTTTAATGATCGATTTTGAGAACAGAAACTGGGGATAAGGGTACAAAATCCCATTGAACCTTCTAGTGTCATGGGAAACGTTGGTCATTTTGAAGAACATCAACGAAGATTAATAAGCCTATGTTAAGTTGGAATGCTTCAAACATTCATGTACATAAAAATATCGGGTGAACGATAATTTGCGTATAATTTACGTAATCATATAATCAGTACATTATATAATCTTTGCACAAAAGCCAAATAAATATGCCAGACTAATACATTCATAATACTTTAAAATTCCAATGCTAAATTACTTACAACTAAATTCTTTTTTAACATTTGTAACCAAAATTTAGAAAAAAATAAATCGTTTATATATCTAGTAATTATTTCTATCGCCTTCAACGACACCTGAGATGACACAGGACGAGCTACAGTATCATCGACATTTTAATGGTAGGCATAATCACTTTATAAGAAAATAGAGATGGGCACTAAGACTGTGATATATTGCGCAATGTGAAAATATATAGATACTGAAGTTTAGAAGCGCACTGAATTTTCTCAATTTTCCTGCACCATTTCCCACTCGATGAATCACCTCTTGTACAGAGCAGCCAACAGTGGAATAGCTTGGCGTCTCTTCCGGTGACGTATTCCCATTTCCATGCAGTATGTACGCTGTATATATATCAGACACAGTTCGCGTGGACGGATGGATTGTTACAAAGAAAAGTGGAATGTGTCGAAAGGAGAGAGAGATAGAGAGGAAAGTGAGCGGAATGGAAGTAAATAACGATTTCAAAACCCCCATCCGAAAATCAAATAGCTGTCTCGGAATTAATTTTAGCTTCGTCCGTAGGGAAGCGACTTTTGGTGGAATTTTCTGGCTCTTGCGAGACACGACGACGTGCCTTTCTCCTGTTTTTTTATTTTTTTATTTATATGCACATATATTTTCCTGTGCAAGGGAATTCCGTGACGGTGAGGCACGATAGTCACGCAATTTATTCGTAAGCTTTTGATAAGAATGTGTCTTCGAGAGTCGTTCGCCGCACGCAATTTCATTTCACTATCGAGCAATTTCGGGGCTGTCTTCGTACAGCGCGTGTATCCCACATGATATTAATTTTATATCATATAACAACAAATTCTACGTTTTCTTCTTTTCTCTTTCATACATTATTATTGTAATCGATGATTCCCATACTTTGCTAACGAAAATAATTTGTTTTAGTGGTTTTTCTGGATCACAGAATTTGTAATTGGTTATTTATGGTGACGCGAATACTGTTCCGGGACTAAAGAGGGGTGGTAAATCGATGGAATTTCATCTTCCAGACCAGGGTGTCTTCAATCTTACAGACGCAGCGGGCCAAATGGAAACTTCCCACGAAGCCCGCGGGGCCACCAACTCATGTAATTTAGTGACACCCTTAATGGAAGGGACTAATGTGGCCCCGAGTTTAAAAGTGACAAATATAATTGGGGAGTTTTATTTATCCTGAAAGTGTTTCTTTTATTATTCTCATCAATTTTGATTGGTTCTGAAATCATTTTTTTTCACTAATTCTGAAAAAGTTTTTGGTTAATTACTGATTAAATTAATTAATTCTTCGATTTATTTTAATCTGAAATAATATAATTCTATAACAACTGAAATTGCATTAAATGATTCTCTAATTATTCATCTCCCTAATTCTGAAATCATTTACCTTCTCAATATATCTCGAAATAATTTTTTTCAATGCAATCACCCTTTTTATTGATTGTGGAATAATTTAAATCAGAAATTACGGAATTATTTCTCTCATAGATTTATAAATTATTATTTTTTCACTAATTATGAAATCATTTATTTCAAAAATTATAAACTTATTTCTCCCAATAATTCTGAAAGAATAAACGAAATCAATTCGTTTTACAACGTTTTCAACCATTTTTTTTAAAATGATCGGCGGGCCATGACATAAAGCTCCGAAGGCATAATGTGATCCGTGGGCCATGCATTGAAGACCTTTGGTTGTGGGAGTGGAATTACTGTGGTCTCTCTCCTTTGTTGTCTAGGGCCAATTTTACTACAACTAAACCGTACATGCACCTCATAATCATTCCTCTGAAGAACTTCAAACGAATTGGTGCATGCCCGAATTCATCGTGTATGCGTTGCGTGCCCAACGTTAAGTTTCTGGGGAACGTCTGTGATGTGCTCCAGAAGTGCTGCCATCTGTATTCCGAATTTGTAAGTTTATTTCTGGCTGTTCATGCAATGCGCGAGTTTTGAATGTGCTGTACGTTTGATTGTTCTTTATGAAAAAACTTTTCCCTCAATAGATCGGTTTGTCTAAAACCCCGGTCTATCTTCATTAAAAGAATTTACTACCGTTTTATCAAAAAGAGGTGAAAATCGTGCTGTGTGCATTGTGTGTGTGGCGTTATCAGTCCGTCTTCTTTTTGAACTCTAGGTACTTCACAAAACTGGTCTCGGGATGTTGACCAATTGACCATCATGAATGCGATTGACTAATTGCCCGAAACCACTCCAATGCGGCTTGAACCTAATCTCCCCTATAAATATCAGAGCCACCTGGGCCATCGTCGGATCGGCTAGAAAGGTTCAGGCCAGCCCTTCTCTGTTCGTCACTGTTCCAGCCAAGGAGAGAGATGACAGTGACTTCACTCCTGACACCATTGAAATGTCCCGCTCAGATAAAATAAATAAAACATCTGGAAGTAAGTTTCATATTTCCCGGGCAGAGCTGTACTTTGAATTCTACGAATTACGCGACCGCAGGGGGCGCCAACTGAAGAGGCCAATTTTTTATCACCAAAATATTATTCCCTTACCCCTGAAAAATGTCCGGAACCGGCCCTGGACACGGGCCACGAAAACATTCCTTCATCTATCGATTGATAATATAAAAGAGCGTGTAGGTTTATGTGACTTCCTAATCGCCTGAAAATGGTCACTGTAAGGATTAAGGACTATCTGATCTGAACGTGATTGGTAATTTGAAGCTGAATGTGTGCTATCTGATGCGCATAAGATGTGAATATTAGAATCAAAGAACCTGAGTAAATGGACGACTTCCGAGTGGGTAGTGTAGTATACTATTTCAAAGCATTTCCCTTTCGAGCATTGCCAGTAGATTAGTTTCTGAAGAGAGATATATATTTATTCATGGAGCATATTTGTGAAAACTGATGCATGAAGGCAGAGGTGTACGTGGGGTGGGGCGACATAGGAAGCTCGTGAGCCCTCCCCAAGCAAACCAAAAATTTCATTTAAAAAATACATATTTTTCATATAAGAAAATATTTTTCATAATGATACACTGCTCAAAACAATTAGGGGAACTGTAGTTTTATTTAATTACAAATTTTAAACATTTTAATTGATAAACTATTGACAAAGAACATTGTTAGGTGCTCATAAAGAGTTGTGCCACAAGACATTTAATAATCAACTAAATTTAAATAAATAACACATATTTCTTATTTGTGTTAAAAGCCGTGTATTTTAGTAAATTTCTATTAACTCAAATGCTTCTTGAAAGTTTGCAACTCAAAATTTCTTCAGAAGAAATTCCGAAGCCTTTTGGGCCCCTCCACCGTGAAAGGTCTATTCTGCGTACGCCCCTGTATAAGGGGACACAAAAACTCCAGAATTAATGAAATTACACATGACTCTGGATTTCCGGATCTTATCGATTCAGGAAGCAAGAATACAAGGCACAATATATATTTCCATATCGGAGAGTGCGTGTTTTTCCAACCACAGCGGTGTTTTGCGGGGCACGTACTTCCGAATTGCCCTCGACTTCTTATATTTTTTTTTTTATTTCTTTGTCATTACTGTTTATACCAAAACCGGCACGTGCCGCAACGTGAACGCGAACTCCAAACGACAAGAGATATGCGTCATGTATAATTCTGTAGAATCTAGCGAATTCCAGACTTAGAATTATGGTCTCATATTGTGTGTGTGTGTGTTCATCCACATGTGCATGAAAGCCTGGAGATTCCTAGCCCCAGGAACAGTACATAAATCAAATTGTCTAGTTGTTGTTAAGAGACCCACACACGCGCGCGCACATTCCTCCCTGTATTTTAACTCGGTTAAAAGCAAACTACTGAATGGAGGCGTTCCGTTCCGACTAGTTGTGCAGTGGTAGACACTAAAGTCAAAATTTGTGTCTTAAGAAAATATTCCAGGCGTTTATTTGATCTAGAAAACACCCTCCTATTCCCCCAACGGTAGTTTCAACTCCCCCTTTTCTCTCTCTCTCTGTCTTAACTCCAATATACACTCGGTCCATCAGCTAAGAAAGCCTTGGAAAAGATTTAAAGGCCATCAGGGCACACACACACACTCACACACACTTTGCTGTAAGCAAGGCAAGAATTCAATTACGCCACTGCTCGCTCGGGGATGTTCTCTCTCTCTCTCTCTCTCTCACTGTTCTCGTGAAGATAGTTTTAAATTCTAGCCAACTTCATGGAATATGAATGAATTTCCACGTCGTGTTTTGGGAGGCTTTCTAATTACTTTGTAAGCATTCTTTTACCCCTGAATAGTAGGAATAGCTCTTTTCCGCCGACCCCTATACCCTACTGAGTCCTATAGTAAATATATATACTACATACATAGATCTAAATGAGTGTCGTTAGTAGGTGGAGGAAAGTGATGTTTACTGTCTTTCGGAGAGAAATCCTTGAAACACATATCTCGGGAAATCTTTAAAACCTGAGCGTTATATTATACTATATATATACACAGACACATGTATGTATGTAAGTTTTGAATTATGTATGCGTAGTTAAGACGAGGTTTCTTATGCTGCAGCAGCTGTAATTATTCTGTTAAGATAGCAAAAGCGTAATCGTGAATTAATTATAACGTTACTTTAGAATGATTCATCACATAGTAGAAAATTTTTTAAAAATACACAGAACATTTTTTACTTTTAAAAACCGGAGATGCGGTTTTTTTTTATTAACATTCTTCAGTTCAAAATGCCAAGGGAAAAAACACAGAACGTACTCTTCAGATTATTTAGAAAGGATTTCAATTAAGCGAGTTCTAATAAGGAACGTGGAGATAAATTTTTGAATAGGTTCAAAGTCCTTTCAAACAAGAACTCTTCTCTAGGAAAATACGCAAACAAGTAATATTTTATTCATATTTTATGTACAGATTGTGAAATTTTAGTGAACATTGAAACATGATAATTTTCCGAGTAATATTCGTTTCTACGTGCATTTGCAAAAATGAATTCACGCTTTCACATATATATGCATTTCAAAAAGCTAGATTTGAAAAATGTGTTGAGATTTATCGTATTATACACTGATATTTAAATTTTTTGGCATAAAGCACTTGGAAGGATTTTATTATTATAATTATGTGTTGATTTCGAGGTTGTGTTTGTAAAATTTATTAATCCATGTTTCAGGTTTTTGATTTTCTTTCATTGTATGAAAGCTCACTAGAGAATAACTAATGCTTGTATCATTTTCTATAATCCATCGTTGGTAAGATACAGTCGACGCCTATTATTAGAATCACGGATAACGCTATCAATCGGGTATTGTTATCATTTTTGCAAAGAACGGAACGGACTAATATCATAACATGGGAAAAATTCGTTTATTGTTATCGGGGACTTGGAATAATGTTTTTGTTTTTTTCGATGTTTTAATGTTCCGAAATTTTTTTTTTGCGCATTCTGTGAATGAAGTTTAACCAAATTTATTTATCTCTAAGTTATCGTTATTAGGTTACAAGACTATTGCAAGACTTGTAGGGGGCTATAATGTGTTATCTCTTTCCTCCCTTGTTGATCAAAATTCTTTTACTTGATGCCGTAATCAGCCTGTAGCAGTGCTCGTAATTACGCATCTAGATAGGTGATTCACGCATGAAAATTCAATTATATTCCTCCAAATTTGATTGAGGAGTGAAAATACTCCTTCAAATTTTATGTTTTTTTGTTGATGGAGTGTTAGTTCTGTTTTTCATTAAAAAATATCCCTTTTTCTATAAAATTACCCCTTAAAATTTTGGATAGGAGTGAAATTAAAATTACTCTCCAAAATTATTTTTTTGGATAACACTGGCCTGCAGTATTCGCTGTGATCGATATACATGTGGAGCTGCTTTTTTTTTTTTGCACAGCCCTTCACAGTTCCTTGATGACTTTCTTTCGATTGACCAGATTCCAATTTCTTTTTCTGAGAGACTGTTCAAGGGATCCATGAAACGTGTTGTACATTAAAATAATTTGTGATACACATTAGACATTTTCATTCTAACACCCCACAATGGTTGAATGAAAAAAATGCAGGGATTCACCTCAAAGGGGAAAAAATTTAGAATAGACAAAAAAAAAAAAAAAAAAAAAAAATTGAATGTGACTGAACATTTTGCCATCACACAATTGTGTGAGAAACAAGAACAGTCCCGTTTTACCAATACCAGTTTACCATACGTCGCGTTAAACCAATCGGGATGTATGGCCACCATACTTGCAAAAAGGACGTTTTCGGATGCAGTTATCATTTGGTCATTGTTATCAAAACCCCTGATCCAAGATGTGATCGCATTAAGCGGAAGGGGTGTGTATTATTATTAAAGCCTTTGTTCTTAGGAAAGTTCTTTATCGTATAAGATATTTTATTATAATAAATTCGATTGTAATTTCTTTCCCTCCTTGCATGTGTGCGCATATTATTTGTATTACATTTATTTGCATTCATCTTTATAATTTGCATTTTTGTATTATTTTTTGCCTTTCTGTATTGTATCGTGCTGTTTATGCTCATATTTTTTCCCATTCCACTGTAATTGAGCATACTCTGTTGTAAGAATTTATCAATAAACAAATAAGTAACCTATATAACTATAATGAAATACAATTTGAAAAATTAATAAATAAAATTCACACTAACCTATATAAATATATTGTTTTATTCCATCAAAAATTACTTGTAATAATATGATTGTACGCGTTCATGGTTGCATAAATATTTACATAGAATAAGAAAATATTCACGTACAGTTTAACACCACGTTAAAACCCAGGTCATTATAACCGAGTTTTACTCTATTTTCTAACAAAAAAAAACCATTAAAAAAATAGATAAGCATATCTTCAGACAGAACAAAAAAAATCGAAGTATTTTATTGCATTCAATTGAGAAATTTCTTGTAATACTACAAAAACCGAAATTTAACGATCAATTTAAAAAGATTTATTAAATACAAAAATATAACATTAAAACAATTTTTTTTCCAATCCATTTAAGATTTACTTTTTTCTTTTTTTTTATAAATGATAATTTTTTTTTCTTTCTAATGTGGAAAATAATACAAGTCCCTCACGATTTATACCCGGCAGAGAATCGATCCGGAATAAACTGTTGAACGACAGAGGAGAATAAAAAACCTTAGATATAAAGGATTAGAGACTCCTGGGTCCACGTTTTCTTATGACTGAAAGTTTTCGAGGTTTTTCCTTTTCTTTTCTAGTTTCTTTTCTTCGTAATTAAATAGCAGATAAATAGCCGAGGAAATGGAAAAAAATAAATAAAATAAATAAAATAGGTTTTTTTTTTAGAAAGCAAGATAATAGTGAGTTTCTTTTTTTTAACAATAAAAGAGAAAATTTTTATAGCAGCTCCAGTTTTTCTTTTCCATTGGGGGCAAAAAAGAGATCTAAGACATACCATTGAAGGATTGAGCTTGGGATACAGGACATGTAATAAGTCTGAAACGATGGAGAGAGTTTTTTCTTTTTTCAAAATCATATCATCCGATAAAAGCAATGGATTTCTTTTTTAGCTACTTGTGTTTTATTACTTAAACTAATTACTTTAAGGCTTATTATTATTATTATTTCTCCTACATTAACTATTACTTTGAATTTGCGGATTCAGTTTGGGGAAAAACATATAATACAGTAGAACGTGGTTATTTCGAACGCCGTTAATTCGAATTTTGGGTTAATTCGAACTCTTACGAACTCCCCTTGAGTTTCCTAATTTAATGTTAAAATTACTTTGTTAAATTCGAAATTTTTTCGAATGCTTTCGATAATTTGAAGTTGGAGGGTGGAAAAATTATGATTTTCGTGTGAGAATATAGTTTGCAAAAATTCTACAAGAAGTCATATTTTGCTTTTTCAACCAAGTCATTAAACAACAAATTTCTAAAGACAATTATAAGTTGAAAATTCTGTTCTTCTCTACTCTTTCTTTGATAATTTAAGCCCATTTTAACATTTTTTAGCTGGAGTGCATCGAGCATGTGCATCATTTTATACCGATCATGTCGTTCAACCTGTGGATCAAGATGTAACGTGCAGTAATTGAATCTTTTTATCGTAATTTAAAGTATGGAAAATAGCAGAAAGTACAAACTGTAATAGGTTAATGAACGTACATATTTTCCCCTTAAATAGCATGAGAAGTATAAGCAAAATTTTGGAAACAGTTTCGTAATGGACTATCATGAATTGATTCCGTAAATCAGGCTTTGAGCATGGTCAAAGAACTCTGCAGTGATGCTGAGATTCCAGAACAGTGGGATAATGCCGCAGCTAAGGTCAATTGATATATTTATAAATTGGTAAAATTTGGAAAACAGTTGCGAAACCTATGATAAAATTTTAATTATTGATAATTATTATTCTATACGAATGTTGATGATTAAGTAGCAACTTGTAGTCATTTTATGGATCCGGGATAGATTAATATGATAATTCGAACTTTTTTACAGTAAAACTTGGTAACTTGGATAAACCCCTGGATTGTATGGTTTTAAATGGAAGCGACCGTAATCCTTTAATACAACATACACACAAATAGATTGGATGGAAACCTCTAACTTGATGATAACCCGATTCATCCTTTCCTGGTTCATCCCCCTGCTGTAATGGTGACATTTCATCCTCAGACAACTGTTCCAGATCAGCTTCATCCACGTCATTCCCCTCCCTTTTATATGTATTGACATCTTTAAAATGGGGTACGGAATGGATTTCAATATTTTTTGAGTCAAGAGCACCAGTGCATGCACATTATTAGAAGAGGAGCACCTAAATAACTTCATTGAATCAGAAGCACATCTCACTTCATTGGTTTGAAAACGTGCGGTTCATCAACGTAGTGTTCATCTTCGGATGGAATCAAGAACTTTCGGAAGTTCATGATGTAGATTTTACAGTTGATTTTTTATTTCTTGCTCCGTATATTATGATTCGTCCATTGACGAATATTTATATGTGCAATCTACATGAAATATTTTTATTTATTATTCTGAAGATATTTAATAAAATTTCCAGACGCACCCATCCTCCGGGACGCTTCGATATTTCAATGAGATGGGAAGCGGGGTGTGTTTGGTCTTCAAAGGTCAAAGTAAAGACTCATGACAATTATAATTTAATATTTGCGAACGCTGTATGTAAATGATGTTTCAAAGAGAAATATTTGGTAATTTTCACTGATAAAACAAATCTACAGTAATAAAATTTTTGATAATAAATAAAAGTAAAAATAATTAAATAAAAGTTAATATTATATCCAAAGGGAATTGTTCTATCGGGGGGGGGGGGCACGAATGAGAGAAAAAAAATCTGAAGAAGAGGGCAGTGGAACTAAAAGTTTGGAAAACAATGCTCTATGACAGCGGTTCTCAACCGGTGCTCCGCGGAGCCCTTGGGACTCCATGTGCACTCTCCAGGGGCTCCGCGGCCACTCGAGGAAAATAAAAAAAAACAATAAAATTAAAAAAATAACTATAAATATTTTTAAATAGTAAAAATAAATCAGTAACTTTGATGAATAATTAAAAAAATTGGTCTACAGGACTCCGCCATAGAATTTTTTTACTTAAAAGGGCTCCGCGACTCAAAAAAGGGTGAGAACCGCTGCTCTATGGCATAACGTAATGGTATGCATGAGATCCTGGGTTCGATTCTCGGGTGGAGAAAACTGACATTTTTTTTTCTGTTCACCTTGACATAATATCCAGAAAGCCTATAAATTTCATGTATCTTAGCCGAACAAAAAATCATCTATTTATACCATAACAATATTAAAAAAAAGCTAAAATTGTAACGACAGTAATCAAAGTAATGATTAAGGTAGTCATTTTCGAAGCCGAAAGGCCAGAAACTTGTGTATTGACAATATTTTCAGTTAGGCTATCATTCAAGGTGGGTAATCGGGTACAATGTGTGTATAAAAGGAAAAAAAGACAAATCCTGCTAAATAATGTGTATTTGTATAGAGAGCATGAAGCCAAAAAGACAGAAAGTAATTTTCACACACGCGCATGGAGATTATAATATATATATAATGGAAACATTCTTTTCACTATTTTCTCCCCATTGGGTTTTTAAATTGAATAAATATTTTTCAAAAATATTGTTTTGAGCCGAAAATACTTTATCACGTCACTCAAAAATTCCATTGTCAAGTATAAAAGAAGCAAAAATAATAATACGCAAGGTTTTCAGACACGTATGTTGCCGCAGCTGTGTTGTTATTATTATATAGCATAAAAGCTGACTTTAAGTTCGGAATTGATGTCCTGCAGTGAGTCTACACAGAATGTACCGCCGTGGAACATGCAACGGAACACGAAGGCATGGGCAGGAGAGAGGCAGAAATAAAAACAATAAGAAAAGAAGAACGTAAAAGGTGGGAAAAAGAAGCCACACACAAAGTTTCTTTGGAACCATCCATCAATTCTCAGTTACGCGATCGGGACAAAAG
The DNA here is from genome assembly GCF_987345545.1 of Pholcus phalangioides. Classification (NCBI taxonomy): domain Eukaryota; kingdom Metazoa; phylum Arthropoda; class Arachnida; order Araneae; family Pholcidae; genus Pholcus; species Pholcus phalangioides. Next base: position 23,399,930 of record NW_028301605.1, read on the forward strand.
CTAAACGTGAGGAGGGCTTCAAAAGAAAGTAGTATATAAATAAATAAATAATAAAGAAGAAAAAAGGAGAGTTTAGTTCATTCCAGAAGATTTATCAAGTTCCGCAAAAGACAGCCGCAAGCAGCTGCGATCGGATTAGTAGGAGCAGAGAAGTTTGCGTATTATAGAGTTCAGCTGCATCATTAGGTTCTTCTATTCGTGGCACTGAGTATATAGGAGTATAAGACACAAGAGAATTCCAACTCTACAAAAAAAAACAAAAAAAAACGGCACCTTAAATTCTCGATTCCCTTCATTCCAGGGCTAATCACGTGGATTTTTTTAAAAAATGATATTCCAGTATTTACCACAAACACTAGTTGCGCATTGCTGCATTTTAATTTACTAAAATTACAGCTGATAAAAATATAACTTGATATATATCTCTACACAATATGCATATATGGTCGGTCCCGCTGATCGGATATAAACGATTTCAGCACACAATATCCTATTAAGCGAGGTATTCAATGCGGGGCATATCTGAATGCTGATGAAGGATGAATATTAATGAATCTGCTCGAATAAATCAGACATGAAAAATGAAATGAAAATTTTGTTTAATTACAATGATCACAATACCTAAGATATGTATTTTTCCAAATGTAAAATTAGCGCCTTTTATTGACTCAACAGAGAATAGAAATAAAATAATTAGATGTACATGTTGAAGACAACTTTGAATACTTGGAAGCCAGTACCTACTCTCAAATATATCTTTGCTTCAAATCTTAAGTCAGTAACATGTTTTGAATTAATTCCAAATGTTTCATTCAATAGAAACCTTATGTGTATAGTGGGTGATGTATATTGACAGTTGACTAGTGAAATGCAATATTCGATTAGGAGGTTTAAATTATTATAATAAGCGATTATTATTAAATTATATTATAAAGCGGCAAAAGTTTAAATAATTATAATAAACGATTAACATTAACATTGGGAGAATATTGGAGAAGTTTTGGCACCATTGGAGGATTTATCCGTTTAAGGTAGGTATCCGTTATATGATTAAGATGGGCGTCGACTGTACTAGAAGTATGAATTACTTACGTGATTTTTCTTTTCATAATAGAAATTCAACTTGGAAACACCATCTACAGATGAAAAGAAAAATAATTTTCTGTATAAGAAATATTTGTACAAAAAATATCTGTATAAAAATGTCAAATATTTGTACAAAAAATATCTGTATAAAAATGTCAAATATTTGTACAAAAAATATCTGTATAAAAAAAAATAAATAATTTTACAAAAAATATAGAATATTTGTATAAAAAATTTTGAATGAGCAAAAAAAAAAAATCTCAAAAAAAAAAATGTTGAATATTTGTACAAAAAATATCTGCATAAAAATGTCAAATTTTTGATTGAAAAAGTAAATAGTAGAGAGCTCGATGTGCTATTTGCACAGGAGCAAAGTCATACCATGAGCTTTCTTTTGGCTGCCGTGTGAGCATTAAACTCATTTTTTAATTTTTTTTTCATCCACACGGAAGATTTTGACATTTCAAATGAGAATCGGCTTACATGCCTGATCTTGAGACACCCGAAAGTACCTTCGGCACACAAAGTGGATCGAAATCAATGCCCTTATCACTTCAACAATAATTCTATCCGCTCAATCATATCGCATGACTATTATCAGATTTAACGGCTTACCACGTGTGGGCATTAAAACTTTAGTTTTGACGTCTTCGTCAAGTATGAGACTATTAACTACTTGCGAAGGACATCTTTGCTCCAGAATATGGAGATTATAAAACTCAATTTATTAGAGAACACGTTTCTTTTCCACTCCATATAATAAATAGGATCGTATTTGTCTAATGCTTTGAAAAAGACTTTCACGGACGGTGCGAGGTGAATACCTGAGAGTTTTCGGTGCGTAATCTTCATGAATATTTTGCTGACGTTTCAACTACAGCAGAATCTTCAATGATATTATTTCTTGTATGAGAGAATTTAGATTTCGTAAAGAGACGCCATTATTTTGAAAATTCCATTATTAAATGCAAGGAGATGTGGCCAACCTACACGAAATCTCTCAGGTATTCATCCATTATACATTCACTTTATATGTATTCATATTATTAATTAGTGTTCCATTATTTATTTATTTCTGTTCCCCCTCAATATCGTTAAATCATAATTTTTCAAAACCAATTTCTTTTTTTCCAAAAGATGTTTCTTTGATTTCATTCTGATAGTCATTAGTTTTTTCCCCTCCATCTTTTTTTTTTCATCTTCTATGCTTTGATCTTTCATTTAACCATTAATTTTTTTCCATGTAAATTCATTACACAATTTTTTTAACCTTTTACTATAATTTTCCTATTAAAAAAAAAGTACTGTTTTATTGAATTTTTTTATATGTAAATATTTTTTAAAGAAAAAATACTGTATAAAAAAAATCATTTGCTCATGTAAAAAAAAAAGAGAGCTTACATTAGCTATTTTCATTTTCGTGAAATAAGCAAACAGGATACATTTCTACTTCAAATACATTAAAAGTATCAATATTGAATAGCAATAAAGTATTAGGAAATTAAATAGACATAGTTCATGTTGACACGATCAATAGGCAAATATTTTCTCAGATCTTTATTTATAAAAGAATTTTAATCATTATTTCAATGATTTGTATATCGGTTTGGAATTTTGTGTTTACATTATCAATTGTAGATTCGTTCGTGTTTAATTTTCTTTTACATATTTTAAGTTTCTGCATTTTCCCAAATATATATTTTAACTAATTAGTCATTAGTCGAAATTTTCTTGTATTTTCGTCAATTCTTATTATTTTATCCTTCAATTTTACTTATATTTCAACTTTAATTCCCTACGTGTAATCTGCGGTGGCGTACAATCCGTAGATACAAATTTCGCAACTTTGAAAAAAAGAAGTTATCAGAAGTGCGTGGCGTCGTATAATCCGCATGTGAAAATTTTATTCATCAATGAATCCAATATGTTTTGTAGAAAAAATCCTACTTGCGTCTGTAACGCCATCCATAAATTAGAAGGAAAAAATTAAACAAATTAATTTTAAAAAACCCATTTATTTGCTCTTCTAACCTCTCAGAAGAAAAGGCTGCAGGTAATACGCAGTGTTATATAATCCACATTAAGGAATTCTGATAATTTTTTCTCCAATCCGGGGATTATACGCAGAAAAATGCAGTACTATCGTACTCCGACGTATGTTGAGGTAATGTTTTCCTTTCAAATAATGAGGCAATCAAGTTTCTGAATTTGTAACTATTGCATTCAATGACAAGGTTAATTCTCGCCGAAAAAAGAAACAAACCAATAAAAAAATAGCTAAAAGTGCATAAAATTACCGATTATGGCTGAAATTGCTAAGAAATTGTCTCTGGGCGGGAAATAAAGGACGCTGCAGTGAATTGAAATATATTTCCCCAGGGAAAAACTTCAAAAATGACAAATATGGAAGTTAATTTTGTAGTCATAATGTAGTAATCATAATTGTCGTAACTTAATCATCATAATGATGCAAATTCGGGGTGACGTATGTTGGGGTGTGCGTGTGTTTATTACACACGCACATTATTACTATATACATTATTTTCTTAACTTTTCAAATTTTTATATATTTTAGAGTTCTTTTTACTCATATTTTATTACTTTGTTTTTACTTTTTAATAACTGGGAATTTATTTGTATTTGGCTGGTTTTCTATACACTTTCTACATGCTTTGAGTGTATTTTCTCCAGGCCTAGTATTCATTCACTTATTCATGCAATAGGCTTGCTCTCTCTATAATTTTGTATGTATATAAATATATAAAATACGCATCCGAATATTGTTCAGCAAATCATCAGCCATCAATCACCAATCATTTTTGTGGTGCTTACTCTATTTCTTAATTAAACAGTGCCTCTACTTTATTCACAACTCAAACGAAATTTTCTATAGATGACAGTGCAATACTTCTTACTTACTAATGGTGTTCCATGTTCGATTTTTTTACCAACTCCAATTCTAATTCTATTATTGAATTCAAAACAAAAGCCGTTCTCATGAACACCTTACGCAGAGAGATTTCAAAGAAACGCTCTCGACACTATCCTAGAAGCATAAAAGTTTTCATTCAGACCTCGTTTATTTTCACTCAACCCACACATAAAATATATTCGATAAAAAACCCATGAAACTTTTATGAACCAATGACAATCACTTAAAAACGTATAGATAACACTTAATTCCATTGACCTTAGAGGAGATATTGATTCCATTAACTTTTATCAATAAAAAAAAAAGAAAGCATCAGGAATCGAATTTTAACAAAGTTACTCGCATCCACAACGTCAAAGAAGTAGAAGAATCCATCAACCAAACTCTCGCTTTGGTGTAAGAGAATACCATTTTTACTCGAAAAAACCCAACCACACACACAAGATATATTTTTTTACAAACTATCAGACAGGAAGGTATATGTGAGGCGAGTGTGTAATGTGAGAACCATGTGAAAGATAACCACTTGAACTGTTTTACGAAGAGAGAAAAGTTTTCTGCTCCTTTTTCTTTTTTGCTCCATCCTCCCCATTCTTGATACCTTGAACCTTTAAAGCTGCTGCTGCTGTAAAAGTAGCAGCAGGAGGTGGTGGAAAAGTTAAAAAAAACAGAAAGGTAAAGAAAAAGAAGTAATTTTATACAGCATTCCTGAAGGGAAGTAGGTGGGAAGAGTTCTATAATCGTATAAGGGATGTCCGTAACCTAACTCTGTTTGTCTTTGGGAAAGCTATTCACCTACAGAAAGAGAAGAACCTTCACAGACGCATGCCATGCTTATGTACCATGCTCTCGAATTTATCTCTTTCGAAGATCAAGCCCAAAGAACAGGAATTACTATCAGTGGCTTTTTCCGTCCACCGATGAAATATTTCGTCGCAGATGCATAACATCTCTGTGGCTTAAGCATAATCCTTAGAAGGGAGAGAGTGAGATAGATACGCATATAGTAATTACTTACGAGATGTTTCTACACGAAATGAAGCATATTTCCGTTCATATGTTCATATATGAGAAAAGAGAGGGAAATGAACTAACTGAATGTTTTTTAGAGTCTCTTAAGTATTTATAGATTCGAAATACGATACACTCAAGTAAATAATTACATATATCCACTATACAAAGTGTCACAGAGCATATTTATAGCATAGCAGCTGAGTAAACGGATTATGGAGTTGGACTTGAGCAGTCGGAGAATATTAATCCTAAACCGTCAGCATTATAAGAACGCAATAGCTATGAATGAAACTTGTCATGGGGGATATTTTTCGATACTCTGCTACAATCTGTTGAATTCACGTTTGTTGTTATAACTATCCCAGTAGCCCCGTCATTACATGCCTTACGTTGGAATCACACACTGTGCATATTTTATAACTAACATTAGATGCATTCAAACCCGGATATGTCATTGGTAATATTTTGTTTCAACGCAGTCGCGGTTTCTTTTTCCACGGAGACATGAGCGTCATTATATCGCGTGTGAAACGGAACATTTTTTTCTACAAAAAGAAGTCAGGACACCAAAATTACGGCTAAGTTCCGTAAAATACTGATTTTATATGGTCCCCACCCTTTCCCCATATTTATATATTTCTAGCCGTGAGAGGTAGCGATGTCTCATATCTGGCTCACGGGCTGAAATGATTGTACACCTTTGGGTTAAAGCAAGGGGTCTTCAGCGCATTCCTCGAAGACCACTTAAGGCCCGCCAAGCTCTTTGTTAAGATGTGTGTAGTATAGCTTACTGTCCCGCGGACCTGGCTAAACCGTCAAATGTGGAACGCTGTATGTTGAAGACATCTGAGCAAAAAAAGGAAGGCTTAGGAGCCGTGACTCAGTAAGTTTAGAGTCCGAATCAGGGCCGTCGTAATAACAGCATTGTAAGCGAAGTGATTCTTTCCGCCCTACTACCAGGCTAAGAGTATGAGCTACTGATTTCAGTCACTCTTGAAAATCATAGTGCTAGCTCGCATTATAGTTCGCCCCCCCCCCTTTCCACTTGAAGCCCTCGAACGTGCCTAGATAGGCTCATGCGTCAAGGCAGTGCTGATGTAAAATAAGTTTTTTTTATTGTGCCTCACGAATACAAAATCTAAGCACAATCACGAAGCGCTCTTTGAGGCTTCACTGCTATAAGAGTGAACAGTGGCTTTTTCAATCCTCCAATGAAACATTTCCTCGCAGATACACTCCATGGCTTAAGCATAACCCTCAGAAGGAGGAGGGAGCATAGTAATTACTCACGAAATGTTTCTACACTGAATGAAGCATATTTCCGTTGATATGTTACACACGAAAAAAGGGGATATGGACTAATTGAATTCTCTTCAGAAGGATTTACAGATTCAAAATGCGATACACTCACAAAGTAAACCATTACATGTAAATATTACATAAATATGCTTTGTGCACTATATGACGTATCACAAAGCATATTTATAGCATTAACAGCTGATTAAACGGATTATGGAGTTAGACTTGAACAACCGGAGAATATTAATCCTACAGCGTCAATATTGAAAGGTATGCAATAGTTAATAATAAAAATCGTCAGGGTGGGGAATATTTTTCACTACTTTGCTACAATCTATTGAACTCACATTTATTATTATAAGTATTCGGGTATTTCATGCCTTACGTTGGAATCGCTGTTCATATTTTAATTAACATTAGATCCATTAAGACCTGGATATGACATCGGTGATATCTCCTTTTCAGTATATCACTATTTTTCTTAGTCTACGGAGAGACATGCGGGATACAATGAGGGTTTACTTATTTTATCGCGTATATACTGTATTATACGTTTTCACAGAGAACCCTTCCAAATCTACAAATCATGGGTGCAAAAAAAAAAACTCCGACCCCTGGGCCAATCTGACTCATTTGAGAATCTAATTCTTCCCCCACAGATTAATATAAAAAAATAATTATTATTTACTGCACATGTGAACACGAATATCAATTAACATTCTTTAAAAACTATGCACCTGCGGATATTACAACCACGCACCAGTGAAATAACTTGGGCATTTTCGTCGACCGGCAGAAATCCAATAAATAATCAGCGAAGTGGGGGGGGGGGGGAGAACCAGGAGAACAAATAAATGCAATTTTAGTAATTTATGGAATAATAATAAATAGGGGGAAAAATGAATAGTAGAAATAATATGTGGACCGAAAATTGATAAGTAAGGGAAAAAAGTAAATAGTAGAATTAATTTGCGAACCGGCAAAAAATAAATTAATAAATAGGAGAAAAATAATTAGTAGACGAGAAAGAGAGTAATTTGCAGACCGACAAAAATAAGTAAATTGGGGGGGGGGATTAACAGAAGTAATTTGCGGACCGAAAAAATATTGAACAGTAGAAATAGACAGGCGAAAAACTAATAGATGGAAGAAATAATTCGCATACCTACTGACGGCTAAGACAGAAATGAAAACAAATAATAAATACAGTATAATATTTGAAATCAGGGTGTGAAACTATGTAGTGGTAGAATCGCTCTCCATTGGGCGAAATGTTTCGTGGACCGGTTGGAAATTTTCAAGGATCGGCATCGGTCCGCGTACCAGCGGTTGCAATACACTGAATTATATATAAAAAAGGTGGAGGGGGGGGGTCAATGGAAGACGTTAGAGCATATGTATGTGACTGTCATGCATGCTATGGTGTTCAGATCCTTCCATCTTCGGAACTGACGTTCATACTTCATCTATAAATGACCTGGTTGTTGTTATACAGACCAATAAAAATGTTCAACATCAGCAGAAAATGCTTCCATATATTTTCTCGGGACAAAAGAAAAAGTCATCCGATACTGGAAAATTTAATGGAATCGTATTATATCTACGAATATTACATTCGGATGACATCGCATGGATCCATATAGATCCGATAATGACCGAGGTGACTTGTAGTGCGTGCATAAGCATCATACATAGTGTGTTCCACGAAGGGTCTGTGCAATGAATCATTTACGTGGATTGCAAACCGCAAATCTTGTCCATATAGTTCCCGTTTCCAACATACTCCACCCTTCCTCTTCCTTTCCAGAAAGTGAATTAATCTTGTCGAAGCTCGGGACTACATCTGGTGAGGTTTACACGAAACTTCCGAAATGTCAATGAGGGAAGATTCGCAGGTAGTATTGAGTTCTGATGACCACCACAAACACAGACTAGGTCAATAAACGGATCTCTCTCTCTCTCACTCTCTCTCCCAACTGGACAGCGACAAAGCGGTAGAATGATATACATATATATATATATATAGGGAGAGAAAGAGCCAGAACAAACAGCTTCTCGTCTCCGCCGAAACGTGTGTTTCTGTCTAACACAAACTTATCGCTTGTGCTCCAAATGTTATATTAGGGAAATGCTTTAGATATATCCAAGACATACGATATACCCAAGAAGACGTATCGAAATCTCTCGCTGATCAAGTGTTTACCTCATTTCTAGCGCAGCTTTCTGAGCATCTTAAGAAAACAAAACGATTAAGGTTGAAGCAGTTCATTGCATACGGGGGGTTTCCACAGTCATTGTTCATGCCAATAATCAGAAGAAGAGCACCCATATTCTATTCTGACGTATGACCTAACTTAAAGCCTTCAGTTCCATAATCATTATGATGATACTTGGATGAGGGTATGGGCAGTGCCGTCTTAACGCATGGGCCCACCCGGGCACGGCCCGGGGGCCTCAAGAGAACAGGGGCCTCACAAAAATGAGATCCGGTTGAAATTTTCTAGGATTTACCAGGTAGGGCCTCAGAAAAACCACTTGGCCCGGGGGCCCCATGATGCTCTTAAGACGGCCCTGGGTATGGGTACCCCTTTGGATGAGGGTACCCATGAATGCTTCGCGTGTACGAAATCACTCTTTGTGTCACCACAGTGCTCACGAGAAATTGGATTCTTAGATCAAACTAAGTGGAGGTCCTGGCGATCGCGTAACGACTATTCAGCGACGGTTATAAAAGTGAAGAAACGATATGTAATGCTTAGAAACCACCCGAATTATACAGTCACATGTTAAAGTTTAATCCATGGCAGGGTTTGCAGGATGTCATATTATGAGGGTTTCAACGATGTCGCGAGAACCGTCATCGATTGAAGAGCAGGACCCTTATGGAAGCTGCGACACATGCTTAAATAGTCAAATGATATAAATTGGAATTCCTTGAATAGGGTACATAAGAGAGTTCCATGGCCGGTGTCACGGCAAAATGTCCAGATGTTTCATTCACCTCTGAGGACATAACATCTTCATTAGTGGTAAAAGAGAAGTCGCTGTGATTCCCTAGAGAGTGCAAAGACAACTGGTCAATTGAATGAGGGCTGAAGCGTTCCACTGCCAGTGTTAAGACGAGAAGACTTCAGTTTCAGGCCTTGGTTCATAGGAATTCGAACTTCCATTCGCATCATCAGTAGTGGTTCAGCGGACGCAGTGGTAAGATGCTCGTCTGTCACTTTGAAGGCAACAGTCAGGTCCACGGGTTGAATCCCAAGGAACGGCGGATGAATGTTCTTCCCCTATCGGACCTGAGGCGATCACCGATAGCGTCTCAATATGCTCTTGCCGAAAATCCCCTCCGTCCGGAGGGCGGAAGCATAACATGACTTCTTCTAGAGCACTGACGCCAAACGGGGGTGTTAACGCCCCCATAGGGGAGATGGAATGTTCCGGGGGCGGTACAAGCTACGGGTATAACATAGGATCCTATGGGTCAGATTGCGTTAGGGGGCGATGGGAGAAAAACATTTCTGAAAAAGAGGGCGATGGGACAAAAAAGGTTGGGAAACTATGTTCTAGATTCTAAAGTCTAGATTCTAGACTCCAGAACATAGTTTCCCAACCTTTTTTGTCCCACCGCCCGTTTTTCAGAAATGTTTTTCTCCCATCGCCCCCTAACGCAATCTGACCCATAGGATCCTATGTTATACCCGTAGCTTGTACCGCCCCCTGGAACATTCCATCGTCCCCATGGGGGCGTTAACACCCACGTTGGGAATCACTACTCTAGATAGAAAGATTACAAAACCGTGTTCTTTATCATAAACCCGTTTCTTATCATAGTAAATTGCCATATGGCAATGTGGCCGGAGTTGGAGAGGGGTGGAAAAGTTTCGAGAAGTGGAAAAGTAGTTGTTGAGTGTTTGTGTGATCTCGTTTAGTGTCTAGAGACAAATGAATTGAGTTGAAGACCGTAGTCATGATGAGAAGATGGGTTCCAAGCTCAGAAATGACGGACAAACAGAACTCGAACGTCAGACGTTTCGTTCACGTTTGCGGGGAAGCATCTGTAGTGGTTGCAGCAGAGTCACTGTGCTGTTTATTGCCCAGAGATAAATGGTCGACTTAGCAGGTTGAAGGTTTTCAATTGGGATTTCTTTTCTCAATATTTCACGGCTTTAGTCACGATGAGGAGGTATTTCTTAGTAAGGAAGCCATAGCCAAACAAAATTCGAACGTCTAGATGTTTCGTTCACATCTGCGAGGTTCATCTTCAGTTGTGGAAACATCACAGCTGTGGACAAAACGTCAGGGAAACACTTCTCCGTCTAAAACGTACGTGAATTTAAACCTGACTGTACCACGGTTCCTTAGCTTCCTTAGCTCTTAAACGGTGTTCTCACCAAGAATTGTGTTATTTTATGGTGCCGTCGATCATTACCTCACGAATGCAAAATCAGGATCAATCAAGAAGCTATCTTTGGGGCTTCACTGGTCACTGTGGTGCTCGTGAGCAACAAGGTGAAGATGCCTAAACTACAACGCAGTGACATTCTGACTATCATACGCACTCAGCATGGATCGTAAAGTACTTGAGTAAATACCAACCCATGTGGAGTGTATGTATGCGGACATATTATTCATTTAATAAATAAATGAGGAATATCGATATCAATCTAATGAAGAACGACGGCATTGTCACAGAAATATCGTGAATAAGCGCCGAATTAAAAATGGAATGAGAAATTCGCTTCTCAAGGAAACTTAATAGGGAAAAATTCCTCCGCGTGATTCTCTTTTATTCGGAGATTCTCGTTCCGAATGTGTGTTGTTCGAGAGTTTTATATATTTACGAGTGCGAGTTACTGCCCGTGATGTGTGGTTGGTCATATTTGATTCCGGTATTTAATATTCCGGGAGCACATTTTCTTCTTGGGTTATCAAGTGCAGTTTTTGGAGTTCTTGTGGGCCCTTTTATGAATATTAATGGAGAAGGGGGGGGGGGGATTGTTGAAATACTTCTCTCTCTCTCTCTCCCTGGGAAGTTCTCTACTACTTTACAATGTTTGTATTCAGGTCCGGCGTAGATATGGATGTCATCCATCTTCTTTGTAGCGGGAGGAGTTATATCGTATTCACTATCAAGGGAAAATAACTTATGTGAACTTCACGTAAGTGTGTGCATTATACTTGAAAAAACTAATTATGCGGTTGAAAAGATTGTGTGAAATAAATATTTCAACAAGCTTTCGTGGGTCGAATTTCTTGATTTATACTCGATAATTACTATACGTGGAATCGTCGGGAAAATTGTCTGAAGCCTATTTGAATCCTGAGTTGAATGGTGTTTAAAATACAGTACGTAAAATGTTGGAATATTCAGCGTTCCCAGCATAATCTGTTTGATCATAACCCTGATCAAAAAAACAATACCCCTGGCATTTCTAAATCTCTCTCTTTTTTTTTAATTTCTTTTTTTTTACTTTCTCTAAGCAAAACTCAAAACATTTCCTGACCTGAACTCAACAATTTTTCTGACTTTCCTTCAATAAAAACCAGAAATTTCCCTTACCAAAAGCCAAAAATTCCCTTGACAGGAAATGTTAAATTTCCCTGACCAAAAATGAAAAAAATATGCTTGACAAAAAATTTTTAAAATTTTCCTGACAAACTAATTTTTTGAAGAACATAAAAATTCCAAACTCTAACCTAATTTTTTTTACTAACCGTTTTGTTTTTACTTGACAGAATTTTTCACTGATTTTTATAAAATATTTGCATATTTCCCTGACTTTCCTCGACCATCTTTCGCTCGAAACTGTTATAGATTTCCACTTAGACTCTCCTATCTACATTAAATGGCAAGGACACGTTATATCAGGGTTTTCAGTATATAATGTGCTTGTATATAATGTGCTATATATACGATGTTAGCTATGACCTGGAACAAAACCGAAGTTGATTGCCGTCCACTTCTTAAGATTTTTTTCCCAGACATTTATGAAATATTTAGCATTTTCCTGACTTTCCCTGATAATTTTTCACATCTTTGACTTTCCAGGTCACTGGGAATCCTGATATAAATATTTTGGTATGTATATACACGGTGGTAATTTAAATGCCTTGTAAAAAATAAATTATTTAATTAGACAAGATTCACAATATTCTAAAAATATCAAAACCTGTATTCACATAACGTAATAAAAAAGAAGTTCCTTTGAAATTCAGTCCCGTTCCATCTCAGTGATTTCAATAACAAACGCGGCGGTATCTCTATGGTTGAAACACGCATTAATGTTGGAATCATGCAATAAATACACTGGTAATAAAAATTTTACGTACCTAAAAATGCATAATTTTACGCAGTTCCAAGAACAAAATTACTTTTTATTGTTACGTACGTCGGTCAGTACGGACTACACCACCATACAAACTCAATACAATTGAAAAAACTCCATGGAAATAATTCTAGAAACTTTTATGTTACGTATTGTATAAAGAAAGATGACGATAAAAATACAAAACCAATAAAATTGTATAAGAAAAACGTTATTATATATATTATTTTCCTCTTTATACTGTTCCCGTAATATAAGAAAAAAAAATAGGGGGGGGGGTATAGTAATATCTCAATAACTGACTTTGGTTCCGAATAAATTTAATACCAATCATGTGTTCCAAGTTCAACGACACCAAACAAAACAAAATAAGAAAGAATCGAAACGAAATGAAAGAAGTAATAAGATAGAAGGAAAAAAAAAAAAACTAGAATTGAAAGAAAAAAATGGTGAATGTTGAAGTAGAATGGGGGAAAAAATAGGGAACAATAGAAAAATAAGGGAAAAAAATTTCCTCATAAGATGAGAAAAAAAAAAAGAATGTCAGAGACATTCTGAAAAAACAAAACAAAAAAATTGTAGAGGGTTAGATGCTTGAAAAGGCCCCAGGGCCCTTGAGACATTTCCTGCCACAAACCATTTCGCATAACAAAGGGGATATATATATATATATAAGATCTGGAAAAGGAGAAGAAAAAGCTGGAATTTCTAGAACTCTCCAGAAAAAACTTCTTATTGGAAAAGAGAAGAGAGGAGAAAGACAGAGAGAGAACAAGTGCCATTCCGTCCTGGAGAAAGATAGAGAGAGAGAGAGCAAAGAAAGAAACATTGAATTAAAACAATTCGTTCCGATTATGAGCTGGATACGATCCAAAAGTTGTTGAAAGTCCTGCTGTTGATGTTGCTCCTTCAGGTCCTAATGTCCGATAGAGGGAGAGACGAAGGGAAAAACGTTATTGGATCGATGTAGATGGTTGATGGTAGAAGAGAGTGTGCCGATGGTAACATCTGTGGACAATTATGATTTCACTGCAACTTCACAGGACCGTTATCTACACCTCTCTCACACACGTTTTGTTTTCCTTCTAAACCCAAACTTGTACTATTCTTTTCTTTCATCAACAGCTTGCCTGGTAATAGATGAACTTGGAGGAATATTGCATTCTATCTTATATATATATATATGGAAGAAAGGGAGAAGTTTTTTAAGTATGTGAAGTTGGATTGGAGGAAGGAAACATACTCCCTAATCGGTTGGTTTTGGGAAAAAATTAAGAAATTTATACTTTATTGGTATAATTTCAGGTTATGACCATAGAGGAAAATACCGACATCATAGTCCATAGTTTACGTGTTTGTAACTAAATTGCTTGTCTGTTTGTATCTAAATTGCTTGTCCATCAAATATACAGGGTGATTGTGGACTTATGGTACAAAATTTAATCAGTGCTATAGCTCAAAACATTCTTTTTTTTCAGGCACGTATATGTCTCTTGGGTAACGTATAGTTTTCCAAATGGTATTTTGTTTAGCGCCCTTGCTAAGAATTTTTTTTTTCATCACCCCCTCCCTTTCTGAGCGATCTCATATGATCGATCTTATATTCTGTGCCTAACTATTATTGCCTCCCCACTTGCACTTTCCATCGTCCTCCGGGCGGCAATATTGTCCACTTTCCGAAAACACAGTCCTAGCGTCATATTGAAAGGCTAGTGGCAATTTATGGAATTAGTGCTATTAGGTGAAAACAACTGAAGAATCACATCGTATTCTTTTACAGGTAGATGAAATTATCTGTCATTTAAACATAAAAATTCTCATTCCCGTCTTCTTGGAATTCGTAAATGCGTCCATCATGTGCAAAACGCAATATGGATATAGATCCTTGTGCAGAACCATTATTTCAGTCGATGAATCTAAGTTACTAGGATGAAATATCAGAGGGACATACTAATACTAAGCATGCTAATTAAACTTTGTTTTATACCGGTGGAAAAGAAACAAAAATACGTTGCAAACATGACATTGGAAATGATTAAATTTCAAAACTTATGATGAAATAAGGAAATTCTGGTGTTCTTTTCACCTTCGTAAATTCCAATGCACATTAATAGGTCATAAATTGGCCGCTAGAGTCAAATGCTTCAGATGCATTCATGCATTTTTTTCAGAAAAAAATATTTATTCCAACTAGTACCATTGCCTCTATACCGTTATTTTAGAATGACGTGTCTGAATGTTGCCACAAAATTTAGGTTTCTTATCAAAAAAATCTGCTTTTGATGATTTCTTATCCAAACTAAAACTCAAAAATTTCCCTGAAATTCCCCGACCAATACTCGAAAATTTCCCTGACTCTTTCTCCGACCAAAACTCCTGACGAAAGAATTATAATTCGAAATCTTAATCTTCGATGTGTTTTTTAGTTTCAATGTTTCCCCTTTACAGAAGTAACCTCTATTATCAAATATTTCACATATGAGCTACGCGTGTTCTTGTTGGCACACGGAGCTTGAGTTATGAAGGCAGACTTAATTCTTTTGGACGTTTACATTGGAAGGACGCAGGTGATGAGAGGGGGGTGGGGGGGGGATATGATCGAATGTTCAAAATTTTCAACGGGATAGATAGGAGGGACCATGAATTAATAATACTTCATCAATCGATTGCTTTGAACACCAGCATCGATTGGTAAGGGACCATCTGGGTTGTGTTGTAACATGGAAATTTTCTCTAATAGGGCTGTGAGTAAATGGAATAGCTTACTCCCGGGGTTAGTAAATTCTAATACAATTGACACGTTTAAAAATAAATACGATAAACATGCTGGGACATTCTCCAATTCTTTGACTTTTCAGGTTCATTGGGAACCCTGAAATTATATGCTTGTCCGTCTTTGTATTCACCTGCTTCCAAATGATCCGACCGAAATCCCCATGACTCCGCATTTATCCCCAAACAAAGCCCGACAGTAATTGCTAGTAGGTGAATAATTTTTCATCAAATAAAGAGTAAAATTCTATTTCTCTCTAAGTTTGTACGAGTCAAGTAACGTATATTATACGGTTCATAAGAACATTCTTTTAGAAAATATTGAAGAGAATCAAGACAGTGGAGAGAAGCGTGTTTGAGAGACTTCAAAAATTTTAAAGTTGAAATAACTTGAAAGTTACGAAGGGAGGAAAAAAAGTTCTACTCCAGGAAATTTCATGGGGTTTCATCGTGGAAAAACGTTTTAGCATGACGAGATAACCACTCGCTAATTTGCATAACGACAGGCATCGTGATTAGCAAAGAGAACTCTTAAGAGTTATTGATCACCGCCCGTGTAATCTGTTTTCCACCTGTACACGGGAGAAGGAAAACAGGGCGAAAATATTCCGAGAGATAGCGGTAGAGAGTGTTAGGGCTTCTTTTGAACATTCATCCCGGAAAATATACTGGTAAACACGCTACGGTTTTGACAGGATGTGAAAGATTTATTAGTGGCAAGTATGACATGTGTTTAGAAAAGCTATGGGAATTCTCTTTGTGACGTTGTTTCTTATTTCATCGTATCAATCGAATAAATTATTCACTCATGAAACTCATTTTTTCATGATAACATAGATCATAGATTGAATCGAAAGGCAACGCCAACCCGAATATTTTTATCATTTGAAAGGTAACAGAAACATTTCACTTCAACGTGTCGAACCATCTCTCATTCATCTCCAAAATCAACTGAGATTTCAAGTGATTTATCATACAATATGTAAACGAGGGTCGATACTTCTCTTTCTGCTATTAATTTTGTTTCAATCATTGCTAAAATTTCACTTCCATGTGAAAGAGTTCCGTTAGTTAACTTTCTTGCAGTTATGCTTGTCGCTTTGCGGTCGTATCGTGGTAGACCTTCATCATGAGGATCCGGGTTTGAAACTCGTGGCGGCACAGTTGGGATCGACTGAGGTCGGCTTTCTGTAGTTTTTCTGAAGGAAGGATGTAATTGGGTAAGATGGCCGAATGGACCAAACGGAAAAGAGGTAATATATCTCGCCCGACAACCCCCCCCCCCCGCCAGGGATAGTAGTGGAAGGACAAGTATTCTGACAAGAGGGTCACATGCCCATCGGCATACCCTCAGATCTTAGTATGACGATGAATAAGAGGGGAAAAGAAGATATTTAGCTCGGCCGGCCCAATAAGGGAAAACAGGCCCATAAGTCCACCGGTTCCTACTCGAGGAACTGTTGGAACTGTTAGAATGAGGGCTCTACACGTGGAGAAGTTAGATACCCGTGTAGTCAGGCTAATGTGGGCCGAGACGTGAAGAAGATGGATAACAACTACTACTACTAAACCACACATGTACCTCGTCCATATTCCTCTGCGGAACTTCTAACGAATAGATACATGTTGGAATGTGAGTGTACATGCTGTGAACCTAACGGGAAGCTTGTTTCTGTGTAATGCTTGTTCTGTGCCATCTACCTCATATTTCGCGAACTATGCGTGAAGTGTAATGTTTGAAGATTTTACAGTTGTAGTCCTGTTGCTCTCTGCGGCGAGACCGGCTCGCATTCGCATCTCGAAGTTGGGAACCACAGAAAATCAACTTCAGCCGACCACCACTGCGGCGACGGTGCGGTTCGAAACCGGAACGCTGCGAGTCCGTCATGATCACTCGACCACCACAGCTGCGAAGACGGATAACTGTGTAGCCAGGCCATAAGGGCCCTACACGCAATGCAATGAATGACTGAGGAACTGTTAAGAATTGACATTACTACAACGGATGCGGCCTGTGTCATGGAGCATGTCTGTAAACATGTTTTGTGTGTTACTATTTATTGTTTTGATTAATAATGAAGCTCCGGATGGGGCATGGTGGTTCTGTGGGGGGGGGGGGGGGGGTTCGGCCACGGGGCGTGGTGTAGGGTTTTTGGGTGGTGGTTTTTGTGGGACTTGGCTGAGATGTTTAGTTGGAGTTTGGGGGCGCGAACGTCATAGTGGTGCCGGGTGGCGATGCCGGGCTATTGTTGGGTTGGGAATGGGATGGAGGCATGGCGGCGAAAGAAATGGTAGGGTTGGCTTGGAGTCGCTTCGCCTGGCCGGTACACCGGTAGGTTTTCACGGCACGTCCGTGGTCTTATGACCACTGTGCTTAAATTGCAATAGCGATAGTGCCTGGACGTACTCGGTTCAATCTGTATTCTGTGGTTTTCTCAACTTTTGAGGAGCAAATGCGAGCCGTCTCCTACTTGAAAAAGTTTCTCCGCAGAGAGCAGGCGAACCTCCAGCATGTGATACTTACATAACATGAAAATTCAAGCAGTTGCCATGTTCACTTCAAAATATAGAAAAGAGATGGTGGCAAGAACACGAAACAAACCCAACTCTGACAACATAAATACGTTAGGTGCGCACACGTACACTCAGAACACACATTCTAGCATGTTCCTATTCGTTAGAAATTCCGCAGATGAATGTGTGTGTGAGGTGAAGTATTAGTATGAGACAGATAATTGACGAGATCCCGAACTGAGAAGACGTGACCATCTATGCATATCACCGCGAGATAGAGGTAGCATGATTGCAGAACACATATTTTAAAACCTATACAATGATATGACATCCATATTTGTTATGGGCATCTTTTTCTCAGCCACCTCGTTGGGCATTTGGCCTGTTGGGGCGTTGTACTTATTTGTATTTGTATATCGCTTCTCCATTTGCGAAAGCGAAAAAAATGTGCTCTGAGAAAAATATAATTTGTGATCAGCCCACTGTTTACAGAGTTAGCCGTGAAATGATGGTAGTTTAGGCATTAAATCTATGGAGCATACTGTTGTTCCTAAAAAAACCAGCTTTAAAGAGAGATTGGCTATCGAAAAGATGTGGCTGGTTGAAGAGAACTTTTTGTATTAGTATTTTTTTCTTTTATTGACAATAATGCGAGATAATTTAATTAGTTTTTGCTGCACTACCGTTGAAAATGATTTCATTACATTTATCTAACTTCTTGTAAAGGCAATTCTCAATTCGATCTGCTTGAAGACCTTCTAAATATCACATTTCGATAGAAAGAATCTTTGAGAGGAGTTCTTGGTCAGAATTGTTTTTGAGAAGAAATACTTAATTGCAGTACATGACAAAAAAAAAAATATAAAAAAAAAATAAGTAAAATGAAACCAGTTTTAAAGGAAGAAAAAACATTACAACAGGTCATTACAGTAGAGAGCATGAAATAGAAGAATCATTAATATACTAACGATACGACGAGTCAGCAAATGAATTCATGAAATGCAATGTGTGTTGTGCTAATATAATCAAATCCAAAAATCAAATACATTCTAGACACGCTGGCCATGTTGTTGAGAAAGATGTCAGCTTGATATTTATTTTCAAAGCACTTCTTGTTCTATACGAGTACGAGAGAATTTTTTTCTTCAATGTTACATGAAATTACTACCTGAGCGAAAACTTATACAAAAAGTATAAGACTACATTATAGCGATGTTGCTGAACGTGTGGTCCTCAACGATGGTGGAGGTGATCTCACCTCCAAGCAGACTCGGAAAAATTTCAAATCTAAATGTCTTCGCCATATTTTGCATCTATCAGGACCCGACTAAAATGACAGACTACTTTAAAATATTTTGAAAGCTGGGAAAATGCCCGAATCGGGCGAAAACTGTACTGAAAAAATGGTTTCAAGACCTAAGCGACGACTTTTAGCATGCTTAATTTGACTACCGTGGTTCGCAAATAATATGTTTTCGACATGTCCACTCCTTTACAATGGTTTATCATTTTTTCGATGCCTCCATGAATGGATGGCGCATGATTGAATGTTCTGGCGTTCATTAATACATTCAATGCTCCCAGTACATACAGAAAACCTAGGCAGCCCGTATATTATAACCAGTAATCTATACATTGTATAATTCATCTCCATTCACGATTCAAGTGAAAGTTACAAATTCAAATAAGTTTCGTTGAAAAAAACGGGACAATTGTATAAAGAAAGTCACAATGGTTAAAATTACATGAAAATACAAGAATGCCCGTGACATGTGAGCGAACCACCATATTGTAAATTAGTGGGTCCGTCAAATTTCAGGCATAAGTTCTAAAGGGTACACAGAAAGGTTGAGAAATGCTGCATTTTAGCATAAAATTATATTTTGATGAATTATCAACTGCATCTGATTAAATTATCTCCCACAATACCTAATATTTCTGAAACGAATCCAAGATGCCCATCCTACTGCCAGATATTTCTTCTTTCCGAAACAAAGGTGTTTCATTAATTAACCTCCATTGACGTAAGCATCTCTTTCTTTTGACTTCCGGTACCAAATAAAAAATGTGCAAAGAGAATTTTGAAGAATATTTCGAAAGAAGAAAAAATCGCCCCTAAAACTAATAAATAAATAGTTTCCTCCACACAAGCGAAAATTCTAACGCAACACTGATAAAAAAATACATGAATTAAGCCAAATTATTCTGTATAAAGGATAATTGAATCATAATAAAAGTCAATAAACCAGAAATCATGACTCATAATATGATTATCTGAACAAGAAATCAAAAAACACAATAGAATACAACAATGAATAAGAAAATAAAAATAATAATAATAATTTACTAGTGAATTTTTCCACTCATTTGCATAATTCATGTCATGGAAATAATAAATAAAAGGAAATAAAAAAATGTTGGAATATATCTTTCATAACTGAATAAAAACCAACTGAACGTTTATAGTCGTGAAAAAAATTTCGATAAGAAAGAAGAAAATGTAGAGAAAGCCTTCAACTGTATTTAATCCAGTTTTCTCTTGTATATTTTATAAAATAGGTTTTTTTTTTTTCGTTAAAAAAAAACAAATGGGAAAAAAAAATCGTAAAAGGAAAAATAATAATAACAGAAGATTATGTCTGTTATCGATCGGTATCTCCTCGCATTTAGTTTTAATACTTTTACTGATAGTTAGCGAACTAGTTTATTCATACGCTACACTGAACGAAAACGCCGTACATTTAAATTGGGTGAAATCTCTCGGGTATGGTGAGGAATATATTGAATTTTATCTATTGCGAAAAGTCAGTTTCCGTAAAGTCGGCATGAATAGAAATGAATTACTCGAACAAAGTTTTCGGCTCTTGTGACCTGGACCTTAATTTAGTTTCGGTGATAAGAGAATTAAATCAATCGACTTCAGTTTTATTAATATTTTATTCTCTGTGTTTTTGGGCTTTTTTTTTTTCCATTCGGGAAAAAGAAAGTAACTTATGGTATTTCAAATAAAAAAGAAAAAAAATTCGTATCGTAATTTGATAAATAAAATCTATAAATTTTATGTAGATTTCGTATTGAATCTAATTACACGCGGCTTTGAATATCGTATCGAATGAAATGTACGCGGATGAAACACGTATTTACGTAGTTATAATGAATAGAATTTATAGGAAAAATATGTTTTGAAATGTTTTCTTTCAGTTATAGATAAATTCAATAAATTTTATTTTGCCAGATATTGTATATTCGATGTATTTATGACTTCCAAATTTTCGTGATACAGCGAAACTGAATTCAGGTTCCTGATATAGTTTATAAATACTGAATCATACAGCCTTTGCAAATCATATTAAATTGATGTTTCATATTTTGTATGTATGTTTTAATTCTATTATTCTGCACTCGAGTAGTCTGTGTAATAAATATAAATCTATTTTTTGGTTAGTGGTATGGCATTTTTTTGACATGGCTTCAAATATATTTTCATGTATACATTAATTATATATATATAAACATTACTTTGATTTTGTACGTAAATTAAAATAATACTGTACTGCATATTTTTTTTTTTCTCAGAGCTTCCAAAATTCTCATTGCCTAATAAATCTTAGAAATAAATCTTAGAATTTTGGCAATGCAAGTTTTAATCATGCCGTAATTTGAAGAAAGGTATTTTCTAAAAAGGAGCACATCACTGGAGTAGTTTTAAAAACTCTTAAATTCTCCTTTCTTGATGTTATTTGGTGCCCCAGTCCGAAAACTCTTGCTGTAGGCAACAATGGTTTTAACAATGCTCTTTTTTTTCTCAGTCAGCCCATTGGGCATTTTGCTTGTTGTCGTCTTGTATTTGTATTAACAATGCTCTTTTTTTTCTCAGTCACCTCGTTAGGCATTTTGCTTGTTGTCGCCTTGTATTTGTATTTGAAATAATTTTCAACAATTCTACAGACAAAACTAATTTAAAGGCAGGCAACAATGACTTCCATTAATGCTACAGGCAAAATGGTTTTCAACAATGCTACAGGAACAATGATTTTCAACAATGTTAAATACTAAATGGTATAAAGTTAAATGGTTTCAGCAATGCTAAAGGTTAAAGGGTTTTCAACAATCGTATAAGCAATAATGGCTTTCAGCAATCGTATGAGCAATAATGGATTTTAACAATCTCATAAGCAATAATGTCTTTCAACATTGAGACAGGCAAGATGGTTTTCAGCAATGCTCGGGTAACAATAGTTTTCAACAAGTTTGCAGGAAATGGTTTTACATTTTCCAAATTGGGAGCAGATGTCATTTTGTCTTTTTTTCAATGACTGATCTCGTAAAAACGTATTGAAAAACCCAAAATTTCAACAACGCCTATAAAGCTCCAAATATATGAATGTACTGGAGACATTAAATATTATTACAGCACGAAAAATATGTTTGAGTATGTCAATAGCTGGAAAATGAGTGGTAATCGTGGGTTCTCATTTTTTTATGACCACTAACTCGAAGAACCCTGATTCACAAACGAAGAGAACCTTACCATTCGTCATTTTTTCACGTTATACATTCATTCTTATTTCAGTTTTGTTCCGAAATGCATCTCGCGGACTCCTTCACAACGTCTGCAACCCCCCCCCCCCGGATGCCTGCGGACAACTTTTAGAATAACAATCCTTCAGAGAAAATCTGTACTGAATTGAAAATTCATGAAAATGAAGGGGAGGAAATGGTTAAATTTATCCACTACATGGTACTATATCGCGTACTCTTCAATGCACAGGTTTACAAAATTTATAGCCCAGCCACTGATTTAATACGAAATATTTATTTCCTTATACTACTGACCTCTTCAAGGTGAACCTCACCCAAACTAGATTTTCCATGATACTAATATATCTTCCATAGTTCTAATTCATATCCGGCAAATTCATCGGCAGTAATTCACCAAATGGAAAAAAAATTCATCGCTGGGAAAATTGAACAACAGTTCGACATGAGCGAATGATTGAGTGAACTAATGACTGAATGAGAGAGTAAGCAAATGAGTCACTGAGTAAAGAAATGAATCACTGAGTAAAGAAATGAGTCACTGAGTAAAGAAATGAGTCACTGAGTAAAGAAATGAGTCACTGAGTAAAGAAATGAGTCACTGAGTAAAGAAATGAGTCACTGAGTAAAGAAATGAGTGGGATTTGCTTACTCACTAAGGCACCACTCGCTCACTCTGTTACTCCTTGACTGCATCACTCATTCTATCACCAACTCACCAAGTCGCTCATTCCCAGGTAGCTCATTCTATCACTAACTCACCAGGTCGCTCATTCCCAGGTAGCTCATTCTATCACTAACTCACCAGGTCGCTCACTCTGTCACTTGCTCAATCACCAAGTCACGCTCTTACTCATAGGTCACTCATTCTGTAACTAACTGACACACTAAATTACTCGGCCTACCATTGCATCGCCCACTAGGTCGCCCCCACTCGTCACTATGACACTACTCACTAGGTCATTCACTAAGTCACTTTATCTCTGGGTCTCTCATTTTGTCACTCACTAAGTAACCACTGTATCATTTACTGACTCCTTCACTCGGTGATTCGTTACTCACTTACTATCTCACTGACTTATGTCGTTGAGTTGTTAATCGATGAATTTTCCCCTAGCAGTGAATTACATGGTGGTGAACATTCCGTAAACCGTTCTAATTTAGACATACAACGTGATTGCAGCGCAAAGAAAAGCTAAGTCAACGTTAAATCCATGTGTGTGGGTGTGTTTGTGTGATGAAAAGACTAATCAATAATTCAACAAAAACGAATTAAAAAAAATTAAAATATTCATTTAAAGGCAGAGAGAAAGTCATTTTCGACAGCATATAATTAAATTTATCATCCCAACATTAAAAAAACATAAAAAATCAATTTTAAGAAAACAATAAAGATACATAATAATGTATAAACTCCAATATAGAAAATTTCATTACTTTTAAAACCCGAAGAAAACAATTGGGAGGTATACGAATACAAGTATTCTTTCATGATTAATTTCATTAAAATTCATTATCATTCGAATTCTATCTTCTAACAAAAAAAATTCCAAAACGAAAACAAAAAACAATTTTGAGAAAATATATTAAATTTTTTTCTGTTGAATATTTAATTAATATTATCGGAACGGAAAACCACGAACAAATTTCTCTTGTTTGTAAGATATTGTTTTTATTATTATCAATTTTTCTGTCACATTTCATTCCAATTCCGATTAAAGTAACTTGAATTCTTTTGGAAATCCAAATATTTCTCTTGTTTTCAGTTTATTTTCTTTTGATTTTAATGGCACGTAATTTTGCAGTTCTCATCAAATTTTGATTGCTCTAATTTGAATGCCTAAATTTATTACGAAGCTAGGGATTAAGAAAAACAGAGAAGAAATTAAGAAATTAATTTCCAGACTGCTTTATTGAATTGAAACATTCGCTAACTGCCATTCTTTTCGGAGAATCATTCGTATTTTGTTTCTTTTGTTTCATTTAGGATTTAATTAAGCGCTTTTTTTTCACCGTCTTTCTTAATCCTTAATGTACTTCGAGATTAATAAAAGAAGTTAACTATGTTTAACTTCATTCGCTCTTCGGTTTTCAGCGAATGGAAATTTTGATTGCACTTAGAAAAAAAAAATTAAATTTTAGAAATTCCATTCGGGTTTTTTTTTTTTGCATATTTCTGATTTTCATGGATGGAATGCAACTGAAAATACAAATCGACGATTTGAATACTGATATCACATTTTACATTATCAATATTCTTTAAAAACGACTGATTTAGATGCAAGTAGGGCGTGGTTATCCAGGTCGATGAAACACCTCTCTAATGTACCAAAGAACGTTCTGTGATTTCATATGTTGGAGATCATCTCATTCTTCTGACCACAGGTACGTTCCTTTCATGACGAGAGGGGGACACTGTGGAAACAACGGAAGTGACTTGGCAACAAGAACCTTGTTTACTACAAGATGCCTTACAGGAAATCCAACATGGTTGCTTGATAATATTATACCTTCCACTTGCGTATAATGAAGGGTTCTGAGCAAAAATTGCGTGATCATTTCACTGACCAAAACTCAGTTTATCCTGACCAAAAGTTTAAAATTTTTGATTTTCTGACTTTCTCTGATCAAAACTCAGGAATTACTCTATCTTTCCCTGATCTAAAATCATAAAATAAGTAATATACATGGTGTCCCATGAATTCGCAAACAATTTAAATTCTTAAAAGTTGAAGAAATCGGTATATTTCAATGCGGTTTGTGGAAAAGTTATTCTGACACATGGGGAATTTTTGTGTGTACAGAAAAAAATCGAGTTTAAATTTTCAGTGATAGAAGGCGTCGCACGAAAACAAATCACTGGAAATATGAGAATCAGAGTCACAAAATGCAGGGAGTGCGATTAACAGCTCCTTTCTGAACTTTCCTGTTACTGACGATTGCAAAAGGTTTTCATTGTGATGTTGGCATTGGCGGATGACACTGTTGGTGTTTTACTTCGGCCGCGAATCGCCGAAAAGACACAGAAGAGATTGAAAAAAAAGTTCAAAAACATAAAAATCTTTCTTCGTGAAAATAACTTTTTCACAAACCTTATTCTAATATACAAATTCCTTCAATTTTGATGAATTTTAATATTTACTGGTTTGACTTGCAAACGGTTTCCGGGTTATTAGGCCATGGTCTAGGAGATTTTCTTCCTGACGTTTCGCCCACATCTGTGGCAGGCATCATCTGAGGTTATTCGGACGTAAGGACGTAAGTCTCCGCGGCAAGCGAGAAAGGCTTCGTACATCTACTGTCATCGACTTGTTCTCCTAGACCATGGCCTAATAACCCGGAAACCGTTTGCAAGTCATTTAACGCCGGCCATGAAAGCCTCAAACAATATTTATTGATTTATTCATCATTATGATATAAATATTCAATTATTACGACTTATTTACTAATTTCCCTGGCCATTTTTCGTTTTCTTGACTTTCCCCTGGCTTTCCAAGTCGCTGTGAACCCTACAATAGATTGCATCAGAATGACAGAAAAATGGCTACTACAGACATTCATTAGTACACCAACTTTGCGCTGAGACAAGGGAAACTCATAAGAATCCATAACAAGCACACTTGTCCAGAAATTCTAAGCTTAAAATGCTTCTTCAGATGGTTTAAAACAAGAGGAGCTTTTCCCCTCCCAATTACATCGATTCGGCGTATGACTTCCAGATCAGCTATGATAACCCCATAACTCCAATAAAGATCTACACAAGGTGGCAATAAAAATAATTATAAGAATGTTAATACAGTACGTTTATTTTAACAATTACGCTTCCATCAATAATTAACATGCGTTATTATTATAATGATTGCGTATAAAAACTCTATTCAATATTACCAACATTCCTAACTTAATCACCATCACGGTACTTAACGGAAAATTGTTTTCCATCACAGTTCAGGCCACACCCTGCAACTCAAAGTAGAGTACACAAATTTAAATTAGAAGTCCACCAAAATGAGAATAATTTTCAACAAAAAAAAAACAACCCGAAAATGCATATTAATAATGCTCCCGTGTTTAATATCATAAATTAATATTCTCTGTCTACCAGTTTTCTTTCCTGGTGATTATTATTAAATAAAGATATGTATATACGCACGCGCGTGTGTGTGTGTGTGTGGCGTAATTTCTAGCCCTTGGTCGTATTGTACCCGTAGACAAAGAGGCCAAAAAATAAGGAAAAGAATGGAGCACGAAAGAAGTTGGAAGAAAATCAAACTTGATTAACGTCTTGAGGTATTGATTCATTAAGCACCTGGGAAAAACTCGTGTTGAATATCGCAAGGTAAGTAAAAGCCCGGGGTTTATAGTAAAAGAGGGCTAGAGAAAGCTGAAAAGAGGCAAGGAGGGAGAGAAAAAAAGGCTTTCCGTTTTTCTTATATATTTTTTTAATGATCAGGTGATGGAGGAGAGAGAAAGAGAGAGAGAGAGTAAAGTGTGTGAGAGCATACTAATTTACCTTCGACGATCTAAGAAAACTGTGGCAATTATGTTCGGAACTCATTATAAGAGGAAGTATCCGCCCCAAACCATTGGCAGAGGAATTATTTTTCAAGACAGCTCAATTTAGAAGGTCTGGCGATGTATGTATGTAAAGCTTCAGGATAGGTGAGAGAAGGGGGGGGGGAAGAAAAATACAGTGAAAAAAAAGGACTACCAACCGACCAACCTACCTTTGACAAACCAAGCGGGTTTTCAGACGCCACACCACAAATCCCACCTCTTTCTTTTACCGATTCAATATAACTTTTTTTTAAAGAAAAACTAAAGAGAAATGGAAAGAGGCACGTACGTAGAATAGAATAGAATTACTATCTTCAAGGATGTTAGTTAAATTTCGAAGAATACAATCGTTGATTTGAATTGTCGCTATTCTTTGTTGTTTAACACTTCCATCACATTTCAATGGATTGCATAATATCAGTTCAGTGTTGATTGTGATTGATTATAAATCACATGCTGATAAAATAATTGAAAATGATCACATTATTCACAAAAGAAAAGGGAATTTATTTGTAACTCACTCATTGAGATATTCAAGTCAAAGTAATAAAAGAAAAAAACAAATATAAAGATTATAGAAAATATTGTAAAAAGATGTTTTTCGAATTCGAATCGTTTTTGAGAATGTTTTTACTCTCTCAGTTTTTAAGTTCATTCTAAAAGATTTCAAATACAGTCAGTCCCGCTTAAACGGATATCAACTGTTCCAGCACATAATATCCGATGGAACAATGCAACTGCCGTTTCACACCGTAAGTATAATTTATATATTGGAAAGTGATGAAGGATCAATATTAATAAAGCTTCTGGAACAAATCAAACCATTGTTTCCATCAAAACAAAATGAAAATGGAATTCAACTACAACAATATCAAATATCTTATTTCTTTTTTTTTTTACTTCTATTGCGAAAGTTGCCACCTTCCATGGGCTCAACAGAAAACAAAAATAAAATAATTAAATATACATACTAAAATACAACTTGGATGTCTCACAAGGCCATCACCTACTCTTAAATCTGGGTGTTCAATATATTTTCCATAATTTTCAATTGTTTTAGCCGATAAAAACATCATGTATATAATAGCTGATATGTATTGCCGCTTTGGCGGTCGAGTGGTCAGAGTGACAGACTCGCATTCATACCCCACTGCCACCAGAGTAGTGGTCGGCTGGAGTTTGTTTTCTGTGGTTCCCAACTTCGAGGCGCATATGCGAGCCGTTATGCTCAAAATCGATCTCGAATCCCAGCTTGGCATTTATACCTTTTGGCCAGTTATTTGAAATCCTATCAATCAAGACAATTCTTTTTGCAGAGTGCCCCAGCAAAATATGCCCGATAATTTTCCCTGACCCAAATTCAAAAATTTCCCGACTTTCCTCCAATGAAAACCAAAAATTCACCGACTTTTCCTGAAAAAAAATTCAAAAACTTTCCTGACCTAATCCCGAAAATTATCCAGACTTTTCTCAGACTTTGATGGGAAAAAAATTCCTGACCTAAACTTCTAAAGAAAGAAATCTAATTCAAAATTCTGATCTTCTAAAATATTTTCCAAGTTAAGGTTTCCCCCTCCCAGAACTTTTCCCTGACTTTTGCCAAATATTTTACATTTTCTAGGATTTTACCTGAACATCTTTCATTGCCCTGAGTTTCCAGATCGCCGGGAACCCTGTCTTATCCACAAAATGACTAACAGTGCTATGACACACACAGAAGCTATCCATTTCCAATGTGGATTTCGGATACAACAGCATCACAACCGCAGATTCGGAATTTTTAATCAACCCCAACTAACTTGAAGCTTTCTCTAAACACGTCAAATTATGGTTTCGAACAATTAAAAATAAAAACATTCGCATTGTTATTCACTGAATTTTTCTTTCAAACAATGTTCCCGCGAGATATCTTTTCATTATTTCATTTCACTGACAACAAATATGGCCGGAACAAATTTCCATAATTATTCCAAAATAAAGAATAATAACAAGAAAACATTTCTTTCTCTCTCTCTCTCTCGTTTGCTATTATCAAGTAATAATAATGTACCAACATGGAATCAGGCATGTCTTCGTGAAACGAAAATGAAGACGGATAGCCGTGATTACATAGAATACAGAGCGAAAGAGATTTGGCAAAAAAAAAGAAAAAAAATGAAGAAAACAAGTAGAAAAACCATTGGGACATACAGTGAAAATAAAACCAGAACAAAACCAGGCAAGAAGAATAGAAATATATATACATTTGGAGCTTTGATGAATGTCTTTAAACGTAGATCCAACCGTAATTTATAACGAATGTTATTTCCATTTTCGGAGCTTAAATGAACTCGTGTTGTGAGAGCTTCTCTACAAACAACAGAAAGGAAAAAAAAACCCATCAAATAATCGCCACAAAAGATTACTTTCTAGCCAAACTTGGCTAGTTCTTTTTTTATATAAATTTTTTTTCCCCTTTTACTATTTTAGGTTCAAATAAGACCCCATTCGTAAGCAAAAGGATAACAAAGTCATTAGTTACTTCACTAACTACAGGAAGCGTCAGGGAAATAAGACGGAAAAAAAATTGGCGTTGGTAGGGGATTGAGGAAAGTAAGGAAAAAGAGGAGAAAAAAACACATCACGAAATAAGGGTAAAAAAAGGAAAATATAAAAAAAAAGTTAGGAGAGGGGGAGAGAGGAGGGTTCTCTTAAAGCAGCATGGACAAGTTCATTTGAAAGGTAATTATTTAGATCAACGATTTTCTGTTAGTAAAAAAGAGGAATGAATTGATGAAAAAAAAAAGAGGTGTCTGTTGGGAGATTCCCGGAAGATCCCTGGATTTTTTAATGCAACGGCAAATTAAAGTGAGGAGGAAAAGTGAAGGAAATAAGAGTAGTTTTTACTCTTTTTTCTTTTAAGTTTAATTTTGAATTCTAATATTCTCAGTTTGAATTAAACTTTTTTTTTTTGCAAATTGCTAATATTATTATTCGCTTCTTAAATCGATAAATCTAGATAATTGATGAATTTCTCCATCGTATCCGATTATCTGTAAATTTGGCATCATCATTAGTACATAATGGAGATTATTTCTTACAGAATCATTCATTTATATATACGCGTAGATGGAAGGTTCTCTTGCTATTCGATACGCCCATTTCATTTTGACATGTTTATCTCAACATTGGTGGCTACATCATTTATTTTATGTTCATTCAAAGCAAGTGGTTTCAGAAATAATATTCAAAAGATAATACGTATAAGGATCGCTTCTTATTTCGCAAGTAGGATATACAGTAAGGCATCGTTTATCCGAATACCGATCAACTGAAACATCGGTTAACCGAAAGCGTTCCAGCCGGCAAATGTGATGCTGTCCAACTGCTGTCTTTATATAAAACGTTTGCGAGATTTAGCGGCAAAAGAACGAGTCTCAGCTGTGGAGCAAAAGAAAATGTTGGACTTATTTTCTTAAACTGTAGGCCTACCTTAATAGCCATGTTGAACTTGTCAAACTAGGCTAGTCAGTTCTCTGTGTTATTTGTAAGACGTGCGATACAAAATATATACAGTTCTGTTTAGTATCACTGTTTCTTTGTTTAAAATTGCTCCTATGACACTGGTAAAATTTTTTCCGTGAAGGATCGGTTATCCGAACACCCCCAGTCCCCAATTTCTCGTATGACAATCGATGCTCTACTGTATGTTGATTCTTCTCAATTTCAGAAAGAAGAATACCATTTTTTTCTGATGAAATTGTCAGAAAAATATTATGCACAGTTTCGTGTTGGTCAGCTTTTTGGTAAGTCACTTCTTATCTCGATAATATTAATCATACTTGATCCGGAAGTGAGGAAAAGGAACAGAAAAAAAACAAAAAAACATTAAGAATCCAGGAAGACAAAGAATTTCAGTTCATCATTCTACACTATTTTATTCACGACCAATATATGTTTAATCTGTAGCTCTATTTCTCGTACCTTTTAACACGGTGAAAAACTATGCTGTAGTAGAAATATCATTAGAATATTATTTAACCAAGCATGAACAAGTTCATTTGAAAAGTAATTATTTAGATCAACGATTTCCTGTTAGTTTAAGAGGAATGAATTGATGAAAAAAAGAGGCGTCCGATGGGAGATTCCCAGACACGATCTCAGGATTTTTTAATGCAATGGAAATTAAAGTGAGGAGAAATGATGGAAATTAAAGTAGTTTTTACTCCTTTTTAAATTTTGCTTTTGATTTCTAATATTCTCAATTCGAATTAAACTTTATTTTATTGCAATTTGCTAATTATTATTATTCACTTTTCAAATCGATAAATCTAGGTAATTGACGAATTTCTCATTCGTATCCGATTATCTGTAAATTTGGCCTCAATATCAACAAATAACGGCGATTGTGACTTTATTTGATGATTTACTCGTAAATGGTAAATTTTCTTATTATTTGATACGTTAATGTAGTGAATTATGTTTTGACATGTTCATCTCAATATCGATGTGTGTGTCAATATTTGCTGTTTTATTTTATGCTCATTTAACTGAGCGGTTTGAGAACTAAAAAAGTTTGTTCTGAGGAAGGTCTGTTAGGTAATTTTTTTTAAAGAAGTGCTGCCGTCTACCTTTCAAAATTAGAAGCAAACAACTCAGATGTTTCAATACACCGGTTTGATTCCCTTGTGTAGAATATTTACTGGTCAACTGATTCGAAAAAAGAAATCACTTTTTCCTGTGACGATGAATTTAATAAAACAATTTATCACAATTATTCGATCTACGGGGTGATTATAAAAAAACTATCCCGACATATGGGCCCCTAACTATCATACCATTCACAGAAACTGATTGAAATTTTGGCATAAGGTATTTTGAGGTATGCGCTCAAGAATGATATGGAAAACAACAGTGTCACTCTAACAGTTACGGTTACAGTGAGAAAATTTCGAAAATATCAAAAAGCAAAGTTTTTTGTATTGGAATGCGATCTCCATACTGAAAAACACTAAATAGCGTTGGAATGGTACCTGTAGCACGAAAATCCCCGGAGCTAGGCAAGGAAAAAGTAAAAAGGACTTTGCCGTGCACCAGAGCATTAATGTTCTTTTCATTCGTCACACCGTTTGTTCGGCTGAGATCCGATTAGTCCTCCACAAGGTCATGTGGAAAATTTGTGAAACACAATAAAATGCTTTATTTTATGCTGCTTATCTGTCCTTATTGGTTGTCCTCACTTTTAGCCTATCTACCGCCGGTGATTTTCATGCTACAGTTGCGTTCGAACGCAATTTAGGGTTTTTCACAATGGAGATCACATTCCAATACAAAAAACTTGGTGTTGCCATTTGATATTTTCGAAATTTTCTCACTGTAACCGTAACTCTTAGAGTGACACTGTTGTTTTCCATATCATTCTTGAGCGCATACATCAAAATACCTTATGCCAAAATTTCATTCAGTTTCTGTGAATGGTATGATAGTTAGGGGCCCATATGTCGGGATAGTTTTTTTATAATCACCCTGTATATAAAAACGAAACGATAAAATTATGAACTTATACTGAATCACAGCAAATTTCAAAAAAAATTTACAACGTAATCTAAAATCCAATTAATGAATAAATACGAAATAAATGACGAAAAATCGAGTTTTAAACAATCTTCGATTGCCATGTTGTAAATTTTCCGAACTCGATAATTAATCATCGCAAATTTGATATTGTTCAGTGGATAAATACCGGGTATACGAAGACGGCCATCACACACAAGCATCGTTCGAAGTATCATTACGGATAAATCCTATAACGAAAAACTGTTTCGCTTTCTCCACTATTACTAATTTTTAATCAATACAGTCAAAAGAGGAAAATCGGAAATACATAAAAGCAATACAGAATTGAAAAAAAAAGGAAATTACACTAGAAAAAAAATCGACACATTTAATTTTCCTACGGATACATTGGCATCGATTCAAGCAGATTTAATTGCAGAAAGCTACGCGGAGAACACGCTGTTGACGAGTAGAAATGCCACTATGGATATCGATTTAGTTCGCTAAAAGGAGAAATGTATCATTTTTTGGAAACAAGAAATCGAAATGTTGAAAATCATTTAACACATTAAATATTAATGTTAAATGATGTTAAGATATGTTTTCCACGGATGGGAACAAGTGTTACAGAATGTCAAAGAGATTGTAAGGTGATTATGAACGATATGTAACACGTTATTTCACTGGTATTGCTTCACTCCTGAAAAGGCAACTGTACTTACTAAAAACTTTGATTTCCATGTAATGAAAAGTTTTCGTTGTAAATTCGTAACTTGTAATTTCTGTGCATTTGTAAATCTCTTGTTGTAAATTTGTAATTTCTATGTATTTGCTAATTCAGTGTCGCAAATTTGTAATTTTTGTGCATTTGTGAATTCGTAACTTGCAATTTCTATGCATTTGTAAATTCAGTGCTATAAATTTTTAATTAGTAGGTTTTGGTGTGCTTGTAAATTTAGTGTTGCAAATCTGTAACTTGTAACTTTTCATTTGCCTGTGCTTGTAAATTTGATGTTGCAATTTTGTAGCTATAGTGTACAGTTGGAAATTTGATGTTAAAAATTTGTACTCGTAATATCAGTGTACTTGTAAATTTAGTGTTGTGAGTTTAGTTTTCTTTCAAATTTGGTGTTACAAATTTTGGTGGTGTGAAATTTGGTGTTGTGAAACTTGCAATCCTAGTATACTTGAGTGATGCAAATTTGTAACGTAATTTTAGTATACTTGAAAAGTTATTATTGTGAATTTGTAACGTAATTTTAGTATACTTGAAAAGTTATTATTGTGAATTTCTAACGTAATTTTAGTATACTTGAAAAGTTATTATTGTGAATTTCTAACGTAATTTTAGTATACTTGAAAAGTTATTATTGTGAATTTGTAACTTTTAGATTTAATGTAGTAATGGGAAATCCGTTGTAATAAATAAATTTATTTACTTCATTCGTTCGAAAAATTGACGTTTCGAATTTCTGGTTTCCTTAATATCACGACATGCGTAGAAAGCTACCTATTCTTTTTAAAATTTACAAGTTAAAAGCTATCTATGTCTTGTATCTTCATGATTTTATACTACAATGCATATTAAACGGATTAAATTGAGCAATTTCACTGTATTTCGCATGACTGGACGAATGAACAGACAATTTAGTGCTTTTTTTTTCAACACATTAAATATAGAATGATCCGATTCTGTACACATACATCTGATTTCTCGTATTATATTTCCTTTTCTTAAATAAAGTGAAATTATAAATATTTTGAATAAAGCCATTTATTATATTGCTTATTAGACAGACTATAAATTAAACTGACATAATTTATTGACAACAGTCGAGACCCATTAGATATTATTATAAATTATCCCTAGAATGTGCCTTCTTCTGGTTATTAATCCATTCAATTTTTTTCGATATTGTGGTTCCTTTTGGCGTAAGTCCAAATTTTCCCTGCTATTGGTTGGTCGTTGCACTGGTTCGCAACAAGACGGAAATAACACATTACTCCAGTGAAAATTGAACTAATAGAAGATCATCACTTTGAACTCAATTTCTTGCTTTTTTTCGTTAATATTGTGGATTGAATAAGAGCTGAAGTCGAACAAAAATCAGTCCAAGCTCGAAAATATCGCATAGAATGATAACATTCGAGAAATAAGGGAAGAAAAAAATCAATAAAATACATATAAGCTTGATGGAATAATTACGAATAATACAGTAACTTCCAGAATGTAATGTCTGGAAATGCCAGTCGTATAATTATTCATGAAATATTCGTTGACACATTAGAAAGGAAACAATAACATGAATATTCTACGAGGCTCTTACAACGAGAAATTTATTCTAAACACTTCATTAGTTCCGCGAATATGTTGCATCAAGAGAGTATCTCTCTGCTTGTCAATAATTAATAATTTCTCGCGAAGTGTCGAGGGGGGAAAAATAACATTCATTCGAAAATATTGTTAATAATGTATCGTTGCGTATCATGGACGAATCATTTGTATGAGTCTTGTCTTCGTAAAGGGAAATCTCACAATCTGAATCTCTCTCTAATGGCGGATTTTACCAACTCACTTTAAAAGGATTAAAATCTTTTTAGAGTGAAACGTCGTGAAAGCTGCACAAACATTTACTTGCAATTTTCGAGACAAATGCCTCTGAAAAGGTACACATATTAACTGATGTTTGTTTAAGCGGTTTCCATTTAATCTTCCGAGCATTCCGCCAAGTCAGCGCCATCTAACGATGGTATGTAAACTGATTTTCTTTTGGGAGAGGCGGTTTTAGGAAAAATCATCCATTCGCATTGAGATTTCCCTGAAACTAGCACTTTGTTATTGAACATGAAAAAATGAGAGAGATTTCAGATACGTTCGAAACTCAGGACACGGACAAAACAATATTTGATTCCAATTACAATTATTCTGTACATCAACTTTTCACGGAGATCGTTAACGGGGAAAGAATAAAACCGTTCGATCTTTAATTTTCAAAGCCGGTATCACGAACGTGGCTACCAGTATTTACTTTCTAGACTTCTACAGTATATATTGATTAAACCGGTAAAAATTGATTGCAGACTAAAAGTTCGTTACTCTTAACCACTTCATACCATTTAATCATTAAAATAGACCAGCTTTTCTCAACCTTTCTAATCCCAAGGCCCAGTAAAATATTTGAAACGATTCGATGCACTATTTGCGATCCGTATTACGGGACATTCTAGTATTTATTTAAATTTGTGATGTTTGCCAAGAGCGTGACTAAATAGCGTTTTCAGCAATTATTATACTTGCGAGCATAAGTAAAAATATTCATCTTATGTATTTGTCAGGTCAACACTGTAGACTGCACAATATTTCAATTTCTGTTTTCGTATGTTGTCTCAGTCATCTACTATGTCGAATCCCATCACCGCATTCTCTTGTGTAGGCCTCGGCCAAACAATATGCTATAAATAAAATAAATAACACGCTCATATTTTCAGTGATTTTAACTACAATTAATGATTTTGAGGACTTACAGCAACGTTTATGATGACAATTGGTGAAGTTCCGTATTTTACAGTGTTTAAGGTCCTGGTTACCCTTATTTTTCTCAATGAAATGTTGTCATCTATATTCATTTCAATGTACCGTCAAATACATTTTTGTTTACTCCGATTTGTAGCAGCCATATTGTATACTTTTTTTTTGTGTTTACATGTTTTCTGTGTTACGTTTCATGATGCCATCGCACCATGCATTAGTATGTTCTATTTGTATATGATCGCTGTATCTGCGCGTTGTTTTATTTTATTTCCTATTTTATGTATTATTATATTATTCCCGTATAATAAAGTCAGCCGTGGTCCAGTCCCATTGGGATATGCTAAAATTGCCCGATGTTAGTAGAGCATGGACCGTGTTCGGTTTAAAGAAACAAGAAAAGAAAAGCCCTTTATATCTCCATCCTTCATCCATTTTTGCAGTAATTACCAAATTTGTCACAAATTACATCTTTTGGCTACAATCAGTGATATTGCATTTTTCCGCATTTTCCTTGACAAAGTATGAAGAATTTAAGTTTTTCATTCAGTTAGAATCGAATTATCAAGTCTGCCTGCAGACCACCTATGCCATCGTCGCAGAGAAACACTGAAATAAACTGTTTGACAACGAGCTTGTTTCAGAGATTTCAGAAACAGGTGAAAACTATAAGGTGTTGGCCTGATAGCGAAAAATGTTCCATTGAGAAATCAACTTTACAAAATATCTGGATTTGTCAATGCTTAAATAAGAGGCTTTTATGGAGGCGGAATAGATTGCCAATACCACTTGAAGGTTTAATTCTGTATGTATGGAGAAAACTCGTGGAGTACCGAGTATTTCTGTAAGTACAGAAATGCAAACACACTCCAAAATCGTATTTAACGAATATGAATTTTGGTCATTCATTTTGATTATCGCGATGATTTCTAACGTAACAAAATAGAACATATTTCATTTTTATGTAGTCCCCGGATACGGTTTTCTTTTTAATTTTAAAAAACATGATATTACATAACATTTTTGGGACTTATGTTCAGAATTTCTTAATCTTTTTTCAATATTCTATCTATAAGAACAGTAGACTATAGAAAAGAAATATGTGATTAGAAAAGCTCATTTTACATTTTTTTAGGAGGAAGAAAATAAAAAGTGAACTGTGAAATAAAATAAGCTGAGGGAAAAAGAAGTCGCAGTTAAAAACAAGGTTTTTTAGAACTTTTTTCTAAAAAAAATTGATTTTTTATTTTTATTTTCTTGGGAAAAAAATCTATATTTGCTTTTTTTCCGAAAATACTCCTTCAAAAAAATTTATTTTTTTTAGTCTTTGAGAAATTTTTTTTATATACATTTTTCTTTGTTTCTCATTGATAAATTTTTAAAAAAATTTTCTCTATCAGCTTTTCACAAAAAAAATACATTGAATACTATAAGACGCCATACCCGCTGGTAATTCAAGTCTATTCCGCAGATTGTAAAGTGCTTCTGAGAGCTAGATTGCTGTGAATATACGAAGAATAGCTCATTGCTGTTTTAAAAACTCCATTAGTCCCTGTGCAAAATAATGTTTTTGAAGGTAAAAGAGCCTGTACCTGTCTAAAAGAGGGCAGTACCCAGGCGGACCTGTGCTTTACGGGGAAATCCATTCATGTCAGAACGACCATCGCATTAATGACCCTCGCATAACTTAGACCCTTTCGATAACTTTATCCGGAACGCAAATAAATTTTTAAAAACATTCATTCCATTATATTTTTTCAGATGTTTATAAAAATTCATAAATATCTCCACCAACCCAAATGAGTATATTTATATTGATTTTATCAGCGTGTTTCATCCATATTTCGTTTTTCGAAGAATATAAGCGGACAAAAATAATAGGAGCGGATAACTAAAGCAGTGGGGGAAATAACCAAAGCCGTGCGGCTTAGATGGCTTCACCGTATGTAATCATGTTCGTATAAAAACAATATGATTACTAACTTATACGCATTTCATTGGGGAAAAAACATATACTGTATAGATTTTGTTAAGATGAGATAATTTTGTTTAAACAGTTGAAGCACAGACACAAAACATTTCAGCTCAAAACAGACACAAAAAAAATAATAATAATAACCGTTTATTTACAAAATAGAACGTACCGAACACGACTAGGCTCTGTCCCCTATAAGCTCATTGCCCCGGAGGCCGTTGTCGGGTGAAAGAAAATTCTGCGTTGCAAAGAGAAAAAAAATAATTAGGGTCCCTATCATGGGATCTAAAGGACTCCTAGTCATGATGTGCACCCACATACAATTAGAAGAAGCATGTGCGAGATCAGACACATAACGAAGAGAATCAGATTACGGAATGAGTTCGTATGCACCTATTTTAGAGTTTCTAGAGGACAGTTTGATAATATGAATTCAAATACAAGATTCAAAGTAGCACGTACTAGTATAATACGGGACTGTAAGGCGTAAGCCCTGAGTTATGTACATTCAGGTGCAATTAAAAAAAAACCCCTGTGCGAGGACAGACAAATAGGTATACGTAATATGACAAAAGTGCGAGATCGTACAATAAATTCAGGGGAGCCCTGGTGTGGGACCTAACGACAATATGTCAAATACGAGAACAATTGTATTAGAACTATTAAGTCTCTCTGTTTTGCTAACCTTTTACAGAATTCACTATTGCTTGTAACTACTCAGCCATCCTAGATCTGCAGATGCAGAGATGACGTTGCTTGTTCAGGATTCTTCTCAACCTTTTTACAACTGAGGACCGGTGAAAGAAGTTGATAAATTTCACGGACCGGTAGAAATGAATAAATACAGGAGAAATAATTTGAGGAAGATAGAAAATAGACGGTGGAAATAATTTTCTGACTGCCAAATAAATTGAGGAAATAATTTGTGTATCGGCAAAAAGTGAATAAAATAAAAAACAAATCATTTGAGAAAGGGGGGGGGGGAAGAAATAGGAATACTAATAAATGAATAGGAGAAATAATTTGCGAACCGGGAAAAAATTAGCAAATTGGCAAATAATCTATGGACTGCTACAAAAATATAGAAATAATTTGCAGACTGGCAAAAAAATGAACAAGTAGGAGAAATAATTTGAGGACCATAGCAGAAAATAATAAATGGACAAATAATTTGAGGACCAGCAGAAAATAGATCAATGGGCAAATAATTTACTGACTGGTAAAAAATATAGAGATGGAAGATATAATTTGTGTGGAGAGATCTAAAAAATGAAATACCGTAAATAGGAGAAGAAATTTGCGGACATGATCGGATATATATAAAAAAAAATGAGTAGGAGAAATAACTTGAGAACCTGCAGAAATAAATAAATAACTAAATCGGAGATATAATTGGAAACTGGCAAAAAATGATTAAAAAAAAACAATTTGCAACCTGGTGAAAATAAATAAATAGGAGAAAATTTGAGGAACGGTAGAAAATAGATGGGAGAAATAATTTGCTGAGCACCAAATAAATCGGGGAAATAGTTTTTAAACCGGATAAAAAATGGCACAAATAATTTGAAGGGGGGGGGGAATAAAATGAAGAAATAAGGAATAGCGAAATATATAAGTACGAGAAATAATTTGTGAACCAGCAAAAAGTAAGTAAATGGGCAAACACAATCTACGGGCCTTTTAAAAAATATATAAATGAGAGAAATGATTTTCATACAGGCAAAAAATGAATAAGTCGAAGAAATAATTTGAAGACACTGGCAGAAAATAAATAAATGACCAAATAATTTGAGGACCTGTAAAAAATAAATACCGTAAATAGGTGAAATAATTGCGGACCGCCTAAAAGTAAATTAGTAGGAGAAATAAGTCAAGGACCGTAAATATATATCCGTAATGTTATTGTTCGTAAATATATAGGTAATGTTATTGTTCGTAAATATATAGGTAATGTTATTGTTTGTAAATATATAGGTAATGTTATTGTTCGTAAATGTATAGGTAATGTTATTGTTTGTAAATATATAGGTAATGTTATTGTTTGTAAATATATAGGTAATGTTATTGTTCGTAAATATATAGGTAATGTTATTGTTCGTAAATATATAGGTAATGTTATTGTTCGTAAATATATAGGTAATGTTATTGTTCGTAAATATATAGGTAATGTTTATATTGCATTGTACTGATAGTCACAATTAGGTAATTTAATTACATATAACTACATCATCTCCACAGCGAGTAATTTAACTCACTGATATCCTAAATACATGAACAAATATGCAATTTGGCGTGTCTATAGTCTTTATA
The DNA here is from genome assembly GCF_987345545.1 of Pholcus phalangioides. NCBI lineage: Eukaryota > Metazoa > Arthropoda > Arachnida > Araneae > Pholcidae > Pholcus > Pholcus phalangioides. The sequence goes on from NW_028301605.1 coordinate 23,440,318, forward strand.
TAAGTTATTGCTCGAAACATATTCAAAATTATAATCTTCTGAACCTGTTGGAAGGACCTTCAAGTCCTTACAGGTCACAAAAGTGAATTTTTTTTTCACGTTTATGTGTTGGTATCTATGTATACAATTGCGCTTTGTGATATTAATAAAGGAAAAAAAAAAGTAAGAAAGACCGGCAACAATATAAATAATGGGAGATATAATTTGGAGACCCCCAAAAATACATAGGAGAAATAATTCACGGACCGGGAAAACATAAATGGGACAAATAATTCACAGATCTGATGACGGCCAAGATGACAGAAATGAAAACCAATATAGGGACGATATAATATTTATTAAATATAAAAATTATGTAGAGATAATATGAACTCTTCCTGAACCGGCACCAGTTCACGGATCAGTAGTTGAAGAACAAATGTTTGTTATCGATAATGTGTGGGAAAACTTTTTGTTCATAACTTTCTAACATGATGTATATCGTTACTCAACTTCGAACTTTCTCTTTTATTGGGAGATGCGGAAAAGTTCAAAGTAAAAAAAAAATATCGATTTATTATCGATTCAATGACTATCCTTAAATTTTCGTCTTTTTAATGACACAATCAAAATTTACGATGAAGATATCGATCGTCGTAAATGTCTCCATCGACTTTCACGACTGATTTTTTTTTTCTCTCTCTCTTCCCCCTATAACCCAATGAGAGCCTCCATACCTCTGGCGATGGGACCCTAAATAGAGTTATTATATTCTACGCGCGACGACATCATTACGATGACATCGTTTTCGATTTGGTTTTTTCTGATAGAATATATATATATATATATATATCCAAATCGCATTACGCTTATTACTATGAGTAGCAGACAGGATCTAATATGTATGTACATGATGTTTCAATTGCTTGTATGTTATAATAATATCGGCCCGAATAGAGACATCAAGATGGTATCTCTCCGACATCGACAGGAAACTTTATTTTCAGTTCAGTAGACCGAAGCTTTTTAACATAATCCAAGTATTTTCTACTCTTTAACTATATTCACCGCCATTTTTCTTTCCCCCCCCCTCTCTATACGCAATAAACCAATGCCATAACCGTGATGCATCGGCTACCACAAAATGAGCCGCCTGGAGCTCATCTGCATCAAGGACAAGTTGTGTGGAGTGAGTACCTGATAGGTCAGGAGTGATGTTTGAACCCAACCTCCCAGGAAGAGTCAGACCACTCCTACCTTGTCCAACGGTTTGCTGATCACTGATGGTATCAGCTCTTGAATCATCTTCTGGCTCCATTGAAGGGAACCTACCCTCCCATTTCCAGAACTGGACAGTCATCTTCCGATTCCTCCCGCTGCTGGCTGGCTCGAATTCAAAACTGGCAATAAGTGCACACACACATACACTTCTCCACGCTCGTCACACACGCGATATGCCGTGACTCCTTGCGTGATATGCCAAGATGGCGGCAGGTATTGAGAGAGAAAGGGAGTGGATATACGAAGAAAAAGGCTATCGGTAGGGAATGGTGAGAGGGTGCACAACAAGCACTAATGCAACAAGCGTCACGAATCTCACTGGAGAATCGTTTTCGGGCCTCCAAACTCCTTGATTTCAACCTTTCTACCACCCGTTTCCCCCTCAGACATCCGTGAGCCCCCCTTCCCATGGCCGGGCCCTCCTCTAACCAAATGGACACTCTAGTTATCCATATGGTTAGAAAAAAAACCATATATATATATATATATATATATATGAACCGCTATGAATGTATAGCGTGCTTCTAGTACAAGTCTCGGTTTCCTCATGAGCTAGAAATGAAGATAATGAATGAAACCATATACATATATGTATCGTTAAAAAAAAATGGAAACAAGAAATTTTTGCAGAGAAGGGGTGGAAACGGGTTCCATTTCATGTCTCTCAAGTTTCCTGGTTACAAATGATTGTCTTCATCCAAAATTTAACGATTCCCACATGGACCTATTACTATGTCCGATGTCTAAATGGATTTGGGTTCTCGGATTATATCCATTTACTTGCACTATGCCAGAAAGAAAGGTAGAAATAAAGAAAGAATTGGGTAGGTTATTCTCTTGAAACCAAGTTCTTTTGTTTTAGTTTTTCGGTGCTGTTTGTTCTAACGGGGGATTCCGATTAGAAGGAGCTATTTGTATTTTCTCTCTCTCTCTCTCTCTCTTGACCACTTAAAGCGAGTTATGGTGAGTATGCACCATTATCCGTAGTGCACGCGGTTAATGCAGTAATGTATGAGGCATTTTGTTTTTCTTTGGTGTGTCCACGCTCATAACACTCTCCTGATTTATAGTAGTTTGTATGCAAACGCGTTAAGTGCACTCGTATTCGACGTTTTTATTTTTGACGGCAGAACCTTGAAGGAACGAGTGCATTTGCGCACGTCAAGTGCTCTGGCACTTCCTGTTTTTGTTTTGACTTAATTAAGTGGAAAAGGAAAGGCCTTTTCTGCACCGCAGACAATAATAGATGCTTTCATGAATATTGTGAAAAGAAAATTCCACACTATTGAATGATGATTACTAAGACATTCATTAGCATACTTTAGATCAGTAGTTCTTGCGATATTTACTTAGTCGCACACCAGTGAGTCTCAAAATTCACATTCTTCCAATAAATTATGGATAATCAATGTATCATGAAATACGTCCAGCTTGCAACTTACTTTCTCCTATGGTTGCATTGGTTAGAATCTCTGCTTTTGAATGTGTATATTACAGTCAAAGCCCGAAATTGGCCAGTTCATGAACTGGCCGGCCAAGTTGACCCGCCAATATCAGAATTTTGTGATTTCGCCGGTCCCTATATATCGATTCGATCCCTATGATTCGGGGTCAACAACACGTTAGCGTATTTTTTGTGATAATTAAGAGAAATTATAATTATCGTTAGCTATGGAAATCCTAACGATCAAAGGAATTGGAATATCGATGTCTTAGGGATCGATATATAGAGGCAGGCCGAAGCTCAGTCAATGCCCGGTGAAAGCCCGAGATTCAAACACACATTGGTAGTAACATTATCAAAAGTTAAATTTCTGTAGATTCCGTATAGCATTATTCATGTTGGAACTATCAACAGTTACAGAACTGGCGATATTGAACATTGAAGGACTGGACACACCCCGCTTCAGATAACATGAAATAGATAAATAAAATTCTCTTAAAAAATTCTTGAAATCGCAATATCTAATTGCACCATTGCCGCAACACTGACAATAACCGGACAGGTTGTAGCTAGTCACTGTCATACAATGACGTCAATGTACATCAGATAGACCAAATTCCTTTCAGCATGGGTGGCGCACGCACGCACGCACACACACTTGTATGATCGTTTTAACCCTTTATATCCGACATTGTGAAAAATAGAATAAGAAGAAAATTATATAATAAATTAAAATAAACGCGTAAATATAATGATAATAATAAGTAGTTATCATGCAAATTATTTGGTTGGTCATTTTAGTTCTAATTAAAGACAAAAAAACAGTTTTTGAAACAACTAGTTAGTTCAAAACAAATTATCTAACCTGGTATTTTAAAGTACCATTTACTGTATTTAACTTACGAATGCAAGAGAAATGACGATGATTTTAATCCTTGAATACAATTCCTCCAAGATGTTTAACTGGAAGGTTAATTAAGTGCTCTCGAGCACGAAATCGGACATAAGCATAGAGCACTCTGGGTACTTCAGGGAGCACCATGGTGCTCGTGAGCAACGGGTTGAAGATACCTGCTTTATAAAGACTCTTTGAATAAGAGACCGACTCGCATTTGTCTCTTTCGAAGTTGGAAAGATCTTTCGAAGTCTGGGCCCTCGCAATGACAACGCGACCGTATAGTGGCACACAGATTCCACTGAAATTCCACAATGAATAATAGCTTTTGGGGGATATTGATGACAAGGCATGCATCATCTCATAATCTCATAATCTCACAAGAATGGTTCAAACTCAAAGTAATCAACACATTACGATGCTTTAGTTCATAAATTATACAGTAAAGTGAAACTTACCATAAGGAAAAAAAGTAAAAAATTTCAGATAAACAGAAAATTTTCTCATCAGGATTCATCTTCCGTGTCTCAAGACCGCAAAACAAACCCCAAATGCTTATTAAGAATTAACACACACACAGCTATACCTTCTTATTATATTCTGAGCAGATAGTGCCTAGTGCTATAACAAAATGCGCTAATGCCGCTCATACATCTTAATTATCAACATTCCGAATCATCACCGTTCTTTCCTCGGGAAAAACGCAACCCCACCCATTTCCAATACCTAAAATAGGCACACACACACAGAGCTATACCTCCCAATTACATAGAGACAATGACCACGTACGTGAAAGCTTGTGGGAGAAAGAAACGGAAATATTATAAGTGGTATGGTATATAAGGAGATGGTAGAAAAAAAACACTCGAAGAAAAAAGATGATTGAGGAATTAGAAAGCAAAAAAATACTCTCATCATTGGGTCTAGAAATAGGCTTACGTACTGTATTCGAGTCACTCATCAATCGTTTCGGAGTGACTGCCTCCCCTTTCTCCGAACAAATACAGCTCCCGCTGTGCACACCACAAATTGTTGTTAATTTGCCGGCACAGTATGCCCACATCAATCCAAGAAGCTAGGAACCATTTTTACCATAAACCACATACACATACATAGCGGACCTAGCAATTACTACGCTGGAGTTTTTCCGTTTTTTTAATCTTCCTGGCCTCACAATTAAGAGAAAGCGGACGCCCCAGAAAGAAATTACGGGGGGCTGTGCAGAGAGAGGTATCCCCTGGAGAGATAAATTGGAAAGGAGGGCTTATACATGAGATGTATGTGTAAACCGGATGGGGGGAGGGGGGGAAGAGAAAGCTCAGCTCGTTAGCTGCTAGGTAGTTGCAGTGGTGGACATTGGAAAGTGTATCAGAGTTTTGTAGCACATACCTGTATCCCTCGTTACCAAGGGCTACCGGCTATTGCGGGATCAGAGTTTTCGAGTCGAATCTTTAGATTTTTCTGACTTAAAAGTGACGGGGGGGTGGGAGATATTCCAATGTCTCATAAATCAGGGATTCGTAAAGTACGGGTCTCAAGGCTTATGAGATGAGTCGTTCAAATGCATCGCAGCCAGGGGCTATTGAGCTATGGGTCACGACCCAGACTTGATTTGCAGAGGCTATCTAGATGAGTCGTACATATCCTCTCACAGTATAGTTATAAATGAATTTATTGCATCACTGGCGTTACTAATTTCGACAAACAAATAGTCCTATCGGTCACGAAGCTGATCTAACTTATTTGCCGATTTTAGGTCGCGGCTGAGAAGTTATCCCTCTTAGATACAAGAACCCCTTTTAAGTTAAGAAACGAAAGGACTTCAAAATCACCAAGTCGTTTTTGTGAAACGTGGACTATTAGGGAAGAATGGGACAAACCATTGCCAATTCCCTAAAGAGATAATTAATAGGCGACATTTTAAGCTGTAGATGTGAGAGATTAATGATAAATTTTTCGCCCGAGAGAATATTTAACGACCAGCTATGGATACAGGACAGAAAAGTGGCGCAAGGTTCCCAAAGGCTTACGCGATATAATTCTATCTTTCTCTCTCACACATACACACACACACACACATTCTGTTTTCTTACCAACTGAAGAAGTTTAATGGAAAATATGTGCCCTCCTATCCGTTCACCAGAATGGCATACACATGTGTGTGTATATATATAAAACCGAACGACTCAAACTATTCTTCAATAAACGATATCTAGAACGTGACTGGAATCTTATAACAAGACATTATAGTGGCAGTAGTAAACATCCGAAGGAATAAACATTAAAGAATACGTGTGACGAATGCATATTGAAGAGTCAGAGAGAGAGAGAGAGGACGTTCGGTATCGATCCGAACTGGAGAAAATGGCAAAATTCTACTTTATCTTATGCCCGAAAATGAGGGTAAAAGGTGGGTGGACCGATCTCATAAAACTTATATACAAATCATTCAAGAAACCTGGAACTTCAAGTTCTAACTCATGACGTTGATGTGGAAATGTTGTTAATGGGCACAGGTTGGTATCATACTGAAAGCACAAGTGCTGAGAAACTATAACGGGCTACTTCTTTAAAAATTCCTAAAATTATGTACCTACAGGTTCAAGAAACGAACGCAAGGTTCATAACGGACGAATTTCCCAATGTTAATCGGTGGATAAAATTAAAAATTTCAACTCTGATAAAAACTCCGTGCGATAAAGCAATCTATAAGTTGTCTCTAGCCAAGTGAAGCTGCTCGCCTCTGTTGACGTACTGGCTTGACGAACTTGACACATTTCACAGTCCTACCTATCTATGTCTTTGATCGAAAAAAGAAAGTATTTTGTTTAATTCTGATCCCTTCTCTCCACGTAGTAATCAATAATCACTTAGTCGGAATCTGAACAAGGGTATGTACATACAGTGTGCGCTGGCAATTCTTCAAAGAGTTAGTTTGATGCTGGAATAGACGAGAACGCCTTCCAAACAAACCTTCTGATGATACCGGATCCATCCCCCAAAGAAGTTCCATAAAGAAATGCTTTAAACCCCATTTATCTGAGAAACTACTACAACTACTAAACTGCTCATGCACCTCGTCCATATATTCCTCTATGGAATTTCCTAACGAATGAATACATGTTGGAAAGTGCGCGTTTCGTACCAAACGTGAAGTTCGTTTCTTAGGTATCCTTGTTATGTGTTCAAATAAGGATATCACCTCTCTTCCGAATTCAAAAATAGACAACCTGGCTGGTTTAGTTTTGCTTGGCGTATCGTGTGAATTTTTAAATGTTGTAGGTGTGATTGTGTGTAGTCTCTGTAGCGAGACTTTTTAGCGGGACGATCAGCTCGCATTCGTGCCATGAAGTTGGGAACCTCAGAAAACCAACGACTGTGCCACTGGTGGGGCTGGAGTCTGGGGTCCTTGAGATGCGAGGCTGTCATTATGACTATATGACTACACGACCGCACAGCGGCAAAAAAAAAGCATACATATATAAAAAAAGAAGTAGTTGAGCTAATATCTGAACAACTACGCAACGTAATTAGAAGCCAATGGTATTATTGTCTTACAGATATCACTGATATAAATCCAATGGTGTTAACACCTCTTCCAATTTTGGCACCAGGCTTGCTGCCATTTTTCGTAACGCATTAGTTTCACGCTATATCTCAGGGAATGCTTAGCGCAAATAGAAGCCCAAAGCTCTAAGTCTAATAGATATCGCTGAGACAAATCTATCTAATCAATCTCACTTGTGTTACATTGGTGAAATTGCGTTACGCTATATTTTGAGATGTGCGAGATGAACATAAATCTCTCGTTGACACAAATCACACAATGCGGACTCCTTTTTCAGATAGAGCTACTAAACCTAATAGGTCGCATCGCACTGTTTCCAAGTTTAAAAGACGTATCCACGCTCAAATTTTCGATTGCATCATCGACGCAGTCTCTAGTAATTTTTTTGAAGTTATTATCACTCGAAGGCAACTCAAATTTGTATCAAACGGTTTAGGAACCAGATCAAATCTTCACAGCCTAAATGCTCGTCCGAACGAACATCTGTAGTTTTAAACAGCTGCATCGGTACCATAGTCGGAAATAGAGCTCTTTAAAGACAGGACCGTAGTCAAATTTGGCTAAATTTAGGATCGTAAATATTTCTCTGAGGCATTTCTAAGGAATTAATTACATGGAGGAACGTGTTGTCTGTATACATGCGTGGCCTCGACGTTTTCATGATATCCGAATTATATGAATGTTTATTTTTCGAGAAGAGTGCTGCCATCTGTTTTCCATATCAGAAGTGAAAGCTGTGGATGCCTGAATTTTTGTGTTTATATTACTATCATGTTGAAAGTCTGCCTGCTTTCTGCAACTGGCTTTAAAAATTAAAGACTGGCTCGCATTCGCACGTTGAAGTTGGGAAAAGCCACTGAAACTTAACCGAGAAATAGTAGAGCATTCATGCCGTAGAGTGTTGTTTGATATCTCTGACAGTATACGTTCATACCTGGGGTTTTTGACTGAATTCCATATTACCGTTTCCCCCAAAATAATGCGATACCATCTTTAATTCTAAAATACTTCAATTAAATGAACATAAACACTTAAATATTTAACACAAACATAGTTATTTTCCTTCAAATGAAATGTCAACGACATTAACTTTCTAATCAACAGGTCACAGAATCGATTCCTGCCATGACAAAAACCCATCAGAAGAATGAACAAAAAAAGGATGCTATCTCTCCAAATAGTCTTTTAATTCCACATTAAGAAAGAATTTAAATCCCTTTTTATTTGTAGAAACAAAAAAAAAAAACAAAAAAAACTAGAACATTTAATTCAAATTCACTTAACGTAACACATAAAAATGAATATTTTCGCTCGTTTTTTCGTATAATTAACGAAATATTCATCTGATATAGTTTTTTCCCTCTCTTATTACTTCTTTTTTGGATGAAACTTCGCACGCAATTCAATATTGCGTCAAGTTTTTCTTTTTATCCTCGAAATGGGAAAGGGGAAAAAAAAACAATTTTAATTCTTACAAACAATCTTCCAGACAAGTTCTTAACGTGTTTTAGTGAAGAGAAAAAAAAAAGATAAATGACTGAAAAATTTAAGCGAAAAGTAACGTAAAAGCAAAAAAATTACGTGTAAAAATCTCATATTGTGTCTCGCTTTTTTAGAGCAGCAGCAGCAGCCCTGAATTTTAAGATGTTATAAATGATGTTATATACGTACACATATTCTCTAACATTTACTTAAAAAGTAGAGATTTAGATTAAAAGGGATTTTTTTTCCTTTGTTTTTCTTTATAATTTTTCAGCAGGGAAAAAAAATATAATTTATTAAAAAAAAAATCCCTTTCATAATCCTATTTTCAGGGAAATTTCGCGTCTTCAAACTATTTCGAAACGTCGCATTTTCAGCTTTAAAATTATTGAACTAGTATTATTCTGCGGTTTTTGATTAGCAAATTTCGTGGTGTATTCTAGTCGTTCTTGAGGTGTGTGTGTGTGTGTGTGTGTCGCAAATTCCAGTGGCGTCGTGTCAAGCAGAGAATATTGATATGTTCAGAGAGTTTAATCGATTGACCTAATTATTATTTAAATAAGGCACCGTAGATAGTGATCTCAGGGTAAGAGAGAGAGAGAGAGAGACAAAAATTTGACAACTGTATTTTTTTGGTTTACCGTGATTTCCTACGTATGTTCCGAAGATGCGAATTTCCAGAAAAACTATCGTATAGTCTGCACGGAGCAAAATCTGCATATAGAAATTTCATTCATCGATGGTGAAATCTGAAATGTCAAAGAGGTTTCTTTTGTGGAAGAAAATTGACGACTTCTTTGCTCACGTCTATAATTGAAAATATTTATATTTGTTTTAAAATATTTATATTTGTTTTAAAATATTTATATTTGTTTTAAAATATTTATATTTGTTTTAAAATATTTATATTTGTTTTAAATATTTATATTTGTTTTAAAATATTTATTTGTTTTAATTTATTTGTGTTATATCTATAAATTGAAAATATTTATTTGTTTTAAAAATTAATTGGCAAAAGTGATTTTTTGTTAAGTCTTTAAGAAAAAATATTTATTTTTTCTATACATCTATTAAATATTTAAATAGTTGATTAAAATCCCACACGAAATAATAAAAATATCTCAACGATTTTGGCACTCAAGTTTTAGGAATGATAGGGAACGTATTCCTTTTTTAAAGTAAATCGATTGTTAAGTATTTATCATTTGAAACCCCGTGTATTAATTGGGTTATTAGCATTGCAGAATGCAATGCTGAATGGATAATATAATGTTTAAAGGTTGATGGTGCACAGTAAACAACATTTTTTACAGATGTGTGTAGAAATGGGCACCAATAACGCTTTCTTTAGCGTCTTTAGCGTATCATCATACGAGCGCTGTCGAATTAGTGAAACATTAGGTAACATAACACAAGAACAAGCAGAGATTTCTCATAAACAGCATATTCCGTAACATTCCTATATTTACAATAAATTTTGCAGCGTACACTAGGCTTATCATATTTCTACGGGATAAATACGGGAGATTGGGATCCCAAATACGGGATGTTGCAAAAAATATTGCTAAAGTTGAGTAAAGTTGTCAATTATCGCTAAAATTCCCGAAAAATCGCAACTCTGGCGGGAAATAAATATTTTCTGCAAATGAATTAAAATAATGAATTCCACGAAAAAAAATAAAAAAAGCGTTGCAAACATTTGAGATGAATATCCATATTTATAATCATAATTAACATATAATTTAGAAGATGGAAAAATCACTGTAAGAACGGGGGAAAAAAGCACATTTTTAGAGAAAAGTCGGTAGGGCCAAAATTACGGGAATGCGGGTCATTTTGTCACAAGTTAGAGGGTATTTTTCGTCTCACTATGCTTAGAAATGGAATGTCTGTATTCCGGAATCAGTAAAAAAGTTTCCATGGGCAAAATCCAAATCCCAAGTGATTCTTGGCGATGAATATAACATCAGAGGTACGTATTTAAGAATGCCAATCGAAACGGTGCTCTTTTTAATAATGAAAAATTCCCATTGGTAAAGACAAACTGTGATAACAATTTTAATGAATATAATGAATAAAAATTCCTTGCAGTTTGTTTTGAACTCAAAATGTGAAAGACAGATGTCTACATCAACAAGAACACGAAACAAACACAATTCTGACAATATAAATACGTTAGGGCTACACATAACAAAACACACAGTCCGGCATGTACCAATTCGTTGAAATTCCCAAGAGAGAATATTTACGAGGTTGATGTATGTTGAAAAGTAGTAGTAATGTTTCTTTTCTTTTTATCCCCCCAAACAGCAGTTTAATTCTTTTATTTTGAGGAATATCAATTAACATAAATTCTATATTCATAGAAATGAAAAATGAAATTGCATCGCAGACCCACACACGATAAAACATTAATTATCAGTTACGCAATCGCTTTATCCAGCTACCACGGTGGTCATGTGAGAAATATCCTATCCATATTTCCATTCATGAATGAGGCTACAGTTCAATCGCCTGCGGCTATTCGTGAAACCTTTCTAGTTCGTATGACCGGCAATTATTTTTCCTCTCACGTTGGTCAAGGCATTTCTAAAGGCCAATGCCGAAATTGGGTAATACGGAACATTCGAAACATTCTAGTTTCTGTAGTTTCGCGAATAGTGGAATCCATACGCATTTTCCAACATATAGCGACGACTTTGGGGAGCTCGACTTGAATATTGGTTTAAGGAAATCTTGCCTCCGACATTTCGCTCCGGCACGTTTCGCCTGCTCTGACCGTGTGAGTGACCAAGTAAGTGGATATGAGCGATCAAGTAAGTGCATATGAGTGATCAAGTAAGTGGATATAAGTGACTTAGTGAGTGGGTGAGTGACCAAGTAATTGACTGTATGATCGACCGAGTGAGTGCGTGAGTGGCCGTATGAGCGAACAAGTGAATGGATGAGTGACCTCGATCAGTCATCCGGTCACACAGTCACTAATACGGACAATCATACGCTCACTTGGTAACTCATTCACTCACCCATACAGTCACTCACACTCACTTTCTCATGTGGGCTCTCACCTCCTCACTTGGCCATTCAGAACAGGCGAAATTTCAGGATCCCACTCGAATCCAATATGAAAAATTTGTTATCAGTTTTGAAGGAATAATTTTACTTTTTCATGGTCACGTGACCCGAAAAAATTTTCAATTCTGTTGTGGAAAATCTCAGGAAATTGCTGCGGGACAATTTTTTTTTTCATCTTTCTTCAAAATGAATTTTTCTTATCTTAAACGCCACATATGGGAGAAAAAAAAATTTATTTGATAAAAGAAATTTCCGGTTGATGTCACTGATACTTCTTTTTTTTATCTTTTATATATTTCTTCTTTATATTTTACTCTTCCTATTCTTCTTCTTTTATCCCTTCGCTCCCCCTTAGAGTGGAAATTTATCGATAACGCCTACAGTCATATCGATCACCGATATCAACGCCAGATTCACGGCTGGTTCGATGGATATGACAATGTACATCGATCATGCAAGAAGGCAGGGAAATATCTCCCTAACAGCCTTCTATGGGTATTGGGAAGTTTTTCGCTGGGTGGGAAGTTCGGAACGGAATATAAGAGAGAAGATGGGAAGAATGGCTCTGTGCTCTCTTTCTCTCTATATATATATATATGACTTTTTTTTGCTCCAGCTTTTGTCTACGAAAAGTATCAACCGCCCTACCACCTATCCTGGAGGACTGACAGTGGATTCATTGATTTCCATCCCATCTTCTATTTTTTTTTCTACCGACCGAGCAGTAGAAACTCTCCGACGACAGTTCTTCGGATACGCATCAATATGGTTTCTCGCATCGTTGCAAGTATCGGTGGTGCCCATTTGTTTCTTTTCTTCAACGGGAAAAAAAGAAACAATCTCTTAAGTAAAAAAAAAAGAAGTCATCTTTGATATAGTACTTTATTCCTACAACGTTAAAACGGATACTGACAGTTGGGATGTTATTTGCTGACCTGAAAAATCTACAGATATTTCTCAGGAGTCGTTGTCGTTGTGCATTAGGCTGAGGATAGTCAAGACGCTACTCGGTGATTTTCATTTGATTGGTTTTTCATATCATGGTCATCCTTGTACAGAATAATTACATTGCGCATTCGATGGTGGAATTCAACTCTATGGTATCCGGGAACGACTGTGGGAAACTGCTATCTTACAGTTATTGAAGTAGTCGTTCTTAACAATGAAATGCCACCCGGTTCCTGAGAAAATTACTCATCCATCCTAGACACAGTCAAATTAAATTATTAGATAAGATCACACGATTCAATTACCATTTGGAAACCAGACGTGTAGAAATGGAAATTAGTGGCTGAAGACACGACTCTCTCAGGGTGATGCTATTGTAGGTAATAAGGCGGCAAGTGTGTTACAATCTATTCTTCACTCTATATGCAGACAGAGATATCGATTGTGTGTCACATCTTAGACGCCGAATGAATATTGGGATGACGTCGTTAGCCGAACGACAAGGAACCGATCCTAGTGACCAAAATTTACTATAGTTTACTCGTATCCTTGAATAAAAGCTGGCTCTTCTGGACAGCTGTGCCGGTTAACTTGATTTTCTGCATTTTCGTGCGTGACCTGAAGATATTTACCCATTTTTGTAGTACATTGGTCATTTTAAGTTCATGAAGACCAATCAGTGCAGAACCTATAATATAAAGATTTCAGACGGATGTGCATCTTAACATAATCACAGGGCTACCGAGACAGAACTCTCAAAATATAGGGTGAATTGCGAACCACTGAGCCATTGCTGCTTGTTATATCTGATTTAGAAAGAGATATCAACGGAAACATCTCTTTATACATACATACTTCAGGGCGCCGTACGATCGCCACTCCCAAGAGCTGAATAATATGGGGAAAATCGGTTTGCCCCGTAAACCTATATAATGAGTTGCTCCTTGCGACACATTACACTTTATTCTGCACCTGCATACCATCCGGCACTAAAAACAACGCTGAACTGGAAGGTGGTCTCTAACAACACCGCAATGGCATCAGAAGTCATTGCGGAAAGCATCTCTGTGAATAGACTCTGCTCACACAATAGCCTTCAGGGTTCAATAACCAGACCTTCAATTGATGGCAGCAGTTGCACTTGCCTGACCATAAACACGCTGAAACCACCAGTTCTCAACGGAATAGATATCATTGCTACTTCGGTACAGCACATCAGAAAAAGGTTAGTAATAAACACGCACTAAGGATTAAAGGTTTACCGCTAAAAGGTTTTCGAAACTATTTAGCATACAATGAGTAGGACAGCACGTTCCGACAAAAATTTATTTGTCCAGCAAAGCAAGCGTTCATTTGGGTACTCTCTCCGTAATTTTAAATGATCACCGGGTGAATTCGTACCCCTGCTTCCTGGTCTACAGCCCCGTCACGTCCTGATAATGAGACACATTGGTGGTTCGCAACTTCGAGGCTACAACGGGACAAATATTCAACCACTACACTTAACTAACAGTTTGAAATATAGATATGGCAGCCCTAAAAATGCACACACAACACTATAAACGCATCCAGACTATTAGGGACACATACTCACACTTACGGTACAACTCAATCGAACATGGTTTGAAAATAATGAAAGATAACAAGACACCTCGAGTTACCTCGAAAAAAAACCGAATTCATAGTAGGCCTACTAAAACAGTTTCATTAATACAGACGGCACTCCTGACTCATCAAACGAGACTCAATTGCCTGCACAGATAACGGACGAACGCACCGGATACTCCGCTTAAACGGACGGTACCAAAATTTCTACCGTACAGACAATCTTAAAGTTCCCCACTTAATATGGTAATTTCAACAACCACTTTTCCCGCTTGATCGAATATTACACTTCACACGTCAATTGTTAATACACATCAATCGCTACACACACATAATGTTTTTATTGAATGAACATTTAGAATTGATTTCAAATATGTTACCTAGTTAAGATTTAAAAACAGAATGCATTTGAGACTAAGTACTGTCCTCCAAGTATTCAAGTTGTCTTCGATACGTGCAATCATTTTGTTTTTGTTCTTCGTTGAACTAATAGGGAGCATTTACTTTCCGTTTGAAAAGTAAAAACGTTAGGTATTGTGATCATGATCATTCTAATTAAATATAATTTTTATTTAATCTATTATATCTGACTTATTCGAAAAGCTTTATTAATACTGATCCTTCATCAGTTTTCAATATACAAACTATAGTAACGGTGTAAAATGGCAATTGAATTGCTTCCCGAATAATCGGATACCCCGCATAATCGAATACTCCATCTAATCGGATATTGTGAGATGAAATTGTTGATACCCCATTCAGCACGGCCAACTGCATATCCAAAGTCACACTAATATATCAGGAACTTTCAGATTCTGAACATCAACCCAAACAGCAAGTGCTGTTAGCAATTAACATGGGAAAAAAACCTTTCATTCACTACGTTTCTTCAGAAAAAAAGAACCAGTACGTTTTTCCATGTACGAAGTATACAGGTTCGATAATGTCAACCGTAGTATCAAGAGATGGTACAAGAGAGGAGGGAAGAGAGAAAATGATTCATCAATCTCCCGGTGTGACATAGCCACACCAACATCGACATGGGAATACCCTATCAAGCCTTCGCAGGCCCTTCTTCCCAAAATGAGCCTCAGAAAGCCCGGGAATGGGTATTGATAAGAGAGTTTCCGAAAGAGGGAGAGCAAGGGAACGGAAATTATTGATTGATTTTTCTTTGACTTTGAACATTAAACTGTATATTGCGAATATTTTACGCCTGTTTATCATCGCCAGCCATTAACTCCGGGAAAGGAATACCCAAGGGTAATATTGACGATGCTCTGCGAGAGCGCTTTCTATGGATATATATATATATATATTTTTTTTTTTTGTATTTTTCTACTCCACAGTATAGATTGCCCCCAAACATTTCCCATCTACGCTCAAATGGGTAATTCGGTGAGAAATTGTGATTGTCATCTGATCCGTGTAAAACTTGAACAAAAAACATGAACAAATCATTTCGGTGTCAATTTTATCTTCATAACTTATAAATGTATAACGCTGAGTTATAGTCCGAGGCTCAATGGGAATTGAGCGACGCTCCTCTCTGAAGGGGGTTTCTGAACATCCAACGACGTGGAACAAATGCTATTTACCTCACTGAACGAAAATGTTGAGGTTCTGATTTGATATGAATATGCATCCGGTCACATGCGATCAATTATTGAAACATAATTCATAAATTGTCGTCTATGACATCTTGATGTATGTATTTTTAGGAAATAATTGCAAATTGAGTTTGAATATATCGGAAACAAAATATCTATGATATATTTACGAAAAGGATTTGATGAATCATTTTCATTCTCTCTAGAATTAATAATGCGTCCTCCCATCAGAACTGCAATATAGTGGATTGATTGATTGATGACCGCTCACGACCAGAGCTCTGTTGTGCAAAACAACTTCCTCTCTTCACCTTCAATATAGTGGAATTTCGGAATACGAAGTATAATGGAAATCGATTTTTTGTTATCCTTAATGCCAATAAATCTTGTCTTGCGAACTATGATTTCGATTGATTTCGTGGTCAACAATGTGATGTAGCTAACATCATCAGAAATTTATAAATTATAAAAATCATCAGAATTAGAATGGATGATTCCTATGACAACATGATTTCTATGTTAATCACAGAAATCATCAGACATTTTCTATAATTTGAAATCGTAGAATTTCACTTTTATTATTTCCTTATGATGCCAATCAATCTTTAGAATTGTAAGTTCAATCAATTTCGGAAAAGAATGATAATAACAATTGGTTTTGTCAACGGAATCACGATAACAATTTGTTTCTACCAGAATTATTACAATGTCAATCAGTTTCACATCGTGTGTAATTTAAAATCTCCATTATTGAATGCGTTATTTTCTTACATTACTATCTATTCAAAACAACACAGCCACAATTGAGTGTGCAACGGATTTTGAGCTGTTGCTGATGTCCACACACAGAAAGTGAAGACACAATAAGAAAGAATACTCTCATATCGCACGAGAGAAACATGCCAACATGAACTATATAAGAATGCATCTCACACACGATATTTAAATCCAAGAGAAAAACAAATTTTTTGCATTCGATACTTTGAGAACCCTTGAATAATCTTCGATAGAATGAAACTTTATGAACACTCATCTATCATAACTCGTCGGCTATGAGTATTATAGGTATTCTCTTTCATTTGCACACGATAGAAACACTCCTATATCAATAAGAGAATTTCAAACGTCCGGTTTGGAGCCAAATATTCAAGGATGTGGAGGCGCTGAGAATTAATAGCATTTTCACAGAAATTATGAAACGCTTCTTTCCATTGAGTCCATCAATTACAACTTTTTCAAAATAATATGAGACTAGTAAAGCAACGAAAAATTCTAACATGGATCGAAAGATTCACAATCAGAAAACAAAATATACAGGGTATTCTGTTAATGGACCGACAAATTCAGAGGGTTGTTAGTAGGCATCAAGAGGAACAAAAATTGCAATGGAACATGGAGTCGCAAACCACTTTGAGAGGGTGAATATCGCGAAAAACGCACGCAAGCTCTGAGTCCAGAGGATACGAAAGGTGGATGTCAGTTGATCCCTGAATGCGTTCGTGGGTTCGCTCACCGTATCCGAGACGCGAAAATCGTGCGCTGGGGTAGGATCACGCGCTACGGACGACGTAAATTAGCGCTGTTGCGGTGTAAGCACGTGTAGCACTTAGTGTTGTCTGTTTCAACGAGCATCGTGATGGCTGACTACACGAACGGGGGAATACGCATCTGACTTACGGTCGAGCAGATGACAATGTCGTTTATGCGACGTCTGTGAACAATCTGTGGAGGATCTCATGGCGCAAATTGTCGTCCCTGCGGCAGACATCTAAAGCATACCTGGTATCTTCAAGCGCATCCGGGAATCGTTTTTACGTCGTTGTAGACTGTGCAATGACGTCAGCGGCCGCCACTTCCAACAACGCTTGTAATAATTTAATTAATATGTAGTTATTATTGTACTTTTTTGTCGTTCCAGCGTGAGGTCGAAACCTGCATGCGTTTTTCGCGATTTTCACCCTCTCAACGTAGTTTGCGACACCATCTTCCATTGCAATTTTTGTTCCTCTTGATCTCTACTAACAACCCTCTGAGTTTGTCGGTACATTAACAGAACACCCTCTATATGTATAAGGCTACTTATCAATTCATTCTTGTGCTTCTTGAAACTTCATATGAAATCAGCATTTTTCCCTTTCATTTGTTATTTCAAGAAAATAAATGAAAACGGGCTCTGAAATTTATCTAGTTTATCACGATATTTAAAGCTTTTAACAAGACATTTAAAGCTTTTAACAAAAAAAAAAAGCACTTGAAAGTTTCATCACAATATTCTCTCTCTCACTCACTGAGGTTTTATCACTATATTTGTGTGTGTGTGTGCAAGTTTCAACAAGATATTTAAAAGTTTTATGAAATATAGTATAGATACAAATGCCACAACAGGCAAAATGCCAACGAGGTGGCTGGAAAATTACCGTATTGACTCGAATATAGAACGACTATCTCGCATATAGGATGAGGTATGATTTTTGAG
Organism: Pholcus phalangioides; assembly: GCF_987345545.1. Lineage (NCBI taxonomy): Eukaryota > Metazoa > Arthropoda > Arachnida > Araneae > Pholcidae > Pholcus > Pholcus phalangioides. The sequence continues at coordinate 23,458,681 of NW_028301605.1, forward strand.
ATCGAAATTAAAAAAAACTAGATTTATAATTCAACTCCTTTATTTAGTTATTCACAGATAATATTATCATAAGATTTTTAGATCCGAGGCGACACGTAAACGCAGTGTGATCTAAGTCAGGGGTATTATTTATTGCATAAGGAGTGTATAAATCTGAATAAATTCTGGGGCACTCAGAACGGTATCCATAATGTCCCCGGCCCTGTTGGGATCCCTGTATCTGGCCCAGGGTTCTGAACAAACATAGGGGCGGGGGGAGGTGTCTCCGAAATAATGAAAACTTTCGCAAATTCAGAATTTTCATTAATTCTGATGCTATTTCTCTCATTAGTTTTTGATCGCTGTAGTTATCAATTTTTGATAATTTTATTAATAAATTTTCAATTATTTTACTCCCTTCGATTCTGGCTTGATTTTTTTTCATCAACATTGAATTTTCAATAAATCTCGAACTATCATTTTCAATCAATCAGTCAAAATTGTTATCATCAGTTTTTTCTTAAATTGATTCCTATTTTTCATTGAATTTTTTTGTCTTTCAGTGACAATTTTTGTTTATATATTTTCTCTCACTCCCGCAGATAGGACGACTTGGGTTTTCAAAGCATTGAAAATTGAATAAAAAACCTCGTCCTATGCACTACTAAACACGGTATATTTACAGGTTTTATCGCGAAGTCCCATCACAATATTCACAAGTTACAAATCCTATCACGGTATTTACAAGTTCCAAATGAGCTCATTCTTATATACAAGATTTAGCAGCCCCTTAATAAACGTTAATATTTATCGAAACCCGCAATCGCCACTAACCACTATCTAACCCGTGTCGACATCAGGGCTGCGCGATAAGTGATGCTGCACAAGACCCCGCATTCACGTGTGTAGACACAAAATTTATAATTTTATACACTATCTTTGCAGATAAATTCAATTTGGTCATCATGTTAAAATATACGTGAAAACCCAAATAATATGAACATTTTTCTCTCTCGTCCTGCAGGATGTCTATGAGATAAAGAGATGGCCCCATACGCTCTGATATCTGAAAAAAAATATTCCACAAGAATATCCAATCACGTGAGGCCCCCCTAAAGACATAAGTAAATATTGACTATAATTATTGGCTCAGAATGAATACAAAAACAACCAAAGGGTATTAATCACATCCTATACAGGGGCGAACTTTCACGGAGGTGTAGAGCGTGCGGTCACAACGTGCCGCAGAAATATTTGGGGCTGGGAAACGGAATTCAAATAACATTAGACGTGTACTGGGTTTTCACTTCAGCTGATTACATAAGAACATTCTGAACCAGGGGTCCTTGGAGAGATTTCAGGGTGGTCCGTTAGCTTAGATCAGAAATATATATATATATATTTTATACTTTGCTATATGCCAAATATTATTTTGTGATGGGATACGTAATCTTCAATTTATTGCACAGGGGGTCCACAACTTCATCTCATTCGCGGAAATGATGTTTGAAACACAAAAGTTCCTGCACAAGTGATCCTGGCTCAATACAAAGCCTAGCACAAAATCATATCAATTCATAGACATATCACATTCTCACAAGTTTTTCACGTCTTCACCAACAAAAACTTTCATAGGTGCCTGTTTCTCGCATGAACAAATGCGGCATGTGCTCAGGGCCCCACAAATTTTAAGGGAGCCAAAAAATTTAAGAGTTTTTCTGCATATGTTTCGTATTTTTTAGATGTTTTGGGTATAAAATTGGATACCCCCTAATTCTATAGCACATTACATATATAATTGCTACAAATAATGATAACCAGCAACTCTGCCCCAAAAAACGCTATATATAGAAAGGGAGTGCCCAAAAATTCATGTTTGTCCAAGGCACGAACTTGGGAAGAACCATGATGCCCTGACTTTCAGAGAGAGAGACCCTTACATTAGTCATTCAAGTTTTTACGAAATAATAGAAAATATACATTGCACGAGATATACCTTGCTACAGCCTCGTGCATATGTTACGGTAAATGTGATAAATCAGTTATTATGCATAACTAACCGGATTTTAAGAGGTTGTTTTGGTCCGTTATTAAGCATAATAACCGGATTTATCACATTCACCGTAATGCATACAATATAATAGTTGAGGGGCGCAAAATAACTACGTACGTCCCTGACCCAACACTATAACCGAAAACAAAACTGATAGAATCTTTTTACCTCGGTATAAGAAAAAACACAAAATCTTTCTTCAATCTTCTCCTCGAAACATAAGAGCGCTTTCCGTTTCAAGATAAAACAAAAGTTCCCAGTTATTCAAAAAAATCATTCGAAAGTGTAAACAATATTCACACCGAGAAACGAGCCCCTGACCTTCCAAAAAGCGCAAGGTTCACTAGTTCTCGCACAAAAATATTTCTCGAACGTATACAACATTTATTTTTCCCCTCGAGCACTAAAAGAAATTAATCAAGAAACAATTCTTGAAAACGTCCATCACATTTCTCACTAATAAGAATTAATAAGAGATGTCCCCCCTTGTCCGAATCGCAAGCAAAAACTAACATAAATACTACTCTTCTTAATTGAAAGGAAATGTACAGCGAGAGAGTGAAGACCCTACGGCATGAACTATCTGTTCTTGTCTGACGACCTCTGTTGCAACGACAACTCGGCTATAACGTAAATAACAGTCCTGGCCGATTCCCATAGAGGATAATACTAATGAACCTTGCTTACAAAGCCAATAAATCGCAACGACCTCGGATACAACGACACTCCACGTTTTTACTTCAGTTTTTACAGCATCTCTTCCCCCCACCCCAAAAAAAAATATACATATGTCTATCTATATGAGCGCATCACAATGAGGGAATGCTGGTCCGTTTTTCTATTAGTACAAAATGATAAACTTGTTGGACACACAAACTTTATGACCCGTATTTTCCAGTAATTTTGGCCTATAAATAATGTCCCGTTTCTCAACGAAGCTTAATTCATAAGTTGTAAAAATTCGTTAAATCAAAGAATTCCTTAAATGATAGTTGGTTATATCGATGTCTGGTTTTAGAATTGGTAAAACAGGAGATAATTATTATAGGAGTTGTTTCGGGAGTGTTCGGAAAGATCCGTTAAATCAGAGTTCATTACATTCGGTTCAGACTCTCGCTGACAAGTACGATCATCTTAATAATAAATCTTATCACAGCAAATGACATCAATTTACTAATGCGATATAGTGATTATCCATAATAACCGGCAGATATAATGCATGCAATATATACGGAAAACTGGCCGTGTCAAGAGGGGTACTGATGATGATGTTGTTTAGAAAAGGAACATTCATCTTTGCCCTCACAGGGACTCGAATCCCGGTCTTTCGTATCCCGGACAAGTGCTCTATCCCTAAGCTATGAAAACAAATAGAATAGCCCCTCCTTGGAGCGTATATATATGCTAAATATAGTCAGATTTACCGAACGACGATTGGATATTATGCATATTCATCGGTGAAAAAAATTCTATATATATTTTTAGTATTTACTAAATTTAGCAACGACGCTTGCGTGTTATGTATAATCGCCAGTAGAAGCGATAAATTTAGGGAAATTTATCAAACTTATCAAAATTTTCGGTGGTCATGCATGATAACCGGATTCATCATTCACCCCGTAACACATACATATGCTAGTAGAGGGGCCGCAAAATAACTACGTACGGCCCTGACCAAACACTAAAACCGAAAACAAAACTGATAGAATCTTCTTACCTCGGTATAAGAAAAAACACAAAATCTTTCTTCAATCTTCTCCTTGAAACATAACAGCGCGTTCCAGGATAAAACACAAGTTCCAGTTATTCAAAATAATCCAAAAAAATCAAAGAATCTTTCGGAAAGTGTAAACAATATTCACACCGAGAAACGAGCCCCTGACCTTCCAAAAAAGCTCAAGGTTCACTAGTTCTCGCACAAAAATATTTCTTGAACGTATACAACATTTATTTTTCCCCTCGAGCACTAAAAAAAAAATAAAAACCTCATTGATGCGTTCGAATATTAATCAAGAAACAATTCTTGGAAACGTCCATCACATTCCTACGATAATAAGAATTAATGAGAGATGTCCCTCGTCCGAATTCTCAAGTAAAAACTAACACAAAATACCACTCTTCCTATTTGAAAGAAAATATACAGAAGAGAGAGAGAGAGGTCCTCACGGCGCGAACTACCTCTTCTCGTCTGACGTTGTCGCCGCGCCGTTCCACTCTGCAAGTCCCTCGTCTGCTAAGGTTGAGGGCGGGAAAAACAACTTTATAGACTCGTTTCCGAGCGCCACCTAGTGTCTTACCTTTGATTTGTTCAGAAGGTGGGGAGGGGTGGATGGATGGATGGCTTGGGTTAGGAGTTCCTGGAAAATGAAAAAAAAGAGGTTAAAACCACAGGAAAGAATGGAAAAGAGCAAAAATTGTGAGGCGGTGGGGGAGGGGGGGGGGGAGGTTAAGGGTGATGGACAATGGATACGAATGATATATCTCATCTTGATATCGTTTTGATATCCCTTTATTTACTGTTATTGTTATTTTCGAATTAAAAATATCGAAACTACTCATTTTTGTGTGATGATATTCCGATAAAGAGGTCGTTTTATATAGTACAGAAGATAAAAAAGGGATGTCTCAACGATCTCACGAGTTATTTCTTTACAAAAATCTTAAGATATAGATGTATTGTTATCTAACTACTCATTTAGAAATACGATAAGCATGTTGGGGGTAAATCGAGAGGTTATCCATACTTGGAATCAGACGACCATAAATATATTTTTATGGACATCGTATAATATTTTACCATACATATACTTTTTATAATTGTAATTTTAATTGAGTCACTGTATTTTAGAAATATATGACATCCATATTTGTTATGCACATCTTTTTCTCAGCCACCTCGTTAAGAATTTTGCCTGTTGTGGCCTTGTATTTGTATATAAGTTAAAAAATTTTCAAGATCTAAATAAAATGTTTTCCATATTTCTTTCTTGATTCGAAAATTTCAAGTGGAAATAGTGAGTGATTTGCTTAATTTTTCTACCTCTTAACTTTTGAACTTGAACCAAAACTAACCACTAGAAATATATATTTTTTGTTTTGTGTTTATTGGATGTCAAAATGCTCTTTACGAAGAAAAAAAAATTCGTTAACGGATTAATTAATTAATTTTGGTCGATATCTTACGAGGACCATTTGAGTTAGGTGCCCTCATTACCTCAAGTCTTAACTTGGAAAAAGAATCATTAAAACCATTTAAAACCGTTAAAAATGAAGGTACACAAAAGAGCGAAGGTGGAGCGAAGAGGATGTCATGAAAATTCTCTAATTTTTCTTTCTTGATTTCATTCCTTTCGTGATATGTATATCAAACAATATTGTTTCGTTTTGTCACATTTGATTATTTATGGCTCAACTACAGTATGTTCTATTTATTTCACCGACATTTAAAAATATTTTTAGTTCACTCTTTTTACACTATTACCTCATTTAACTTTGCCATTTTTTGGCAAAATTAAAGGGACTTAATCCAATTCCGATTCGATTTGTATATACAATAAATGTTCGATACAACGAGTGTTACCTATAACGACTCATTTGTAAGCGGTTACCCTCCTCCTCAAATAGCTAATGTTAAAGACACAAAAAATATTCGGTTATATTGTTGAAAATTTAGGAAGCATTCACTATAACGTCATCCTTTTTTTTTCTGAAATACCAGTTTTTCCTTTACTTACTTCAGGATTCGGAGCAAAGAATTGTAAGTTCGTTTATAACGAAAAGTGCATTATAACGACAATTTTCCTCGTGATTGTGATCTGTGGTTATTACGAATCTTATCTGTGTTATTTTACTGTATTTTGGAATTGAAAGAAAATATCGAAACCTTTCGCATTTTCGTATGATGATATTCGGATGGAGGTCATTTTAGGATACGGAGGAAAGAGGAATGTCTCGAAGACCTCACTGGTATTTGCTTTATAAAAATCTTAAATACAAATACAAATACAACGCCACAACAGGCAAAATGCCCAACGAGGTGGCTGATAAAAAGATGCCCATAAAAATATGGATGTCATATGTTTCAAAAATACAGCAACCCCATTAAAAATGCAATTAACACAAATTATAAACAATATATACACATGATAAAATATTATACAATGCCCATAAAGAATACTTATGGTTGTCTTATTCTAAGAATGGATAGCTTCTCGATTTACCCCAACATGGTTATCGTATTTCTTTTTAAACGTGTCAATAGTGTTACAATTTACTACCTCCGGGGGTAAGCTATTCCATTTATTAACAACCCTATTAGATTCCCTGCGACACCATAACCTTGCATTGTCCCTCACCAATCGATACTGGTGTCCCCTTGTAAAAGCAGTTGATTGGCGGTGTACTAAAAGTTCATGGTCCATCCTATCCATCCCATTGAAAATTTTGAACACTTCGATCATATCTCCTCGACACCTGCGTTCATCCAATGTAAACATATTCAAAAAATGAAGTCTCTCTTCATAACTCAAGCCCTGTGTGCCAATAAGGACACGCGTAGCTCTTCTCTGCACCCCTTCAATCAAGTCTATGTCCCTCTGTAGGTATGGTCTCCAAAACCTTACAGCATACTCCAGTCCAGGACGAACTAAGCCTCGAAAAAGCGGAAGAATGACTTTAGGAGAACGCGAAGAGACTTTTTCGAAAATGAGACCAAGCATTCTATTCGCTTTTTTGACAACCGCTGAACAATGTTCAGAAAACTTAAGTCGCTCGTCAATGAGAATTCCCAAATCGGTGACTCTAGTTGCATCCGGGATAGTGACACCATTCAACTCGTAAGATAACCATGGGTTGTTCGAACCAAAATGAGCGACCATGCACTTATCTACGCTAAACGTCATGCCCCATTCATTTGCCCATGCTGCAATCTTGTTTAAGTTGGTCTGGAGCAACTCCCTATCGCTTTCATTCCCGATTACCCCCATTAGCTTCACATCATCTGCGAATTTGCTAGTAATTCCATCGATACCCTGATCGAGTTTGTCGATAAAAAGTGAAAAAAGTATGGGGCCAAGGACACTTCCCTGAGGAACTCCACTTGTGACGTCTGTCCAACCAGAGAATTCCCCGTTCACCATAACTCGTTGCGACCTATCTCTTAACCACGATTCTATCCAATTCAGCAAGTTGCCCCCTATTCCAATCTCGTGTAAACGCTTCAAGAGTTTGCCATGTTGGACCCGATCGAATGCCTTCTGGAAATCAAGGTAAACAACGTCGACATTTTTGCTCTTACCCAAAGCCTTAGTCACGTAATCATAGAAGCAAAGGAGGTTAGTTACACATGACTTCCCCTTCCTGAACCCATGCTGATTATCCGACAATACATTATTCTCGTCTATCCACTTCACAAACTGCCTTTTGATGATAATTTCCAAAATTTTCGAGAGGGATCTCGGCAAACTCATTGGACGATAATTTGACACCGCTTCTCTACTACCCTTCTTAAATATCGGAACAACGTTAGCCAGTTTCCAATCTCTCGGGACGATACCCTAAGCAACACTACTCCTGAATATCTGTGCGACTGGCCCCAACAATTCATTAGCACCTTCCCTGAGAACCCTGGGATAGATATCATCTGGTCCTGGTGCTTTGCTTGCACATACATTTCTTAGAAGATTTAGGACCTCCACGTCTTCTACTTGAATATCGTTGAGGGTTTTATTACCCCATGCAACACCCGTATATCGAATATCATTATCTCCATTAAAAACAGACGCGAAAAAGTCATTGAAAGCACTACACATGCCTACATTGCTCTCTACCTTAGAGCCTCCTATCGAGAGGGGGCCAACTGTCCCCTTACATCCATTATTGACGTATCGAAAAAATGATTTTGGGTCAGAGCCAATGTTATCTGCCAACCTAGATTCAACTTCCTTTTTACTATCCCTTATCGCCTTCTTCAACAGTCTTCTTTTATCAGTAAACAATGATAGGTCACCACGTCCACTTTTATACTCTCTGAATGCTCTTTTCTTTTCAAGATAAAGGTTCCGCACGCTATCCGTGAACCATAGAGGGTGTGATGTACAAACACGCTTTTTTCGAACAAAGGGTATGACGTCGTGCAAAACAGAGGACAGCTTCGTACTAAATTCTTCCCATTGACTTACCACCCCTACTGATTCCAACCGGTCTTTGAAAACTTCCGCTAACCTTCTTCGCAAAACATCAAAGTTAGTTCTCCGAAAACAAGGAACCAGTCTTTTGTTATCAACCTTACCCGAGGAAAAGTTACAGTGAAATCTGACGATACGATGATCACTGGAAAAAAACTCTTCCCCCACCGAAACATGTTCAACTAGATCCTCAGAACTAGTAAGAACTAAATCCAAAATAGCAGTACCCCTTGTGGCTTCTGATACATGCTGATACAAAAAATTATCGAGCACCAACTTAAGAAAGTCTCTTTCATACTGATTTCCAGATGAAAGGTTCTCCCAATCAATATCCGGGTAATTGAAATCCCCTAGTATGAGAACCCTCTTTCGCTTACACATGTAGGAAATTTCATCATGCATTTTGGCAATGTAGTTTTGATCCCTATTCGGTGGAATGTAACAAACCCCAACAATAAGCTTATTACGTCTTTTGCTCTCAAGTTCAACCCATATGGTTTCAATATCACTTCTCTGCACGTTACACTCTCTAGCCTTCAAACAGGATTTCACGTATATCATCACACGTATATCATACATGGATTAAGATATCCATGTATTGTTTTCGAACTGAAAAATTTTCAAGCTCTAAATGAAAATGTTTTCGATATTACATGAAATTTTCGATATTATTTGAAATAGAATGATTGGAGAAGAAAATTTCAAGATGTTGTGTTCGGGAATTATGCATAATCACCGGTAAAAAGGATAAATGTAGGAAAATCTACCAAACTTACCGAGGTGATTGGTTATTCGGCATAATAACCATCGATTATAAATAATCACAAATTTATCATGGTTACCAACAAAACTATATTGTTTCGTTTTGCAATGCAGTGGAACTTCGACATAACGATACTCTGCGGACCAAAAAAACAAATTAGAGGGAGATTATCGTTATATCAAGAGGTTGCATTTCTCATCAAATGCCACCATATTTACTCTATTATTGGCATCGCTTCTGGATTGTCATTGTCAGTGACTCCATAAAATGCAAAAAAGGATTTATTTGAGTCAAAATATTCTAAATGTTTAGTTGGTGAATAAAATTCAGTTACCGTATATACTCGTGTATAAGCCGACTCGTATATAAGCCGACCTCCCCACTTCAGGACCACCAAAACCGCAATAAATTGAAAACCCGTGTATAAGCCGACCCCAAAAAAATCCGTGAATTTCAGAGAAAAAAAAAATTCTTATATTTTCATGCAAAATGATTAGCTTACGGAAATTTACAATAGAAATTATTCAAACTTTTTAATCCGTTTCTTCTATGTCTCCAAGCTCATGGTAATCCATTGGATCATCATAGGGGGTGCGGCATCGCCATTGCCACTTTCACAGGATATCTTCAGTTCCGTCCATCGCATTGCTGATGGAACACTTTTTGAAGGATCGGCGGAATCAGAATTCCACGCCTCATGTACAGGTTTCTTCAAGGCCCCACTTTTTTTGTAGTTTATTTATCATCGGAACTCATCCATTCGATCCACAAATGCCTCAAATAGTCTTTGAGAGGCTTGTTGATGCTCATATCTAAAGGTTGTACATTCGACGTTAACCCACCTGGTATCAAAACCAATGATGTTTTCGATTTCTTTGCCTCGGCTTTGACATCGGTTCTATGGGGTATGAACATATCCCACACCAATAATGCCGGTTTCTTGAACACAAATCACTACTATAAAAAAATGACTACTGATTGCGGGGGTCGATATTTTCTCATCAAAAACTGACCCGAGTATAAGTCGACCCCCCCACTTGGGGAACGAATTTTTCCAGAAAAAAACTCGGCTTATACACGAGTATATACGGTATTTTGTTTACCGCCATAAAGAGTTTTTTCAACACTACAATACTGTACCACAGTGAAAGTAACTTTACGGCTCAATAAGTAAATAGCGCAAAGAGGGTAGATAATGCCAAATACCGATGTTATTAAACCCCCCTCGAAAGGGCAAATAGTGATGGGGAATTTAAAAATACAGGGCATCCTGTAAAAGCTAATGCGGCCTTTATCTCATGAACCGTCCGTCGTAGAGGTATGACTCCAGTTTAAAAAAATGCTCAAAAGGCGTTTAAAAATTACCTTGCACCAGTTTTGAGAATGAGATTACAATGTGTGACAAAATTAAAAAAATGTATAAATTTTTAAACGGTCCCTCTGTGCTCTAACTTCCAATTAGAAAGTCATTGTCCTGTATCTCTTGAGGATAACCGAAGAAATTACATGTTTCTAAGTGCTTCGCTCATATATTTGAATTCAAAAATCGGAGAGAAGTTATGAAAGAACAGAAAAAACTAATGGACCTTTCCCTCTTTTATGCTGTACTTTCCCAACTTTTCTCAGATTTTCGAATTTGAATATCTCAGCGAATATTACACTTAAAAAAAACATGGAATTTTTTTTCGTTCTCGTAGGACAACAACTTTGGAACTGGGTGTAAGAGAACAGAGGGACGGTACGAAAATTTAGATTTCTTATTTTGGGACACACTGTATCTTCTCTATCAAAACTGGTACTGGGTTATTTTTGAATGCCTGTTGAGCATGTTATAAATTGGAATCATACCTCTACGACGGACGGTTGATGCGATAAAGGCCGTGCTAGCACTTACAGCACACCCTGTATATTGAAGTTGATTTTGAATGAAATATGAAATATATCGTTGTACCAGTTTCAAAATGTCCAGAAAAAAATCCTTATAAAGGGGTTTAGGGGTTTATCGTAATACAGAATATATATCGTTGTATGGAGAGGAATTCGACATTTAGACTACAGATGATTTCAAACAAAATTCGAAAACATACCGTTGTAGGGAGGTTCCGTGTTGTATTTTGATTATTTAATGTTATGGTTTCGTATGCAAGGAAATGTTTCCATGGATTCAAATGTTTGCTTCTTTATGCTTCTTTCATTTTATATATTCAGTATTTTATAATATTTTTTACCTTACCTCTTTTTACACTGTTATCATTGAGTTTTACTTCTTTTTTTTTTCTTTTTTCACTCTATGCTTTCTTTTATGATTATATGATACCGGATGTCCGGTTCAAATTTCTCTATACTTGAGCGGTTCCTACCCTTTACAAGAAGTTGGGAAGGATGAGTAAAGTATTCAAATAGAAAACAACACTCGTGAAGTTTTGTAAATAAGAAATCGCATTTTTTACATCCGCACGTGCTTCTTTTGTTGGCCGGATGATATTCAATCTATAGTCGGGTTCCAGCCTTGTCCTCTGCAGCATTTGCGGCGTGGCAGCGGCAATACCATCCGTTATTTCGGTATGAGGATCTTGCTGACCATAATCCTCCCTGTTGTAAACTGAATCTTTAACATTTCCCCAGAAGATGAATCGTAGTGGAGTGATCATCTGGTGACTTGTGGTGGCCCGGCCATTGGTCAGCTGCGTCCGATCCATCGGATCGAGAAAATTGTATCCAAAAAAAGATGACACATTCGTGCCATAGTGCGGAAGGGAATCATCTTGTAATATAACATTGTGTTGTAAATGTTGCATTTTGGGAACTCTGCATACAGTTTCAGCATATCTGACTTAATGCTTGCTATCACATATGACTCACAAGAAAATAATGATAATAAATAAATGAAAAAATTAGACAATGATCACACATTGGTTATAGAACTGTTTTCTTCCACTTCAAAAATTCCATGGGGTTTTCCGAGTCCCCAATTCGCCAATTGTGCCTATGTTGTGCCAATATTGAGCGCATGAAATGTACCCTCACCTAAAAAGTGGCCCTGGAATGAAAATCATGTTTACCGTCGGTGAGAGCTGACATTTGCACGGAACAATTTGCGCCTTTTCCTACGGTGACAACATTTTCATCGTTTGCTGTTAACAATGACAGCGTACGTTATGACACTTTCAGAAAATTTGGCATCAAAGGCTCAGAGGAGGAGGACAGCCAAATTTTTCAAATATCACAAACCTACATAACATCACCAATTTTTAACCCTTTGAGTGGTTTTTAAAATTTTCCTGATTGGCATTACAACTGCAACAGTAGAAATCAATAAACCTCCTAGAAATTGTTATCTACTTTTCGGAAGAATGTATTTTTTTCCGATTGCGTGAACTGATAGTTGCTTTTCCCAATAATAATAAAAAAACAAGGAAGAGAAAAAAAATACTATAGTTTTCGATTATTTATGCTGTACGCATACGATTATACTGTACGTATAATCGATATACTGTACGTATAATCGATATACTGTACGTATAATCGTATGCTACCTACTAAGGGAAAACTTACTCTATCTTCCCTGCCTCTACCCACTTGTAGTTGATTGACGGGGGAAACATGTTATCGGGCAAAGCTCTCTGTACAGAGCTAGCTAGGCTCGGAATTGTCGAAATGAGAGGGTTTAAGTTATCTTGGGATATACCCACTATAAGGGTTAACAGCTGTTTAATATAGTAACATTTGATTGAAATACCCTGTATTTACATACATGCAATGGTTCACTTTCAGAAAATTCTATCTTAAATTCACACGCATATTATGTAAATACATTTTTGTCCTCAATCTTGGGGGCCATTCAAGTATTACGTAAGCAGATTTTTAGCCATTTTTGATCCCCCTCCCTCCCCGTGTCAGCAAAATTTCGTCAGCAGCTTAGAATATTTCATATCTTCAAAAAGGGTGGTTGATGACGTAAGCAACCTTCAAACCCCCTCCCCCCCCTTGTCATCAAAAGTCAGCAAATCCGAAACCCCCTTTCCCCCCCCTTCTCCGATGCTGACGTAATACTTGAATGACCCCTTATAAAATTTTATAATATAAGTCTTTTCAAATGCTGGTCAAATAAAACCCCCAACCTTTTGTAAAATTTATCGTAATTATTATTTCCATGAAAGAAAATCAATTACACAATATCATGACATAACAAAATAATAAGTTATTATTAATATATAATATTACAATACATTAAAAAAAAAAGTCAGCTTAGAATTACGTTGAGTAGCAGGTTTCACATTGATAATTACGGAAAATTTTGAATCATTAAATGAAAAATATCATGGGTTCCGAATACAATACCGGCATTTATTTTCCATTCAAATTAAAAACCACTCATTCATCCGATATAATATAAAAACTACTGAAAAAAATGATATTTTCTCTTATAATATTTTTAATTTTTTCTAAATCTGTTAATAATATTTCTTAATTTCCAGATTCTGAGCACGATTTGAGTTTTATTTTTGAACTAAGGAATTGGAAATTAATTCAAGTATAATGAAAATATAAAAATACGTATTATAAAAATCCTATATTCAAATAACGTTTTTATAAGTATTTTTTCTCTTACCATCAATAGATTTTGTTTTGTCAATGCTGCACTAAAATAAAATAAAAAATATATATGAATATCAAACGAAATACAATTGTTATATGTAAATAAATAAAAGAAATGCAAAAAATTATCAGTTATCCTATTTTAGTTCTCCTATATATATACTTCATTTTATTTATACTCTTCTTTCAATTCATGATCTTTGTCTAATTAATAGTTTTTATTTTTTATTTTTAAGGATTGTTATTTTCTTGTTTCGTGAGAATTTAAAAAAAAAAAAATCTATCCGAATTTATTGTTCTATCCTCCTATATTAATATTATTATATATATATTGTTAAACTTATATAATTATACTATTTCTTTCAAGTCAATTTTACAAATATTATCTACGAACTTATAATTATTTAAAAATCAAATGACAATGAAAATATGTACAGTGATTATTAAGGCTATTATTTTTATGTGACTGCATATTTTTTTATCATTTTACATACTTTGCTATTTTTACGCGATAGAGCATTTTTCATGATTTTCAGTCATTTTTAGTGCAATTTTTCATGTGATTCTTTTGGTCATTTTAAACCATTTTTTCTTTATTTTCAGAATTTAAGTCACATTTCAGCATAATGTTTTACAGCATTATTGTTCATATTTCAGCACAACGATGAAGAGGGATTTTTTCCACAAGCTCCCTCTTCCTAGCTTCATTTGCCACACAATTACCTTTTTTAGCAATAATTGCAATTTTACTTCCCTTGGACATCGTTTTTGATAACGATTGGGAATTTTTCGGCGATATGAACAATTGATGTAAATTTTATTTGTACACTTAGGCATGATTTTTGACATCAGTTGGCGAGTTCCTGTAAATTCCCGTGTTTTTCTCGAGGAAATATGATGAGCCTATTAATAAAGGCATATTTTTATGGTGTATTTTTACCTTTTTTTAAGGCATAAATACATTTTTTTAATGAAGGATTTTCTGTCGGTTTCAAGGTCACCAAAAATCCTAGTTCATGTAATTATCAGTAATACATTTCGTCTGCTTATTTAACTGTAAATGAAATATGCATCAGAAAAATTATTTTACACATTACTCTCTACAATTTTTTATTTATTATCATCAAAAATAATGATAGAATATTATATAATGCATTGTATATTTCTGTATAGAGATATTTCACGTTATCGCAATTGCAGCATAATGTGATTATCATCATCTCATCACTGTTGAATTATTCTTTTCATCGATATGTATTATGATATTTTATATAGTTATTAAGGAAAAAAATTATTTATCAGAAATTATCTATAAAATATTTCCAATATTAAATTTCAATATTACTTTCTATTTATTACTTTGAAAGTTGTGTTAATATATAATAATTTATTGATGTTTAAAACTATCTAATAACTCTGAATAATAAGAAAAATCAAAAATGTGTTACATTACAAAATTCGTGATAATTTTAACAGTGATAATTTTAATTTTTAAGGTTATTGTATCATACAGTAGTGTTAATAAAAACAATTATATATGTTTCTTAAACTTATTATTATTATAAACGCTAATGTGTGTGGAATGGAATATGAAATCACAGTGAATCATTCATAATTTGTTCAAAAATATTAAATAAAAAATTGTTTAATAATATTATAATTCAATTTGAACATTCGATTCTATTTAGTTCACGAAAATCACTATTCTTATCAAAATTATTATTTATAAGAATTAATCTTATGCATAGAAGGAAGATTATCAAAATTTCTCTTATAACAAACAAAAATGAATATTTTCCCTTGAATCTTCAATTCTGGTTTTGAAATATTTTATTTATTCCTCGTAATTTGTAGGTAAAGTATTCAATTCAATTTCAATAATCAACCTATTTGAGAATAAATAATAATCTTCTCTCGAATTCTTAAATCCAATATACAATAAGCATTCTGATAGATCCTTTACAAAATAATCCCCGTCATAAAGCCTACTTTATTCAGACATAATCAAGATAGAATGGAAAACTGAAAAAAAGAAAAGAATTTAGGCAGTCTCATGTAAATTTAATTATTGGTATATGAATTTTCGTATGAAGCTCTCTCTTTCTGCACCAATTTAAAATAATTTAACAATCCCTAAATAAGGATAGAAAAAAAGAGGACATTTTTTTTCAAGTTTAATTGCAGGAAGCCTTTTTTTTTCTCTTCAAAGAAAATTTTGTCTTGAAGTACGTACATTCGAAACTATTTCTCGAGTTTCTTCTCCACCATGAAATTCTTTTGAATTTCTTCAACTTTCTTTTTTCTTTCTCCAGTAACCGCCGCTAACGAAGCTGTTCTTCACCGAAATGGGGGGAAAAAAAACCGTACATACACCCGGTAGATCTCTTTTTACCCTGTGTATACGTGTAGAAAAGTGTACTTTTTCTCCTTTTCTTCATCACTGCGCACCTACATTTCCTATATATAAAACTAAATTCTCATCCTTCTTACTCCCGTGATATCCTGGATGAGCCCTTGAACAATGAGAAACGAATTGGAGGAATCCTGGTTTTATTCTGGTTAGGGGGAAAAAGAAACAAAAAATACAGCACCGTACTTTTCCTGGAGTGTGTAGGAGGAAAATGCTCGAAACAAACTTTTCAGCCGTTGTTGGGATTCCGTCTGGAATGAATGTTTCTCAATATTAAGATATACTGTTTGTACTCTTGGGCAAAAAAAAAGGAGAATAAGATGAAAATAAAGAAATTTTAAAGTTATTTAAGGGAACATAAACGGGTATATATATTATATATGTTACGCAGTAAATGTGATAAATCCGATTCTTACGCATAACAACCGCTTAATTATGCATAATCGCCGACAATTTTGGTATGTTTGAGAAATTTCCTTATATCACTTTTACCGGCGATTATGCATAATACCCAAGCATCGTTGATAAACATAATAAATCGTACTAAATTCATCTCATTTGCTAGTTATTATGCATAAGCTAAATTTTCTATTGGTAAATATGATAAATCAGTCCCATTGCCGTGATAAGATCTATTATTCAGATGATCGATTTATTATACATTAATTAAAATATTTATTAAAGATTTATTATTCAGACCGGACTAGTGAGCTAGAGTCTGAACCGGCTATAATGAACTCTGATTTAACGGATTTTACCGAAAATCCCATTTTGATTCTTAAATAAAATCCTAAATACTCCCCATTTGACAATAGAGCAATTGAAATTCTGAAATTGGATTTCGATGTAATGAACTCCTATTTAACAAATTTTACGATCGTGCTGTGATATAACGAATTAATTTAATAAATTATTTGATTTAATGATGGTTTTATACGTTTTTGTCCATATACAAGCAGAGTCCAATATAACAAACTCCTATTTAATGAGTTCTACAATTGGACCCCGTTATAATTAACCCCGCTTGGCGAATTCTGCAATCGGACCTTGATATAACGAGTTCCTGGTAAAGAAATTTTACGATTTTACCCCCGATATAATGAGATCTCATTTAATAAATTTCACTATTGCACCTCCGATACAATGAACTCACGTTTAACATATTTCATGATTCCCCCCCCCCCCCGATATTACGTATCATTTCATCAAATTGTTTCAAATGTGATTTTTTTTTAGCATTTATTAAGTTTGCCAACGACTATTGCGTATTGTGCATGATCGTTAGTAAAAGTGATAAATTCACCAATCTTACCGATACGTTTTGTGATTATGCATAATAACCCGTTATCACCCATAATAACCAATTTATTACATTTACCGCATGATATACGTGTAGAAACGTGCACCTTTTTCCTTTTTTTCATCGTTATCACACCCTACATTTTTTTATATATATAAAACTAAATTCTTATCCTTCTTACTCCCGTGATATCCTGGATAAGCCCTTGAACAATGAGAAACGAATTGGAGAAATCCTGGTGTTATTTCGGTTAGGAAAAAGAACACAGTACTTCTACTGGGGTGTGGAGGAAGAAAATGTTTGAAACAAACTTTTCAGACGTTCTCGGGATTCCGTCTTTAAGGAATGTTTCTCAATATTAAGATATACTGTTCACACTGTTGGGTAAAAAAGGAGTATAAGATAAACACAAAGAAGTACCCCCATAGTTATTTAAGGGAACATAAATGGGGGGGGGGGGGTACTAGTACTCTATATATATACTGCGTGTAAGAAGGAATTTCTTTCGTATTTCAAGCTAATGTTGCTATTCTTGAGAACTGCATTTTTGTGGAATAAATTATGAATCTTTTAATGAATGTTTAAGTATTGTATTATGCGATTTTAAGTGCTTTTGAGTTCATTCATTTTGGAAGAGTTCTTGAAGAAAATAATTTGTGTCTACGGTAATACTATGTTAATCATTTCAAAATGCTGGAGAGCTTTTGAATTCAGTTTAATTTCTGAATGGAAATTCAGGAAAATGAATAAATTTTATGAACGTAAATCATTAACATGCTGTATAAACTATAAATATTTTTTATCTTAAAAAATTATAGAACTCTGTTTTCGAAAATAAAGAAAATATATTGTTGAAGAATTCCAACAATATATAGCCATATTGTTGGAATTATTCAACAATATATTTTCTTCATGTGAAAACTCATTGGTTCAGCTGTATTTATTCATGTGTTCTGTTGGTTAAAATGTAGAACACGGTCCTCTTTTTGCGAAATTGTTTATTTTTTATCGCCAAGTTTACCCTCTAAGATGGCTCTTGTGACCCTTTTCGCAACGCAGGTCATAGGTTTGCCAGAAAATTAGGATTATGCAGTGATTGGCGAATAATTGGCTCATTCGATCTATTTCTCTGTTGGATTGAAAATCAGGTCATAGGGTTACCAGAAACCAATAGATATCATGATTGGTGAATAATTAGCTCTTGCATAATTGACCCTTTTTACTGTTGGGTTGCATGTCACGTCAGAGGGTTACCAGAAAATTAGGATGAAGTCTTAATTGGTGAATAATTTAGTGGGACTGTATTCTGCATTCGAACCAGAGTAAATCAAAAACAAAAATTACACGTTATTATATTTTTCATACGCGTTCTGGGGCAAAAACGCATGCATATTTGCATATCAAGTGAAATATAAAGGTGAAACTTTTGCATGATTTAAAAAAATGTTTAACTAAAACAAATACAATTTATTATCATTTTAATTATATGGAATATACATTGTTCACGTAATCTCCTGATGCTTGCTGTATTATTTGGGAATATTCAGCAAGAACTTCGGAATTGAAAACTTTGAAATCTCCAGCTAAAAATTCCCCGATTTGTGTCGTAGATATTTCTTTTTCAAGAACACATAGAAGAGAAATAATAATTCATCGTTATTTAACCGATTCAAGCATGCTACCATCTACACCACTGGAAACACGACCCTGCCTTTCTAATTTCACGCACTGCAGCGTGAGGCATGGGTTCGAGTCCCGGCGGAGACGGGATGACTTTTCTTTCCGAGTTCACCTCAACATAATATCCAGAAAATAAAATGCTTCCTTGATATCTTGGGTTGAGAAAAAGCCATCTATCTCTCTAAACCATCCCACCCGGGAGCCAATTCCTGAAGTTTAGAGAGGCTAATGTCTCTTCTTCAGTGCTTCGCCAGTGCGTGAAATAAGGAAGGCAGGGTCGTGTCTCCAGTGGTGTAGAGAGTAGCATGCTTACCCGGTATGCAAGAGGGCATGGGTTCGAGTCTCGGCGGAGACGGGATCACTTTTCTTTCCGAGTTCACCTGAGCATAATACCCAGAAAATAAAATGTTTCCTTGATTACAAAGACTGATAGTCATTCTGATATTTAGACCAGTCATTCCCAACGTGGACGTTAACGACCCCCTGGGGGGGGGCGATGGAATGTTCCAGGGAGGCAGTAGAAGCTACGGGTATAACATAGGATTCTATAGGTTAGATTGTGTTGGGGGCGATGGGAGAAAAAAATTTTTGAAGAAGGGGCGATGGGAGACAAAAAATGGTTGGGAAACTATGATTTAGACGAAGACGGATTATGATGTCACAGAGGTTATTTACAGTGAAGAATGCAATGATAATAATTATCCTATTTGGGAAAGCAAACGAAAATTGTCAAGTCTATTAATTCAATTTCCAAGGTAATTTTTTTTCAACGCAGAATATATTTGCATATCCTATAAACACTGAGAAATACAACACCACCTACCGAGGTTATAATAAAAAAATAAGTGAAAAAAAATCGTATCTTATCTTATAATGAATTACTAATGAAGGGCTGACTACGAAGAAAATTGCTCCGTCACATCACAAATTCTCGAGTGACAAGCTTAATTCAAATACGATCTTGCGGGAAAAAATCAACACGCTCACGCTTATCAGCCTCTAACCACGCTATGATGAGATTGATTTGCATCCATGTCACTCGAAGACTTTAAAATGATCCTCAAATGAAGTTCTAGGAACCTCAAAAACGAACTCGTTAAATTGCCAACCGTTAAATTGCCGTTAAATAACCAAACTGGGGAAAACGATGTGAGTTGGAATTTGGAGTATGGACAATCTTTTAATACATGAATGAGTAAGTACTCTAGAGCAGTGGTTCTCAATCTGGGGCCATATGGTCACCTTGCGGTCCTGGGACATTCAAAGAGGGGGAGCCACAGGTAAAAGAATCAGTCGAAAGGAGAGCCACAGAGTGCTTTGAGGAAATGTAGTGCTCAGTGAAATGTTCTGGGAAAAAAAGTTCCTACTTTCAGACTCTACACCAGAGCTGACCATAGAACCAAGGCAATCTCAACCCATGGGGTTATGACTCTGGGGGTTCTCTCATGGGGGGGGGGGGGCTACACGATGACATCTGGGGCTATGATTTTCAAATGTAAGTATGTAAATATGTGAGCTATGTTACTTTCCGCTGAGTATGGGGGCCATGAACATCATTTTATCCGGGGACCCATGATGTTGAGACAGCCATGCATAAAGCCCTCCACTCCTCCACAAGAAAAAAACTTACTGAACGCGCAGATTCGCAGATCCAGGGTGACGTGCCGGGACGGTCTATTTATTCATTGTGTAGGTTCATTGAATACGTATTAAAAAAAGGAGACCTGTTTTCCCCCCATATAGTTCGAGTCTTGGGAGAGATGACCACCGACCTTCTGGACCCGTGCTTGGCCCAGGGTTCCAAAGATCGATTTCATTAATGAAGTTTTTGCTCATTACAAATTTGATAAAACACCATTTGATAAAATACAAATCTATACGTAGGAAAGGGTCTCGTTCTTGGATGAGGGTGGACGGGATGCAGATAAGACGGGGGTGGGGGGACAAGAGACAAGAAAAGAAAATCTGACGAAAGGGGGCCATGGATTAAAAGAAGTTAATGAAACACTGCTCTAGAGATTTATACAGTGAAACCGGGACACACACACACACACACACCGGTCAAAGATACTCTACGGACAAAGAAGAAATATTGTTGTGAAGGAATTATATCGTTATATCGAGAGGCAGAATACATTAGAGTATGGGTATTTCCAAACAAGACTTGGAAAAATATTGTTGCAGAGGGGTTCATCATTACATCAAGCAAGAGAAGTTTCACTATACATTTGTATACACTATTATACATACATGTTAAGGTGTTTAAATTCTAGCAGATCGGGGAGCCACTTCATCGACTTGAAAACGTGTTAGTTAAGCTATGCTTAGTTCATTTCTGCAAAGTTATGTTTAAGGTCACGGGCAATATCGGATGACTTCGAAGGCCACATTTGACCCACATCCATTGGGTTGAGCATGTATGCGGTACGTAATAGAAGGTATCACATATCACATATACTCTGTAAGTCAGTGGTTCCCAACCTTTCATACTACAAGAACCCTCTCGGAAATGCGAAAGAACCTTGTGTACCCCGAAAAGTTCAAGGAGTATGCACCTTTCGAATTGCATAGAGAGCTTGCTTTGCACTAGAAATACGTACGCCTTGAAATGAGTGGGAGGCTTGCGTGTTACTAGAAACGCGTGGAAGGCTTCTTAGCACTAAAAATGCAAAGAAAGCGTTAACGCACAACTAAATGTGTACAAAGTGTATGTACTAGAAATATGTGCAAGCACTGCGTACGAAACTTATAAATGCGTAAGAGGCGTGCTGACCAGTAGAAATGCGTAAGAGGCGTGCTGACCAGTAGAAATGCGTAAGAGGCGTGCTGACCAGTAGAAATTCGTAAGAGGCGTGCTGACTACTAGAAATGCGTAAGAGGCATTCGTACCACTATAAATAAGTGCAAACAGTGAGCCCTAGAAATGCATAGGAGGTGTATTCGCATCACTTTAAATAAGCGCCACCAGTACGCACCAGCCATGTGTTGGAGGCATTCCTACCACTATAAATAAGTGCAAACAGTACGCACTATAAAAAGCATAGGAAACTTGCTGATCACTGGAAATACACGCGAAGCATGCGCAACAGAAATGAGTACAAAGGAGGTGTAAAATACCTATAAAAAAATGTCCAAACAATTCGAACTAGAAATGCGTCGGAAACTTCCTGACCACTAGAAATGCGGGCAAAGAACGCGTGTTAGAAATGCTTAGGAAGCTGTCGTAAAAATATGATTAGCAAGTGTAACAACAAAAATGCGTGGAAAACTCGACGATACTAGACGTGCGTAAAAGACACACTTGTCTCTACAAATTAGTAAGATAATTGCGTACCCCCTAACAACAGACTCGTAACAGCAAAATCAGTGAATAGATGGCAAAAATACCTTTAGAGATGCATAGAAGGTGAACGTAACCCCATGAAATGTGCCGCAGATTTTGTGTCCCTCTCGTATATTATGTCATAATAAAATGGGGTTTTCATAATCAAACTTTTCACTATTTTTGATTACTTTTCTCTTATACCTGCAGGGGGGGGGGGGTAGAAGTCTCACTATTTTTGGTATCAATTTTATATACTTTTAATTTTAATTTACTCTTCAAAAAAAATTATTTTCGATATTTCCGTAGACAACATACACTATGAACTGTATCCCATAGCATGCATCATTTAAGGACAACATCGCATGTATTTTTCATACAACACGCAAAAATGTATCAAATATGTACAGTACAGTACATGTAAACACCTATAGAGCTAAAATGCACGTATATTTTATCCAGCACAAAAATAAATATGTATCCGGAATTTCGGTCCATTTCGACGCTAAAAGTTTTGAAGAAAAGTGTAAACATGAAAGGTTTCTTTATGCCATGATATTCAGAGATTTCTATACTAGTTTTTTATAGATGCACATGCATGTATCAAAGACTTGCACGAACATCTTTATATTTTCATAGCTCACATTTTAGGAAAGGTTTCCCCTTAAAATATATGGAAATGTCGTAAAATGCATTTTCTCGACTATGTCTGTCCCAGCAGACACTGAATAAATAAAATTATTCATAGCTGAATGTGAAGATGTAGTGACTGTGTGACATCGATTCCGAAGCATTCTAAGCTTGCAGCACTCTTGGGAATGAGATTTGACCAACAAATATCTCGTGGCATCCTTGATAATATTGAGATGGTTCAACGTAAAATGCGTGACACACTTATTGAAAAAGCTGTTACTATGTTCGTTCGATGATATAATATCTCACGGTACTCATAATCAGTTTCACGGCACCCTATAATGCTGCAACACAGCTTTTAGGAATAACTACTCTTTGTATTTCAAGTTTGATATTTTTTATAATTGAATTTTATTCATGGGGAAAGAAATCCAGGAAGTTTGTACTTTGGTAGGCTTTCGCAGCACTGAAAATGCGTGCAAAGAATGCGTAGTAGAAATTCCCAGGGCGCTTTCGTAAAAACAAAATCAGTGCGAATAGTGCTGTTAGAAATGCGTCAGAGGCATTTGTAAGACTGAAATGCATGCAAGCATGCAAAGCTTGCCTTCTAGAAATGCGTCAGAGGCAGTCGTAGATCTAAAAATGTCTGAAAGCATGCGTATTAGAGATGCGTAGGAGGCCTCCGTAACTCTAAAATGAATACAAAACATGTGTATTAGAGATGCGTAGGAGGCCTCTGTAACTCTAAAGTGAGTACAAAACATGCGTACTACAAGTGTGTACGAGGCAGAAATAAAATCAGTGCAAAGAATGTGAGGCTTTCGTAGGAATCGAAATGCGTGCAAAACACGCATTCTCTAGGGGTGCGTAAAAGGCTTTCGTAGCACTGAAAATGCGTACAATGCATGTGTTTCAGAAATGCGCCTGAGGTTTTCGTATATCGAACAGTGTCTGCAAAGTATTAGTACTAGAATTGAGTACGAGGCTTTCCTAGTAATAAAATTAGTGCAGAGAAGGTGTACCAAAAAATCGCAAGACGTTTTCATAGAACTAAAAAAGTATGCAGAACACGCATTCTAGAAATGCGTAGAAGGCTACCGTACTAGAAATGTGTAACAAGCTGTCGTACTAGAACGGTCATAAAATTTTACTAGGTGCTGAAGTTTTCAATGCGGGAGGCTTTGATAGTCCATGCTGTTTGTCAATTTTTTTTATTCTGAAATTACTTAAAAATCGCGTTGTTGCTATCGCCATGTTTCATTGCTTTTTTTTTTCACCCTTGCTTCATTAGGGTACAAATTCATGTCAAAAATTGGAGGTAGTCGCACTCTTCTGTGTGACTTTGTTATGCATCAGCGCAAAAAAAGAAAAAAAAAAGAAACACGGTTAAAAATTAATGAGGGGATGCATAATGGATCATCTAATCGTCTAATCGGTACATCTCACGTAGAGATTCCCTAGAAGAATTTTTACGAGACGCATGCGCGGTTAATATTATTAGCGTATCTCACGATTTTAAAACTTTTCAACATCCATTATGGTAATTATTCCAATGTTAATTACGTTACAACAGGAATTCACTAAGCAAATTTTTGTATCAAGATCAAGAAATGATGGTATTTAGGTCCAGGTGGATTTACGAAACCATTTAAAAAAATCGGATTAATATCTGTAACTACCCTCTCTCTCTATCTAGGTAATATACCATTTTTCATGGTCATTTCAGTGTTATTTGTTTCACAAGAGCCACTCCCAAAATCCCGAAGGAAACACACACCGAAAAACTGTTTTGACAGCATTCACGCGAACATGAAAAGAAACATTCACTCTGTATAACGTCACTGATACACACTCACATATAATAGGCAAAAGTGTGGAGGGGGGGGGGGAAGTGAAAAACCCTCCCAACGTAAAAATAGTTTCAAAGCCTGACTAGGAGTAATTAACCGGAAAATGATAAAACGCAATTAATTTTTCCAACGAGATCAAGGAATTACAGATAAGGACCAACTGGGAATTGCAGACGCACTAGATAAGGGATAAGTCGTTAGACTGGGATACACAGTCTCACCACACCTCTCTCTCTCTCTCATTCTGTGTCAGTTCCTGTTCAGTTCTTGTTGGATGGTTGTGTGTGTAAGAGGGAAATGGCCGCCTTGTTAATTTGATTGAATGGAACTCGTTAATTAATTCTGATTAGACCACGACGTATCCAATTATATCGTTATTACTTTTATCTTATAACTATAAGACAGAAAGACTAAAAAATAAATTAACGTTGTGCAGCCGACGTTGTCGTGGGTTGTTGGTAACTATTCATTGACATTTAATATTCGAAATTTTTATAATAATGCCTTATTAGAGATGAGATCGGATCCTTCTGTTATATTGAAGAATGGTCATTTCTGATTAGGGCCATATAAGAAGGGCTGTCTGAGGCGCTATCTATAACATGAGGCGCTGGAGTTGGTACCAGCTGACGACAGGAGTGATGTCATTCCCATGCGGAACCGCGTTCATCCGCTTTGCTGCCTTGTTAACCACGGTAGTTTCCACAATCGCTGCACTGCCCATTTTATTAAAATATTTCCAAATTTATCATTTTAATTATTTTCATTAGTATCTGTTCATTTATTGGCTTACTTCGTTCAGCCATTTAAACATTCAAAATAAGAGGTTTTGCACTTGCTTATGAGGTAATTTCCTCTAAGAATATCTCTTTCTCGGATCCATTTCAGTTGAATCACATAAGTCAACTTTTGTTCGGTTGATTGAAAGCTAACTCAAGATAGGCAATTATTTTCTGAACTTTTTAATAATTTTTAATTGTCTTTTCGTTTTCATTTGAATTAGGTGTCCCTTTTAAACGCCTTGGAGAGATTTCTTTATTACCAATACAACTGCAACATAAAAGCATAAGAAACTAATATAAGCATACTTATAGTTTACTCGATCGAGCCTCTTACATTTGGAGATCCATGTTTTGCAAGTCTCTGGGCCTTTAGGAAAATTGTGATAAGTGACTTCAATCTCAAGTTTCTCTGTCTTCTGAGAATTGTTCTTTCACGTTGCAATTGTAAAAAAAACTCATATAAATCACACTGATTTACACAAGAATCACAAAAAAGTAATATAAAAATACCACCCGCACACGTACCAGTGATACTACAACAATACCGTGAACGAGAGATCGCTCACTTAAAGCAGTAAAATAAGCAACTAAAATTTAAAATAATCTCTAATATAGTGAGTATCGTTTGTAAGCTGATGTCGTCTGCGAGAAAAAAAGTAGCAGGGCCGTGACATCACACAGACGCTCCGAGACCACGCCCACTGAATCAGAGATAGCATCCATTCATAGGACCGCCTGGAAGGACGTTATAACCCTTGGGGCCCAATATGATCATTGTGTTCACGTCTTGTCTTATGTGGTTTTATTTTGTTCTGTCTTTTACACGTATTTTGTGTTCGTTTTTGCAATAAAAGCGCAACATGAAAGGGATGAAACAAACCTTACTATATAGCCCTGATTTCTGATAGATGAATCAGACAGAAAATACATGATTTTTTTAAAAATAAATAGCAAGGAAATTTATGTTGCTTGCGTGACTTCCCGGTTTGAAGGACCTGTCCTGGTGTGCAAGCGTACTTTTGTGTTGCCATGAGAGACCTTAATGCAATTCGGTCGTACTGTAGATGGGGGATGCAATTATTGAATACGGCACCTGTAAAAGAGGACGAACTCATCTTTCGCCAGCTTTGAGCATAAAACTGGTTTTGACGCTTCAAGTGACACCTGATCTTAAAAAAAAAAAAGCAGGATATTAAACTACATTGGCTCTAGTGATAGTACTGACCAGGGGCGTAGCCAGAAATTTCGTTCGGGGGGGGGGCAAAGTGACAGAACAATGGATTTGGCCATCTTTTTCCCTTTTTTCGGTCATTTTCTCACATTTCGGGGGGGGGGGGGGACCAGACCCCCAAGTCCCTCCCCCCTCGCTACGCCCTTGGTACTGACGTCACGATTGCTCTCAATGGTGGATGAGTAAGCCTAGGGGTTTTAAGGAGCCCTGCTTTTAAGTAAGGGGTTTAGAAAGAAGAGCAGACTCGTCATCCACCTTTGCTCAAGTTTTGCTCAAAGAAGGCGGATGGGCCCCCAGCTTAGATTAGTTTGTCGAGGAGCTCTACTTTTAGAATCGTTCCTCAGCCTCTGAGCTCTCACGTTTGACTTCTTCTAGAATAGGATAGAATCGATTGATGTGACGTAACCTAGTCTCAGCTCGTGCTTGGAGAACTATATTTTGATTTCATTCGTACCTAGACATATCCAGGGCTCAAACATCAAGCATTTCTCGTGTCTTCAATCATAGCAGTGGTGCTCACGTGCCCATAGCTACAAAATATCGAATTATTTCACCACCAATATCCCTCGAACATGCCTGTCCTGGACAGATGGAAAGTACATCGACACCAAAGGTCTTAATTGTTTGTATAGCACTTTAAAAAATCGGATATTAATGACAGTCATCGCCACCCTCAAATATAAGAACACTCCACACTCATTATAATACCACCATCAGAGTCCCGTGCGGGGGAAACTCAAACCCTGACACAACCATGGCCACCTGACGATGCTTCTGTCCAAAACTCCATAGATCTTCTCTCTCTCTCTCTCTCTCTATCCCTAGTGATCTAAATTTACATAATTGGATATTACACAATATTATTGAGCACACACACAAAGTAAAATACGCAATGACGGGCCCGTTGTCATCATACATTCAATATTTTTTAGATATTATCAGTACCCGCCAGGAGGAAAGTAAGGGAATCGAAAGTACTTTATTGTGGTTTTAGAGCAAACAACATACGGTGGTACAATCAATATCCCATTGCAAGTGTGGAATCGTAGGGGATTACTTTCCTATGTAGGAACGGAAAAAGAATCTCGCACACACACAATATCCATTCTGGTTCTGGTTCGAATTTCCTGCATAAGAACTCTTTATGTATATATTTTTCCCTTCATCTTTCCAAAACGATTTCTCCATATATTTTTTTATTTTTTGTGTGTATGTACCCATATGCATATTCAGTGATTTTTCCTTTTTCTGTCCCGTATTTTAAAGAAGGGAAAAGAAAATATCCATTGTGACATTTCTGAATATGTGCTGACAGGAACCTGGTGGTAGAGAGAGAGAAGAGAGAGTTCTCAAGTTCCATCATATTGCATGGAGGACTTAACATTCAGCTTTGTGAAGCAGGAAACTCTTTTCAGTAAAAAAAAAAAAGCCCCTCGACCCTCGAAAACCTCAAAGTAATAGCATATAATGCCTATTGTACTTTTTTTAGTTAAAGGAGAGGTAGGTCGATTCATGTACATGTGAAGCTTAAATAGCCTATCTCACTGTCTTTTTTCCTTTGAATGGAAATATTTTGAGTGAAATTCGAACAGTGTTCTGCTATTCTTCGGGAGGATGTAAAACTCTCATGGTGCTGCTGCACTGTGTTATTCTTTTCCCTCGGTCGTTTTACTATGAATAGTGTTGTCATTTGATACGAGTAAATGCGTATTATTTCTTTTCGTGTCCCTTTTTCAGGATAATATTCGGCTAGAAAGGATAACAACATTTACAGCCATCATACTGCCATGATGGTCATCAATGGAGGAAATTGTTTGAATTTTATGAAATATTACATTCCAGAATTAAATATACTCAATATACTTAGATTAGATTATTTGTGCAGAAAAATAATGGGAGAAAAGAAATACACACCGTTAGCGCGCAAATTTTGAGTATCATGGACCCCTGCGCCATGCACTGAGCAGGTAATCTACTAATTTAAAAAGCGCGTACGTACGCAGAATTTTCTCGAGGTGGGGGTTTCATTTTTTCCTTCTGAGGGGGGGGGGGGGGGTTACGTTTTTTCTCCTGCAAAATAACACAGTAATCTTGGTAGGGAGGGAGGGAGAACCCCCCCCCCCTGCGTACTCCAGTGCACCCACGAGTCTATAATACACCCGCTATAGGGCCCACCCCGCCATCATCTTGGAGTGAGACCCTTTTCATGAATTCAATTGGTATTTTGAATAAATTCATAGTGAACTTTTTTAATATAAATAATGTCGATCTGTGGACCCTAGACACTGAGCTTCCCTCTTCTGGCAATTCCTTCTTATGCAAGGCCACTTTTCTCATGGACCTCAGGCAAACTGATGTTCTCGTGGCCCTGACTTAGCTGTAAGAAACAGTTTACATATCAACAAATACACTCGAAAGTCAAAGTGCCGGTTCTGATTATACAGGGTGTCCTTAAGTGGTAATGCTCACTTTATCTCATCAACCGTCCGTCGTGGAGGCATGATTCCAGTTTAAAAAATGCTCAAAAGGTATTCAAAAATTACTCTGTACCAGTTTTGAAAGTGAAAATGCAGTGTGTAACAAAATTAAAACTCTAAATATTTAAACGGTTAAATTCCAGTTAGAAAGTTGTTGCCCTGTATCTCCTGGAGACAACAGAAAACATTCTACGTATGTTTCTAAGTGCAATATTCGCTAAGGTATTTGAGTTCAAAAATCGCCAAAAAAAAGTTATGAAAGAACAGCAATAACTAACGGGCAACGCTCCCTTCCCTTATTTATGCTGCGGTAGTAGGGGCAAAAAGGGGCTTCTGCCTCACCGCAGCCGCCGCATCCGCAGCCATTCCCCCATTCCGCAGCCACCGCATCCTTCCATTCCGCAGCCATCCCCCACTTTTCCGCAGCCAGCACCTGAGTCATTTTCTTCTGTGATAAGGGTTATAAAGTGTGATAAAGTTTCTTAAATAAAACTTTAGTGTCTGATCACTCCCATGACGTCAAAGATTTTTCAACGCTGCCCCCATTCCGCAGCCACCGCAACCTTCTATTCCGCAGCCATACCCCACTTTTCCGCAGCCAGCACCTGAGTCATTTTGTTTAGTGTGATAAGAGAATCACTTCTTTCTTGATTCAGAGGGATCTTTCCTAAATTAAACTTTAGTGTCTGATGTCAGGGGTTGCGTTAGCAAGCTAGATATTTAAATTTCTACCAGGGATCTTTCTTAAATTATCGTTTTTTAACTTAATTTTTTTTCTGTCGTTATTCTAAGAGGGCTCAATTATTTTGAAATAAAAATTTCCCAAAATTATCGTTTTTATTTTTAGCCACTGCAAGTCGTGTGGGGTCGTTCTTGAATTAAACTTTTTCAGATCACCCTAAAAAGTTTTCCCCAAGTCTCAACGATGGTGTCACAACACTCCGTGATAGGATTTAGAAGGATCTTTCTTAAATTAACGTTTTTTAACTAACTTTTTTTCAAAGAGGTTTGATGAGGGCTTAAATTATTTTAAAATAAAAAATTATCGGGTTTTTTTTAGCCACTACGATGCAAGTCGTTCCTAAATTAAATTTTTTATGTCACATTTTCTAAGGTTCCAAGTTGTTATTCTAAAAGGGCTCGTCATATATTAAATTATCTTTTGGAATTTCTTTTTTCTATCTCAAGTGATGAGATTTTTTTTTTCAAAGAGGGTGTCATTCCTAAATTATCGTTTGGAAATTTTTTTTCATCCCCATGTTCAAATCTGACTTTCAACCAAATAATGCGATTTTTCACAAGAGGGGACTCGTTCATAAATCAGCTAGTAAAAATGCATGCAAAAAGACTTTAAATCTTACGCAACAAAATATTTGAATAGTAATATATATATATATATATATATAATCACCACTTTATATTTTTGTGTACGTGCTTCCAAATTAACGTTTTCACTAATACCATGATGTCACAACACTCCGTGATGGGGTATTTTTCAAAAAGGGGTTGTATCGTTTGGAATTTTTTTTTTTTTTGTGAAATTCGTCACAACTCTGACCTCACATCCGTCCCTAATGTTCTATACCTTTTTTCTTTTCTTTTTAATTTCATGCCCATGACGTCGTCAGGTCATTATTCTGAAATATTTTTTTTTCACAGGGATCGTTCTTGAATTATCGTTTACGCGTCGTTAAATTATCGTTTGGAAAACTTTTCATTCTGACATGTTTTTTACCATCGTGTAACTTCTCTTGAAATACGAGTTCGTTTACTTATCTGAGAAAATTTTCCGAGCTGTAAAATAAAAGAGTTACTACAAATGAATTGTAAAGTCTTTTTTACAAATCAAGTTTTCAATTATTCAATATTTTAAATAATTTTCTTCAATCATACATTTCAAATTTTCATAATTAATCAAATAATTCTCCGTGGCGTTATGATTTTCCACTAGAATTTCAGCGATGTCATGAAAGTCAAGGCATGATCGTAATATTTGTAATAATGTTAAGTTATCAAGCAACTGCGTGCCCAGCTGATAGCCCATGGCGCATCCACGACAACTAGATATTTTTTCCCCTATGAAATCATAACTTCTTTTAAACTTCCGACTATAGCAACGGTAATGTAGAACTTGTGTTCATCACTTTAGCTTGATTTTTTCTTTTACGCTAACTCTTCTATTATTTTTTCCAATGACATCCTCTCTAATGTTCTGGGTACAGTAACATAAAGTTAATTTTTGTTGGAAAAACTATAAATTGCGAAAGAAGGAGGGAAAGCTCCAATACAATTCTTCCATCTACCGAGATATCACACTTAGTACGAGAAGAGGTCAAAGAGAAATCGAACTAGCGCAAAAACACTCTTGATCGCTACAGTTCATTCTTTCTTAACAGTCAACCAACAGGTAGACACTTTTTGCTTTCATAAAAAATAATATATATTTTTCACATGCATTTGTTCATCTTGAAGAAACCCCCAAGACGTTTTAGTGATCTCACAGTCAAATAGTGTGATAAGACAAAATATTTTATCCGAATGTATATGATTTCCTGAAGTAACAAAAAAAATTAAAGGTCATCTTTCAACGAAGAGTCAAGAATCACTTACCATGGTGGATACTCATTCATCGTTTATTGAGAGCATGCAAAAGAGTTAGCTTACAGTGTTTAGTACTAGCTTCAATCTTTTACCTGCAAACTTACGCATTTGTCAACATCGGGAAAAAAATAACAGCGAAGAAGAAGATGCTATAGAAACAATAAAATCAAAAATATAGTAATACCAAGAGGCTTTGAAATACTTTTAACATATATTTATTTTTATTGATTATTCTAGATAATTTCTTTGAATCGTATCATCTTCCACCCAACTCAGCATTATCATCACCGCGATTCATTACTGGATCTCCATTTGGATTTACCCACATGTTTCCTCATTCGTAAAACGTTCTGGGTGCAGCTGTGAATCTGATAATATCGGGGTGGTCGCCTTTGATGGCGAGCTTGAGATGTCGATTAAAAGAAAGTCATTGGCTGATTCACGATTATTCGCCCAATCTCGAACCCGTTGTTGAGTCTAAAAATGAAACATTTGGGGAAAAAAACCCTTTTATTTTAAAAATAGATAAATTTAAAGAATAATTTTGCTATTTTTTGAGTTTTCCTACAAAAAAAAAAATTTCAATTTTAGTGATGAGGATTATATAGACAACCGAAGAAAAAACTTTTATTTTGTTTTATTTTTTTTATGTCCTCCTAGTATCACAAAACAGTTTGTGAAACTATGACGTTGAAATTGGATAAATCGTGTCGATCAAAAGACGTCTCGCACTTCGATAGTATGTTTAAAATGTTGATACTAATAGGAAAACAATATTTTGTAGCATCGATTTTATTTTTCTATTGAGCATAAAAAATAGTTTAAACCAAATAATTGAAGAATTGTGTCAGGAATATTATGTTTATTACAACTGACTACATTCGAGACACTTTTAAAAATAGAGCAGTCTGTACAAAACGTATGTTTTTAACTATAATTCAGAGATATTTTTTAGCTGTTACACATTATTTAATCGAAATTAGCTTATTTTTATACTTACGCTGAACATTTTACACTGAAAAACTAATGTATATAGTCATTTTTATACACTACGGGGCTATAGCAGTTGTCAATTCAATGAACTAGAAGTTCTAAGATATGCTAAATATTTTCGGAAATATGTTAATTTTTATGAAACAATACATGAAGTTTGAAAGAAAAGAAATTCAATATTTTATATTTAAACACTTGTAAAATACAACTGAGTATATAGCCAGTTCATTGCAGTTAGTATCACCTGAAAACCACGACTAAAAAATTTCATTAAAATATCGAACATACTTTTGAGAAGATGAGTTTTGCACGCAGTGAAGTAACGAAAAACATGAATCTTCACGAACACGTTTAAAAATTAATTGAGACCTATACTCTGGTTGAATTGACACAGCTGGAATTTTTTTCATCACTTCATATGTATAAGAATAAAATAGTTGTGTATTTCTATGAAAAAAAAAAAAAAAGAATCACTAATTTCCATGAAATTCGTCATTTGAAGATAGTCCACAACCTTAAGTTCACATCGAGAAACGTTCATAACGTTATATAGATCGCTAATAAATGATAGATGCACATCACACACTCCTTATTTTTACCTTCAAAATCGAAAACGATCTTAACTCTGTTGGATAATTTTAACCGCTTGATGGGCGTACATCATTCTTCACGCCTATTTAAAATGCAGGTTAAACACAACCCGATAAAACCGACACCACCGATAATTCTTTTTATACTCTTTTAAATTTTCAAGACAAGAGAGGACGGAACTTTTTATAATTAAAGACTAATACAATGTTGTTAGAAAGAAAGTCAAAATTAACAGGAGAACCATATAAAACAACTGTTTGATTTCACAGTAAGAATCGATAAAACGGAATAAATTGAAAACTATATCAATTTTCCTTTTTTTTCTTCGTTGATGAATTTCCTTCCTCAGGAGACCTTTTCATAGATGACTGGGCATTCCCTTCCAAGGTATCACATATCTCATGTTATGCTCTCATTCTATGCTCATTTCAAACTGAGCGAAGTCATTAAGTAAATCACACTCATGCTGCATATTGTAGAAAAGCCTAGAAAAATTCAGCTGAAATGTGAAGAAGAAAATCGCTGTCAAATTGAGGTGAGTATCCCGACACGCTCTCGCTGTTTAAACTCCCAATGACAAGTAACGCGGATAAAAAATGAATACGTACGGAAAATCGTGACGTGGAATACAACAATTTCAATTAGAGTGAAATTGATTCGAAGTATATTTTTGATAAGAAAGTTGCTGTCTTTTGAAAATGGCACTATCTTCATAAATCCGTAATTGTAATAGTTCAACCTCTCATAAGAAAGTCGCAAGCAGACGTGAAAAAAATTCTTCACCTCCATTCTTCAATTGGCATATATGAAGTAGTTGCATATCACACGACACCTGCGAGAACACTATGTATCGATCACATATTCAGAGACCCTCGCGAAGAATGGTAATGAAAATTTTCACAACGTTGAACCTCAGCGTGAAGAAAATTCCTCATCCGTGCGTTATTCAGATCACTTTATACACTTTTTCCCCTTCACATCTCTGCTTCTGCACTCCACAAACCAATATAGCGCACATTTTTTTTAATTAATTTTTTTTCTGTTTTAAACATTTTTGTTTTTTCAATTTTTTAATATTTTAAACTCTTCCCCAGATCTAGTTCTTACATTTTAACCACTCCCGGAACGCTAAAACTTTAGCTAAAGCACAATGGCCCTGCTGCTTTGGGTGATATGAACATGAAACCAGACTTTTCGAAACATTCATCGGGGAATCCAATAGTATATAGGATGGAAGACCGAATTGTCGTTGCAAACTTTTCGCTTTTTCTTCGAATTTCACGAAAACCGTATGATAATTTTCATTTATTCGGACCAAGTCTGCTACAACCATCTCGTACGGGTTAAAACCCAAGTACCACCCAAGGTTGCGTATGTTTCCATACACTCATGAAACCTGGGAGAATTCTCCATCACTTAAATCGTGAACACTAAATGATGCCTTATAAATGCTATGATATGTCTCATCTGTTTCCAAGTTAGAAAAACTTTATTCCTTAACAATAAATTCTCGCGATCTTAACCTATAACACTCAACATCTGACACGCATGCCACAGCAAACAGGAAGAAATTTACTTACTCATAGAGTGTAGAAACAGAGATGGAAAATCTAAATACACTAGCTGGAATCGAACGAAAGAAACAAGGTGATTACAGTTTATTAGACACTCGATCAAATATACTTAGATTAGGCCAAGCTGACGAGTTCCGCTTGTATAGAATTATGCTAAAATATCAAACTTCAACTAATTTGGGGGGGGGGGGTGTTACGCCGCCAATGTAGACGTAGTTAACATTTCAACCCTAAGTGGCTAAGAATAGAGGCATTAGTTAGTCAGTCACACGAGTGTTTGTCCATCCTTACGTCTCTTTTTTGATTCATATACCAATGTGTGTGATAATCAAGTGAAACCAACAGATCCGTAATATGCAACCCCTGATACGAGTTCATGAAGTGAGGGGTGCTAAACTGAGATAGTTGTAAATAGTCAAAAAAGTGGGTGATAAGAGGATCGAATGATAAGAGTGAGTTGTTATCTCGAACGTACTCATGCAACCTTCTCCTCAGATTCCATCACACATGATGTGTAGTATGTGTAGAGACAGATACATAAGCTCATTGCGAACAACCGAGAGTGCGTGATGAATTAAGTTACAAGTGTTTTTACAGAGGGGAAGGCTGGTGCGTCAATACCAAATCATTACCCCATGATGACGATAATCAGAAGAAAAAAAAAATAGTAAGAATTGTAATCGAAATCACATCAGACACTAATCAACAGTGGACACTTTTAATCGCAATATGATAGAGCACAACTTTTTTTTATTGCAATAAAAAAAGTTAAGTAAATGAAACCAAGGAAGCAAAAAAAAAAATAAATAAATCTCTCTTCACACCAATTCCTTATACACTGTATTGCCTTCGCCTTATATACACACAAGCTAGCAAAAAAAAAAACCAATTCATTAAAATTCATACAATGCATTACGTCTAACTACACCAACTAACAATCAAAGAACCGGTTCTTTGATTGTTAGTTGGTGTAGTTAGACGTAATGCATTGTATGAATTTTAATGAATTGGTTTTTTTTTTTGCTAGCTTGTGTGTATATAAGGCGAAGGCAATACAGTGTATAAGGAATTGGTGTGAAGAGAGATTTATTTATTTTTTTTTTTGCTTCCTTGGTTTCATTTACTTAACTTTTTTTATTGCAATAAAAAAAAGTTGTGCTCTATCATATTGCGATTAAAAGTGTCCACTGTTGATTAGTGTCTGATGTGATTTCGATTACAATTCTTACTATTTTTTTTTTCTTCTGATTATCGTCATCATGGGGTAATGATTTGGTATTGACGCACCAGCCTTCCCCTCTGTAAAAACACTTGTAACTTAATTCATCACGCACTCTCGGTTGTTCGCAATGAGCTTATGTATCTGTCTCTACACATACTACACATCATGTGTGATGGAATCTGAGGAGAAGGTTGCATGAGTACGTTCGAGATAACAACTCACTCTTATCATTCGATCCTCTTATCACCCACTTTTTTGACTATTTACAACTATCTCAGTTTAGCACCCCTCACTTCATGAACTCGTATCAGGGGTTGCATATTACGGATCTGTTGGTTTCACTTGATTATCACACACATTGGTATATGAATCAAAAAAGAGACGTAAGGATGGACAAACACTCGTGTGACTGACTAACTAATGCCTCTATTCTTAGCCACTTAGGGTTGAAATGTTAACTACGTCTACATTGGCGGCGTAACACCCCCCCCCCCAAATTAGTTGAAGTTTGATATTTTAGCATAATTCTATACAAGCGGAACTCGTCAGCTTGGCCTAATCTAAGTATATTTGATCGAGTGTCTAATAAACTGTAATCACCTTGTTTCTTTCGTTCGATTCCAGCTAGTGTATTTAGATTTTCCATCTCTGTTTCTACACTCTATGAGTAAGTAAATTTCTTCCTGTTTGCTGTGGCATGCGTGTCAGATGTTGAGTGTTATAGGTTAAGATCGCGAGAATTTATTGTTAAGGAATAAAGTTTTTCTAACTTGGAAACAGATGAGACATATCATAGCATTTATAAGGCATCATTTAGTGTTCACGATTTAAGTGATGGAGAATTCTCCCAGGTTTCATGAGTGTATGGAAACATACGCAACCTTGGGTGGTACTTGGGTTTTAACCCGTACGAGATGGTTGTAGCAGACTTGGTCCGAATAAATGAAAATTATCATACGGTTTTCGTGAAATTCGAAGAAAAAGCGAAAAGTTTGCAACGACAATTCGGTCTTCCATCCTATATACTATTGGATTCCCCGATGAATGTTTCGAAAAGTCTGGTTTCATGTTCATATCACCCAAAGCAGCAGGGCCATTGTGCTTTAGCTAAAGTTTTAGCGTTCCGGGAGTGGTTAAAATGTAAGAACTAGATCTGGGGAAGAGTTTAAAATATTAAAAAATTGAAAAAACAAAAATGTTTAAAACAGAAAAAAAATTAATTAAAAAAAATGTGCGCTATATTGGTTTGTGGAGTGCAGAAGCAGAGATGTGAAGGGGAAAAAGTGTATAAAGTGATCTGAATAACGCACGGATGAGGAATTTTCTTCACGCTGAGGTTCAACGTTGTGAAAATTTTCATTACCATTCTTCGCGAGGGTCTCTGAATATGTGATCGATACATAGTGTTCTCGCAGGTGTCGTGTGATATGCAACTACTTCATATATGCCAATTGAAGAATGGAGGTGAAGAATTTTTTTCACGTCTGCTTGCGACTTTCTTATGAGAGGTTGAACTATTACAATTACGGATTTATGAAGATAGTGCCATTTTCAAAAGACAGCAACTTTCTTATCAAAAATATACTTCGAATCAATTTCACTCTAATTGAAATTGTTGTATTCCACGTCACGATTTTCCGTACGTATTCATTTTTTATCCGCGTTACTTGTCATTGGGAGTTTAAACAGCGAGAGCGTGTCGGGATACTCACCTCAATTTGACAGCGATTTTCTTCTTCACATTTCAGCTGAATTTTTCTAGGCTTTTCTACAATATGCAGCATGAGTGTGATTTACTTAATGACTTCGCTCAGTTTGAAATGAGCATAGAATGAGAGCATAACATGAGATATGTGATACCTTGGAAGGGAATGCCCAGTCATCTATGAAAAGGTCTCCTGAGGAAGGAAATTCATCAACGAAGAAAAAAAAGGAAAATTGATATAGTTTTCAATTTATTCCGTTTTATCGATTCTTACTGTGAAATCAAACAGTTGTTTTATATGGTTCTCCTGTTAATTTTGACTTTCTTTCTAACAACATTGTATTAGTCTTTAATTATAAAAAGTTCCGTCCTCTCTTGTCTTGAAAATTTAAAAGAGTATAAAAAGAATTATCGGTGGTGTCGGTTTTATCGGGTTGTGTTTAACCTGCATTTTAAATAGGCGTGAAGAATGATGTACGCCCATCAAGCGGTTAAAATTATCCAACAGAGTTAAGATCGTTTTCGATTTTGAAGGTAAAAATAAGGAGTGTGTGATGTGCATCTATCATTTATTAGCGATCTATATAACGTTATGAACGTTTCTCGATGTGAACTTAAGGTTGTGGACTATCTTCAAATGACGAATTTCATGGAAATTAGTGATTCTTTTTTTTTTTTTTTCATAGAAATACACAACTATTTTATTCTTATACATATGAAGTGATGAAAAAAATTCCAGCTGTGTCAATTCAACCAGAGTATAGGTCTCAATTAATTTTTAAACGTGTTCGTGAAGATTCATGTTTTTCGTTACTTCACTGCGTGCAAAACTCATCTTCTCAAAAGTATGTTCGATATTTTAATGAAATTTTTTAGTCGTGGTTTTCAGGTGATACTAACTGCAATGAACTGGTTATATACTCAGTTGTATTTTACAAGTGTTTAAATATAAAATATTGAATTTCTTTTCTTTCAAACTTCATGTATTGTTTCATAAAAATTAACATATTTCCGAAAATATTTAGCATATCTTAGAACTTCTAGTTCATTGAATTGACAACTGCTATAGCCCCGTAGTGTATAAAAATGACTATATACATTAGTTTTTCAGTGTAAAATGTTCAGCGTAAGTATAAAAATAAGCTAATTTCGATTAAATAATGTGTAACAGCTAAAAAATATCTCTGAATTATAGTTAAAAACATACGTTTTGTACAGACTGCTCTATTTTTAAAAGTGTCTCGAATGTAGTCAGTTGTAATAAACATAATATTCCTGACACAATTCTTCAATTATTTGGTTTAAACTATTTTTTATGCTCAATAGAAAAATAAAATCGATGCTACAAAATATTGTTTTCCTATTAGTATCAACATTTTAAACATACTATCGAAGTGCGAGACGTCTTTTGATCGACACGATTTATCCAATTTCAACGTCATAGTTTCACAAACTGTTTTGTGATACTAGGAGGACATAAAAAAAATAAAACAAAATAAAAGTTTTTTCTTCGGTTGTCTATATAATCCTCATCACTAAAATTGAAATTTTTTTTTTTGTAGGAAAACTCAAAAAATAGCAAAATTATTCTTTAAATTTATCTATTTTTAAAATAAAAGGGTTTTTTTCCCCAAATGTTTCATTTTTAGACTCAACAACGGGTTCGAGATTGGGCGAATAATCGTGAATCAGCCAATGACTTTCTTTTAATCGACATCTCAAGCTCGCCATCAAAGGCGACCACCCCGATATTATCAGATTCACAGCTGCACCCAGAACGTTTTACGAATGAGGAAACATGTGGGTAAATCCAAATGGAGATCCAGTAATGAATCGCGGTGATGATAATGCTGAGTTGGGTGGAAGATGATACGATTCAAAGAAATTATCTAGAATAATCAATAAAAATAAATATATGTTAAAAGTATTTCAAAGCCTCTTGGTATTACTATATTTTTGATTTTATTGTTTCTATAGCATCTTCTTCTTCGCTGTTATTTTTTTCCCGATGTTGACAAATGCGTAAGTTTGCAGGTAAAAGATTGAAGCTAGTACTAAACACTGTAAGCTAACTCTTTTGCATGCTCTCAATAAACGATGAATGAGTATCCACCATGGTAAGTGATTCTTGACTCTTCGTTGAAAGATGACCTTTAATTTTTTTTGTTACTTCAGGAAATCATATACATTCGGATAAAATATTTTGTCTTATCACACTATTTGACTGTGAGATCACTAAAACGTCTTGGGGGTTTCTTCAAGATGAACAAATGCATGTGAAAAATATATATTATTTTTTATGAAAGCAAAAAGTGTCTACCTGTTGGTTGACTGTTAAGAAAGAATGAACTATAGCGATCAAGAGTGTTTTTGCGCTAGTTCGATTTCTCTTTGACCTCTTCTCGTACTAAGTGTGATATCTCGGTAGATGGAAGAATTGTATTGGAGCTTTCCCTCCTTCTTTCGCAATTTATAGTTTTTCCAACAAAAATTAACTTTATGTTACTGTACCCAGAACATTAGAGAGGATGTCATTGGAAAAAATAATAGAAGAGTTAGCGTAAAAGAAAAAATCAAGCTAAAGTGATGAACACAAGTTCTACATTACCGTTGCTATAGTCGGAAGTTTAAAAGAAGTTATGATTTCATAGGGGAAAAAATATCTAGTTGTCGTGGATGCGCCATGGGCTATCAGCTGGGCACGCAGTTGCTTGATAACTTAACATTATTACAAATATTACGATCATGCCTTGACTTTCATGACATCGCTGAAATTCTAGTGGAAAATCATAACGCCACGGAGAATTATTTGATTAATTATGAAAATTTGAAATGTATGATTGAAGAAAATTATTTAAAATATTGAATAATTGAAAACTTGATTTGTAAAAAAGACTTTACAATTCATTTGTAGTAACTCTTTTATTTTACAGCTCGGAAAATTTTCTCAGATAAGTAAACGAACTCGTATTTCAAGAGAAGTTACACGATGGTAAAAAACATGTCAGAATGAAAAGTTTTCCAAACGATAATTTAACGACGCGTAAACGATAATTCAAGAACGATCCCTGTGAAAAAAAAATATTTCAGAATAATGACCTGACGACGTCATGGGCATGAAATTAAAAAAAAAAGAAAAAAGGTATAGAACATTAGGGACGGATGTGAGGTCAGAGTTGTGACGAATTTCACAAAAAAAAAAAAAATTCCAAACGATACAACCCCTTTTTGAAAAATACCCCATCACGGAGTGTTGTGACATCATGGTATTAGTGAAAACGTTAATTTGGAAGCACGTACACAAAAATATAAAGTGGTGATTATATATATATATATATATATATTACTATTCAAATATTTTGTTGCGTAAGATTTAAAGTCTTTTTGCATGCATTTTTACTAGCTGATTTATGAACGAGTCCCCTCTTGTGAAAAATCGCATTATTTGGTTGAAAGTCAGATTTGAACATGGGGATGAAAAAAAATTTCCAAACGATAATTTAGGAATGACACCCTCTTTGAAAAAAAAAATCTCATCACTTGAGATAGAAAAAAGAAATTCCAAAAGATAATTTAATATATGACGAGCCCTTTTAGAATAACAACTTGGAACCTTAGAAAATGTGACATAAAAAATTTAATTTAGGAACGACTTGCATCGTAGTGGCTAAAAAAAACCCGATAATTTTTTATTTTAAAATAATTTAAGCCCTCATCAAACCTCTTTGAAAAAAAGTTAGTTAAAAAACGTTAATTTAAGAAAGATCCTTCTAAATCCTATCACGGAGTGTTGTGACACCATCGTTGAGACTTGGGGAAAACTTTTTAGGGTGATCTGAAAAAGTTTAATTCAAGAACGACCCCACACGACTTGCAGTGGCTAAAAATAAAAACGATAATTTTGGGAAATTTTTATTTCAAAATAATTGAGCCCTCTTAGAATAACGACAGAAAAAAAATTAAGTTAAAAAACGATAATTTAAGAAAGATCCCTGGTAGAAATTTAAATATCTAGCTTGCTAACGCAACCCCTGACATCAGACACTAAAGTTTAATTTAGGAAAGATCCCTCTGAATCAAGAAAGAAGTGATTCTCTTATCACACTAAACAAAATGACTCAGGTGCTGGCTGCGGAAAAGTGGGGTATGGCTGCGGAATAGAAGGTTGCGGTGGCTGCGGAATGGGGGCAGCGTTGAAAAATCTTTGACGTCATGGGAGTGATCAGACACTAAAGTTTTATTTAAGAAACTTTATCACACTTTATAACCCTTATCACAGAAGAAAATGACTCAGGTGCTGGCTGCGGAAAAGTGGGGGATGGCTGCGGAATGGAAGGATGCGGTGGCTGCGGAATGGGGGAATGGCTGCGGATGCGGCGGCTGCGGTGAGGCAGAAGCCCCTTTTTGCCCCTACTTGCGGTTATCCAACTGCTTTTTTAGATTTTTGAATTCGAATATCTCAGCGAATGTTGCACTGAGAAATTTTTTTGGAGACATGGCAACAACTTTCTAATTAGAAGTTAGAGGACAGGAGGACCGTATAAAAATTATTTTTTGTTACACACTGTATTTTCACTTTAAAAATTAGTAATTTTTAAACGCCTTTTGAGCATTTCTTAAATTGAAACTATACCTCTACGGTGGACCGTTGATGAGAAAACGGCCGCATTAGCCCTTACAAAACATTCTGTATAGCATTCCCCTTCCCCCGGTATAGATATGTCTATGTGTAAGCTGATCCCGGTTCTATAGACAGTTTTGCTGTATCCTGAAGGAAGTCGCACTTTTTCCAACAATACATTGGGAGTGCAAAGGAGTTGCCCTCCTTTGCATTCCCTCTAATTCCGCCTTTGCGAATGTCGTGTAATATTTTGTAATACAGTAAGACCGCGGTATAACGTCATCCCTTTTAACGTCATCCGGCCTCTAACGCCAATTTTTAATTGGTCCCTACTAGCGTAATTAGTGAATTGACATTACTCATTATTAAGTGACCCCACATATGAAGTCACTTTTATTCGGTCCCCAGGAGTCACGTTATACCGAGGCGTGACTGCAGATCCTTGGCATCCATGATACTTGATTTTCATCCATGAGACTAGAAATTCTGTAATGTTTCTGTTTATAGTCACGGTAATTAGTGTTCTGGGAAATATAAATACCGTATTGCTCCGCATTAGCCGGCATCCCGGGATAAATCAATCGGGACCAGCATGCCGGAAAATTCGAGTCACAGTTTACTTAAAAATGTTTAAATACAGCCAGTCCTGTTTAGCCGGATATCAACGATTCCAGCACACCTGGAATCGTTGATACGCACACCTGCGTGGATACCTTTAGTGTAGTTTGTATATTGTGAAACTGATGAAGGATTAGTATTAATAAAGTTTCTCGAATAAATCAGATATAAAAAATGAAATGAAAATCATATTTAATTTCAGTTATCGTGATGAGACGTAATACCTCAGATTTTGACTTTTCATTAGGAACGTTATCGCCCTCTATTGGCTCAACAGAGAACAAAAATAAATAATTAAATTTATGTGTTAAAGACAACTTGGATACTCTTGGGGGCCAGTAGCCCACCTATATCAAATGTTTTTTATAAATCTTAACTTAGTAGCATATTTCCGTCAATTCCAAATGTTTCATTGAATAAAAACATTATGTGTGCAGTGGTTGGATGTGCATTAACAGTTGGCGCGTAAAGCGTACTATTCGATTAAGCGGGGAAAAGTTGAAATTATCATATTAAGCGGTTAACTTTAACATTGTCTCTATGGGAGAAATTTTGATGCCGGAGGATTTTATCCGTTCAAACGTGGTATCCGTTCATCCGAAGTTAAGGGAGATTCGTGTATTTCGAATCTCACGTTTGCTTTTGCTACTATAAATTATGGTTTACTGAAAATTTCGGATACTGAGCATCTTCGTTCTCATAGATTAGATTAGAGCTGAATGAAAAATTAGTAGATTGCGCAGTGTTTTTTGTATTCTTTGATCATGCAGCAGCATTCAAGATCCGAAAACGAGCCTAAACATTGAAGAATTTCACGGCGAAACATAGAGCTTCAACCTCTGAACATGCGGGAATAAAAAATGTGAAATACGCGTGTATATTACGTACAGGTATCTGTATTTTGCATTAGACTGACGGTGATTAGGTTAGGACGATGAGTGCATGCTTAATTTCCATTATAATTATTAAATTCTTGGACGCAGAACGTTTGCTACAATGAAAACTATCATTTCATTCCGATTCGCGTATTTATTCAGTATTTAAATTAGAGTCTTCTCAATGTGTGATCCTTATTTTTTCTGGCATGCCGGGAATTGACTTCAACATTCAAAAAACTGGTGTCCCGTGATCTTTATGGAATGCCGGCTAATGCGGGGGAATATGGTAGAACGGGAAAAAAATTAATGAAGTCAATCTCCCGGTAGAAGCTTGTCAAATTTCCATCAAATGAATCACACCGGAAATATCCGTCACTACCAGAACTTTTTTTAAACTTCAGGAAACATTCCACGTCAAATATAAACTACTAAAGACCCAATTTGTGAACATGATCAATACATTTTCCTTGAGGGGCGCGTGCAACAGCCCTAAAATACCCAGATATATACGACCTACCAACACCCGTATAACAATCTCCCCGAATAGCGACCTCGATCATTTGTGGTACACGTTTGTTGTAAAGATCAGAACGCTCCCATTCTTAGCCGTTG
Organism: Pholcus phalangioides; assembly: GCF_987345545.1. Classification (NCBI taxonomy): domain Eukaryota; kingdom Metazoa; phylum Arthropoda; class Arachnida; order Araneae; family Pholcidae; genus Pholcus; species Pholcus phalangioides. The sequence continues at coordinate 23,503,360 of NW_028301605.1, forward strand.
CCTAGCTTTTCTTGCTTTATTTGCTTCCCATTCGAGATTTCCCTATAAGATTACCCAAAGGGGGAATAAGAAAAAAAAAGAAAAGTGCATATATAGACGAATGGCGGCTCTTGTAGGCTTACAATTCTCACCGACCGACCGACCCCTCCAGAAAAATCATATTTCTTTTCTATGGAGTTATTTCCATTGAATAGATAGAAACCCATCATGGCTTTGCAAGTAAGCCTAGCCACTTGGGTCTAATTCTTCTATTTTATTTCTCTCTCTCTCTCTCTCTTACCCATAGCGGAAAATATAGAATGGGTCCCAGCCTGCCTATAGTCATAATAAAGGCCAAGAAAAAAATAATATAAAAAAAAAAAAAATACGATCACTCCAATCACTGCAGTGTATAGTGGTCCCCACCCGCGTTGATCCTCGAGTCCACTCCACTATGCCCATTCCTACTACAAAATGGATCATTATCAGGCAGATGGAGAGGAGTAGTAGTAGGATGGTAGACCTAGGAATCTCCATTGAAATCGGTTTTGCTGCTGCTGCTGCTATAGAGAAGAATAGGTAAAAATAAGTAAAAAAGAAGCTTCCTCACGGAACAGGATCGTCGAGGTATTGAATTGTTTGGCGGTTGGAAATATACGTAGATATAGTGAGAGAAAGATAGAAAGAGAGAGAGAGAGAGAGGTCAAGGCCTCAAAACCAGACTTGATGGGCAAGCAGTCAGGGTAAAAAAAAAGGCAATCCTTGTCTCACGATAGAAGAGGATCCATCGGAATTAGTTGGAGAGTCTTTACAGGGGTTGTTGTTGCTGCTGTTGTGCGAAAACGGCTTTTATGGTATTAGGTTCGTGCAGGTTTACAGATTATTATTAGTCTGGGAGATGGAATGGACGTACATATATATAGAGGAGGGGATAAGTCTCTTTTCTTTTAAATAAGATCCTTTGAATTATACGCCCACAATCGGGGAGGAGGTTGTAAAGGAAGAGTCTCATGGACTCATAGGAAATTCAGCCATTATGGACATGAGTTATAAGCAGGGATATGTCCAGAAAAATTAAGTGAAGTTTCAATTAGAATATCATTAGGTAGTAGAATTACCATATTGAGGACTTCAACGTGTGTGTGTGTGTGAGTGTAAATCATGTATTGCGTGAGGTATATACTGTGGCGGTACGGTATACTGATGATATACTCTGAGGCGAATCTCATCAATTCACCTAGTGCAGTCCTTTGCCCAATTCATGGTGGCTCCCCAGAATAATTTAGTAGATATTATCAATTATAAAAGAACCTCCGCAAAGCATAATTCTGTACACAAAATATCATCTCCAGCTCTCTGCGACATCCCTGACAAAAGTTGGCGACACCCTCTAGGGGTCACCACGTACACTTTGAGAAACACTGACCTAGTGGATGTTCAATCACATGTATACACGGGATACATAAAGGGATTTTTAAAAGATTTTCGATGGGTCACGTGTTGCGTCACCGGCATTTATCTATGATTTTGGTCATCGCGACTTCTTTTCATAAAAATGTCCCGTTTTTTGTGGTACTCCCACCTACGTGAAACCTACGGAAATTTTAATTCTTGACTGAAATCAAGGATAAAAGTTATTTTCCAAACATTTTAATTGTATTATGACAATTATGAATATTATTTAATTTGTATCATAAAATATGAATATCCATCTCACATATTTGCCATGTTTAACGTCCTTTTATTCCATGAATTACATTTTAAGCCTCTCGATCCACAGCAATGCTTCATTTCCCTCCATTCGGCAGTTTTGCAGTGATTTCACTCATAATTGCCAGTTGCGCTTTGGTAAAACTTTTGTTGACGCCTAGCTTTATTTCCGATATTATAGTCGAGAGAAAAAAGTCTCGCATTTTAACTAAGGAAATATAAGAGGTTATATAAGCTATATAATGATATATAACAGGAAATAATACAAAGTCTTATTATAATATAAATATACCGTATATTAATAATAATAAGAGGAAATATGATTAGAGAGAACCTATAGGATCCATTGCAATTAGTTGGGGTCTTTACAGGGACTGCGGCTGTGTGGCTTTTATGGTAATAGGTTAATGTAGGTTTACAGAATTATTAGTCTGGAAATTCTTATATATAGAGAGGAAGATAAGTATTTCCTTTTAAATAAGATCCTTTGAATCATACGCCCACAATCGCATGTATTCTGTAAAAAGTGTGTCTCATGGATTCAATGGGAAATTCAGCCATCAGAGACATAAGTTATAAGCAGGGATATTGTCAGAAGAATAAAGTGAAGTTTTAATTAGAATATCATCAGGGCTCGAGTAACTCCAATTATTATATTGGAAGAAAGAGTACTTCTTTAAGAGGAAAGAGGACGAGGACGAGAGGAAGAGGACTTTCTACTAGAGGAAAGAGGACGTGTTTTTGTATAAATCAAGGTTACTGTACCAATTGGAGGGGGGGGGGGGGTCACTCCATCAGTATGGTAAAGTGATGGGAGTCACTCGAGTTATCTAACAGTGTACCGCGGGCAGCTCAAATGATTTAGTAATGTACCAGGGCCACTTATTAATTTTCTTACCAATGTGTATAAGTCAGCTTTTTAATGATGTATATTCTTTTATTTTTGTTCTGTACAGTGTTGTTTTGCACCAGCTAATCACAAATAATTCTCCAGCATATATGTTATGTACAATTCGCAAATTTAATAGTTCGTACAATGTTTGTGTACCATTTTTTTATAGATATTTTGTTTTCTGATCTTCTTACCTGTACACACAATACAGTATTTCGAACCATGTTTGCATATGGACCATGTTGCTTGTTTAAATTAATAAAATTTCTGATTTTGAGTACCTGTGATGTCACCACTGATATTGTCTTCGTATAATTTTTCTCTCTCTTTTGCTGTCTTGCGCGTCCCCTACACGTTAGAACAGTGGTTCTCAACCTTTTTTGCCCATGGCCCCCTTTCAACCATTTCTCATTCCTGTGGCCCCCCTTGCAACCATGATTAGTTTCCTACCCCCCCCCCCGTTTTCCCGTTAAAAGACTGATTCAAATATTGTTTGAAGTATAAATATGTGTTTGAATTTGATTAATTTTTAATTTATGCAAATAACGAAAAAGCAAAACCCTAATACATCACAGTAAAAAATATAATAAATTATTTTCAATCAATGTGTAAACTGTGGGGTCATTCAAGTAAGTATTACGTCAGCATCGGGGAGGAAAGGGGTTTCTGATTTGCTGACTTTTGATGACGGGGTTAGGGGCTTTGAAGGTTGCTTACGTCATCAACCACCTTTTTTGAAGATATGAAATATTCTAAGATGCTGACGAAATTTTGCTGACAAGGGGGTCAGTGTTATGTTGACTTTTGCTGACAAGGGGGCCAAAAATGGTTAAAAATTTGCTGATATAATACTTGAACGACCCCTTTGCGCTTGAAGACATCATAGTGTCATCAAGTTACTATACAGGATGAAGTTTGAATGATTTACAAATTAGTTTTTCTTGGGTAAATCGGAATTTCAAACTATTCAGAAATGATAAATAATCACATTTCAAATAAAAAAATATTGGTTTATTGATTATAATTTCGATACGGTGTGATTTACATTCATCGTGAAAATCTGATGTCTCGTTGGATGACAAGCTATCTCCAAGTGACTTTTTTGGTTCATATAATGTGGCCTCTCTCTCTCTCGCAGGCGAACGGAGCAACATGTGAATTGGCTTAAACACAACACAACATTTCACATAACAGACATTATATGTAATGTACATGGCGCATAGGGGTAACAAGACGTATGGTATTTTACTGGCAAACCGTTCACCTTACAGGAATACTTTCAATTAGAAAAATTATCCAAATAACGTGTAGTACTCAGATATGTCATTCATGTTGCAAAGGGGTGTTTAGTTATTAAAATAAAAATGTTAACTTTTTATACGGACACCGTGTGCTCAAAAGTGTAGCCCGGTCTCTCCTGATGCCAACAAAACCGTTTTATCCGCATTTAACGCAGTTTTTTGGTTGGCTGTCATCAAATAAATGTTACTGTCAATCACTGTCATTAAAGTGACATTATATATAAATACATTCATCTCGACACCTTATTGATATTTTATTGATAACACAACCACAAGAAAAAACGTAGTAGCTAATAACTTATCAGCAACGACGTTTTATCTTTAGGTCATAAAAATCAGAGCCCTACTTATGAAAAATTGGATGAACACACACAAAGAATGTCATTGTGCTTGTTTTCGTGAAACTCTTAAAATATTTGATACTCCAACTACTAAATTTCATCTTTCAACTACTCAGATCCTTATGCTTGTTTTTGAAATATCCGGCGGTGTTGAAAAATCAATGAAATCTTTATGTTAATGCTACTTAAATAGGGAAAAAAATTGTGAAAATATTCGATGCATTTTATTTGAAATTAAATTTTTAGTCACTCTTTTAATAAATTTCTTCGTGGCCCCATTATCAGCAGCCATGGCTCCCCTTTTACTATGTTTTCGTCCATGGCCCCCCTTCGAGACCATATGGCCCCCGGTTGAGAACCACTGCGGTAGAACAGTGTTTCTCAAAATGGCCAATATCCCCCCCGCAGTGGACGATGCAATGGTCCAGAGGGGCGATGGAAGCGATGAATATAACACAGGATCGTATGGGTACGCTTGAGTTGGGGGCGATGAGGAAAAAAAAAAAATTCTGAAAGGGGGGATGGAACAAAAAGTTGGGAAACTATGCGTTGGGAATTCCTCGGGAATATTAACGTCGGGGCACGTTTGGTTTAATGACGTGTGCCACGGGCCACTTGAGAGATCTGAAAGTGTGCCATGATCCAACCAAGCGATCTAAAAATTTAGACTTCGGTGGTCTGATAAATTCTCGTGGGTGACTTGAATGGTTTGCTAGTTGGTTGCGAGTTACTTCATTGGTTTAAACACTTATCACACGAGATAATTGAGTAATAGAAGAATGTGTCGCGGGCAACTCAAGTGATTTGGTAATCTTTTATGGGCCAATCGGGTTATTTTAAAATGTGCCACGGGACACTTAAGGATTCTGGAAATGTGCTGCATACCACTCAAGTGATCTTTCGGTGTGCCACAGGTGTCACATGGAATATTCACGGTATAATTACATTGTAATTTACAAGTTATAGAAATCGTAATCCTGATTTCAGTAAATAATAGAAATTCAATCAAGTGTTAAAATGGAGATGCTCGAAAAACGGGATATTTATATGAGAGAGACGGGAAGCCAAAAATTACAGAAATGCCGCGTAAAATAGGTCAGTTATTTGCCCACGAGCGGTAGCATTATCACGTATCTGGCCCACGGGTTGAAAAAGATTGTGTATCCCTTACCTATAGGATTCATCGGAAATTAGTTGGAAAGTATTTTAAAGTCAGCCGTTTAGCTGAGCAAAAACTGTTTTTATGGTGCAATCGAATATCGTTATAACGAACTCCAACAGACCGGTGAAATCATTTCGTTGTAAAGGAATTCCAGGTTTTTGCATTGTTCCTGTGCAAGCTTACCTGGGGGATTAGAAAAGTGTTCGTCAAAACGAGATTTTTTTCGCTGTAACGGTATTCATTAAAACGGGAATCGATTGTATTACGTGCAGGTTTACAGATTATTATGTCTGGGAATGGAATGGACAACGGTGTAGAGGGGAATAAGTCTTGGGTAGATGAGGTTTTTACAAAAACAGACTTTGAATTATTATACGCCCGTAATCGTATATTCTCTATAAACGGAACGTCTGTCCCATGGCACACAGAAATGTAAAATTCACCAGTTATGGACGCGAGATATATTGCCATAAGCAGGGATATTTCCAGTAAAATTAAGTAAAGTTCCAATTAGAATATCATTACGCACTATAATTATCATATTGAGGACTTCTTCGAACGTGTATATATGAGTGTAAATCATGTTCAGCGCGAGGTGCCCGCCCTGAGGCGAATCTCATCCGGTCATCGAGCGAATGTCCAATTATATGACAGGATGCGTGAGGGGGAATTTCGCGGTTTTTCGATGGTCACGTGCTGGCACGTCATAAAGCCATCTATCGTATATGGCACAGATGTGGTAAAATTTAGGGAAATCGTTATCGTCGATATAACCAAGTAAACATGTCAATCAATTTCGAGAAAGTTTCATAACTTTATGATTTATTACGCAATAAAGAGTTCACGAATTCATTATTTTTGATGGATATCCCTTTATGAAGGAAGGAAAGGTGGGGGCGGGGGTGGTTATTCGAGGTCTTCACGTGAGGGAGACTGACGGATGTTTCTCGTTACTATTTTATTTATAACTAGTTATAATACCCGGTGCTCCCCGGGTTTTCTTCAATTACTAGGAGGATTGAGAAAGTCACAAACTATTATAAAGTAATAAACTATTATACATAATACTGGCAGCATTAAAGAAGTGTCAAACCATTGTAAAATCATTTATGTGTCTGAAACGCATTGTTTGAGAACCACGGTAACCAAAGTAAACATTCCGAAAGTGATTGTTGAGGCCCAGAAACCATTGTTGTATAACAGTTTTTCACCCATTTTGGGCTATTTGCCCAGCTCTGACAAAACTCCAATGGGTCTATTTACAGATTCTTGGACAGTTTCATGGGTGGTGAGGGTCCGTGAGCTTAGATGAGAAAAAAAAATAACTTATTATTTTTACATTATTTTGTGATGAATATTATTCTGTAAAGGGATCCATGGACCAGGGCAGTAGTGTGACTTCTCGAGGCCCCTTTTGAGAGAATTATTATTATGCAAAACAAATGAAGACTTTTGTGGGTCCCCCATTCAGCTTGGGGACCAGGGTAGTGTCCCGGTTACTCGAGCCTAGGGGTCATTCAAGTATCACGTCAACATCGATATGGAGGGAGGCAGGGAGGGAGGGAGTTTCGGGTTTTCTGACTTTTGATGACCGGAGGGGGGGGGGAATTGAATGATGCTTACGTCATCAACCACCCTTTACAAAAATATGAAATATTCTTAATGACACTTTTACTGGGTGTTCCAAAAACAAGGAAAACCTTTTCTTTATTTGTGGGCTCCTGAACTAACATTCCTCCTACTGATGATAAGTCCTCTATAGAGCCACTTTAGTGATTTCTAAATGTTCCGAGGATCCTTCAAGTGATTTGAAAATGTGTCCGGGCCGCTCAAATATTTTAGAAATGTGCTAGTAGCCACTCAAGAGCTCTAAAGTCGTGCCACATGTCACTTAACGGATCTCTAAATGTCCGACGGACCACTTAATTGTTCTGGAACTGTGCAGCCAATGTGACGCGGGTAACTCGAGTAATCTATCATTGTAACGGTCACTCGAGTGATCTTTGAATCTTCCACGGCAAACTTAAGTGATCTTAAAATGGGCCAACGGGTCACTTGACCGATCTGTAAATGCGCCGTTCAGTTCATTTTAACAAAATTACTTTTAAGGTGGTGGGCCACACATCACATAACCCCCAAAGGGCCACATTTAGCCAGCGGATGGGTCGCGATGAATTTTTTAAAGACAAATTTTGAGTTCTCTTCAAATAGCATTTAGATTAAAATAAATTTATGGTAATAACATATAAAGGTTTTTTCTTCCGAAATTTCAATTGGGAAAAAAAAAAATTTGCATCCCGAATAGATTACTGATCACCGGGGGGAGGCAGGAGCCTCTGTGCCCCCCCCCCCCCGTGCACGTCTCTGGTCCTAATATGCGTTAGGAGGTAGGGGACAGAACTGAAGAAATTCCGCTTACGGGGGAGGAGGGAGGTCAGAGTTTTGCTGACAAGGGTGGGGGGGGGGAGGAAAATTGGCGAAAAATTTGCTGACGTAATACCTGCATGGTTCCCCTAGTTACGACCCGACCCTGCCGTGGCATTAATCCAAATTACAAAAGAAGTCCCTGGCATTCGTTTTGCACTAACAAAGGGTCTATGGAATAAAAAAGTTACGAACTTAAAGTTACGCTATAGATAAACTAGAAAAGTGACCCTTGAATGTATATTATAATAAAAAAAATATTCCAAAAAGACCACGACCCGGAGACACCATTCCATTATTCGCTAACCCTTCGTCCATTATTGCCTATAACTAAATATTTTAATCACTAATTAATATCCATGAGCAGACAGAATTAATTTGACTAATAATAACTAATCCAAATAAGTCCTCAAAAAATAAATTAATCAATTGTGTATTTATTTCCATCGTACGCCCATTCGTTTGTCCGATAATAATTAATTTTGATTGCGTTCAATATTTTTTATATCGAAGATAAGAATTTTTTTTCCTAGCTTATCCCATGTTATCTCTTATGTTACTTTCTATTTCTTTATTATTATTACGATTTTTACAGGACGACGATTCCCGTATGGTTAATTAGACACGAGAATCCTTCTTTTTTCTTCTTCTTATTTTATCTCATGGCCGCCATCTTTTTTTCCTTACATGTGTATATTATGTGTTTGTTTCTTTATTTTCTGGGCGATTTTTCTTTTCTTAGCCTAGTGGCTATTATTTCCGCTGCCGCAGCTGTTATTATGAGCGATGCTATTTGGGGAAGTTTTGACTTTTACCGCGGCCGAAAAAACACACACGTATGTATTAAAAAAAAAGATGAGGAAGAACCACAAAAAACAATCCATTTGGAGCGAGCAAGCAGCACCTGCATAAGTTCCCGTGGCCCCTCGCACCATTACCCGTGAAAAAGCTTATTTTTTGTTGTTTACCTAAAAGTCGCGATTATATTATACGTGGAATGAACACTGAATAGCCTATACCAGGGAAAACCGACTTCGTTTATTTATTTATACAATATTGTTAGCCCTGCGGCCTATACAAGAGGATGCGATTAAAAATGACAAAGATATTGTTTGATATTGGACAAACAGTGATAGTGGGAGATTCGACAATAGGGGCTTGGGAGTTTGTTCCATTCATCAATGGTATGAGGAAAGAAGCTGTGTATTTAAAGCAGTCAGTGGAAGCAAAAATAGGTTTTAATTTAAGGGAATGGTCGAGTCTTTGAGAGATGTAGGATGGTTTGGCTAAGATACCAGAGGTATCTATGTTGAATTGGCCATGGAAAATTTTATATAACAATGTTAATCAAGAAATGACACGAAGAGTAGAGAGAGGGAGGAGATGAAGTTGGTTTTTCAGTTTGGACACGGAAACCAGCAGTGGTGAGCGAACCGGGTGGATTTATTTTGGATTTATTCGAGTTTGTCTATATTACTGGAGGTGTAGGGGTCCCAGATTTCAGCGGCGTAAGAAAGAACGGGGGATATAAGTTTGGCAACAGAGCAATCTGATATCCCAATTGCAGTGTTTAAAGTTGCGGCGAAGGAAGAAAAGTTTGTTAAGACACTTCTGGTAAACGTAGTCAACAACATTTGTTCCAACGCAGGTCGGCTGAGATTATGACACCGAGGTATTTGATTTGAGGAACTTGGGATAACGTTAAATTATTGATGGAGTACGTGTATTCAAGAGGAAGTAATTCACGATTAACTTTCGTGTGAACCGTTTTTGAGATATTGATTGGCATTTGCCATAAAGAACGCCAGTGCGCGACGGAAGCCGGGTTATGTTGGAGAAGTTCTTGATCAGAATCATGGTGAATGTTACGTTAAATTACACAGTCATCAGCGAATAATCTAGTGGTGGAGTTGAGGGATTCTGAGAGGTCATTGATGTGTTGACCTCTCTTTGTTCGAGGACACAAAATGGACACAAAACTCCAGTATATAAGCCACACCATCTAATATAATTGCCTGCCATGGCATAGCCAAAAACGTTTTGACGGGAGATTTATTACTAATTAACTCAACTGTTCATTTAACCCTTTATATCTGACATTATGGAAAGTAGAATAAGAAGAAAATTATAATTAATTAAAATAAAAGTATTAATGTAATGATAAATATTAATCATGTAAATTATTTGGTACGTCATTTCAGTTCTAATTAAAGACAAAAAACAATGTTTTTGCAACAATGAGTTCAAAACAAATTATCTAACCTGGTACTTTAAAATATCGTCAGAATATGGACTAATTATATACTAATTATAAATAATTATTAATGAATTATTGACAGAACTCTTCATTTTTTGGAAAAGAGTAATACTTCATAAAACGTTTAAAGTTTATCAAACAAAAAAAAAATAATTTCATATTTTTAAGTCTGATAATTGATTTCATGCAATTATTTTCTAGTTTGATTTTTCTCCCCTACTGAATACTTGACTGAATATTTTTACTAATAGACGGCAGCACAATGTGTTTTGAAATTTTTATGGAAAAACTTCATGAAATTTTTTTGAGGGAAAGAGAATTTGCTCGTATAGATTACCCTCAATAAGCTCCGATGATTGCGCAAAAAAGTTTACTACTGTTATTTCCATAACTTTCACAGCAGGTTTTTGAAATCAATCATGTGACCTGTGCGTTTGAAGAGGTTGGGTAACGCAATGATCGTTTTTGTCAAATTAGAAATAATATTTTTTCCTATATTAACCACAATTTCGTCAACTGAAATTAATATAAAAAATATAATATTTTTTCAATCTTGTCGAGGCCACACTTGGCCTAGACCAGTGTTTCTCCCAGGTCCGAGGAACTGTAAAATGTCTGAAACAAATTGATGAACGAACCCCTTGTGTCCCGTATTACGTTACATTCCTGTTATTTTATCATTTCGATTTTTTTTTATATTGGTCCCTTTTTTCAAGTTTATTTGGATTTTTAATATTTACTTAAATCGTGAATACAGAGTGTTTTCATAATATATAAATTATATTATGATAATTATGGCAAAAAATATAAAATTAATTTCAGATATTTGTCAGGTTCGACGTTTTTTCCGCAATTTTTCAGCAATTTTAATAACAATCGATGATTGTTCCTAATTTTGGTAACGTATTTGATCACAATTTGCGATCTCTCGTATTTTACCCTATTTAAACCGTACTTTTCTCAATGAAATATGGTCACGTGATCATTTGAATATATTTTTAGTGAAATAAGTTTTTTTTTATTGTGATATGTTGCTGTTCTTTATTTCCAAACCCTTCAGCAACTTTAGTGATGAAATTACTAAATTGCATTTAATGCAATAAATTTAATTTTTTGGCAATATTTAGTGGTATCCGGGATAATCTTTGGATGATGGGGTTGTCATTTTTTTCCCGTCGAAAGACTTCGCGCATTCTAATATGCCGAAGTCTAACCAAACTTATTTTTCCCATGTAAGTTATCGTTATCACGCTGCAAGACTATGTAGGGGGCTAGAAGATGTTCTTCTTCACACCCGTTCCCCTGTTAGCAAACATTTCCATACTTAATATCGTAATCGGACCTTAGTATTCGCTTCGATCCATGTACGTGTGGCTTCCTGTATTGAAGGCAAATACATGACAAAAAAGAAGGGGAAAAAATCGTTTAGTTCTTGATCAGTTTCATTCAGTTGACCAGATTCACAAATTTCTTTTTCCAAGAGACTTTCTCAAGGAGGAATGTATGGAAGGTACCGTGCATAATAAAAAGCATCATGATCCTTAATACACACATTAGACAGTTTCATACTAATGCCTCACAATTTTTCTGAATTAAAAAAAAAATGCATTTTAGCTTTAAGCCAGAGAAAGAAGCCTTGTTCTAGAATTTAAAAAAAAACGAACGATTGAACATTCTGCAACCAATTAAATACATGGAAAGAAAAACAGTTGTCCCGTTTTACCAACACCCGTTTGTCATACAATCCGTTCAACCAAATGGGACGTAAAGTCACCGTACTGGCAAATCGGACTTTTTCGTATATAGTTATCATTATGTTATTATTATCAGAAACCGGTGTGATCTGTAAGTGGCGTGGACTGTATAAGGTCATGTCCACACTCATATACAACGTCGCAGAACACGTGTTTTCCGCGACAATCGCAACAACAAATCGGGTGTTCTGCGACTTTTCCTAGATAAAAGTCACAAGTGTATGTCACAGAACACGTCCACACACATATATACAAAATCACGCAACAGATGATCTGCGAATTGTCACCCGACAGATCTATGATTTGTTTCGCGACTTTCTATATGAGTGTGGACATGGTGAAATTTGTGATTTGCGTATTGGGGAAATGTTTTTTTTTTCGAAATTTACATAGAAAAGAAATTATAAGGCATTTTTAATATTACGCCTATTGAAATATATTTTTCAAAATTTTAAAGGCAAGTTTTGTTTGAGGGTGATGTGTCGGAGAAGCGACGTATTGTGTGAGTGCAATGAATAATCCCGTATATTACGGGACAGACAAATTTTTAAATTGCTATTCGACTCTTGGGATGGGCGATCGCCCCCTTTATCCCCACCCCCACTGAATCTGGGCTTGCATTAATAGTACGTTGTAATGAAGTCATCCAAGGTCCGGTAAAACACCTGTCACTGAGCTAAGTTAATGGCCAGTATGTGAAACTGCCATCGAAATCACTGTGTCTCACGTGGACCAACAATAACAAAAAAAAAATGTATTTTAATGATCATAAATTTTTTAATGTTGGCTGCATTCTTTATATTCTGGAAAATAACCAGTAATCTCTCCACAGAATAAAGAAAAGAATAGCCAAAAGTGTAAGTCAGAAATTCTGAGGAAAGAGACATTTTGCAAATGCTGTATCTGAATCAAAATTCAAATTATCCAAAATATTACGGAAAAAAATCTTCAATAGTAATTATTATTATTATACAGTGGAACCTCATTTAACGGACACTCCCCGTTAACGGACACTTTTCTGATTCCCGGTCCCGTGAAATAGGGCTTTAATGTATTTCAATCTCCGTTAGCGGACACTCGATAGCGGACGGTAAAATCCGGCAAACTATAATTTTTTTTCCAAACTCTAATTTGTGAAATATTCGTTCATAAATCGAGAATTTATCATATCCAACGGTGATTATATGTATAATCCCAAGCTCGTACTGGTAAATATGATAATCCGTCAATAAATTACTTGATTAACTGAACATAAATATGGTCCAGGATGCAGATTCCGAATGGTAATGTTGGTTTCGTTTGCACATGTTGGTATGTATGAAAAAAGCCAACATCACAAGACTCATAAAATTGTTATGAATGTTTTAATCTTTTTCACACTTATAATGTAATTTGATTTTTATTGCAAAATATGTGTAGTGCACGTATCAGGTAAAACTACTTGGTTTAAATGAAAAGAAGAAAGGTTATAAAATTTTTCCATATTTTTCAGATTTTCCAACTTTAGTTGGGATTTATGCATAAACACCGGTAAAAGTGATCAATGTAGTGAAATTTAATCAAACTTTTTTTTACATCGAGACGATTGATGATTATGCATAACCACCGTTCAGTACCACCGTCTACTGTATATCGTTTCTCCCCAATAGCGGACACTCCCCGTGAGCGGACAAAAAATTTGGTCCCAATGGGTGTCCGTTATCGAGAGACCCTACTGTATTGTACTGTATTGTTTATTAATCACAGTCTAAACGGCGTGGAGGATAATTTCAGAGTATATTATATTTTTACCTTTTTTTATATTCCAAACTTGAACGCTTTATAATTAAAAATGCATTTTTTCTTTGGTTCAATCATCCATAGCTTTTAATACTTGAAATACATTAGTAGTAATATTTCCAAATGCTTATAATTAATTTCCTATGGTTATTTTTCCCACCTTTTGATGGAATATTTTCCTACAAAAATAATACGAAATTAATTACACACTAATCGGATATCTCAAGAACCTTTATGTTTGGTTCTTTTGGGAACAAAAATATTACTTTAAATAATCCAAAAAGAAATATTAATTAAGTAATTTAAATTAGTTATGTTGTTGGAATGATTAATATTTATATTCGCTCATTAATCACCAAATAAATAGTTAATTAATAAAATTTTACTGTGATCTTAAAATTCAATGCTAATGACAATAACGTCACCTGGTGATTTTTTTCTGAAAAACATTTTGAGTCAAACGCAAATTAGATGAAATGAGTAATATTTATCCATCATTAATCAAAAAAATATTAAAGATAAAACAGGTTTGATTAATATTTAATTGTTATTATAACCAATAATCCCCGAGATTAACCGACTAGAAGTACGGAAAAGAACATTTAAAAAGAAAAATAATTACTTGAATTAAAATAATTATTTTATTAATATTTGATAGTTATTATGGACAATAACCACGAAATTAAACCAACCAATGAACTGATGAGAATTCCAGTAAAAAATACCGGAAAAAAGACATATGAAGAAAATCAAACTAAAAATTCATGTTGATTCAATTTCATGAACTCGAAATACTTCATAATAGAATCTTTTCTTACGATCTCAGATATGCAACGTTAATGACAATAGTGAGAGTTGGTGAATTTGATGAAAAAAAACAAACAAATATTTTAAATTTTGCAAATGTTAATTTACAAATTAAATTGAGCGAACGAGATTTAAGTATGATAAACTTAAAATAGATTGATATTTAATGTTTATTATGGTCAATAACTACTTATACTTACTAACTTCCCATGAAAAATACGGAAAAAAATGTTCAATTATGAAAAGTTAACAGGAAAATTTAATTTAAATTAATTGTATGAAATCAAAATACTTAATAATAAAATCAGAATTTGACATCAATTTTCTTTTAGGGAATTATTTCTACAGGATAGGCCTACAATAAAATACATTCCCGTAATTGTATGCTTAATCATTGTTATGCAGATCCTTTGTTTTCTCGGTAAAACACCGAAATTAATTTTAAAAACAACAACAACAACAGAATCCTTTAATTAATATCCGTAAACACAGATTTTTACGTATTAATCAGAATAGATGATGGATAATTTCATCAATCTATTGATAATAGAGAACGAAGCAAAAATAAATTAATTTCGTTTTCTCATATATCTCCATAAAGAAATAGAAAAGGAAGACATCTAATTATAAGAAAGTAATTGAGAGAGTTATGTACTTGACAGTACATAATTACTATATCCTACGTTTTTTTTTTTTTTTTTTTTTTTTTTAACAAAATACGCCAGATACGTTCATTATTGTAAACAGATACAAATACAGAAATGAACCATATATACAGGGTGTCTCCTTGAAGTGGTGACAGACTCAGAGAGTGTTGATATTAGGCATCAAAAATTGCCATAGAACATTGTAAAAAATCACAGAAGTACTTATGAAGTGGGGTGGCGTCGAGTGGGACAAAATGACCAATTAATAAGTAGAGAAAACCATTTATCTGGCAGCATGATTACATTCAGCCTGTGGTGTACAAAATCTCCCGTAATAATTTATCCTCGTCTTCTTTCTGGCATTGAACTGTGCTGCACAGACTATATTGTAATCATCCAATCCTGCATTCCAAAAGTCACTGCTGATGCTAAGAAGCAATTATTATCCGACAATTTTTGCTCATTGCGTGCGTTTTCCCAACTCTGGCGAACTTTTAAAGTGATCTATCGTTCAAGTCGGGTCCTAATTGATATTATATATATATGCAAAACTTGACGAAAATCGGTATAGAATTGTACATTTATATAGATAACATACAGACACAAACAGAGAATCAATGTTACATATATATATATATATATATATATATATATATATATATATATATATATATATATATATATATATATATATATATATATATATATATATATGTAACAGCAGGATATATATATATATATATAATGTCAAAATAAATCATAATGGAACCTCAGTTTAGCATAAATTTTTGTTGCACGATACAATAAAATGAATTCCCGTAATAGTATAATTAACTAGACTGTTTTCTCAGTAACATAGGGAAATTAATTAAAGAAAAACCGAATCTTTTAATTAATGCCCGTAAACACAGGTCTTCACATATTAATCAGAACAGATGATGGGAAAATTCCATCAATCCATTGATAATAGACAACGAAGCAAAAATAAATTAATTTTGTTTCTTATATATCTCCATAACGGGGGACAGAAACGAAGACATCTAGTGATAAGAAAGTATTTGAGAGCTCTGTACTTGACAGCACATAATTACTATCCTACTTTTTTCTTACAAAATACGCCAGATACATTCATTATTTTCCACAGATACAAATACATCGACAGAGAGAGGGGGAAAAAAATTAATAAAATACTCCAAGTTCATCATTAAAATACACCATATATATAATGACATCAAGAAAAACCCCACGTTCTCTAATAATAATGAAAAATTCTGATTATTGATAACATTCGGAGACAGCAAAAAAAAATTTTTTTTTTTAAAAAGATACACGGGGAAAAAGAAGTCATTAATGAAAGAATGAGATAGATTCATTGACGTATATATATATTTTTAAAAAAATATATATTTTGGCACATTTCCAAATTGAAATGAAAAGCCGAAAAAAAGAAATTGCCACTTTTTGCGTTCGGATAGGATCGTTACTGTGTAGCGGTGCCGCCACTGTGATTAGGTTGGCAAACCTAGTAGTTTAGAACTTTTCTAGAAAATATATTAGAAAAAAAAAAATAGGAAGTTACTCTTGGTTGAACAGAACTGAACTGAACCAAGCCGAATGGGTGGTGGCGGCAAAAAAAAAAGAAAGTAGAATTCGTACTTAAGTGTTACCAACTTCGCGTTGTTCTGTATTACGTGTAATGCTCTTGAACCCTAGCATTATGCCATCATCAGCTAGCCTGGTTGCCGTTTTTATTATTTTATTTTATTTTATTTTTTTGGCTGTGTGTTCAGCCTCTCTCTTTATATACCTACCCCAACGATGATCTTTCTCCCGCAATCTATTACCACTAGCAAAAATTATTTTCGCTTCAAGCTTTTTTCTCCAAAAAAAAAAATGCTATTACCTACCAGAAGTCCATCTACGTTTTGTTGGTAACGCCACTTTTTTTTTTTCTCCTTATGGCGCAGAGCGTAGACATCATTGAAAAAGGCATAAAAAAAACAAAAAAATTCATTGGATCGTATGTAATTTTGGTTTGTACGCATGCGTTGTCTCGGCTTAGAGACGTTGGGAAATGTAAAAAAAAAAAAAGTGTAGTGTAATTTAAATCTATATGTGATATTCAGTCGAGTGTATCTTAATGTGCTAGTGTTGATGGTAGCTGTGATGTACCATTCCACGTTTGTTGTGTTATTATTACATATGTATATATATATACACACCCGGATGTGTAAAGCATTAAGTGTTTGAAAATCACACGTTGCTGGCGTTCCGTGTCACATATGTGAGAGGAGTTTGTATCTTAATTATAATAATTATTTTCGCGTTAAAATTCATTTGCGCACTCGGGCGGGTGTCATTTGCGGTTTTTTTTAGTGGTGTTGTCGTGGGTGGGTTTTTTCATGGTCGATGTCTTGATAAATCGAGTCCATCTCCATACCAGAGTCCACATGTAAAGTATCAGCGAAGATAGATTTTGTTTTTTTTAATGGAAGCAGCATGGGGGATTTGTGAATTTTGAATAGCCACGGTCATGCTGTGTTAGATTTGTGAATGAAAGCGTGAATTTTTTGTAATGATCTCGGTGGATGTGTCTGTGCTGGGCGTAAAATTTGTAGCTTTATAATGAAAGGCTCTCGAACTTTCTCGAGAGCCAATCTTAACGTCAGGTTTCGAAACTAGTCTGATGACTTTTTCTTGCGCTAGTTCTGTCTACGTTCACGTAAGAGTTATAGGCTTCGGCTAGCCAGTATAGCCTACTGAAAGTTTAGCCCTGCTAGCAATCAATAAATAGAAGTTCCTTACAGTTCAAATGACTCAGAAATCTTGACGAGAATCTGCTGGGATTTCGACAATATTCGGAACGTCTTTCGCGGGTCTTTTTTCTCGAGGCTTGTCATTCCATTCACACCACTCACTGATTGAGAAAACCCAGAGTCGAGTAAAAAGCCAAAGCACAAGTGGTATCGACCTACTTAAACACTGTATTAGATAATTATTTCAGTAATATCACGAAATTCTAACTAAAAATGGTGAATGGTGAAATCTATTTTCGGTACTCTAAGACCACGCTCGTGAAGCATTGTTTAAAAAACTAATTAATTTTTCTGATAATGACAAATCAATTGAGAGGGTGATTTCTTCTTATTCAGAATCGTATTAGTCAGAAGAAAAATATATTGGAGTTTTTTATTTCCGCCTCATCAGAGTCAATACTATATTTAGCATCAGCAAAGATGGATATTTCATGAAAGCGATAGAGATTTTGTTAAATTTGTGAATGGAAAGCGTACAGAAGCTTTAGGACTTCGGTGGATGAGTCTGTGTTCGAACTTGTCAATTTTAATTATGTGTTTGTTGTTGTTCACCGTCAAACCGAAAGATACCCAGGCCACATCGCCATATGGCAATATCGGCTCATTGTCCACACGGACTGGATACCTCTGGCAATTTATTCATAAAAAGCATGCATTACAAAATATACATTACAATCATAACAACTATAAAATCATAATCTAAGTGTAAAATCAATTGCGAGATCACAAATCTACGTATACAATCGGAAATCAAGCATATAATCCTATATATTCCATATTAAATCTTAATTCGAATATAAAGTCCTAAATCACATATTGAAATCAATAATAAAAATCAGATAAAATTCATAATCGATTTCATCCTCAATTTAAATCGGTCGATTTCCATGACATTACACTGGTCTTGTGCTATCAGTCAGTCTTCTTTGTAGTTGATCAGTTTCTTTTTTCTTTGTGAACGGCGAGGTGGTGCAGTTTGTACTTGTGCTACAGGCTGATAAGGCATCCGTGGGATCACTTTGTCTTCATTATCTTCTATCCATCTAATTATTTTCTTGACTTTATTTATTCTATTTTTGTTTTTAAAAATCTCTCTGATCCAGAGTGTGGCATTTTCAGCAGCAGGCACAGCCATGTGCTTTAGATGTGCAGTTAATGTACATGTTGTCAAGTAATGGATGGGAGTGCCGATTTCACCACAAAGGCAATGATCTGTTCCTCGTTTTTTGAAGCGGTGAAGGTAATTTGGAAAAGGTCCGTGATTGGTTGTAAAAAATACAAGTTCTCTGCTCCAATTTTTTGCATGGTATGAAACTTTTGGTACTATTTTGTGGACACTTCTTCCAGTTTTGGCATCATTCCATCGGGTTTGCCATAGATTGAGTATTTCTTTTCTTGCCTTTTGTTTCGCTGTTGATGATGGTAATAATATTTTAATTAAATGTGCGCCATTGATTGTCGCTGCTTTGGCTATTGCGTCTGCTTCTTCGTTCCCCCACTCACCCACGTGCGCTTTGATCCAAGATATGCGAATTTGTGGGTTCTTGTGGAGGACCTGCCGAATTTCCCTAGCCATAGTATGGATGGTCATCGGGTTCTGTATTGCATATATGCTTGAAAGGCTATCGCTATAGATTATAGATGCTTGTTGGAATTCTTGAGCTTTTATGGTTGCCACGTATAACGCTAGTAATTCAGCTTGAAAGATATTATTGTCGATTTCTAGCTTACTACTCCAGCACTCGATGATCTTATGATCTTTCGCTACTACATATGCTGATGCTGTTCCTGAGCTAGTTTTCGAGCCATCTGTGTACATATGAAATCTTTAGCCTGCTATTTCTTTGTTCTGGTTATTCCCGATAGATACTTGGTGTTGATGCAGGTTGTTGTTCACCGGTCAGGAGTTAACTCGTGTTTTTATACTCATACGAACTCGATGTAATCAGTGAGCTTTTCCATAAAAACCGGTCTACAACCGGTGGGTCCGTGAAAGTCCCCTCGTGACTTTCAGTTGTGGTAGTTTAGTCTGCGCCCGTATATTGGTAGTCCCTCTGGATCTGACTAGAGATTATCCGGAAAGTTAAATATCGACAAGCAGTCAACTAAATCAAGGTTCTGAGTCATGCTGTTGAGTCAGTCGTCTTGACGTAAATCTCTTTGGTGTTTCGACAACATTGTGAGCCATAAGAATCACCAATTCAGTCAACTATACCAACTAGGACACCTCTGAATTGGTTGGTTTGGATGTAACCGGTCAGAGTGAGAGCAGTGCTGCACCTTTATGTCTTGCACACCACTCTAACTTGAATAGATTTCAATGGAATCGTAGGTATCCATCAAAGACAAGTTTTCGTTTTCGTGTTATTAGATCACACTTATGGAAATGTGCAAACATAGTTCTTTATGATAATGATAAATCCATTGAGAGGGAGATTTTGTTCCATTGGATGATGCAGAATGTTATTAAACAGAAGAAATGTTGATTTTTATATGGAGCTGATATATATATATCGGCTCAATCCGGAAAGCTAAAATTCATTTTAACTTTCATTTCATAAAAAGAGTGGTTACTATTTTTACACTTTACGTCAGTTATTGAATTAAAGTATTAAATTTTTTTGACATTCCTCACCCAATTGAGACCATTCGGTGGTACCATAAATTATAAAGATACGCTGAGTAGGCATCACATCCCAAAAAATTACGTTCTATATAACCTCATCGTTGAAATATCTCGCCCCATGAGTGACTCTGAATGAGATTTGATATTAGATATTTGAAATGTAAGTATATAAATTAGTAGAGGCACTTTCTTGGGTAGAGATCCCAGAACAACACTTGGCCCTGGCGCTGTTATGTCGGCTCTGCTGGTAGTACCTGAAGATAATAATTTGGAGAGAGAGAAAATACATATTATCAATGAAAAATATGACCGGCTATTGCTGCTATCTACTGCTTTTTTGAACGAATATATCAATAGATTCATTCAAAAATGCAGTAGATCACTCTTTACTCTATCCCAAAGACCAATATCAGCAATTTAATTAATTACTCTACACATTAAATAACTGACATTAAAAATATATGAAGATTTCCAGTCGTCTTTCATGGGTATAATAAATTTGCCATATTCATTTTAAATTATCTGTAATTCTTGCTACATAATGGGACAACAAAAGAAGTAATAATTAAATGCAAAAGTGGAATGTAAAAGATTGTGACACAGTTATTAATTAAATCGAATTGGCTCACGCCATTGAAAGTCATTCCCACTACCAACCCCGTATCGACTTATGACCAACGAAGTCTTTAGCATCGAATTGTCATGTCCAATTGTTCAGCTCTAAGCCTGTAATTACTCTCAGACATTTCCTCCTTTCTGATCTTCAATAGAATTATGAAAAATGCATTGGCACAGTACTTTACCTGTTAAATAGTTCGAGAGTAACATTCAGATGGGAAAACTCTTCGGCTGATGGCGTGACAACGTATAACTCAGTAATGTTTAAAACACTAGATGCGTACCAACCTCCTCCTCGAATTCAAACAGCTGAACAAAGCAAAAAACAAATACGATGATATTGGAAATTAAGTATGTGAATTGTGGTAGTTTTAGGCAGAGCCCCAGAACAACACTTGGCTCGGGGAGGGGGAAAGGCTGGTTCTGTTATATTAGCTCCGCTAGAAATGACTGGTAGTAAATACAGCGATCTCTATATTATGCGTCGGTGCAAAGGAACAAGAAAAAAAGGACGTAGACGGGAGAGAGGCGTATAAGTGAATAGCATTATTATTCTATATCTTTGACCGGGAGTGCAGAAAACCGTCTCATAAATGAAAGAAATGTATAAGTGAGAGATCGCTATGCCTGAAGATAATAATGTAGAGAGGGAAAAATTATAATATGAATGAAAAAATAACTGGCTATCAACCGATCCGTTCGAAAACACATGGAGCAGTTGCGCACTCGACCATCTTGAATACTTTACATCACTAGCTGTTGCATTAATTAATCGACCCATTATGATTGATAGTCATCCAAATGATTGACATAAAAAATATATGAAGCCTTTCACGCGTCTCTTCCATGGATATAATAAATGTGCCATATTCATTTTTTAAAATATGCATAATTCCTATAACATAATGAGAAGTAATACTTAAACAAAATACGTGATAAGTAAATGCAGAAGCGAAATGAAAAAGATTGTGAGACAGAGTTATTAATTAAATCGAATTGGCTTACACCATTGAAAAGCTTTTTCACCCCCGTCCCCGTATCGACTAATGACCAACGAAGTCTTTAGCATCCAATTGAGTCATATCCAATTATGCAGCTCTTAGCCTGTAATTACTCTCCGGCATTTCCTCCTCATCTGATCTTCACTAGAATTATGCAAAACACATTGGCACAGTACTTTCCTTGTTGCAGAGTTCGAGAGTTAACATTCAGATGGGAAAACTCTCCGGCTGATGGTGTGACAGCGTAAAACTCGATAGTATTTAAAAGACTAGATGCGGTACGTACATCTTCTCTCGGGGTCCAACCTCCTCTTCCTCAAATTCAAACAACAGTAAATGTCAATTCCCATTACGGTTTGTGTTCAAGTATTTTCAATCACTAAAGATATAGAATAAGGACAGGGGAGAGGTTGACGATGGCGTTGACGTTAAGAACAAGAACGGATCCGACGAGAGAGAGAAGACAAAGGCAGAGATAGACATTGAATTCCAGAGTACATCTCTATGGCCTTACCAAAGAATTTTATTCAATTTAAAGTCATTTACATTCAAGTTCTAGTGAGACAAAAGGTCTCTCTCTCTCTCTCTCTCTTTGCTGAGGCTTAGAAACCCTCCAACGACAACACCCCCGTCGCATACCGACCTCAACCGGCGACGCTGAGCGATTTTGATTAAAATCGCTTGGCGACCGCTCTCAAGTTAATTGCATTAAAAGTAAATGAGTAAGATGGTGAGAATGGTAGGAAAGGGTGTGCATGCATTTTCGCTTGTATATGTTAAGGTAGGTGTTTTGAAAGGAAGATAAGAAGGGTTAGACGGTGGCGGGCTGTTAGAAAGCGCAATGGTATTATAGGAACTTCGGCACGGATGTGTTATGCAGTTAAGAGAGAAAGGAGAGAGTTTTGAACCGAACTTGGGGGTGAAAAGTAGGGAATCCTTGCGTACTATCCCCCACACAACTCTTCATCGCACCTCTTGTTTTGCATAGCACAAACTCCAAAACCAGGTTTCAGACTAATTCCAACAAATCTGTACTGGGAAAGGTGGAAAGGGAGAAAGAGAGCGACAGAAAGAGCTTCGGGGCCTATTCCTCAAGAACGGACGTCGGCGATGGGGCTAAGAATCACTGAGGCTTTCTTAGGGCACTTATTCGGATTCACCGTTTCTAGGGATGCGCCTCTTTTGTGCATAATAATGAAGACACAGATGGCGTAAGCGGAGGACAAAAGGGGTCTTTATTAAAATCTAAGACCGTGCGCTGTCTGTATACTTGAGCAAAAGAGAGAGATCGAGGTAGTGGTAGTTTATTCCCAAAGAAATGATATAATTATAAGAGAAAAAAAATATATAATGGTTTGAGGTCCGTGAACAATAGCAAATGATTAAATTTTTTTCTTGACTCCGAATCCACTTCAATTGGGGGAATTCAACATTCATCAGATATTAATCGTGGATTCCGTGAGATTCGCGATCCCTTTGAGCGTGAAAATATTGAAGAGATTGCAGACTCGATCCTTCGTCCATACACGAGTATTAAACAAAAAGAAATCTAATAAAAACAAACTCTAATTAGAATCGAGACTCTGTGTGTGTATCATTTCTGTTAAATAAGTGCCTCAGAATTTTTACCTTCAGGGGATATGATATTGCACCCAGCGGAAAATTTTGATGAGGAGATAGATAGAAGGTATCGGAAATATGGATTTTAATGAACGCTTTCCTATTATTCTCGTGTTTCTCTCTTCCATCTCCATCAAAAAATCTATATTTGGATTTCCATATTATATGAGAGATATCCTATACCGAGTCTTTCCTCATTAATTATATCTCGCACAAACTAGAAGAATTCGTCTCCCTCTCTCTTATACAAAAATTTACGCAGGTTTTCGCGTAACAAATTGAAATAACGACAACGTTTGATAGAGGAAATACGGGACGAATATTTATGGTAAATATGTATCTAGATTGGCACTAGAAGCTTTCGATGGCTCTTGTTACGATATGAACATTTTATTCACGAAGCGGGGAGTTTTAATTAGAGTTTTATACATACATACGTTGATGTTTAAATTTATGTCGAGATTGTCGGTAATTGAAATGTTACTTTGTTGGAATTATATAATTCAAGAAATCCTTTATATTGAGAGTGTGTAAAATTGCTTGATAGAAAATTTATCGTAATTGTGTGAGCGAAAAATTTATAAATTTATTTTGTATCGTAATTTCTCAGGAACTATTGTGTTGAAAATATCTACTTTGATTGTTATTTTATGTAATGTTATGGAATATTATATAGTTTAAGTGAAAAGTTGCTCGGGGTTTCGTCTAAGAATTTACTGAAAAAGCCATAAAATTTATCAGATCAATCCAAATATTTCATGCAATTACTGTAATTTTAAAAAGTTTAACATTATAACTATCGAATGAATTTTTGAAAAAGCATACTAAAACTAATTATCTTCATCCTGACATTCTCTCAGGCAAAAAAAAAAAGTGTTTCCTCAATATTTTTCCCCAGCTAATCCTTGAAATAATTTCCATACCTATTTCAAAATTTATGGAAATATACAGTAATCATATTTTAGAAATCCTTGAAACAATCTCCTTGATCTGTGAAAATTTTGATCCACGTTTTGAGGATCCTTAAATTTTATAGATCTTTTGGAACATTGCCAGGAAAACATCTATGGTTCTGAGAAAACGAAAAATATTCACATTTTTGGAGAAAAACTTTGGAAAAAATGTCCATAGTCTAGAAAAATACTTGAAGAACTAGTCTCATAGTCTCGAGAATACCGTTTCCCCAAACTTTTTGAGGACGTGGACCCTCTTTAGTGAAATCAGTGCACCGCGGAACGCCTTTAGTAAATGACAATTTTCCACGAATTCCCTGCAGCGAAGAACAATTTGGAGCACCCTCCCCCACCATAAAATCCAAAATGTATTGTTTTGTATGAATTTGCATACCATAAAAAAATTGTTGCAATAAATTATAATGTCATAGCAATAAATGTGTCACCCATGCAACGGTAGTGCATGAAAATGATACTTCAGACCTTTTATAAAGTACTCACGGACTCCAGGGGTCCGCAGACCACAGGTTGGCAAGCACTGGTCTAGAAGAAATCTTGACGAAATACCCATGTGGTCTGGCGAAAACTTTGCAGAAATGTCTCAGTATATAGGGGGAAACTTGGGGAATATTATAGTTTTTTTGCATTGCCATCCTTTACTATTTGCCAAGGGATTCCTTCAAATGTCTCGAAGAATCCCTGCACCCCAAAAAAAAACACTACATCGAAAAATGTTCCATCCTTCTTCGCCGGTTAGTGATTGCGAAGTCTTAATCAATAGCGCATTGAAACCACCCTATTTAAAAATTCAAATTATAGTTTCTGATCACAGACATTTGCCAAACACACCATATGGTGAATTTTTTTTGACGCTGAGACTACAGCAGCGGTTCTTAACCAGAGGTCCTTGGAGATATTTTAGGGTGTCCGTGGAGGCTGAATAATCAGAAAATGATTAACTCGTTGCTTTTAATTGATATGTACAGAATATAAATTTTTTGTAAAGGGGCCGTTCAAGTATGACGTAAGCAAATTTTCAGCCATTTTTGACCCCCTCCCCCCCTTGTCAGCAAAAGTCAGAAAAACGCTAACTCCCTCCCCCCCCTCCCCTGTCAGCAAAATTTCGTCATCAGCTCTGCCCCTCTGAATCCAACTCATATTTTCATAAAGGGTGGTTTATGACGTAAGCATTATCCAAACCCCCCCCCTGTCATCAAAAGTCAGCAAATCGGAAACCCCCTCCCCCCCCTCTCCATTGATGATGACGTAATACTTGAATGACCCCAAAGAGGTCCATTTTACTTGCACAGGAGGTCCGTAGACGTTTTTTCCTCTTGAACTATCGGCCAATGAGTCTAACATGCATCGTTTCGAAAATCATGGAAATTATGCATTAATAGGCAGTTGCAAATGAGAGAGGATGATCATGTAATTCCGAATGAATTACGTAATCATCCTCAGGTGATCATGTATAGAGTTGCTAACTCGAGTTAACAACTAACTTGAGATCCTCACTAGACTTTCTAACACCCTTTAAGCCAGGGGTTCTTAAAGTTTTGCGTTTCACGGACGCTTGGTGCAAACAGTAGGGTGTTAGCAACTCCAGTGCCAATCGTGATCTCTGACTTTTTAGGCAACGTCAACGCTTTTATTTCTGAACACACGATCCCATAACCACGCAAATCATTCGGAATTACATGATCACCCTCTCATTTCCAACTCATGCATAATTTCCATGATTTTCGAAACAATACATGTTGAACTAATTGGCCGATAATTCAACAGGAAAAAACGTTACAGTTTCAATGTTTTAATATTTATTTTAATCAATTCAAACTTACACGAAATTAATTAAATTCTCAAATATTCTACGGATAATTTTTGATATATTCTCTCTCTCTCTCTCTCTCTCTCTGAAGAGAATTCCCATTTCATCAAAAGTATTAATTTCAATTCTACATAATCCTCAGTTTTTTCTAATTTATCTTATAATGATGTTGATATACATCCATATTTCGTTTTTTTCCCCGCTTCATTTGTGTATTCAAATGTTTGCTTTTAATTTAGGAAGAATTTTTCAGCTTTCATTTGCATTTTGAACGAAATTAAAAAAAACATAATAATAATGATTTGAATAAATATTAATTTCTTTTAATCTTTGAAAAATTCTCAAATTATTATCATTATTATATGTTTTTAGGATTAATTTCACTTTGTTCTTCTGTTTCATTGAATTGAATTTCTTGTCGGCGTCTTCTTTAATAATTTCGATAAAAGTTTTCATTTTTCCACGGTTATGAAGAAGTTGAATTTCATTTGGTTTGATCAAATGAATTAAATTAAATTGATATATTTTTATATGAAGAGAGAAGGAAACAAAAAAAAATTTAATGTATTTGAATACATTTTGTTTATTTATTTAGATTTCATATCGGGAAAAACAAATACGGAAATTAATACGATTTTTATATTTAATGAAAATTCAGATACTGACTTTTATTTTTGATGGTTTTATACGTATTTGGATTTCGTTATTTGACCGAGATGGCTGAATTTCCGAAGTATTGACATAAAGTAGAATTTTTCAATCACACTTCAACCCTTTGAGTGGCTATGACGAGATATTTCGTCTTCATAAGAGTCTCTCTTATTTTAGCACTGGCAAAGCTAGATATTTGTAAAGTTTATTTCTCAATGGGAAACTTCTTCCTATGCCCCTCAGTTTAAAGCTTAGTTTCACCTGCTGAAAATCGGCAGAAAGCCTACTCCATTGAAAAAAAAAAAAAAAAAAAAAAAAAAAAAAATATATATATATATATATATATATATATATATATATATATATATATATATATATATATATATATATATATATATATATATATATGTATATATATGTATATGTATATATATATACATGGTGTTTTGAGAGTTAATTAGTGATTTCTAATTGCCGTTCAAAAGGTCAAGAGGCCTCATGCCTTTTAACATGATTAAAAGCCTGTTCTAAAAGAAAAAGATAGAGTAAAAATACCCTCAAAAATACTATTTAATCACTGATTTATTTCAAATTTGGCACACATATTTTCAATTGTTATGCTATGCTATATAATAGCAATTTATAACATGCCTTTAATTGTGGCTTTTTGCAGATTTTCAAACATTAGCTGTGAATGTATTGTTCAACATTACATCAACACCTTGAGCGCTTGATAAAACAGTTAGACATGTATATGTTGTGCGGCAAATGCGGTTTATTATGCATAATAAACCGGCTATTCATAATCGCCGACTGTTTGCACCGATAAAGAAAGTTTGATAAATTTTTCTTAACTTACCACTATGGCGATAGGCATGCCAACCACATCAGACACTTTGATGAACTGAAGGTCACTCACGATTATTAAGAAAAGCAATGGTCCAAGATTCTCGAACCCTGGGAAACACCATGTACCATATATAGCGTATATACGCTATATGGACCACCTAGTGGTCGAAAATTGAACTATTTTTCTTTTCACATTATTTGTCTCATTTTAAGATATTTTAAAAAATTCCTCTATTCGGATACGCAGTTTTTCAGAAAAATTACTCAGAGAACGGGAACTTTAATTATAATCACCACCGGTACATTTTGGATTTTATGGCTAGTCTGTGACTTGCTGAAGGGGATCCGCGAGTTCAAAATGGGTGGGAAAAAATTGTCATAGATGATGATAATTTATGAAATTTACTTCCAGTTATTCCACATTCGAGAAAATATCTAGACACTATACTCGACTGTATTTCACTCATTGGAAATGCCTGTAGAAAAATGACATTGAGTTGCAGTAAATTTCATGGTCCCGTGGATATTCATGTACCATAAATACGGATATACGTCAAGAAAAAAATAGGGTCCATTTCCCCCTTAAAACACTTCAATCCAGGGCTCTATTCTCCGGCTCTCTGTCCCGAAACTATGGCCACACGATGATTCACGTGCATTTATAAATCCTCACAAGCTTTATATACAAAAACAGAATGGCATGGGGGGAAAAGAAGAATGATACGTTCGGATTGGGTTCCGAAAAGTTCAGGCTTAATCTTCGAAAGCCGGCCAATGATATACGCATAAATACGTATATGTGCGATCCGCTGCCTTTTGAGGGAAGTGGACACGAGGATTTGATTTGTCTCTTCGCATCGCAGGTTGGCAAATCAAAGCAGAAATGGAAAAGCCAAATCAAATGAGCGGCCCGGAAAGAAAACGGCTGAGAGGAGAAAAAAATAATAGGGATTTTTTGGGGGTAAAAAGATGGGAATTCCCTAATGTCGTTTAAAGTCTTTTGTTCCAAATCAGGCTTCTTATACCTTTTCCTTATTCCTGCAAAAGTCCATAGGGTATAAGAGCATCAACTGACTGACTGACTGACTTTTGTTTTGTATTTTCTGTGTCTCTTTAGTCTGTCTTTGAACTTTCCATTCTTTTCCATTGGAATAAAAGACCAGTAATGGTCGGGATGAAATTCTTAGAAAATGAATTAAGTGATATCTTTTCCATTGATTAATTCGATTTCTTGGATGAGATAAAGGGTTGTATCTTGAGTGTTTTTAATCATGTAAGTGCTTCCATGTTGATGAGATTTTTGGGTCTCTGACCTCTTTGGGGTCTAAACACTAATCGCCGACTAAAAAAAATAATTGTTTTTAGTCGGCGCGTCTTCTGTCTAGCCTTAGAAAGGCTCGAACAAAGATCCTAGGACTCAAGGGTTCATAATTGTGATCGTTGGACGTAATTGATTAAATGGTTACATAAATGAATTATACATATATTTCTTGATACATGCCTAGTGCTGCCGTATGATCAGTATTTTAAGGGATATATATGCATTTTGGTCATCCCAAATATAGAGGTAGGGTTTTCTTTCCGGGTTCCTAAAAGAAGTACAGTAAAACCCCTCTTAATGATCACCCTCCCCCTCAGATGCGGTCACGGCGGAATAAAAATATCCCGGGAAAAGCCTATTCAAATAATGTATTTTGAACTCCTGCTCAACGCTCACCTTCAGATGCGATCACGGATACATAGTTCAAACACCTCTGCCAAATATCGCCAAAATCAGCATAGGACTCAACGAGAAAGCCTAATACAACAAAATAAGCAGGGGGGGGGGGGAGGGGAGTAAAGCGAAAGCCAAATACATAATTAACTGTATTTCGGTTCCAAACCTGGAAACGTGAGTGTTGTTATATCTATGTTTTTGTAAATATCAATGTTCTGTTTATTAATTTATCGTTGAGTTAACAAAGTTGATATCAAATTTCAATTGACATAAGTTTCTGTTTCTCGTCATCGGTAATCCTGATCGATTTAAATTATAATGCGTTTCAATAATAATACATTTCAAACATATAATTATTTTCTTTGTGACTCAAACTATTGTAAGAAAAAAAAATTCGGGTTGCAAACTTCAAGGTACAAAAAAGAAAAACAAGAAATACAAACAAAACATTTTAATAAATTGGCGAAATCACAGTCGCATGCTCTGCAGCAAAAAATTGTTGTTGTTAATTGATTGGGACATCTACCAGCAAAATTCAACATAGAAAATGTAAAGAATATGACCTCACCTTATGTTCAAAGGCAATTCTGAATTCTTACTTTTAACCCCTTCACTTGCAAGCTGTATCATATGCCGCCAAGTCACCGATGTTTGACGAAATTTAAGCTGGCTTGGCAAGAAACCTCTCACGCCTACGTACTTTCACTTGCTGACACCGCGGAAAGAACACGCGCAACAAACGTCTTCAAATTATGTTATTTTAATAAATTTTATTGTAATAAATATTTTATATTGGTGAAGCTCGCATGATCGTTATTCTAGAAACTCCTCCACCACGCACCATCATGACAATTGTGACCCGCACGTGATTGGCAAGAAATTTGGTTGCTCTATATTTAACGAATCAGCGATAAATATGGTAACCTTGTCCTTACCAGCTGTAGGTTAGGAAAAGGAGAAAAAAGCAGAAGAGAAAAGGGAGAAAAAAAACAAATATATGTATGGATGTATTATACACATAAATTACATACTTGATGCAACTATTGAAAATGACTGTACTCTTATGAAATTGGCGTGTCCACCAGTATGGATTCTCTTTTCACCCTCACAAAAAAAATCGCTATTAGGTTATACCTGATAGTGATTTTTTTGAAAAAAACAGAGGGAAAAAATATAGGTTTGCAACAAAGCTTCTCGATGATGAGAAGAGAGGAAAGAAAACAGAAAGAACTTGTTTGAATTCATTCCACTGGCATTCATTCCACTTAAACGCAATATTACGTCCTTGATCGTAAAGTGGTTACACTGAGTGCAGTACTGAACGTTTAAAGGACCCTTTGCACATACGCAAAGCTATGCATTTAAGAGTTAAGATACTGATTTCCCGTATTTTTTCTCGATGAAACATGGTCAGCCTATTCTTATCCATAATTCCGCAATCAAAGCCTTTCCTGAAAACTTGGGATGGGCATGTCTTGTTGAAATATTTCAACCAAACATCGCCAAGGTTGATCTACGATTCAAATTGCGAACCAAACATTTTGGTAACCGTTCGTAACAAGTCGTTAAATTTTAGGAAAATCGCATAGATTTTTTAAGAATCCATCCCATAATCCAGGAAAACTGGATACCATTTTATTTTTTTCATGTATTTCTTACGTAAGACATGTTTATACATCATGTTACTTGGTACCATCACATTGGGATAAAGAAAAATAATCTTAAATGCGTAAGAAAATCGTCTCAATACCCGTCCGTAAATAATCGAATAAGTATCAAGAGCAAGAATACGATCCGAGCAATTTAATCGAAATCACCAAAAATACGCTTTTCTACTTTTCTAAGACTTGGGGAGAAGTTTTCTGTTTACTTTCCGAGGAGCGACAACAAAAACCCAGTAGAAGTCTCTATTTCTCTTTCGTAGATACATATATTTAGTTTACGATTCCCGAACTGGAAGAAAACATCGACAAAAGAGTGGGAAGAGATTTCGATTTTCAATTCTTCACTCACCAAAACATCGTGTGGGAGCAATTTTCTGTAATGGAGTAAAAAGGGGAAGGAAGTTCAATTAGTGAAATAATTCAATTTTCGTTGCTTTGGGAAAAGGTTCTCTCTCCCTCCCGCGCGCATCTCCCAAATTCTCCCACACCTTCTCCATCTATTACTACAACAACGTCCGTTTTCCTCTAGAATTCATTTTTCGGTCCCGGAAGTCCCGGAAATAAGAGTTGAATTGCCCTTTGAAGGGAGTAAGGAACAGAAATTGCTGGAATCGTACGTACGTGCATATACATGCACACACATACAATTGGTGGCAAAAGCCCCGGGTAAAATCTGCAAATCGTTTGTCGAAGACATAGTCATCATTAATAGAAAGGGAGGAATTTTTTCCGCCTTACTTTTCCCGTTTTCCCCTGTCCTGATGCCATCCGGAATGGGCGGTGTAGAAACTCTCTCTCTCTCTCCAACCAACTAATGTCTGTGTGTGTCTTGGAAATGGAGAAAAGTTTGCTGAAAAGCTAATTCAATTATAGAGAGAGGGTTCAGGCAATATAAGAAAAAAAATAAATGTGTATGACCATGGATATGTATATCTGTTTAAGTCATGGAGGGGAAAATTTCAATTATGGATATTTGGCTATTTCCTGCCAGAAATTCGATACAAATCACATTGACGATCCTTGTTTATGGTTCCTTTTTTTGAGGGAAGCTAGATATTTTTGTTGATGTATTGAGAGGATACTTCTCTATGTTGTGATGCTTATTCTGTTGGAAGCTGGAAGATGGCGCGGAAAATTATGTAACTGTATGAAATGTATCAGAGATATTCCATTGTCGTGTAGATGGGTTGTCTTTTTGGATGATTGGGTCCGTCGTGGGTCCGAGACGAGTCCGTATTTCATTATGGCATCAATTTATGGGGATGGTGACTGGAGGATGCTGTTGCTGGGTGGTATTTATATATTGTGTTGTGATTCAGATCGTGTGTGTGTGGAATTATTTCTGAAATTCTGATGGTATTTAAAAGATTTCAGTGACGGCTTTACGTTTCAACAACCGCTAATGTTGACCAAAAGTTTTCAAACCATGTCTTGTCATCAGCTCAGTGTTTTCGATAGACGTCACTAGTTGAACATTTCAATTCTTTTAATTAACGTTACAATCACTTTTCTACCAGTTACACAATCGACTTTCAGCTTTAGATAGATGTCGCTGTCAGCTGCGTATTTTCGACAGGTGTCTCTATCAGCTAAGCATTTCGACAGGCATCAGTATAAGTATCTGGGTATTTTGAGAGGTGCTACGATCAGTTAAGAATTTCCACTGTCCGTTTTTTTTTTCGACAGGCGACACTATCAATTCTCAGCAATTTTCATTCTTGCTATGAGCTAAGCATTTCGTAGGACATTGCTATTAACTGGACATTTCGATAGATGTTGCAATTTGCTGAGCATTTTCGAAAGACATTGCTATCAGCTGAGCATTTTCTAAAGGCATTGCTTGCTATCAGCGGAACATTTCGACAGATGTTGCTATCAGCTGAACATTTCGCCAGATGTTGCTATCAGCTGAGCATTTTTGAAAGACATTGCTTGCTTTAAGCTGAGCATTTCTAAAGACATTGCTTGCTATCAGCTGAGCATTTCTAAAGACATTGCTTGCTATCAGCTGAACATTTCTAAAGACATTGCTTGCTATCAGCTGAACATTTCGACAGATGTTGCTATCAGCTGAGCATTTTCGAAAGACATTGCTATCAGCTGAGAATTTTCTAAAGACATTGCTTGCTATAAGCTGAGTATTTTCTAAAGACATTGCTTGCTATAAGCTGAGTATTTTCTAAAGACATTGCTTGCTATAAGCTGAGCATTTTGTTAGACGTTGCTATTAGCTGAGCATTTTCGAAAGACATTGCTTGTGATCAGCTGAACATTTAGACAGATGTTGCTATCAGCTGAGCATTTTGTTAGACGTTGCTATTAGCTGAGCATTTTCGAAAGACATTGCTATCAGCTGAGCATTTTGTAAAGACATTTCTTGCTATCAGCTGAACATTTCGACAGATGTTGCTATCAGCTGAACATTTCGACAGATGTTGCTATTAGCTGAGCATTTTCGAAAGACATTGCTATCAGCTGAGAATTTTCTAAAGACATTGCTTGCTATAAGCTGAGTATTTTCTAAAGACATTGCTTGCGATCAGCTGAACATTTAGACAGATGTTGCTATCAGGTGAGCATTTTTTTAGACGTTGCTATTAGCTGAGCATTTTTTTAGACGTTGCTATTAGCTGAGCATTTTCGAAAGACATTGTTGTCAGCTGAGCATTTTATAAAAACATTTCTTGCTATCAGCTGAACATTTCGACAGATGTTGCTATCAACTGAGCATTTTCGAAAGACATTGCTATCAGCTGAGAATTTTCTGAAGACATTGATTGCGATCAGCTGAACATTTCGACAGATGTTGCTATCAGCTGAGCATTTCTTCAGACGTTGCTATTAGCTGAGCATTTTCGACAGATATCACTCTTAGCAAAACACTTAACAAACATTAATATCCACTTTTGACGTATGTCACAAACATGCTTAATTTTTAGCCTGCTATCGCTATCAGCAGATTATTTCCGACAGGTGCCACAACCAGTTTTCGACAGACGCTGCTATCATTTGAACATTTACGATAGATTACGGTAATCCTCTAAGCTGATCATTTCCGACTGATGTCATTATCAGCTGTGTGTGATCATATTTCTACAAATATTACTGCCAGCTGAACATTCTCGACAAATGTGACTGCCAGCTGACCATATTTTCAGCAAACGCCACCATACCTTAAACTTCCCGGACATCGACATTTAATATCGACCGCAGAAAGGATCAGAATTTGTCCTAGTGGAAATTATACTTCACTAGCATTTTAATTTTCTTTCTGCCATTTTAAACAAATGCCCCTGGCGGTAAATAATTTTTGACAAATAAGATCAGCTTTGGACAGGTATCGCAATCAGATTTAAGCTTCCAGACCGATATACTTATTAGTTTTCGACAGATGACTCTCTCAGGTGAGCATTTACGGCAGATGACGCTAAAAACTCACCATTTCCGACTAATGTCCGTGTCATGTGAATATTTTGGACGGACGTCACTATCAGCTGAAAATTTCCGATACATGTCACTGTTAGTCTCAAAAACGTCACGGACAGCTAAAATTTTCACTGGTATCAAATTATAATGCGGTGATGTTTAAGAAGCTGTTCTGATGATCATCTTAAGGGAACGAGAGTCTGACAGTGACGTCTTTCAAAAGCTCTGTCATCAATAAAATCATCAAGAAAGCTATTAGGGAGCATTCAAGTATTGCGTCAGTATCGATGGGGGGGGGGGGAGTATCAAAATAGTGCTTACGTCATCAACCACC
Organism: Pholcus phalangioides; assembly: GCF_987345545.1. Classification (NCBI taxonomy): domain Eukaryota; kingdom Metazoa; phylum Arthropoda; class Arachnida; order Araneae; family Pholcidae; genus Pholcus; species Pholcus phalangioides. Next base: position 23,538,516 of record NW_028301605.1, read on the forward strand.
CCTTTATAAAAATATGAAATATTCTTACTCGGTGTGACAAAAAGGAGGAAAACTTCCACTAGTTTGGGGGCAACTGAACTAACATTCTTCCCATTAATATCTCCACTACGGAGCCAATTTAGGGATCTCTAAACGTTCCACGGATCATTCAAGTGATCTGGAAATGTGTCCGGGTCGCCCACGTGCTGTAGAAATATGTCACGGGCTGCTTAAACACTTTGGAACTGTACCACATGTCACTTAAGGGATCTCTAAATGTGCCGCGGATCGCTTAAGTGTTTTGGAACTGTATCGCAGGTCACTTAAGTGATCTGTGAATGTGCCAGGGCGTCGAGCCACTTAAATGCTCTGGAATCCTGCCACGGATCACTTTAACGATCTGTAAATGTGCTAATTGGTTTATTTTTACAAAATTAGATTTGAGGTGGCGGACCACATTTGGTTCGCGGATCATGGATTTAGCATGTATAGCTTAGAGGGTGGGTAGCAAAGGATTTCTCAAAAACAAATTTTGAGTTCTTAGTCTTCAAATAGCACTGAAATTAACAGAAATTAATTATAGTAACATATAATTCTCCTCCGAAATTTTTTCTTTTTTCGTAAATTAATTTTTCGCATCAAATTATTGTCTGGGGTGGGGTGGGAATGAGCTTACGCCCCTGATCCCAATATGCGTTAGGAGGTAGAGGAGCAGAGTTGACGAAATTTTGATGACAAGCGGGAGGGGTGGGGGGTTAGAGTTTTGCTGACAAGGGGGGGGGGGATTAAAAATGACTAAAAATGTGCTGACGTAATACTTGAACGGCCCCTTAGCAGATCAAACGTTCGTCAATAACATCTCGATATGCATCGCTTTGTGGCAGTCAGCTAAGGAATCCATCCACCAATGTCATTAAAAAATGATAGTCAATCCCCAAAAATGAAACCAGAAACCAACGATCCATCCGATTCGTACATTCGAAAACCAAACATATCTTTATGACGTTTATTTGACAATTCATATAGATAATATTGAAATATATGTAACTTAGAAGCCGCTTACAACACTCTCACACACCAAAAAGTAGAGAAAAAAAAAATCATCGTGTCAAGAAGTTGGCAAAGTACGTTTATAAGGATCAAAACTACAATTGCAGATTTGGGATCAGGAGAAAATGTAACGTCTTAAGCGGATTACACTCACGTTACAAGCTCGTAAGCGTTTTTTTTTTTGTAGTAATAATTTTTATTCCAGAGCTGCTCAACGCCATGTCTCGTGTTGGAATTACCAGAATCTTCACGCGATTCATCGAAGTATACGCATCAGCACGTATACGCTCCGATGAATCATCGGTCAACAAACTTTCCATCCGATCGGTTACTCGATACGCTGTTGAATGAAAAATAAAATAAATAAGATGAAATAGAGTAGAGATTCACACCAGCAATAGCAATGATTGCATACGGGGTGTCCTGTAAGTGCTAGCACGGCCTTTATCTCGTCAACCGTCCGTCGTAGAGGTATGATTCCAGTTTAAAAAATGCTTAACAGGTGTTCAAAAATCACCCTGTACCAGTTTTGAGAGTGAAAATACAGTGTGTAACAAAATAAAAAAAATTCAAATTTTTATACGGAATATTTTATTTCAACATTTTATTCAAAATTTTTTTCCCTTGTGCTTCAACTTCCAATAAGAAAGTTGTTGCCCTGTCTCACTCGATAGCAAAAAAAAATTAATGTTTCTAATTGCAATATTGGCAGAGAAATTCGAATTCGAAAACGGAGGAAATTTGGGAGAAAACAGTGTTAGAAGTGGGTAAAACGGTTCTTCCGCATTCAACGCTGTTGTTTTCTAAATTTCCTCCGTTTTTCGAATTTGAATATCTTTGCGAATATTGCACATGTAATACTAGAAACATCGAATATTTTTGTTGGCATCAGGAGAGATAATGCAACAACTTTCTGATTGGAAGGTGAAGCACAAGGGCACCGTATAAAAATTTGAATTTTTTATTTTGTTACACTGTATTTTCACTCCCAAAAGTGGTAAAGGGTAATTTTTGAACGCCTGTTGAGCATTTTTTTTTAAACTGGAATCATACCTTGACAACGGAGATTGATGAGGCCGTGTTAGCACTTACAGGACACCCTGTATAAATTTTCAACTGAAACCAATAACCACATGCTTAAAAACCGTGAGAGTTCATCAATATATATATGTGTGCGCTTGCACATACATGAATGTATATGTTACGGTAATTGGGATAAATCGGTTATTATGCATACTTACCAATCGTCGTGGTAAGTTTGATAAATTTAGCTCTTTCACCGGTGATTATGCGTAATACCAAAGCGTCGTTGGTAAATTTGATAAATACTTGAAATTTATCGCCTTTATCCGTGATCATGCATAATTAATCTGGTGTAATTGATAAATTTGATAAATACGACAAAAATTCCAAATGAGTATAGTATGTGTGATAAATATAGTCGGCCCCCCCCCCATGTAATGATGACAAATTTTTCGATCATGCCGCGATAAAATGATGCAATACATGTACGGTTTATCATGTATAGTATATCATATAGTACGATTTATCGCGTTTATCTACGACGCGACGCTTGGATATTATGTATAATCGCCGGTAAAATTGGTAATTCTTTTCGTACTTATTAAATTTACCAACGACGCTTGTGTACTATGCATAATCACAGGTAAAAGTGATTAATTAGGGAAATTTATCAAATGCTCGACGATTACGCTGAATAACAGGTTATGTTATTATATACAATTAGTTTTATTTTCATGTATCTGTCCTAAACGGACATGGGCCCCTTGGGAGATCAAACTCTTATATTCAAGTATGTGTGTAGCATTATGCGTTTATTATTTTTGTGCTATGCCCTGATATCGTATTCATGTGTACGAAAATAATAATACAATTTCTCTCTTTCTTCTTTCTTATCTTAACATCAGATTCATAGACGAAATATTTTCCCACAGAGCAATCCACACAATAATAAAATTTCAAATTCTTCCTGAATTTCGACATAAGCATTTAATAAGCATAGGGAAAAACGCTCAGAGAGAGAAAGCTATTTACGTATATTATAATGATTCTCTTGAATATAATATGCGATTATCTTCCGTTCTTTCTTGGAAAAAAAGAAGAAGAAATAACACTATATCCTGGTCACGGCCAAGGTTTTCTTCACATGGTTCTTCCCAAACGAACAATGGAATTTGGGAAAAAAAAGGAAATGGGTCACGACGATGACCATGAATTGTGGCCAAAAGTGGCCATTCAGTACGCCTTTTTTTTTTCTATTCCCTCAAAAAGAAACAGCCTCTCCTCTCATATATATAATTGGCTTCATACAGCCAGGAAGATAAGAAATCCAGATATGTATTCCATAAAGACGATCAAGCATACTCGCTCTTGAATTAAAACGAGAAATAGATAGAAATAGACTGTTGGTCAGAATAAGGAGTATTATATACACGTATAAAAAAAAAAAACAGCCGTGGCCGTGTAAGTACATAAGAAAAATGTGTTCGCCCTGATGAACAGCAGATGGTCAACACCGATACATAAACGAATATACTGGTGTAAAGGATCTTTGAGAGAGAGCACGTGTGTCTGGAGAGAGAGGTACGGAAATTACTGTATAAGATGGAATAAGTCACGTTTGCGTCTATTATGAAATGAGCCACGAATCCCTTTAGGAGATAACGGAGTTCATATTGACAATAGATGGTTGTGGCTGTTTTTTTTTACCTTGCCCTTGCCAAACCCCTTTGGCACGTCTTGGCCAAATTCGCTCCAAGGAAGGTGAATTGAATAATGTGGTGTATATTAGTTTTCGTCTTTCGTGGTTATTCCTTGCTATATCCAATAACACTATTTGTGTATTTATATGCTTGAGAAATATTATAAGACTCTTGTATTAATGGATTGGACGTGGAATATATTCGATGTTTGATCAGTGATCAAAAGCTGTTTGATCATTTTTCTTTTTACGGTATTGACCTTATGCCTGCCTAGATCGCAGGCGGATAGAGGAGGTGGGCGATAAGGGAAAAATGAGGGTGCCTTCCAGTGAAAAAAAATGTCCTCAAGTCCCCTTTCAGTGAAGAAACCGTATTTTTAATATCTTAGAATTTGGGAAAAAAGTTTCGATAAACTGCAAAAGAATGTTTCATTTTTTTTTTCTTCTTCTCGGGTTTGTCCCGAAGTAGATGCTGTTCTTTCCCACGTTTTCAGCAATTTTTGAACTCGTATGTCTCGGCTAATATTGATAACGATTAGAGGCGTAAACTTTGAACATAAAACTGGTTTCCTGTCGCTCCAAGATGGAGGATATTGATTCCGCTTGGTATTCCAGGTGCTTTACTACGGTAAAAATTAATTTTAATAGCTACATAATAAGGGAAGGCTTTAGGCTTTATTACTGGAAATTGCAGTGATTATACAAGATGAAAATAAAATGTGTTGTTCAGCGTAGTGTCGTCTTAACGCATGGACCTAATCAGGCACGGCTCGGGAGGGGCTCAAGTGTACAAGGAGGCCCATCAGGATCGTAGCATGCCCACTCGTGGCCCCGGGGAGGACCTTTTCTATAGAGCCCCCTTAAAAGGGTTATGCTCAGAAAATTGTGGGTTTTGTCCTCAATCCCTCCTCTCATTGTTTCGAATGATTAATTTTGGAATTCAACAATTAATTTCGGGAGGAAGCCTCTCTTGTCACTAATTTCAAACGAGAAACATTTTAAAGAAGTATGTCAATGTTTCTCAAAGTATGCGTCGCGACTCCTAGGGGCGTCACGACGAGATGGAGATATTGATTTGTGTGCCTATTTACGCTTCGGAGTGGTTCTTTCATAAGGTAAAGTATCTACTGAACTATTCTCGGGAGTCGCAGATGTGTGGGCCCTGAATTGGACAAGGACGTCGCGAATGATAAATTTTGAGAACCCTTGAAGTATGCCAAATAGTGTACTTAATTTTGTGGGATCCCACATTCCGCTTGAATCTCGAGGGTATTGCCCCGGCTGCCCAAGTCTAGTTACGGATTTGGGCCTCATGATAATGTGATCTATTACTATGATTTTGGGGAGTAAGAATGAACTCGGTGGGTGGATACTTCCAGTCCTGTTGGACCCCCCCCCCCCCAGAACATAACTTAGTCCGGGGGGCCCACAATGCATTTAACATGGCCCTGGGGCGGGGAAGTTCAATGTAAAACTGCATTTACAGTAAAATTTTGTTAACTAAAATTTTTGAATAATTCGTATCCCTTCCCTTCAAGTTTTCTATTTAATTTGATCGCGTACTATCAAAACGCATACATTTTGTCGGTGACTTTAATAGTGAATTTAATATATTTGATCTCAACGGTTAATGAGGAAAGATATCGTTGGGTATCGAATCATCATCAACAATACGAAATCGCAGTAGGAGATAGGCAATAGCTTCACTCGTTGTAATAGTCCTTTTTCCTACGGACTTTAAGGGCGACGGCTGTTCATTTCAGTAAGTGCTGAACATTTTCTTTGATTCAGAGTTTTAACGGAAAATATTTTCCGCGGTGCCACCGATCCTCATCCGAAACGTCGTTGGCAATTCTAGAGTTGGATCTTCACAGCGACAAGTTCCAAGTGGTCAGAGCATGGGCGGAAATACGGGGGGCATCGTCAAAGGTGGAGTCGACTGATCTAATGTATATGAATTGACATCATCATCATCGTGCCCCCCAGCAATAATACCGTGCCCCCCAGCAATAATACCGTGCCCCCAGACTTCCAAGTCTATCTCCGCCTATGGCTCACAGTTCTATACCCTCGCACCGATCTCAGTGAAGCTGCGAATCTGCCAAAGCCCGATCCGACCTTGTGAAACGGATAGCTCAATAGTCCTTATCGGGATTTAGGACTATTGAAGCGTTCTGGGCACTTCGAGGATAGAGATACCCTACGTGTAACACTAAAGTCAGACTTAAACCCCTTCTATTTAGACATTTTCATAATGTTGACAGAGAATATCCTCCAAACTTCGGTTTTTCTCACCAATGAAGCTTTCGAGCATGCACTGATCAGATTATGCCACAAGAAGGCCAAGAGTTGACGAAGATGCTACAGATAACATGATTTCGCTGAATTAATGTGGATCTCGGACTTCGGATGAATTATTTGTAGCTTCGTGGTTCTGGAAATACTCGGACAAAGGGCCGGCGCTAGGCATGAGGTGACAAAGTGGCCGCCTAGGGCAGCATGAACACATCGCAAATCGATTGACTTCACGTTTGGGCATGACAAGGGCAAAATGAAAGAGGGCTCTTTTAGGCACCATTTCTTAATTTACAAATTTATTATGAAAAACCATTTTGCCAGGTTCAACTAAGTTCCTATTCAACTAAGGTCCTTGAATGGCGCCCGATGGGATGGGCCTGGCAGGGCTCCTGCCCGTGGGCCCGAAATGATTCTCATCTTATGATTCCCTTTTTGTTTTTAACACCAACAATTCTTATTGGAGTGGCCCGTAAAAAGTCTCTCCTAGGAGCCCACCAAAGATCTCAGCCTAGGAACCCTACTGCAGGATTTGAGTCTTTGTCTTCGTGCCGTGCTCAAATGATCTCGTGGTTGGTACTGACGAGGTTGGAACCCTGTCAGCCTATTGGGAGACATATTCACGAATCAAGGGAGTTGATTATAAACAAAAAACTCTGACATAGAGGTGCAGATCTATGTGGGGGGTGATGACCCTCCCCCCCCCCCCCATATTGAAGTGTGAATATCGCATTCAATAAATCCGTTGAAAATTACTTGTATCAATATTTTTGATTAAATGAAAAATTCAAGAAAACTTCGACTAAAAAACGTAAAAACATTCTTTAAAAAAAAAAAAGAAAAAAAAATGTCGGGGCAGAGAGAATAGCGTCCATCCCGGAAAATACGGACGGTATGATCACCTTATCCACAACAATATCGTAAAATCCCCTCCCAAAAGCGAGCTCCACCAGCGTCCCTGCTGACATGTGGCTTTAACTGAAATAAGCATGTTGCTAATCATTGAATCAATCATTAAGTGCTCATCTGAATTGTCGGTACGAATATCTCCTGAGTAAGAAATGAAGCATCTATCCTCAATGGTTTAAGTGGGTGAGCACCATGACTCTCACAAAGGCAGAGGCAAATCTAATTTTTTACACTATTATTTCACTATAGAGGTGGCCCCCCATCAAAGATCTTAGTCTTGGGAGGGGGTGCTGTCTGTCAGACCAGACGAGATCCGGGGTGGGTCATGCTGGGAAGGACTAGGAGTGCCGAACCGGAGTGCCCGCCAGTGAGCCACCAGCAAGCACCCCCCCCCCACCTCCTCCCCCCAACACCTCCGACCCTCTGTCTAAATTCTAGCTGCAGGCGTGGAGCTTGGTATTTGGGTTATCGCCCCTTCTATAGCAGCGTCACCCCCCCCCCCAACAACAGAGAAGACCAGGAGGGGCCCGCGGGCACGAGCAACGGCTGCAGTTGCTCCAGCCCCACCCCCGTGACCAGGTCCCAGAAGTCCTCAGGCTATTTTATTGGACCATTTTTGTCGCACCACGGTCATTTTCTGCACACGAGGGCTAAATGGACCGGACTTACAATTTATTGCCGATTCCGAACGGCAGGCTTGTTTTTTGCACTCATCGAGAGGTTGGTGCGCTAACCCCTCGAGGGAGGGGGGGGGACTTCCTGCTGTAGCAATTCATTCTGCGGTCATGTCACCGTTTCTGTTGTCCCCCCTGCGTCAGGAAAGTTTTCTGACAAGGACAAACCGGGTATCGAACTCGCGACACCGCTAAACATCCTTTGGTACTTTAGGCGATTATCTTATCGACCTGGGCTACCGCGCGCACTATTTTATTTGAAACCAAAAAATTTAGTTATTCTTACATATACGGGCCACCGCGCCGTTGAACATTTTTAATTAAAATTCTAATATATACAGCAATACACATCCCTAGACCGATATTCCAGTTAGTCGTTTCTGTTTCGTTGTTTCTTGCTGCCGAATAATTAACGTGGGGGTGCGTCTGATTTTTTTCCGTCCCTTGTTGCCAGCCCCGGCACTGGGTCACGCCACTCTGGCTGGTTGGCTCGGCCGAACCCATCTTGTGCGCGTGGCTAGTATAGGTACTGGACCCACTTCCCTTCTTTTCAATCACGATCCTTGGATTATGTGGCTCGGGTGAGCCCGTCTTTTGTGCATGGCCAGTCCAGGTGCTGGATACCACTTTTGTTTTTCAATTACGGTACAGGGCAGGGTGGCTCAAGTGAGGCCGTCTTTTGTGGGTGGCCATCCCAGGTGCTGCGCCACTTGTCGCCTTTTCAGTAGAAATTAGAAACTGGGGGGGGGGGAGCATGATGAGCACCGAGATGCTCGCGGGAAAATGTACAATTTTATTCTTATTTCAAATGCGCTCTCTAACCTTTTTTACAGCTATGACGCACATTGTCTTTTATTCAACCTGCACAGGCCCGTTACTCACAGAATTTAGATATCTGTGCGGAATGAGAAAATGACATGCTGCATTATACAATATGGGAAATTTTTTTCTGCGCAGGAAAAAACACTGTACACGGAAGCATTCTCAGAAGATAAACATCCATATTTTGAAAAGTTCTTACCATTAGAAAATCATGTCTTTCTTTGTTACTTTGTCCATAACCAATGAAAGGATAATAATAAAATTTTACCAGCACAAAAGTACGCTGTCTAGAAAATATTGAAAACGATTATCATATTTTCTTTCGCATAATTTTTTATTATTATCTGTTAAAAAGTGGTTAAACGTTGAAAAATGCGGATTATCTACCGTTGCGGAAAATCTGCAGAAAATGTTGTCTGATGAGAGTATTCTGATGTGAAGTTTGTGAAGTTTAATGTGAAGTTTTTGATTGAACGGTAAATTTTTTTTTGTGTGTAAATAAATTTCATTAATTTTTTAGGGTACCAATGGATTGATTATTGAAACAACACTAGGTAAGTTTTTATTATTTTTTTAATCTTACGGATAAATACACCGCCGAGGATTATACCTTGCTTTTTTTTTCCTATCACGAAATTTCGCATGCGGATTACGCGCCACCGCGGATTATACGCAGAAAAATACGGCATAGAGTATTATACATATTGAGAAACATCAATGAACTGAAGCCCCTTTCGTCACACACCTATTAAATAACACTATTATAATTCTTCAATTGAAATCAGCAACCAATTTTTAAAACCAACTTACCACACGGTGAAAAGCAAAATTAGTTTAATTGAAAATATAAAAACAAAAATATGACTTAAATTATTAAATTTACTTTAAAATTTTACCAGTTGTTTGTTATTTAAGGTAAAATAATGGAGATAAAAGTTAGAAACATATCCGTCTACAGCTTTGTATAATGTATGCAAATAAAAAAAGGAACAAATACCTATTAAATATTTTTTTTCGATTATTTATAATCAGTGAAAACCATGGACGGCTACTTTTTGCAAGTTTTACTTTCAATACTTTACCTCACTTAAATATCAATTGTTAAAATTTCAAGGAAAATTCGGTATTTTATATTACATTATTAGTTATAAAGTGTCAACAAATATCATGATATTTTTTTCCCGCAGCGCATGAATTATTTGCTGATGTCTCACATGGGCATCCGCTTTTTTCCGAAATTCACTTGTCCGTCTTTAGTAAGGGCATCGTGACTTTAGCCCCTAGAGGGCGCTAACAAAAAATGACTATCTAAATCTGCATAAACGATATGATTTCATGCAACAGCAATATAATGATATCTAGATACATATTCTTGTAATCTAATTACATACACTGGAACCTCCCTTACCAAACACTCCCTGTTAGTGGACACATCCAGTTAACGGACACTTTCCTCATCCCGGTCCCGGGGAATAGGACTTTAAAGTATTTCATTTCCCGTTAGTGGACAGTAAATTCAGGGAAACTAATTATTTTCCTAACTTTAATTTGTGAATTTTGTTCATAAATCTAGAATTTATCATATATTTAACCGTGATTATATGTATCCTAAGCTCGTATTAGCAAATATGGTAATCCATCAATTAATTATCTGATTAACCGAACATGCATAACTATGAACAATGTTAACTATGGTACAGGATGCGGATTTCGAATGGCAATGATGGTTTTGTTTGTACATGTTGATAGGAGTGAAGAAAGCCAATGTAACTGATAATGTTGTTATGAACGCTTATTTCTCTTCTTCATTTTATTTTAAATTTTGATTTTTATTGCAAAATGTGTGTAGTGCATGTTTCATGTACGGGAAAAAATAATTAACTGGTTTAATGAAGCTACCGGAAGATTATAATTTTTTTTCCATATTTATCAGACTTTCCAACTTTATTTGGGAATTATGCACAATTGCCGGTAAAAGTGATAAGTGTAGTGAAATTTAATCAAGCTTTTTTCTTCATCGAGACGATTGATGATTATGCATAACCACTGGTGTATCACTTTTATGCACAGTAACATCTAGGAACCAATTACGACCGAAGACAAACGTCGTATAAAAGTGACTGTGGAGAAAAGTTTTGGTCCCATGACTGTCCGTTATAGAGAGGTTCTACTGTAGATACATAATCTAGTTTAGTTATATAGTTTATCTAAAAACTACATTAGTTGCATTACTCGCAATAACATGCAAATAAGGGTTTTTCAAAAAAAATCATAATTTCAAAAATGTAATAAGTAAATCAAAGTTTTAAGATTTTTAAATTAAAATATCAAATATGATATTCTGTAATTGTCTGATATTCCTTGTCATAAAATAGAATGAAAAAAAAACTGAATTTTTTGCGCATTTAGAAACGCATTCGGCAAGTGGTTAATCAAAAACCCAGTCATCAATTTCAATCAAAGAATTATAACATTTTTATTTGATAGGTTGCAGCAGAAGTTCCAGTTCGAAGATGTTTCTCCTATATGTAACAATACTGTACTGCAATGGTTCAAAACCTTTTCGAGTCCATGACGCCTCTTTGGACCAAATTTTTTCCCCGTGCCCTCCCCCTTACCCAGGACCCTATTGTCGTCTAGGATACTGATATCATTACTTAGAAATGTTAACTAATATATCGTATCTTTTTCTTATGCAGTACAATTATGAAATACCGGTCGCTAATCTCAATGAATTATAATAGTTTTATTTGATAGACGGCAAAAGGGGTTCCAGTGCATTCGTGTTCCTCACATGTAATATAGGGTGATTCTATCCATGGGAAAACTTTTAGAGGTGATGTAAGACACCTAAGCAAGGATTTTTGATTGTAGTATGTGCGGTCGAATCGCAATATCAAAGGCGGTAGTTCCGGGACAATCGCTTCCCCCCCCCCCGCACTTCACAATGTCATATCTTTTTTTAATTGAGTAGGTTTTTCTTCAGATTTTCAGCAGGGGCAAAAGGGTTGTAAGGAAAAGTGTGCGATTGAGAAATCAACTTTACAAAATATCTGGTTTTGGAAATGCTAGAAATAAAATGTTTTTAAGAAGGCGAGATAACTCGTCGATGCCACATAAAGGGTTAAGGAGGTTCTTGTCCAACGCCGTGCGACGTTTTATGGATCTGTTTTCTAAACCGTACACGACGGATTTGAACAGAATGGATTCGCTTATTCCGAAGGCCCAGGGTTTATTAAATTTCCTTCGCCTACAGGTCCTTTTAGACAAGGGGGAACGAAACCCTTTAGACAAGTCCCTGGGGTAAATTTACAGATCACCTAAGTGGACCGCGGCACATTCTATTTCAATCAAGCTGTCCGTGGCACATTCTTATTTCAATTAAGCTGTACACGGCGCATTTAATTAAGTGGTCCGCGGCGCATTTATAGGTCACTTAAGTAACTTAGAGGTGCTGTTCCAGATCATTTACGTGACTCGCGGCGCATTCTAACTCCAATTAAGTTGCCAAGGCACAGTTACAGATTACTTAAGCAGCCCACACCATATTTCCAGACTACTTTAGTAACGTAACCCGCGGAACATTTCCAGACCACTTGAGTGGTCCGCGACTATACAAAATATCGGTAGGTATGTAATAAAGGTTTTCAAACCAATGAAATGGCCCGCGCTCTCCAAAAGGTTGAGCATCCCTGGTCTAAGGGAATCAGTACGAACCGCAAATTATTGACGTTATATCCGAGTTGTCGTTACAACCGAGTGTGACTGCAGTTCCTTCTAAAGTAGCTGCTATTCGTTCACCGATCCTTCAAGTACACATACAAACAAACACAAATCCTAAAAATAACGAGAAATTCATTGTATTCGGAAACTGTAAAATCCATCATCACACACAACCTAAAAGAATATTTACAGATCCTGTCGTTCAGTAAACATCCGCAATGCCGCCGGCAGGATCTATTTCTAGTAAGTACCCTTGTAGAAAAAAACAAATCCATATTGAAAAGTCTAAATAAAAGCCCATCAGCACACACACAAAATCCAAAACAGGCATTCATCTTTTACTGAATAGCTTTAAAAAAGACGCAGGTAAGTATAAACTAAAGGATATAATAATCACAAAACTTTCTTCTCTTCTCAACACGCACAAAAAAGGTCTTCCATTTTTTCCCTCACCCTGACTCGAACCCACACACAAGTTAAGCTTTTTGTACGAGGGGAACAATAACCTTTCTTTTTCCCTTCAGTATTATTGTATTGACCCCTGTACACACACATATATATATATTTCTTATATATTTCTACCTTTAATACGCATTGACCTTAACGTTAAGCTATTCAGTTCAATGGAGCAGAAAAACGACCACCTTGTAGGGCGAGGAAAAAACACACACACACATTTTTTTTAAGCATCCATTATTCACGAAAAAAGTGTGAGAAAATAATAAAAATGGAAAACGTTTTCTTTGAAAGGCAAAAAAAAAAATCATTTTGTGTGTGTGTAAAAAGTAAAAAGGGATGACCGGAAAGTCTTTTGTTTTCAATGCTTTTTTCTGCTATTGAATTTGTTGTTTTTGTGCTTTAAGGAAAACTTCCTGAAAAGGGATGACGTGTTAAGAGATAGGGTAAGAAAAAAAAAAACGTGGAGAATTAAACAAAAGGGAGCTCCCTGTGTTTGTTGCTGAGAGTAGTTTACTTCCCTTTCTCTGTCTTTAAGGATCCTTTAGAAGAAAATGGAGTTTTTTTGTTTTTGTTTTGTTGTCTTCTATGGTTTTTAAGGTAAGAGAATGGTTAGAGATAGGGTTATATTGAATGAAAGTGATAGATAGGTATTTTTTAAGAAAAAAATTGGTGACGAAAACCTGTTTTTTGTTGTTGTTTTTCTTTTTTGGCTGGCCCTAACCTTTGAGGAAATATTTTGGATATCAATCAAAGTAGTCGGAAATGCTAATAGTTTGCATTGATGCATTTTGCTTCTGTCTATTGTTTTTAGCACGCTTTGCTGGTCTTTTCAGACATGGATGGAAAGATCGAGATTGGTTTTTGGTATTGACTTTTTTCTTCGTCTGTAGTTGTGTGTCTGCGTTTGGAGGTTTTTTTTTTAGTTGTTTTTGAGAATGTAGAGATGCAAAAAAAAGTGAAGAATTCTCACCATATGACTACAGTAGAGTCTCGATAATACGAGGTGAATGGAACTGAGTGCCCATTCTGATAGAGATATTTTGATGAAAATTGATATATAGGATCCGTGGACCCATGGAGAAAGGAAAGATTCAATAAAAAGTTCGAGTTTTGACAAATCAGGTGAAAATTGGAGCTAGTTTATTGCAGTTATCTCCCCCGTCCCCTCCATGGTCTAAATCAGTGTTTCTCAAACTGGGGGTCATATGCCCCCCCCCCCCCTGCTGTCCTGGGATGTTCTTAGGGGGTGACGGATGAAAATCAGAAGAAAGGGAAGCCACTTCAAGTGGTGAAGGGGGCCCACAAAGAACTGTGAAGAAATAAGCTTCGATGTGAAAAATGGTGGGCAGAAATGTGACTACTTTCAGAATCTACCAGAACTGTCGTTGGTATCAGGAAAACATTAACCCGTGTTTCCATATCCCGGGGCTTCATGTCCACAGGGCCTACATGATGAGATCTGTGCTATGATTTTCGTGTGCAGCATGCAAATATGTAAGCTGTTACCCAGCTAAGTATGGGACCCCGTAATATCACTCTGCCTAGGCACCCATGATATTGAGACTGTCATGCATAGATAACCACACGAAGGAAGCTCACTGAACTCTAGCATCAAGGGTGACATCCCATCGGATTGATTTATTACGTAGGTTAGTTGAATCGTCCCGTATTTTACAGGTACTTATTTTTTCCATGCAATTCGCTAATTGGGTTGGATGAAAAGTGGGTCCGCGCTTGGACTAGGGTTCAAGAGATCGACTGTATTCACAAATTTCAAAATTTTGTTCATTATAAATTTAGTTCTGACTGAATTAAATTTAATAAGTCTCAGATGAGAGTAGGGGGGTACTTGATAAGACTGGGGGCCACGAGAAGAAAATATGGTCAAAAGAGGGGAGGGGCACGGGCTGAAAAAGGTTGAGAAAGGTCTAAGTAACGTATATACCAAGTTTCAATGAAATACGTTCGCCACAACAGGCACTACATTGGTCTGAGTAGTGCCAGTTTATGTAAACTAACACTACTGAGCTTAATTTTATGATATTACTCCGACTCATGTAGCGCCCGTCGAAATACTCCACCAGACTGGGCGCTACATGTCTGAGTAGTGTCAGTTTATTTTTAACACCCTATACAATATATAGTCAATCCTATATCAGTTCATACCGCGGCTCCCCAGAATAGTCAACAAAAGAATCACTTCGAAGCACTAAACAGGCACAAATCACTATACCAGTGGTCTTCAAAGCACGGCTCGCAGGATACTTCTACTCCTCCCCCCCCCACCCCGAGCTTTTTTGATAACATGTATAGTATGACTCCATGACCCACGGCCTAGCTGAAACTGAAAATGGGGCTCGGGTGTGACAGCGATTGAAGAGCCCCTACACTACATCAGCTTCTCGCGACGCTCCTGACAGAGCATGACAGTGCTCCTAGGAGCAGCCGCAACTCACACTTTGGGTACCACTGGCTCAGTTCGTCAGCATTAGATCTGTCAAGACCGATGCCCTCTTTATCGGAGAGGCCAAAAGAAGCCCTCGTATTCCTGTGTCCCGGTATATGAATGTTATTATTATTTTTACAGTATAAATTAATTATAGAATGGCCTGTGGTGGGAAATTCTGACGGGGGGGGGGGGGAATCACTGAAGTTCCCAGCCTACGGATCAAGGCCCCTTAAAAACGAAAATTAATCTCATTCGTTGGAAGAATCAAACAAAAGAAATACGAAAACCGCATTGAGAAGGAATTTAAAAAAATTCCAGCTCCTCGGATTATCCGGATCCTCAAACTTTCGAGACTCGAATTATCGGGACACAACTGTATTATCCATGTTAAAAGTTTAATTGCGTAAATTGTAATAAATTATGCCTTTTCAGCTTGTCCAGAAAGTCCTTCGCAGGCTTTTTTTATTCCCAACTGTTAGTCATTGAATAAAAATTTAGAATTATTTTTAAAAAGAAACCGCTTGAAATGAAGTTGAAATTGATATTATGACATTTTCACATAAACGAGTTAATTTCATCTTACAAAATGCAGCATTTTTTCGTGAAGAGAATTTTGAAGATGTCTAAAATACGTAGAAATATGGGTAGAAATATAGTAACTCTCTATCTCTCTCTCTATCAGATTTACATGCCTACCATCGCCAATAATTCTAATTCCTTCAATTTGGAAATCCTCAAACCAGTGAGTCAATAACGATCGAAATAAAATTGTAATATATATCGATAACTATCGGTATTTATTGATGCAAAAAAATAATCGATTCAAAACATAAGTTTCAATTAATATAAACTATAAACGAAATATACAAACCTATTCAGCTAAAATAACTTTCCAAGCAATTTATTTCTTTTCCGAGCGAGAGAGAGAGCTATCAAAATGAAATATCCCTTTGGAAAAAAAAATACCATAAACTATTACAAACATTTGTAACATTCAGGAAAATACAAACCTCAGAATTGGAGTCAGTTATACGCTGGAAAAAATATAATAATAGAAATAATAATAATAAAGATATTTTTCTACCCATTGAAAAAGAGATGGTTCCAAAAGGTTTGGAAAACATTTTTTTTAGTCCTGAAAAATTCAGGAATACCATTTTTTTTTCTCCAGTATTTTCTTTACAACAGAAATGTTCAAAAAAAGACTGAAATCCAACCGTGAAATAGAGAACCGTGTAATAAAGAACCAGTATATTCTTTTATATTATTATTATTTTTTTGTATTGTGCCAAATATTTCGTATAATACACGATTCTTTTCCCGTTTTTTGCCTGGATTTTCCGGTTTTTTTTCTCATTGTAAATCACTTGTCCATGGCCCGGAGAGAAAAAAACGGGGAAGTTATATCATAAACGGAAATTCTTCAGGTATTCGAATAAAGTTCCCTTTTATAAACCACAATGGGAGCCAATTTTTTTTTCTTTTTGGTCCCCGTGTATTTATGGAGACGTATACTGGATCGGATACTGTGGAAATATTCTTGATATTATATTTTAGCACACTGTCTACCAAAAGTCGAGCACGTCATGCGAATTAGCAAATGGATATTCATTAAATGATGGGGAGTTCCTAAATTTTACCTTTGACCTTTGAAGACCGGATACACCTCGCTTCCCATCTCAGAGAGATATCGAAGCGTTCCCGAAGGATGGGTGTATCCGGAAAGTTTTATTAAAAACAACGTAACATGACCACCTCAGACGAAGGCAGCAAAATAAAATAATTTACATAAAAATTGATCGTCAACTCCTGAAGTCATTTAACAAATAAATAAAATCTAAACAATCAACGCCAATGGGCAATCAAAATTATAAACGGGATTATAAGATGCTGGTGTATAGCCGTCCATCAGCATCTTATAATCCCGTTTATAATTTTGATTTCACCACAAAAATGAGACGTGAATACGATTACGCGAGACATGAATTTCCCAATGAAACCTATGTTCGCAAATGACTTTAATTTTCAACGCATATTAACGTGGAATTTAAGAGACTCTCACCAAAAATAATAAATTGGAGTAGGCAGTGTCATAGACATGGTTCTGACGTGAATACGCATATTGTGCCTTGAATCGTGTGGTAGTTACTGACGTAATGAAATTATGATGTTGCCATCGGCTTTACCTTTGGAATAGATAACAAACGATACCAATGTCTTCTATTTTCGCTGTGAATTTCTCGACATACAGCGGAAAAAAATTGTTACGAACCAGGGCAGTGGGCCTGGTGCCCAGACGGAGAGAGATATTGAAACCGGGTTGTATCATTGGGTGAATCTTGGCCATGTGCATCTGACGATATCGTGGTCAAAAATGGTAATGCTTGTTCTTCTATTCGTCCAATAAAATCCTCGGTTCCCCAAGGATCAGTTCTTAGGCCTGAGCTCTTTTCCCATCTACATCAATGACTTCCCTGCCCCCCAAGTGCAATTATTGTCACCAACAACAGAAAATCTGAGAAACGCAGAGAAAAATCTTCACGAGACTCTGGAGGAGGTTGAAGACTGGTGTGAGGATAATGCTGTTGAGCTTAATCATGCCAAGTGTCAGTTCATATGGCTAACAAGAAGAACCAAATTCACTAGAGCACCAGTCTACCTGGGCAGAGAAGCCATAAGACGTGTGTAGCAAGTGAAATATTTGCAATGTATTCTAAACTAATCATTATTCTTCCTTCCTCAAATAAATCACGTAAGAACTAAGTCTACTCAAACCATGGGAATGATGTCATTCATTACATTCTCAAGTATAAGATTAACTCTTAAAAACAAAGCCATATATATATATATATATATATATATATATATTGTTTAAATCGATCATTAGACCATTAGACTTAACCGATCATGACCTTCAACGCCCCAGTATGGCTCATTTCCATCAAGACCATCAAGCAGCGGGTACAAAGTCAACAGAATAAAATACTGAGGACCCTTGTGCGTGTCCCAAAGTGCAAAGTGAGGGAGGTGCTGACATTAGAAAAAACCTGAATATTCCAACAATTCTTTGCTACATCCAACAAATCTCAGAGAATCACTTTGAAAGGCTGAGGAACTCCGAGTACGAGCATCTGAGAGAGCTGGTCGACAACAACCCACGTCAAGGACTAAAATTTCTCAAACCTCAAAACGTGATTCACGTACCATGGTCAGTACGTCATCACGTTAGAGTCTGAATTACTGAGCTGTATAAGCTTTGCCTATCTATTATAATATTTTTGTACTTTTATCTGGCTATCGAATTTATTGATAAACTCTATTGCATAGAGTAACATTGTGGTTAAATGTACATGACTGATCTTGCATTGTACCAATTAGTATAATCTCGGCTAATCACTTGTTTTTCCTATTATTTCTTTTGCATGTTAGATTTATTATTATTATTATTATTTTTCCTCATTAATGCATTATGTAACATGTT
This sequence comes from Pholcus phalangioides, assembly GCF_987345545.1. Taxonomy (NCBI): domain Eukaryota; kingdom Metazoa; phylum Arthropoda; class Arachnida; order Araneae; family Pholcidae; genus Pholcus; species Pholcus phalangioides. The sequence continues at coordinate 23,557,079 of NW_028301605.1, forward strand.
GATCAATTATACGCAAGTGATTTAATTTTTGTATCCATTATAGTACTCGCATAATATTTCTTTTCTTACTATTGATTTTGCTGATCAACTCTGTTGCATGGAGTAACATTTTGATGAAGTATACATGGCTGTTCTTTGTGTATTGTAGTATTCTGATGGTAGCATTTATCGGACCGTATGTTTGTGTTTTTTTTTCTTTCCATTAACTTACAAGCACTTCACATCTACACAAACACGCACAAACTTGTCTATAACCCCCTTCATAGCCAGCAAGGGCAGTCTGCAAGTCGCCAGGTAGATTCCCCGGACTGGGCAGGGACGAGAAAAATTAAATTCTGTCTGTCTGTGTTTCAAACAATTTACGAATTTATGAGACACCCTGTATATTTGCACACAAAACGTGTCTGAATATTTTTGCCACCAAAACTATATCAGTTGCTGTGTTCGGGTTTTAATTAGAGTTCACTTCCTGAAGACATAAGAGTCTCGAAATGAATTCCGATGTTTGTAAATGAGCTGCGTATCTGATAATACAAGAGGTTTTCCCCCTCTTAGAGCCAGAATACACAGGTAAGGAAACTTCTGCACAAACAGTTTGCTTTCAGCTCGCTGTAATTAATTAATACCGGTGCCAATTTATGTCAAAACTCGGTCGCCGTCTTACGAGGAAGTATTGGCGAGTGCTCGGTATGACAATGACATCATTGTCTTTGGGTGTATTTGTATAATATTTGAATGAGAGTGTGTTTGTGTGTACAAAGTCTGAGATATTCGAATCGGTTCATTTACTTATGAGGAAACGCATTTGAGCGAGTGGAGCATTCCTAATGCGTACGGTGTAGTTGTCACAATTATAATACCAGGTCTTGTTGTCGTTTACATGTCGTGAAGGTCAAATGTTATATACAGAACAGGATTGGGACAATGAAATGATGACGATGCTGTTGATTTTGACGTTGTAACTTCGGAATGTCGTTGCATGTAAGTCGAAAAATGTTACAATTATTTGCTTACGATAGAGATAACGAAGTTGAAGTTGGCATCATTAGAGGATTTAAGTTGTACAACTATGTTAGCTCCGCTTTATAGTAACTTATACACAAACGCATCAGTGTTTCTTATCCTTTCCTTCGCCTATAGCCCTCTTGTAGACCATATTGTTTTTCGTTTCATCATCCAGGATCACCTCCTTCACTCAGGAGCAAGTCCCTATCTACGAATTAATTATAAAGTAAGCAGAAATTTTATACATATGGTCAATCTATAGATCCCTATGCCAATTAAGATACCATTTGGGGAGGATCTATATCAAGTAACTCGGGGAGAGTGATGATTTGAGGCCCCGTACTTTTTTGGAAGTAACAGTTTAAACGTATGCGTTCCGATCAGAATATAATGGATCTCGCTCATAACGTTCCCACTTAGAACGTTTCCCGCTTAGTTTGACTTACTTTCGTCATCCCAGCTTTCAATAATTCTCTTCAAAATTTCCCGCTTACAATGTTTTCTCATGATAGTTTTCTAAAAGAATCATACAGTTCTCGATTTCATCATATAAGGTTCCCATTTGATATGGGGCATTTCGGGATGCCCTCCCCTCCCCCTGTGAATTAAGAAAGCTCTGCTTCCATAGGGACTTCCGTAGAATTCCGAAAATAGTCACATTCCCCCCCCCCCCATATTAACAACTGCATTTTTCTCCACATTCGAGCTCTCTGTGGCCTCCCTAACCACCTTTCTACTTGATTTTCCATCCTAGCTATCATAGAACGTCCTAACCCGCTAGGGAAGGCCGAAATATAGTCTCCGAAAAGAGGCTCGGAAAAAGTCCAGTAGCTATAAAAGGGAAAAGAGAACGAGATGTCCTACTAAACTGGATAAACGCGAAAAAAGTGAGACCACACCAGTTAGCCCTGAAAGAAAAGATGCATTGATTCTCCACTAACTGGAACAACGCTAAAAGAGGCTGAGAGCTCAACAGTTAGCAAAGAGGAAAGATGGCGAAATACCGTTAGCTGGAACAACGCAAAAAGAGCCTGATAGAACACCAACTGGAACAACGCGAAAAGAGGTTGATAGCCCAACAGTTAGAAAAAAGGAAAGATGCCGAAATACCATTAGCTGGAATAATGTGAAAAGAGGCTGAAAGCCCATCAATTAGCCCAGAAAGAAAAGAAGCAGAGAGCTCACTGTGTGAATCAGCTAGAAAAGCATTTTAATTACATATATACGCAGGCCAATAGTGCCCCAAAACGTACGGCAGGAGGGAGCTGGTAGTTATTTTGAAATATTCCCCGACACGAAATCCGGGGATGTAAGCTCATATCGCAAAGTGACAGAGCCTGGTCGTACGGTTCGTTCAGTTCAGTCCACTGTATTTTGTATTGCGAGTTTAATTATAGTTTGAGAAAAGTATGGATTATGTTCCGCACACAATGGTTCCAAATAGCACGGGAGTCATTTCAAGGGGGGGATCCTTATCACATGGGAATTATTTCGAATTCCTCTCATATAGGACTTATTGTAAGAATTAAGAGAAGAGCAAAAGGATCGGAAAATGCTGGTATAGATCAGGCAAAATCACAAATTTGCTCAAGCCTTCGGACCCATTACAAAGTGAATAATTTTAGTTCTCGCACTATATGCTTTGATCAATTCCAATCATGATAGACGCTGCTACTAAACCCCACATGCACTTCGTCCACATTCCTCTGCGGAACTTCTAATGAATTGGCAAATATTGTGATATGCGTGTACATGTTATGAATGTAACGCACGCGTGTGAAGTTTGTTCCTGTTTATTGCTTGTTATGTGTAAACGCTGAATGGCAACTCCCATTAAATCAGAGTTTCTCAACTTATTGTTCACGACGACGGGCACAGGTCAAAGGTTCCTAACCTTACTAACGGAAACGGTGACCCAGTCCATATTCTGAAAAATTTCTAACCGATAGGTCACCGCCGGGGTAAAAAGAAGTGTAGGGTTCTTAATCTATGGGCCGCAGGAGCTTCTGAGATAGGTCATGCAAATCTATGTGCAGTGCAATCATTATTTGTTGTGATACATATTTCAGGGGCTGTGACCCAGACATTTTTAGGAGGGCGGGGGACTCTCTTTACATTATTTAGGTTTTATTTATTTTCTAGGGGGCGGTGAGGTCGGCCTTCATAAAATCATGCCATCATTCCAGAATGCACAGAGACGCTGTGTGAAAAAAAAAGAAATGAACGAAGTGGCGCTCTTTGGCCATGCGACACATGCGGCCGTAAGGGGCGTCAAATCTGAGTTGAAATGACAAAAATGGTTTCGTAGACCAAAAAAAAAAACGCATTGCTGCCCGACAGTTTTTTGTCTATTTCCGGCATTTGCACTGAAACTCTGAAGAATTTTTAAAGTAGCCTATCGTTATCGTTTAAGTCGGGTCCTGTTTGGGATTTATATGCGAAATTTGGCGACGCAGATCTCAAATTATAGATCTGTACAGTAGAGAACACACACACACACAGCGTGATTATCAATTTTATGTATACGTAAACCGGACAAATAAAACGAAACAAAGTTATGGTATCTAATAAATGTGAGATGAATATTTATAATTTTTTTTCCCATAATTACCGTAATATAACTTATAGTATAGGAACGCAGAGTGTGTGTATTTCACAAACTTACTAAATATTACAAATTCAAATACGAATCGTTGAAAAAAATGAGACGAATGTATAAAAATGTATAGGAACAACGAAAATTTCAGGGATTTCCCGTAATACGGGGAACAAATGATCCGTCGAATTGCTTCAGAAATTTTACTGGTCCTTGGTTTCAGAGAAAGGTTGAGAAATATTGCATTAAAATTAAATGAATCCGGAAAGAAGGAATTCTCGAAAACCCACGCGAGAAAAGTTCACCATCGAACTCTCCCGAATAATTGATCGTATTAAAATGATAATTTCGTGTTTCAATCCTAATTTAGACTAAGAATCTGGTAGACGTTGATCTAAGGGCTCGCGTCAACGAGGGACAGTCCAGATTCGCGATCGACTGAAACCTCCTCCTACGCCTTATAATCCGATGCTGAAAAGCATCATTATCTCTGAGCTAGAATGTATTGAGTCAGGAAATCTGCAGATAATTGAGGGTTTATATAGCTAAAGCGGAGGATTTACTTGCGAAAGCGATTTGTCGGGAAACCTCTACGGCAAACGTTGTGAAAAGCCGTCACATTATTCAGGTCTAGAATGTATTCATGCGCTTATTCAAGTCGATGCTAGTAGCAAATAGGGAGGAGAATTTCTGCTGCTTTATACGAGAGTCTTAAATTAAGATCCGGAAATTAATCGTTTTCAATGATTGAGAAATGAATTGAAATTATGTGTGGGAGTGAATGGTGCTGAAGAAAGAATCTCTCAGGGATCATTATTCGAAATAATTATGCGATTCAAAAATATACAGATGGCAAAATCGCGCAAAATGCAGTCAAGGTGTCCCACCGTGATGCAAAGTGCCCCGATTTCGAACCCTAGGAAAAATTTTGAACTCGTGTGAGAATTTGTTTTAGATCATTAAAGTGATATTACATTCGTTTATTCTAGAATTATTTCATTCATTTATTCTAAAATTATTTCATTCACTTATTTAGATTTATTTCATTCACTTATTTAGATTTATTTCATTCACTTATTTAGATTTATTTCATTCACTTATTTAGATTTATTTCATTCACTTATTTAGATTTATTTCATTCACTTATTTAGATTTATTTCATTCACTTATTTAGATTTATTTCATTCACTTATTTAGATTTATTTCCTTCACTTATTTAGATTTATTTCCTTCACTTATTCCAAAACTATTTCTTCCGTTTATTCTGAAATTATTTCTTTCGTTTATTCCGAAATTATTTCTTTCAGTAATTCTGAGTGTTTTCGTCAATTTGTTCGGAAATTATTTCATTCATTTATTTTCTACAATTTTTCTTTCATTTATTTTCTACAATTTTTCTTTCATTTATTCTAGAATTATTAAGAAGATACCAACGAATAAGGCAAATACACGAAAATACAAAAAATCCTAATGCATTTCAACACCAATGGGTGTCGTCTTCAGAGGAAAAATATTAAACCACTAGTCACGCTGACCGAGTTTCCCACTTGGGTTGAATACCAAATCTTAACGCTCGGTTGCTAGCGGAAAAAGTACGTCTGTTGAGCAATGGAGCGTTAAGATTTGGTATTCAACCCAAGTGGGAAACTCGGTCAGCGTGACTAGTGGTTTAATATTTTTCCTCTGAAAACGACACCCATTGGTGTTGAAATGCATTAGGATTTTCGTGTATTTGCCTTATTCGTTGGTGTCTTCTTAATATTCTTGGGCAAAGTTGATCGACTCTTCCATTCTGGAATTACTTCATTCATTCATTCCAGAATTATTTCATTCAGTCATTCCAGAATTATTTCATTTATTCATCCCAGAATTATTTCATTCATTTTTCTAGAATTATTCTTTTCATTTATTATAGAATTATTTCATTCATTTTTCTAGAATTATTCTTTTCATTTATTCTAGAATTATTCTTTTCATTTATTATAGAATTATTCTTTTCATTTATTCTAGAATTATTCTTTTCATTTATTCTAGAATTATTCTTTTCATTTATTCTAGAATTATTCTTTTCATTTATTCTAGAATTATTCTTTTCATTTATTCTAGAATTATTCTTTTCATTTATTCTAGAATTATTCTTTTCATTTATTCTAGAATTATTCTTTTCATTTATTCTAGAATTATTCTTTTCATTTATTCTAGAATTATTCTTTTCATTTATTCTAGAATTATTCTTTTTATCTATTTTATAACTATTTTAAATAATTTTAAATAATTTCTTTCATCCATTCTAGAATAATTTCTTTCATTAATTCCGAAATTATATCTTTCATTAATTCTTTTTCAAAATTTCGTTTTTCAATCATTCTCTGAATATTATCGATGTTGCACGACAAGAAGCTCCGAGGACCGAATGTGGTCCGCGGGACATGCGTTGAAGATACAGTATCTAAATACGGCATCAAACCATCACCTCATAAAAAAAAAAAAAAAAGAAACAGTTCATTTCCTGCTTATGTTGGGCTCGTGTCTTGATTGAAGCCCGTCAAAACAAACCACTTAGCTCACGTAAAACAGGACGAAAAAAAAAAAAAATAAAGTAAATGGAACCTACAATCATTTAGTTTTAATTATATGAAATTGTGAGCGGAGTCATCCCATAAAATAACGAGACGAACTCAAAAGAGTTTAGGGGTAAAACGTGCTTAACACGGGCTTGAGTCATTGCAGTAATGTAAATTAACAGTTTTGGTAGGAGAAAGCATGGAGACCCGAAGGAAAGGAGAGAGACTAAAAAAGAAGAAAAGTTAATCAAGCTGATGAATGACTAATGATCTCGAAGTGTAATTAGTTTCTGAGAGCCGTGAAACAGTCAGAAGTTTCTGCCAGCAGCAGCAGGGTAGACGGGGCGGAATGGGCAAAATTCATTGCCTCTTTCGAGCAAAACTCTGTGTATGTGTGTGTTGGCCTTTTTACACCTCTTTAACGTATAGGCCAATGGTTGGAAATATTCCTTTCGCCTTATTAGTTAAGTAGGGGGAAAAAAATTGAACTGTATATCGGTGGAAATTAATGAGTTGCTGCTCTGACCACATGAATGTGAGCACATCAAAGAATTTTCCTTGACTGCACTAAAAATTCCCCGAAATTTCTCTGAGAGCATGTGAATATATTAAATTTCGAATAGCGATGATGACTGATTGAATCAGACACTTTGGAAGCATTTTCAGGGGGATTCTGAAATTGTAATTTATCATTGTGTGTTATCATTTATTACGTATAACTGGCTACTAGGAGAAGATCCGGTTAGAATACTTATATTTTCGAATTTACCGCTGACGGGAATGCACCATTCCTTTCTATAGGCTGAACTCAAAAAATTTATATCAACTCTAGTACGACGAATGCGGTCATTTTGACCTCAAAGGTACTTTGACACCCGAACGCTTTATTTAAGGTTATTGAAATTTCATGACTTTCCCCAACTTGTTAAGACTCTTAAATTCTTAAAATATAAATGTTTGGGGGTTCTTAGTTTGTGGTAAAAGGAAGTTTCTACCTAGAACGAAGGTAGCGGCCATTTTGTGACCACTATAAATATATTTAACTAATGCTATTGCAAAACATGCTGAAATGAAAGTCTTCTTAAGCGGACATCAATATTGAGGAAGAACAATTGTGTTCCATCGTGGTGTTCGCTTTTCCCCAATGCCCATTTTGTACCATTCAAAGGTGCACTTTTGAAAAGCTCGTCGTCGTATGTTATTCAATTTGTTTAGCGTTTCTATGTATCTTTGTGATTTTACTGCATTGCATTCGCTGGTACAATGTCGTACGACGAAAAGAAACTTCATTTTTCCACGATTTTGTCCATCGACAGGGATTTCACTCGGGGGCCGAGATTATTCTTTTCAGTTTTTGCTTCGTCACACCATAAATTTACTATGGAGAGGCACCGAGTGCCCACCAAAGATTCCAGGTAAGAGCCCTGCTAGATGATGGGGGGAAGTCATTATTTTACCACACATGTCATGCTTTGGGGTGAGCACAAAAATAATTCTACAGTTGGTAAGCAGATAGATAGAACCACTCACAACCCCGAACTGATGCAAAGCACTTTACTTTACTTCCGGTAAATCAAAAGAGGCAGAATTGTGGTGGAAAAGTTAGGAAAGATTTATAATGGTAGCTCCTTTTGCCCCGTGCTCACAAGTATCGAATCACTCGCGTCGTTCTCCCCATGAAGACAACCATTAACTCGATGCAACGTACAAGCCATTTGACTAAAATTGATAGCTGAATCCAATGACGAGGGAGAAAAATTGCACGTGCTCCCAGTGGCACATGAGGATCGGAGACCGGTTGTTGCCTGGCATTTCAAAAGAAGTGTGGAAATGGTTCGTGGGCAAGTGAGAGGAAGAAGAAGTTGGCATGTTGAAGTGGGAGTGATTTGAGAATGGTCTAAATACACCATGTATACAAAAAATATATATACAGCGCCTCCACTGTTACGGGAAACGAAGGAACAAAGCCTCCGTCCACAGTGCTGGTCAGTTCATTTGATCATTTTTGTCGCACCACGGTCATTTTCTGCACACGAGGGCTAATTAGACCGGGACCTACAATTTATTGCCGGTTCCGAACGGCAGGCTTGTTTTTTATACTCATCGAGAGGTTGGTGCGCTAATCCCTCGATGGGGGACTCCCTTCGGTAGCAATTTTTTCTGCGGTTATGTCGCCGTTTCTGTGGTACCCCTGCGTCAGGAAAGTTTTCTGACAAGGACGAACCGGGTATCGAACTCGCGACACCTCTAAACGTCCTTTGGTACTTTAGGCGAGTATCTTATCGACCTGGGCTACCACGCCCTTCTGGTCAGTTTTCTTTCCCTTTCCTTTTACGGAATATGGAAAAACATACGGAACACACAGAGCCTTCACTGCGACGGGAATAATCAAACAGAACCTCCGTTGACAGTGCTGGGCATTCACATTTGAATTACTCACATATATTATATACATTACAAAAATTTCCCTTTGTCATACTATTGGGAATGTACATGTTGGTAAGCAGAGAAAATGTGGGTCTAAGTACCATTCACACACACAAAATTGAAATCGCGGACGAAGGAAATTTCTGACAGAAATTTTGAAATTTTATTACTCCACCAATTATTGTCGTTGATATTATCGACAAAACGAATTCATCCAGTGCGCAATGCGATCGGCATATGAAAGCTGTTTTACGTATGCGTTTTACATTGCGGAGGATTTGGCGGCTATTTGCGGTTTTTTGTATTCCACACATGCAATGTCTTCAATTTCTCAAGCACATTATACTTCAAACTTTGTCAGTGGACTGTCAAGTGAAAATGTGTGTGAGGCCATGAACTACAAGAGCTCGAAAAATCAGTCAAACCTCCTATGAAAGTAACAGACAGAACACGAGTTTAGTCTTTTAGTCTTTGTCATAACAAGCCATTTTGTCCGAAATTCCAAAAAAAAAAAAAAAAAAAAAAAAAAAAAAAAGGTATATGAACAAGGGTTTATTGCAAGAATATGTCTATGCTGATTAGATACTATAAGAAGTCTATATGAATACAAGATATACAAAAAGACTGGTTAATTACTGGTTAAGACTTGTTGGCTGGGATTACACTATACATAACTTTTATGAAAGTCGTATTATAAAATTAAAAAAATGCAACATGCAACTAATAACCGTATAAGTTAGTACAGTTGAACCTCTCGGTGGGTAACGGACACTCATGGGACCAAAACTTTTCTCCGCTAACGGGGAGTGTCCGCTATTGGGGAGGCACAATATACAATAGAACTTCGTTTATACGATTTTCACATTTATACGACGTTTGACTTCGGTCGCAATTTGTTCCTATATGCTACTGTGTGTAAAAGTGATACAACGGTGATTATGCATAATCATCAATCGTCTCGATATAAAGGAAGTTTGATTAAATTTCACTTCATTTATCCCTTTATGCATCATTCCTAAATAAAGTTGGAAAGTCTGGTAAGTATAGAAAAATTTGAAACCTTTCTTCTCTTCATTAAACCAATTAATTATTTTTACCTGTACATCATAGTACACTACACATATTTTGCAAAAAAAAAAAAAAATAAATTACACTAAAATAAGTGTGAAGAAGATAAAAACATTCATAACAACATTATCAGTCTTGTAATGTTGACTTTCTTCACACATAACAACATGTGCAAACAAAACCAACATTACCATTCGGAATCAGCATCCTGAACCATAGTTGTGTTCAATGAATCAAGACTTAATTAATTGACAGATTACCATATTTACCAATACGAGCTTGGGATTATACACAATCACCATAATGAACAAAAATTCACAAATAAGAGTTCGGAAAAAAAAAATTAGTGTTTGCCTGATTTTACTGTCCGCTATCCAGAGTGTCCGCAAACGGGGAGCGAAATATATTAAAGCCCTATGTCACGGGACCGGGGATCAGAAAATAGTCCTTTAACGGGAGGTGTCCGCTAACGGGTAGTGTCCGTTAACGGAGGTTCCACTCTATCAAGTGAATGTAACTGTCCGTTAAGGGAGGTTCCACTCTATCAAGTGAATGTAACTGTCCGTTAAGGGAGGTTCCACTCTATCAAGTGAATGTAACCGATGGGCTTATTGGTTGTTTTTTTTAAAGTTTTTAAAATATAATTTATCAAACTTTTATAGTGTAATAACGGCCAAAAGCCCATTTTGCTTTCAATTTGATTATAGTTATTATAGTCAACCTACATATTTATGCTTCGAATGCTCTTCTCTATTAGAACATTATCCGGGGTATCATAATTTTCATTAGCGAAAGAAAAGGAGAGAACCACAAACTTATACCATAAGCTACACATTAGTTCATTAAGATTGAATAGCAAAACTAAATAACTAGAAAAATTTCCATATCAGTCAAGCTGGTTTCTTTAAATTTATACAATTCTCTTAAAAAATTGAAACAAAACTCTTGAAATTAATGGTTTGAAAAATGCTCCCAAATCCTGTTCATTCCGTTATTTATCAACATATTTTTCTTTTCTGATTAACATTCAATTCTTTCCGGGATATAATTTATGACATAAATTAATTAATGGATTACTTGTTTTTTTTTTTTAATTGGTTGCCGACAACTCCTTGAACTGCACACGAGGGGAAAAAAGCAGAAATTGATCGAAGGGGCGGGTCTCGGAGACCCATTTCTATTGAGAAATTACTTCAAAGGGTTAAAACTTCAAACCTGACACAAAGATAATGCGATTTTTTTTCGTCTTGTTCTCATACATCGTCCAATATAATGTCAATGTAACTATCATTTCGAAAGGAAACAAATTCTCTCATTAAATATTTCAAGAACAATTTAACAATTTTTCCAATATTTCAATGTTCAATTACCCGTGATGAATTTTTTTTTTGTTTTAATTAATGAGGAAATTTTTATTGCCGATAGATATTTTTCAAGGAGGGCAACCAATTTCTTCGACGCACTACTTTTTCCAGGTAAATTTGGGATTAAATTAAATGCTAGTATATAAATATTATATATTGATATTGCACCGACTGTATGTATATATATATAATTATAAATCTTTTCTTTTTTTTTTTTAAATCGACTGTAATATCAGCATATATTACAGTTGATGTCCGTTATCACGACCCCACGTTATAGCGACCATTCCATTACAACGACCGATAGGATAAATCAGCAATTTTTTCATAGAACGATGTACTTTCGATACAAGGACCTTCACATTGTAACGTCCGTTTTCGACTGGGCAAAGGGGGTCGTTATGTCGAGCATTGATATTTCCATACAAAGAAAGTGTTTAGTGTTTTAAAATTTAGTTATGGGTGAAAAACCACCTGCCCATAAAATTAATTATTAATTGCTAGCATAGTATTTCTTATACTCCGGCATTTGTGTACGCAAAGGGGGTTGAGGTTACAGAAGAAAAATAAATTGACCTCCCCCTCCTGAAAAGATCCTGCGTACGCCTATGTGGTCCGGTATTCCTGTTTAAAGGAAATAAAAGAATTAAGTCTATCAGCGTACACTACAGTCGACGCTCGATAAAATGACCCCCCCCCCCACGTCCTCCCGTTGAAAACGGAAGTTATATTGGGAGGGTCGTTGTATTGAAAGTAAAATATATATATGATAGCCGTTCTACGAAAACATTTGGGACTTGGCCTTCCGGTTGTTGTGACGTGAGGCCGTTATAACGAGCGCCGACAGTAGGAAGATTATTTACCATTTACTCCATGAAATGGGTAGGAGTCTTGAGAGCTTTAAAAATACGTAGAGGGCTTACTGCTAGGTATGTATACAAGATGTGTGCGTACTGTTAGATGGTTTATGGAAATTCAGCTTCTGACATTTCGCCCCGGTCATTTTGGCTGCCCTGATCGTGTGAGTAACCAAGTAAGTGGGTGAGTGACTGTATAAATGAATGAATGAGTGACCAAGTGAGTGGTGAGTGACCATATGGCTGACCAAGTGAAGCGATGAGTGACCGTATGAGTAGGTGGGTGACTGAATGAGTGAGTGAGTGTGTGTCGGTGACAGTATGTGACCGCAGGAGAGACCAAGTAAGTGTGGTCACTCTTACGGTCTCTTAGCTGATCACTCATACGGTCACTCGCTTGGTCATTCATATGGTTATTCACTCACCGATGAAATTAATCGCACACTAATTTGGTTACTCACTTAATCATACAGTCAATCCCACACTTACTTGGGCACTTATAGTCACTCACTAATTCATTCATACGGTCACTCACTCACTTATATGGTCATTCATATGGTCACTTATTCGCTCATACGGTCACTCATATATTCACTCATTCAATCATGCAGTCAATCACACCCTCACTTCGCACTCATAGTCCCTCACTCACCCACTTATATGGTCACTCACCCAATCACTTACTAGGCCTCTCACTCGACTTTGAAAATGGGAATTTTTAATATTTTGTAGAGTGATATATATATATATATATATATATAGGGACACCTGAACATCGTTTGCCCGGGGTGAACGTGATGCTTTTTAACATGGCCTTAAAGTCGATGCGTAGCCACGAGGTTGGTGGTCTATCAGCCTATCGGGAGGCAAATTCACGAATCAAGAGCTTTGAGTGTAACCATCACCAGAAGAAAAGCACCCGTACAAGAACTCTGACTGAAAATGAAATAATCATTAAATCATAGGGTGTTCATATCTGAGCTGTTGGTGAACATCGCCAGAGTACGAAATCAAGCACATCCATCCTCAACGGTTCATTTGAGAACCATTATCCTCCTTCACCCACAAGGGTGGGCCTGGCAGGGTTCTATCGCGGGTGGGGCATATCTTATTATTATTTTTTACACTATTTATTGAGGAAACCCACCAAAGATCTCAGTCTAGTGAGCCTGGGTCTAGATTGTAGGGACCACGGTAAGCACCGAGATGGTCTCGAGGAAAAGGAAAAATATTCCTACATGAAATGCGCGTTCCTTTTTTTTCCTCCAAATCGTTGTCCCATTTCCTTTTATTCCATCTGCACAGATCTGCTGTTTCTCTCTGCACAGAATCTGTGCATAGTGACAAATAACACCCACATGCTGCCTTATGCAATTTAGGGAATTTATTTTTCTGCGCAGCAAAGAAATCTCAATACTCGAAGCGATATCAGACCCTAAACGTCCTTGTAAATTTATTCACCATCAAAAAATGGTGTCTTTCTCAGTTACTTTAACCAATAAACGGGTAAAAAAAATTTTATTAGGAAAAATGTGGAAAAATAAATATAATATGATATTATAACGTATATAGTGAATAATAATAATTATTAAATTATTACAATTGTTGAGAAATTTTAACAGTTGTTATTTATGTAAGGTAAATTAACATGAATAAAACGCACAGACTTTAATTGCAAGGAAGTTATGTTTTTTCGATTACAATTGATAAGCCAAAGTGCAGTAAATCTGCGCGTTTTACTAACGTTAATTTACCTTATACAAAAATTAACTATTAAAAATTTTCAGCGAACTTGATAATAAAACTAATATTATTTTGAATAAAATATTTGTTAATATCATGTTGTACTTATTTTTATTTATGCATTGCATTAATCAGCAACCGGTCAGCGGTTTCAATTAAAGAGTTATAATAGTTTTAGTTGATATATATATATAGATGACAGAGTACATTAATGTGTGTGTGTGTTTCTCGCATGGAATATAATACCTTACTGCTGGTTTGTCACCTTTTTGTACGCATGCACCAATGAAATGACTGAAAGAATTCGACGGACCACTAACTCACAGTATGAGAGGTGTCAACATAAGCACCAGTATTTTATAAAAAATTCTCGTATTTTTGGGCGTTCTGACTTTGTTATACAGCTATCCAATTTTTTTTACGAAAAAATAATTTGAAATTTTAATCTTTTCTAAAACCGTAATAATTATAATTTTCATGATTTAGAAATTACATTATGTATAATAATTATGGCTATAATATACATCCGCCGCACTTGTCATGTTCTAAGTTTTTTTTTCACGTTAGCAAGATTTTCAGTAGCCCTTCATTTCCCACATACTGACAATTTTGCCGACTTATAGCACAGTGTTTGGTGACAATTGGCGATGTCCCGTATTTTGTGGCAAGTCAAATCCTAGTTTCTCGTACTTTTTAATTGAAATTTGGTCTGCATGTTACAATGCTTTTTTGTGTGTAACTAATTTTTTTCTGCATTTCGATTTGCGCGACAGCGGTCTTCTATTTAACTAACCTACATCAGTTGCAGCAATAGTTGGTAAATTTTTCGTAAATTACATTTTTGGCTATAATGAATGATATATATATATATATATAATTGAAAACTTTATAAAAACTTGTAATTTTATATATATCAGAAGTTTGTCTAATATATGTAAAATAAGCAGAAGGGCAGTCTTAATAATTTACTATTTAGACTAGTAATATCCAAAGGGTTTTCATACTTCAGGTTAAAAATTTTTCCATCGAGGATATATATATATCCCTTATATAAAATCACACTTTCCTTCATTTTCCTCGATTTAAAAATTTTAACCTTAAATGAAACGTTAACCTTAAATGAAAACGTGGTTTTAAACTGAAAACCCTAGGGATATATATTATTAAATAGTAAATTATTAAGACTGCCCTTCTTCTTATTTTACATATATTAGACAAACTTCTAATATATGTAAAATTAGAAGAATTAATATTTGATAAAGTTTTTGATAAGAAATTACATATTTTAAAAATATGTAAAACTTCTCGTGGAAAACTTGACAATGTACATCCTTGGGCTTGTCCTTGTGGCCTAATGGATAAGACGATGGGCTCGAGAGAATATATTCGGAGGCAGATAATGATATTTTATATATTGTTGCTCCGTTCGTTAAAATTTCGTTATAAAGGAATTTCAGTTTTTATGCATTGTTCCTATGTAAACTTATCTGGTGGATTAGAAACGTGTTCGTTAAAACGAGATTTTCGCTATATCGGTATTCGTTAAAACGGGATTCGACTTTATGTGTACAAGGTATGCGTACCGTTAAATAGATATGTGTAGGAGGCATTTGTTCCCTTGGAAAGCTTATTTTTCCCTAGAAATGAGGAGGAGGAGGCTTTCGAGCTTCCAGAAACTCGTAGAATGCTTGTTTTCTCCTAGATATGAGCAGGGGGCTATTCCCACCATGATATGCATAGCAGGCGTTCGCACTGCGAAATGGAACGCTAATTTACCCCTAGGAATAAGCAGGAGTCTTGCGAACTCCTAAAAATGGCGAAGAGAGCTTTCTTCCCCCCTAAAAATGCGTAGGATGCTGGTTTTCCTCTTACATGTGTATATTAGTCATGTATACCGTTTGATTAATTTATGCGAAGGAGACTAGTATGCTACCAAATATACGTAAATAGCGTTCACAGCCTTAGAAATGAGTGTGAAACTTACGTGACCCTAAAAAGGTGTGGGAGGTGCGTCTATTGCCCTGTATATTAGGTCTACTTCACCCGTTTTATATGCCGTTGGTGATTATTTTTTACGTATTCCTTAATGTCTTATTACGTATCTCTTGGGGTTCTTCAACATGCCAGCTTCTTTTTCTTCTTTCTTGCCCACAAGTCTTTTCCACACTTCTTTCGATATCCCAGGGTGTGGTCTCCGGACCTTATGTGACACTGGGCGCACGTACAATTTTTCTCCCTAGTCTCTCATTGGATTCAGTCACCCATTTTTTCAAATGGCTTATATGTTGCATTGAGTTGATGACTGTCTTCATGGGGAGAACGACGCGAGTAATTCGAAACTTGTGAGCAAGAGTAGCCACCACTATAAATCTTTGCTAACTTTTCCGACACAACTCTGCCTCTTTTGAGGTAACGGAAGTAAGGTGCTTTGCATCAGTCCCGGGCTGTGAGCGGTTCTATCTATCAATCTATCTCTTGGGGTACACGAACCACAGTTCGGAAAACATTTGCCTTGACCAGGAATTCTCAAACTTTTTGTTCCCCACCGCCCTCTTCTTCAGGAGTTTTTTTTTTCTCATCGCCCCCAACTTAAGCCAACTCATAGAATCCCATGTCATACCAGGTGCGGATCCAGGACGATGTTATGCGAAGGATGAATATATCGTGTATGTTCATTTGATTGTCCTGTATTTTACGGGGCAGACAAATTTTCCCATATTATAGGAGGGATTTTTCCACCATAGGACAAATTTTCCCATAGGTCGTTCCTATCATCCCCCCTGGATCCGCACCTGAGTGTCGGCAGACATCTTGTGTTACGAATTTAACGGAGGCAGAAATCTTCAGCTGTGAATGAGTTGAGGCAGATATTCAGCTGCGAATGAGGCCTAGGCAAACCTCTTCAGCTTCTGATGGAGCAAAGGAAGGCATCTTCAGCTGCAAATAGAGTGGCGGCAGGCATCTGAGTGACAACAGCAAGCGACTTATTGTGTAGATGCATTGGATCATACCGTATTTTATGGATCAGACAAATTTTTCCTATATTATTCGGCTCATGGGAAGGGCGATCGCCCTCTTCCGCACTAGTGTCATACCCGTAGCTCCAACTAAGGTGACTTGATAAGCTATAGCTCCAACCACCCTTCTGGACCCTTTCACCGCCCCTAGTGAGCGATATTGCCCAGTTTGGGGAAACATTGGCCTATATCTCCGTTTAATACAAAAATACTCTAAATTTGACTTCTGCTGGTTCAGAAGGTGAGCAAATTGAATTTTCTGGACCTTTGATGGTTATTCCCCCACATAGAAAAGTCAACCGATCAGGATCCGGAGATGAACACACCAGATAATCTATGGATACCTTTCACGGTATATTCATGAATATATGTACCCGGCATGTGCATGTAACTACCTGGATTGTCAGTCGGCCTTTATAATAGGTACCAGCCACTTTCAGCTTCTAAAAATATGTTTTTTTTCATCTAAAAAAACATAATCTCCCCTTTCCATAAAGATCGGCCAGATTTTGAATGGCATTGAAAGCAGACGCACAATAGGATGAGCACTGAATCATTTGATGCATTATATTCCGTTTTGAACCACCTGGACCTGTCACACAATAAAGTCTGGTACGTACGAGAGATTTCTATCTCCTTTGTGTTCGTGTATTTTACCCTGTATGTATACACCCCTATAGAGTCGCGCCCCCTTCCAATACCACCTCTATTGGGTGTCTTCTTCAAAAATACCAGAGCGTGTGTATCTCCACCATACTACGCTTTTATACAAAAGAATAGGTATAAAAAAATACTGTTTTCGTTTTTACGGGTCTACTCACGGATATATACGTACCCATCTTATACTGTATTCTTGAGAAGACATTCCCATCCAGATAAGATGTGTGCTTTTCCGATTAAAGGCTGCCAAATTTTAGTTTTTTTTTCCTGATAAAGAGGCGCGTCTTCTCTGTATGTATGTATGTACGTACGTAGGGTACGTACTTCTCTCGGTATTTTCTGCAGGAAGCGGAGAGGAAAAATAAGGAATGGACATGCAGCTGGCGGCTTGTTTATCCAGGGCAAACAGATCAATGTTTGAATCTGTCTAGGTTGAACAGGAAAATATAATGGAAGTATAGAAGCGCTATGCGTGTGTGTGTGTGAAAGTTTGTCTTGTTGGCTGGAGAAATTATTATTATTTTTAGTTATTTTTTTCTCTGAACGGAAACGTACGATGTAACAACTTGAGAACGACAAAGAAATTTATTCAAACAATATATTTATTTTCTTCAAGATTTACTAAGATTTTTAAAGTTTTTTTCGAGAGGAAGTATCCATTGCTACCTCATTTTATTTGTATTCAGATATGAAACGATCGTACAGATATTTTTATATTGTTTGGAAGCCATGTCCCGAGGCGTGTTATCATCTGGGTTTTGCGTTTCGTTATCGATGCCCCCTCAACATATGTAGATTGTGAGTTTTCTTATCGATGCCCTTCAGCGAGTTATCATGTGGGTCATGCCTTTCGTTATCGATTCCCAAGCATATCATCATAATTCCGTTTTTTTTTTAAATCTTTGTTATGGATGCTCTTTAACAAGTTATCGTTTGGTTATACATTTCTTTACCGATGAGTTATAGCGTGTGTTATGATTTTCTTTATCGATTCGGATTATGTGTTTCCTTGTCAATGCGGGAACCAGCCAGTTATCATTTGGCTTAAGAACCTAAGCACCTAAGCCAGTTATCATTTGGGTTACGTCTTTCCTTATTGATATCCTGTCGATCCCGCTTATAACGTTCCCACTTGTAACGTTTTCCCTCTTAGTGCGACTAATTTTCGTTGTCACAACTATAAGTAGTACTCATTAAAGAGTTTTCCCGCTTACACCATTTTCCCATGATGGTGTTTTGAAAAACGTCCCGCTATATAGCATATCATCATTTTGGTTGCTAATTAAAGAACAAACTTCGCAGAAAGCGCTCATTTGAGAACTAAACGCGCGTACGGCCATTCTTAGCTGTTACATGCATCATAACTTCTTATTTTACTTTGAGCTATGAAGTATATTATTTATTTCAAAATAGCAGTTCTTTTTCCTGATTTTTTAAGAATTGAAGTTCCAGGTGATGAAAGAAGAAATACAATAAAACCTCCTCAAACGCTCACGTTCTCTTGGAAACGAACGCGTCCCATAGACGAAACATTACAGGTAACCTCCGAACAACGGCAAATTTGGACATGGAGTCTGAAAAAAAAATCTTATATGGCTATGAAAAAAATAATTTTGAAGCTCAGTTTTCATGGTTCAAGTGTGTGTGTGTGTGTGTGTGTGTGTGTGTGTGTGTGTGTGTGTGTGTGTGTGTGTGTGTGTTAGATGAAGGCAGTCGAGGGGGAAAAAGCCACTTAAGTGATCTATAATTGTGTCGCGGGCTACTTAAGTGATCTCTTAATGTACCACGGTTCATTTAAGTGATCCGATCCGAAAATGTAATGTGATCCATTTAATTGAAGTGGGAATGCACCGAGGGTCATTCAAGTGATCTGAAACAGCCCAGATCACTACAAGGTAATTTGTAAATGTGCTGCGGGTCACTGAAATGATCTACGAATGTGCACCAGGTCCACCTGATCTCCTCCAGTTGCTTAGGTTCCCCTCCTTTGGGTCCCACGCAGGGCCGTAACCAGGCTGGGACAACCGGGGCACTGCCCCAGGGCCCCTGAGCCGAATAGCTTATTTTGCTTAACAATAACCCTTTCAAGAAGGGCTCCTAGGAAAAGGCTGTCATGGGGCCCCGAAAAGGAACACTACGTCCCTGGTTCCACGATAGGGGTAGCGATTTTTGTTATTGTAATTTTGCATTTATACACAACACATTGCATTTACATACTTTGAAACTCGAATAAAGGTATATTGTCACAGCGATTGTATGTATATGGTCTCAACGATTTCATGTATAACGAATTATACGACGTATAACGATTAATGTGTATTGCATCCTACGAAAGGGGCCCCCGATCTCTCTCCTTGTCTTTCAGAATTTTCTCCGGCACAACATTGCCCCCTGGGGCAACGAGCTAAAATCGCGTAAGCGACAGAGCCGTACTCGGTCTGTTCCGTTCCGTTCTGTATATTAATAAATTATTATAGTTTGTGTGTTACAGTTTCAATATAATCATATATTTAAAAAAAAATCACATATAATTATCGTAATTAATTACATAACGGGTTATCATTTTACATGTTATATAGATCGTGAACTTTTTACTTGTTTTATTCCAAAAATAAAACGGCCATTCTCTCAATACAACAGCCACTTTCCAATACCGCCCACATTCTTACGGTTATGTTAGTGGCCATTGCTGTCAGGTCTTACTGTATTTGGATTCAGTGACAAAACTAAACAGCAAACTCCCTATTCGAATAATTTCAAAATTAAACCGGAAACGAAACGATTGAATCCGCCAAATTGGATCGGAATAACCTTAAATTGGTGCCGATTATTCCATCTCTTCTGGATACAAAGGAAAAAACACTTTTAATGGAAATTTATTCGAATCTTTCATTCAATCCCAAACGCTAATTTTATCAAATTTCACACAATTCCTTCAGAAATTGAATTTTTTTTCTTTCCACTTTACAGATTCCATTTCCAATTTCCTCTTTTTTATCCAATATATTTCTTTTACAGTTCTCGTTGTAATTCGTTACACATTCATGAAACTGAAGTTATTTATATATATATATATATATATCAAAGGGCAGTGAAAGCTGTAGGAGCAAATTTCACGGGAATGGCTATTTTTTTAAAAAGATATATGTAAATATATATAAATGTATAAATCAATTCCATATATTAAACCTTCAACGTTCTTTTTCTATAGGAAAGCTGGAAAAAAAGTGTCGAAACGAAATGCTTGGAGCAGCAAATTGTGGATGATTTTTGGATGGAATCCAATAGTCGCTTCAAAGAGGAGAAAGAAAAAGAGAGAAAATTGTACGGATTGGCAATATCGCAGTTTCTAAAAGTTATTGGCTGGTGGCCAGAAAAAAAAAATTCCCTCCAAATTTTCGCATTTTCTCCCTATATTTTGATTTGAAATTTTTTCCTATGACGGCATAATGTAAAAGCTATGGGATCAACACCAAAATCATTATAACGATGCAGGAATTTCAAATATGATATAAATCCGTATTCGAGGGACTTCTACAAAGCTCATTTATAGCTCACAAGAAATATTTATTTCGATAGGAAATATCTATCTGATATCTGCAGGAGAGTTGGGCTGCACTTACTGAAAATGATCTGTTCGTTTGAGAGCCAAATTGGTGTTACGGTCATAGATTGAAATATAGCACGATCTGCACCCAATTATTGGCAAATTGTTAGTTTTTGCTGTTAAACTGTGCTGCATCAACACCATCTACAGCAGAAGGCCAGCGAGCGGAACTCGTGACGTCACTGAAGGAGGCCATATCACCTGTAGCCATTGGATATACTCCAAAAAAAAAATATCGCATGCGTCGGCCTGCTATATGTAATGGCTACAGGTGAAATGGCCTACTTCAGTGACGTCACAAGCTTTGCGCGGAGACTTTCTGCAACAGATGGTGTTGGCTATATACAGTACTCCACAGCGCGACCCAACCCGCAAGGGTAAAAGGCTTATATCCCTGGAGGCACAGAGACTGGGTCGTGACTGGTTTGTCTGCTATATACAGTTTATTACATGGATGTAACGTTTGTGGTTTGTGTTTCGATTATGTGATCGTAGATGGAGTATAAAAAATCATTTTACTACCCTCCAAGAATCTTATTGTGTTGAAGGGATTGGTGTTTCAAGGAAACATATTTTCTGGATTTTATTCCGAGGTGAACTCAGAAAGAAAAGCCGCCTTATTTCTCCCGGTAATTCTGAAATTATTTTTTCAATAATTTTAAATTTTTAATAATCATGAAATCATTTCTTTCAATAATGCTTAATTTTTTCATAAATTATTACTTCTAAAAATTCTGAAAACGCTCTTGACAATACTGAAATGAGCTTCAAGGATTCTGAAATTCTTTCTGTCAGTAGTTCTGCAATTATTTTTATCAATTATGAAATTATTTTTTCAATAACTCCAAAAATATTTTTTTCAATAATTCTAGAATTATTTCTCATTATGGTGATTTTTTTTAGCATTTCTGTACATTCTGCAATTCCGCATGCCTTTTGGATGACGAATTTGGCCACTCGACATAAGTCTTATGTAGCCTGCATGAAATCATAGGCCTCAAAAACGTTTTGGCTCACGATCTCCGAACTCGTTACGACCTTAGAGAATGTATAGAAGACCCCATACTTCCTCTATAAGATTACGACGGTCCTTTCATTGTGTTAAATGCTGCGCATTTAACACAATTCACTATTGAATCTAGAAAGTATATTACAGTTCTAAATACGGCAGTACAGATTTCAGTGGCCACCAGACCTGCTCCTTTAACGATTTTTTTTCCCTTGCAACTTAATCATTTTTCTATGTAAAGTAGCTATTTTCTAAAAATGGTCGACAGGCCGCAGTAAAAAGCTCGAAGAACCACATTTGGCCAACCCAACGGGTCATGGACTGCAGACCCCTGCACTAGACTATGCCCGGGTCCATTCCAGAGCCCTCTTCCCCAGGGGTGATTTTGATCTCACCTACAATGTAAAACACGTGTCTAAAAATTAACCCAGATTTGTTTATTTAGTTCACGAGCTCGTGACAGCATGAAAGAAATATTTGAGCTACTTGGAACGTTCGACTGAGAACAGAATATTTCAATTCGTTTAATTAATCCCAGACAGTGTTCACGTCAGACAGACCTGCTCGTCCATTAAAAACAACAACCCATTACAAGTGATGCCAAATCATTCCTTAGTAGATGCATACCAAAAAATATTATATCGGACTGACTAACTGTGAATAATGTTTGCGGAGCGATAAGAATTCCTTTAAAAGAAAATCGAATTACTTTCTCTTGAGTTTTCTATTTTCATTCCTGTTTTTTCTCGTTACATATACTCGAGATTCTTTTCCCACCACCTCCTCCAGAAAATGACAAGCTCAAGAAGATTCCTAAGGACACACACACACACACCTACCAGCTGCTACTTAGCGTGTCCTTTTTCCCACCACCAAGTGAATTCAATTAGATGTTTAAACAACGGCGCGCTAAAGGATGAAGCCAGAAATGGAACTTTTACCACCATGTTCTCCGCCACGCCGAAGAAAGTAAATGCATAAAGGAAACGCGGAGTAATGAAGCAGTTACGGTCTTCTTTATGGCAGGCCTCAGCTCCGACCATAAACTACCCAACTAATTAGCATTTAATATGGCCTTTAATAAATCTTAATAACTATGATTACTCCTTGGATATCTCGTTGGGCCTGAGTAATCAATAGCGGCAACGGGGCCTCTCTGTCTCACTTTCTCTTGGCCGAAAGAAGAATGGCTACGCGCACACGTTCTAATTAGGAAATCGCGCTGTGTAATGTCTTGGGCCTGTGTGTTTAATGCTTGAGCAACTTAATAATGGCTGGGGAAACAAAAAAAGACTGGAGCGTGATCATTCTCTCCCTGGATTGAGGAAGAACTCAGTTGTCAAGTAAGAAATGTTTGTGCAACGGCATATTTGTTTTCTTAGTAAAGACAAGTTTCTGGAAACTCTCACAGAGTTCTTGATCCGTTAAAACTGTGTTCGAAAATCTGTACCTTCACTATACAGTGAAGCATCGATATAACGATATTCTGCGGAACTCAAAATAAAAAAAAAATATCGTTGTAGAGGGATGACATTGTTGAACAAAAAAAATTATATATATATAACTGTTAACAGAATTTCTGTTAACAGTTTAAGCCACTGGCATTCAAACATCAACACCAAAATATTCAGGAACACACCCATTTCTCAAATTTGTACATTCGGACATATTTGTAATAATAAACAGGAATTCAATACAGCACTCCTCAATCTTTTCAAAACTGCATCTGGCAACAGTATTCCAACTGCTTCCTTCAACGACATTTCCAGAGAAATCGAAGCAACAACAAGTCACCTCATTCTTGAGGTATCTCCGGTGATTTATTGACTATTTTTGGACTTTTTAATTTGTTTTTGATTTATTTTTGACATTTTCCATAACCCTTGTAAAATATTCGCTGTAATAATTTTTTCTAGAAATTTGTATATTTTTTTCTCATCCTCCATCGAGCTTATAATCTGAAGCTCTGTATATATTTTTTCTAATATTGTATTTTTAACATTTTTTCATTGTCTTTTTTCGTCCAACATGTTTTTGAAAAGACAGGCGTCGGGGAACAAGAGTGGGCATTTTTAATGCAATTAGGCATAGCCGCCCTTCAGAAACGTCTGCACTCTTCAAACCATGCATGGGGTTCCCCCTGATGAAGACCCACTGCATAGGTTCTATTTCACTCTCATAAAATTCAATTTTTTTCCTTTTTCTTAAAATAATTCTTTTTTGTATGTGTGTATGTATGTATGTGTGTATATATATATATATCATGTTCTTTTGACTATTTTAAAGTATATTGGGGCAGCTGATTCTGAATCTGGCATTGTTTTTTGTCAGATTGCCTCTAGTTTTTAGGCTAAAGTGAAAATTAAATTTCAATGCATATACCATAAGCAGCATACAAAGCACATTAAAACAGTGCGTTATAAACAAATGCAGCAACTCATTGGAAAACATATTTCAGCGATTTTAGGATGATTTTAAGGTACTGAATCCGGATATAGCATTAATTTTGTCAGACTGGCTCTAGTTTTTGAGATGAAGGGAAAATCAAATTTCAATGGTAATACACAAGCAGCATACAAATCACATTGTTGAAAGTATGCATTATATCCAAAACTAGAGCCAAAATCGATGCGAAATTCGGAATTAGCACCCTAAAATGATTCTAAAATCACTGACATGTATTTCCTAATGAGTTACTTAATTTGTTTATAACGCACGATATCAATGTGATTTGTACGGTGCTTATGTCCTTCCACTGTAATTTAATTTTCACTTCAGCTTAAGAAGTAGAACCAATCTGGGAAAACCAATACTAGACCAATAATCAGTGTCACAAAATCATCCTAAAATCACTGGAATATCTTTTAGAGCAAAATCAGTGTTGGGCAGTGTTATCGTTCTATCGAAAGGCAATATATCCTTACTTGTGATCAATTTTAGGCTATTGTTGCCATCTTTTCTACATCGGGAATTATGGAATCTCATTCTGTATATTCTGAATATTATTTCATTGTTATTCTGTAAATAGGGGTTTCTGACCTTCGTTGTGGTCACGTAATAGCAAGTGTCCTATTCTATTATATACTCAGAATATCGATTCAAAAAGCAGAAAAAGTGGCTAGAAGCGTATTTACAGGGGGACTTAGCGGGCTGTATGCCAGGGCGGCAAATTTGAGGAATGAGTGGGTCAAGAAAATTAGTAGAATTTGAGAAGGGTGGCAATATTTTTATAGGTGTAGGCAGTAAAACCTTGAATCTACTTCTGCCCAGAGATCGCGGGAGTATGTCAGTGCGTGACCTTCGAAAGTCGCAAGCATTGGGTGATCAAAATCGAGTTCCTAGTGAGTGAGCGAATGAAATAGTGTTCTAGCCGAACGACCAAAAGAGTTTCCTAATACGCGAAGAGCCGGGTCAGTGAACGACCAAAACAATAATCTCGAGAGTGCGTGAGTATGGGAGAGATAAAAAAAGAGTGACATAAAGAGTTTGCGAGAATAGGAGTGACCAAAAGATTGTGTAAAAATAGTAGGGACCGAAAGAGTAAAAAGACCAAGTCGGTGAAAGACAAGAAGCGTGATCTTAGAAATGAGCGATCAATAAAATATGTTAAAGAGAGGGTAGAGCTAACAAGGCTCTCTGTCAAATCCCACTTTTTTACTATATAAATACACTAAAAAGGAGCACGTTGAAAATCTCAGCCTATTGGCCTGGATCTACGTCGTGAGGCCATGGGAAGAAGAAGTGAAAGACCAAATGAGCGATCAAAAAATGCGTCAAGCATGGTAGTGACTTAAAGGCATGAACGCCGGATGAGTGGGCCATAGACAACGGCGTCAAATTTGGGAAATGAATGGTGTAAAAAATTAAACTAGAATGGAAGAAAGGCGACAGAACCATAAATCCGCCTATGACGGCGGACATAAAAAAAAAAAAGTTCGAAGGGACCCATTGGTAAAAAAAGAGGACCCAAAAACACCGGTTCAAACTGTACTGTTGCTATCACTGTTGTTACAAGAAACGTTAAAAAGCACCCGAAAGATAGCATTATTCCTTCAATATTTAATCTGAATACCACAAAAAAATTATAAAAATCAAAAATTAATTGACAATTTAAAAATACATACGGGGAGTACTTGCATGAAACTGCATTATCACGTCATGAAAATTAGTAAAACCAAAGATAAAAAACTGTTATTTCGGTCTTTAATCAATTACACGAAAGCACAAGAGAGAGAAGCAACTGAGCCTTAAAATACAGATAAATTCCGTCTAATTTATCAATGTCAAGCCGTAATGAATAACCTCATTAATTGTAGTTTCGAGGAAAAATTTCTTTTAATCCGCTGTTGTTGATGTTTTTTTTTTTATTGTTGTTGTTATTATTTTGGAAGCCGAACGTGACACGAATACTAAAAATTTATTTATTCTGAATTTTAATTTTCTCTCTCATCGCAATCTATTCATTATCTTGGAAGTTTATTATTGCTTTTAATATGTCTTTTAAAATCGAGTTTATGCATTTGAGATTTAGGCGAAGTTTTATCGATGTTGGGTGAAGGTGAAAGTGTGATTGAATGAAGACTGAATGAATAGCCATGTTAATGAATGGGACTACCCGGGGGCTTTGAGATCTGAGGGGGGGGGATTCCCCTGGAATAATGAAATCTGTTGGTTGATTTTTGGAATTACGTGAACTGGTAGGATTATATTTCCAGATATGTGGGAGGGTCAATATAGAATAAAACTTTGCCCGGACATGGTGTCTAGGATGCTATTGATACAGGCCTATTTCGTGGCCGTAGGTTAGTGGTTCGTAAAATTTCGTACTCACGGCTCCCTTGCCCTGTTCATGATTAATATGCGGCTCCCCAGACTAGTTTAGTAGACATTGTGTATTCATAAAAGAACCACTTCGAAGTATAAATAAGTACACACACATCAATATTTCCAGATCATCGCGACGCCCCTGGGGGCCGCTTCGCACACTTCGAAAAATACTGCCTGCCAAAAGAGAAAATTATTAGAGCTGGAGCCTAGTCCAGTGGAATCTTTTTCTTCCATAGGAAGCTGTGCTAGCTAATTATCCAAAGACTCCCTGGGATTTACATCAGGAAATATTAACCTTTTGTGTTCTACGGAGCCTTTGTGCCAATAAGACGTAAGCCAAGGACCCCCCGACAATATGATGAATTTGAGGGACCCCTTTACAAATAATATTTAGTATACAGATAGGAGCATAAAAAAATTGAGTTAATTGTTTTTCTCATCTAAGCCCACACCTCCCTCCCCATGAAACATCTTCAAGGACGACCAAGTGGGATCCGTGAAACCCTTCTTTAAGAACCCAGGCCCGTCATTTAGGGGAGGGGGGCAGGGGGGCCGTTGCCCCTCCCCCCTGGATTTTGAAAATACACTAAAAATGGTATGTATATATAGAAATACATACATTGTGAATACATGTTTTTTGCCGCCCCCCCCCCGGAAAAAGTTGAAATGGCGGCCCTGTGTGTAAAAACCACTGGTTTATATGCCAAATGCGATTTTAAACTTCATTTCTTGAGTATGAGTTTGTCGAAGGATAGCCATACAACCTCTTTGAATGGGGGATTGGATGACGTTCACTATCAGCATAGCCCCAATCACACCGCTCAGATGTCTCGGTATCAAACAAGGAGCACCAAGTGACGTGTTGAAGTCACCAGTAACATTAAACTATGATAGCTTAATAGGTTAAATCGATTTAGCAAGACGGGGACCGGGAATACCCCTACCAAGACCTAGAAGAAAATTTGAAAGTTGAGTATTAAAAGGTACAAAGAGACATTAGAATACAAAGAAAAGTAGAACATACAAGAAGCTGTGTTGGTTTAGACCAGAGGTTCTAAATCAGGTGTCGACGCACCCCTTTGGGCGATCCGTGAGCTTCGGTGACAAAACAATTGAATAATTTGTAGAATACGCTGGATGTTATTCTGAAAAAGGGGTTAGGGGCTTTCATCTTATTGGTATAAGGAGGTACGGGGACCGGGTTTTGGCTGTATAGAGCTGGTTGCATTCAACAGCCTGATTTCAGTCTGATGCAACCTAAACCTGACCTTTCTACAAATGTCAACTCAGCCTTTGTGTACTGCCAAAGAGATCACAGCAATTTCGATGCCACACGTAGATATAGACGAAACATTCAGTTGCTCAAATTCCACTTGAACTAGTACCTTAGCCAGAAACAATCTTCTCGTTGTGATTGGATGTTAAAACTGGCTCAGAAGCTAGAACAAACTTCACGGCGTTGCGGGCTTTTTCACACACGGTTCCGTGTAAGAGCTGAATTTGTTTTCTCAAGCCAAATATGAATGTTAAACACAAATAAAATCGGTTTAAACATGATCTGCATGCTAGATAATATTTTAAATGAGCCGAAGTAAGGGAAAATCTGATTCACACGAGGAAAAGTTCCATTTTTCGCTGTTGAGAGCAACATTAAAAAAAAAATCCAACATGAAGACTTCTCTCATCAATCAAAAGAAAAAGTCACAACTTCCACCATGGGACACTGGTAAACCATCAAGATGAATTCTTTTGGATCAGACCAAGACCATCCCCCATTGTTAATCCGATAACCTCACGACCGCACAGCAGCGAACTCAATCTTACCTCAAGTACAGTACCACTACATCTTAATCAAGCCAAGCTGTTGAAAATCAATAGCATTCCTCCTCTTGTAACATCAATATCCCTTTTTAAGCCGGCAAGACAAGGTTGAACGCAAGTCCATAATTCAATACGATCGTACAGTTTGGCATTTCACTTAATCTTGAATCCAACACACATAAAATAATCAGCGAGTTATTCCTTAGGAAATGACACTGAACATACTCCAAAAAAGTCACACAAATAACAATTCCGAGCATTTCACACCATTCCGGGAAAGTTCAAATATTTCACTTCAAAATTTTATTTTTTTTAAGGCAAAAATAAGAAAACGGAAATATTTGTGGGGGGGGGGGAAGGGGGAATCAAAAATAAATAAAATGGAAAAAAAAACGAATAAAAATAAATCGATTTGTCAGAATAATATCGATTTCAAGTTCCTTATTCTCTTCCCAAATATAATATAGAAAGATTTGTGGAAAAAAAAGAGAACTAAAAGATCGTAAATCAAACTGATCTTCATGCCAAGACCAGATGAAGGTGGAGAGCACCCCCGAAAAAGATTTATTTTCCCGAGCTTTTCTGATAACTTTACAAAAATATGAACGAAACTAATTCTTCTGAGTTCCTCCCGTGTGATATATTTGCGGTATTATCGTAATTTATTTTTATTTTTCCGCTCGTTCGTATATTTATTTTTGATCCTTTGCTGTATTTATTTTTACTGGTAACATACAGTCAAGTTTTGTTATCCCTCGGATGCATCACTATCTTATATGAATGGCTTGGAAGATGACGTCGATGGAGTTACGGGAAAAAATTGATAATACGGGAGGGGGGGGGGAATTTGATGCGGGAATTATTTCAAGTTCTGAGAACTATGCAAAGGATTTAGAATGCTGGGAAAGTTTAACTTTTTCATTTATTTTGATAGTTTTTAATTACTGTCCTTTCGTAAACTGTCACAAACGTTTAGTTAAGTGTTAACCATTGCAGTGCCACAGTTTCGGGAAAGTCCCGAACTCATGACACTCATGTCGTTTCAAAATGTTTGTACTGCTTGGTTCTTCACATCTGATAGTCATTCACTGTCAATATACATGGCGGTGAGGGGGGTCAGGTGGGTTTGAAAATGAGTCTAAAAAAAGACTAAATGCTACGTCGAACGCCTTTGCTTTGAAGATGTTGCTCAACAACACAGAGGTAGATGTAGAAAGCTATGCATACCTTTGACAAGAAATTACCATGGACAACAGAATCATTAATGAAATAACCAGAAGCATCAGGATCGGGTCGAGCAATTTTGGCAAAAACTGCGTAATTCTAAAGAGCCTCATGTCATTATGCCTGAAAAGAATAGTGTTTGACCAGTGTGTGTGTGTCTACCAGCAGTGACTTATGGAGATGAAACACGGACACTCACAAACCAGACGATACAAAGGTCATACAAACAACACAAAAAAAACATGGAAATATGTATATTAGGCCGGGATTGCGCAATAAAAGTTTTGTAAAAGTGCCTGTATAAAACTTGAAAATACAACGAATAAGCTGATCGGTTACATTCGAGCAAATGCAACCGATCGGTTTATTGGTTGTATTTTTCAAGTTTTATGAAAGCACTTCAACAAAAATTTTATATTGCAGTCCCGGCCTTAGGCATCACAAGGAGAGACAGAAACGAATCACTTCGATAAGAAGCCACGCAAAGGTACATGATATCATGGAGATATCATGGAAAGGATTGAACTTTTAGAATGGAAATGGGCTGGACATATTGCAAGAAGACAGACCAACAGATGGACAAAAAGTATTCTGGATTGGTACCTCCCTTGGTGTTAAACGTCCGAGAAGGCTCTCTCAAACAAGATGGATTGACGACATCCGAAAAGTGGCTGGAGTCAACTAGATGGCAAAACATCAGACAGAGTAAAATGGAAAAATTTAGACATCTACATCCAGCAGTGAATTGAAAATGGTTGATGATGGTGACACAGGGTGCCAAATAAATTTGTAAATACAGTCTACGCCACTTGATGTGATCCCGATGGGACTCTGGGTTTCTGATAACAAATGATAATTTTATCCAAAAAAATTCCAGTTTACCAGTATGGTGGCCATGCATCCCATTTGGTCGAACGGGACGTGTGTTAAAAGGATGTTGGTAAAAAACCGGACAACTCTTTCTTTCCCTCAGTTGTTAATAGCAAAAAAAAGTTTTCCTGGCCACTGCGTGTTGTTCTTTAAAAGACATCTTCAAGACAGACATTTTCTGGTCAAAACTGGAAAAGCTTGTTCTCTTCGTTCAATAAGAACCTCGGTTCCCCAAGGATCAGTTCTTGGGTCTCAACTCTTCTCCATCTACATCATTGACTTTCCTACTCCCCCACCCCCCAAATGGGAGTACTGGAACTCTTTGCGGATGATGCAATTATTATCACCAACAACAGAAAATCTGACAAATGCATAGAAAATCTCCAGGAGACTCCTAATATTGATCTCCAGGAGGATAGATAGATAGGTAGAACCGCTCTGGAGGAGGTTAAACACTGGTGTGAGGATAATGCTGCTGATTTTAATCATGCCAAGTGTCAGTTCATCTATCTAACAAGAAGAACCAAATTCACTAGAGCACCAGTCTACCTGGGCAGAGAAGCCATAACACCTGTGAAAGAAGTGAAATATACGTAATGTATTCTAAACCGATCATTATATCCTTCGTTCCTCAAATAAATCACGTAAGAACTAAGTCTACCCAAACCATGGGAATGATGTCATTCATTACATTCCCAAGTGCAAGACTAAAAACAAAGTCATATTGTTTAAATCGATCATTAGACCTATCATGACCTACGCCGCCCCAGAATGGGCTCATGTTTCAAAGACCAACATGCAACGTCTAGAAAGTCAACAGAATAAAATACTGAGAACCCTTGTGCGTGGCGTGTCCCAAAATACATCATGGGGGGGGGGGGGCTGACGATAGAAAAGACCTGAATATTCCAACAATCCTTGGCTACATCCAAAAAATCTCAGAGGATCACTTTGAAAGGATGAGGAACTCATAATACGAGCATCTGGTCGATTACAATCCTCAAGACAAAAATTTCTCAGGCCTCAAAACGTGCTGTACGTGACATAGTCAGTACGTTAGAGTCTGAATTATTGAACTGTTTAAGCTTTGCATATATCTATTATAATATTTTTGTACTTTTATCTTGCTATCGAATTTATTGATCAACTCTATTGCATAGAGTAACATTGTGGTTAAATGTACATGGCTGATCTTGCACATTGTACCAATTACTATAATCTCGGCTAATACACTTGCTTTTCTATTACTTCTTTTGCATGTTAGATTTATTATTATTTTTTTCGTCATTAATGCATTATGTAACATGTTGGTGAATTGTACATAAGTGATTTCATTTTTGTATCCATTATAATACTCACATTTATCGCATAATGTTTCTTTTCCTACTATTGATTTTACTGATCAACTCTATTGCATAGTGCAACATTTTGATGAAGTGTAAATGGCTGATCTTTGTGTATTGTAGTAGTCTGATGGTAGCATTTACCGGACCCTATGTTTTTTTTTCTTTCTCTATAAACTGACAATCACTTCACATCTACACAAACTTTTCTATAATCCCCTTCATAGCCAGCAAGGACAGTCTGTAAGTCGCCAGGCGGTCCCCTCGGGCTGGGCAGCGACGAGAGAAATTAAATTTTGTCTGTCTGCTTCGTTACGGCATTTTTTAAATGTTATCAGCGATTTGGGCGTGGGAATGGGTGCAATCTTTAATGCTGGTCTGGTCGGTTTGGCATTTTAACAATCGCAATTTTCAATATGATATACAGTTGAAATTAATTATAAAAATCATTTTAATGTATGTAGCATGCAGCATAATTTATGTTAGAAATAGCGTTAATTATAACACAATGGCGCTCTAACGGGCTGAAGAAGTGACAATCTGTCACTGCTTCGATAGGTGCATTGTCTTATTTTTTTCTTCATTCCTGCTTAAGCGTTCATCCCAGATGTAATAACCCAATATGGGTAGCATTAAACTCTAAGTATATATAGCTTAAAAATGAAATATATACAACTAGTCCTAGAAAATCGCACTACTAGTCTAGGATGGCTAAGAAAGGACTCAGGGCTATGCACTTTCCAATGCAGGACTATGCGACCAATTTCTGTCGGAACCCACTGGCCACTACGTCATATTTAGCATTTTAACCTTAGCTTATAATCTTAGGTTTTATTATTTTCCATATACTATTCATATGTGTATATATGACTAGAAATAACAGATTATACTATTATAAGAATCGTTCTTAATTTTTTAATTTGAAAATCTTAAAATTTTCATTCAGTTACCTTTTTTTTTTTTTTTGAAAAGCTCTTATTTGAATTTTTTGCATGTAATATAAATAATGCAGTTTTTAGATAGATTATGTGACTGAAATAGATTATGTATCTATGTAATTACATTACAAGATTATGAATATCTGGATATATCATTATTACTGCTGCATGAGGCTATAGCATTTGCGCAGATTTAGTTAAATGTTCAATTTCGTTTGCGTCCTCTAGGGGCAAAGATTATGATGACCGTGCTGGGCACGGGAAGAAACGGATGCCCTTGTCTGACACGGGAAAGCCAGGCAAGGGGTTAATGAATATATTCCCTCATGATGATAATTGGCATCACCTATACCCATAGCATCAATTTCCATTCAATTAAATTAGTAATTCCGTAATAATTTTGGGAATAAAGAAAAATAAAACGATTACAATAATCTACTGGCCATAATAATACGTATCGAGTAATTTTCAAGAGAGGTTGAGAATATTTAGCAAATATTTTCAGGGAAAATTTCCGGCATCCCGTGGGAATTTTCTAATACCTAGAGAGAGAGGTCAGTCATTTGCAAAAGCATGCTTAGTAAATTGGGCGTAGGCTACACACAGTTTTGTAAAACTCCTCGCGCTGTAGAAACTCTGGAGAAACGTGGTTATAGATACACTTATACATACATACTTGCTTCAGTCATTAATCAAATCATTCATTAATTTTTGCCTTGTGTCTGGAGCCTCGTGGTTTTGTATAATCTTTCTTCTCTCTCTCCATAGGAGAAAATTGATGGCGAAATCGCCACGCCGTGTCAAAAAGTCGCGCGAAATTCGCGGGTTTTAAATGATGAACTGCGGGGAAAAACGTCTACTCCTACAACAAGGATGGAATATTGTCGAAATTTTTACCTTACATACACATAAATCGCCAGACTAATATGCAGAATTAGCTTCCCCCCATATTCCATCTCATTTATTTCTCGCTTTCGTAATACATTAACGTCGTTGAAACTGACTGATAAATGCAATAAGGCTGGAGTTTTTCTCCCATTTTTGTTCAATTTTTATTTTTTCTCACGGTGGTTCCATGTTTTGCGTAACATGCATAATTAATGCGTGATAGATAGCTTTAACACTTTGTTCATCATTTACAATGTCCTACATATGCTCTGTGTTGTTTCTACAGTGTTTAGAGGATCATCCTTATTATTGTTCACATGGTTTTTTTTTTCTCGATTAGGTGTTACTACGAACGGTCAGGAAATATGAAGAATCCATTTCGATGATAACCAATTATTTTGTCTATTGGTGTATTTCGTGGCTTGTAACCAAAATAAATGCGTGTTGCGGTCGCCAAAAGCATCAAGTTACTAGAGGATTTGCATTTCTGGAATTATTTCTTTGGTTAGTTTTGGAATTATTACAGCATATTTTCCTAAATTTTTACTTTCTCTTATATTTTCTTTTCTAGCCAACTTGAGCAATTTGCCTGTTGCGTCTTCATATTTTGTCCTTGTATTTGTATTAAATTTAGAATTTTTTTTCATTTATTCTGAGTTTTTATCAAATTTTCAGATTTTGTTGTCAATTCTCAATTTTTATCAATTTTAATTTTTTTAATACTGAATTTTTATTAATTTTAAATTTTTGTTAGTTATGAATTTTTATAATTTTCAATTTTTGTTAGTTATGAATTTTTATAATTTTCAATTTTTGTTAGTTATGAATTTTTATAATTTTTATATTTGTCCATTCCGAATATAGAGCTTTAGTTCTCTAATTAATCTTTTTATTAATAGTGATTTCTATCAATTTTGAATATTTTTTCCCAATTTCGAATTTTTAGCAGTTTCCAAATTTCATGAGTTTGAAATTTTCATTATTTCTGATTTTTTATTATTTCTCAATTTTCATTAACCACTTGCCTGACTTGCCCGTTCCAGACATGGGCTTCCGTTTCTTAACGGAATTGACTTGCCTGTGTCTAGCACATTCATCGTAATTTTTGCACTTCGAGGGCACTAACGAAAAATAAACACTTAACTAAATCTGCACAAACACTATGGTTTCATGCAACAGTAAAATAATGATATCTCGATGCAGAATCTTGTAATCCAATTGCACAGATACACAATCTAGCTCGGTTACAAAATTTATCTAAAAACTAGTAATTGATATTCCATGCAAGAAAAAAAATTCAAATAAAAACTTTTCAAAAAATAAATAAATTAAAAAAAAGTAATAAGTGAATCAAAATTTTAAGATTTTTAAATTAAAAAATTAAGTACGATTTTCTGTAACTGCCTGTTATTCCTAGGCATATGAATAGAATGAAAAAAACAACCTGACAATTTCTGTGCAGAAAAAAACTGAAAACCCATCCGCAAGTGGTCAATGAAAATGTGTAATTTTATAGGATACAGACTTATTTATTTCCTTAATTTACTCTGAATCTTTCCTTAATCTGAATTTTTATTTTTCTGTGGAATTATTTCTTTCCTTTATTCTGAAATTTGTGCAATTCTTTCTTTCCTCAATTTTGGATTTTCATCAATACTGAATTCTTTTATCAAATATAACTTTTATTAGTTCTGAATTTTTGTTAGTCATGGAATTATTATTTTCATTATAATTCTGAATTTTTATTTAGTTACTTTTTAGTTATGAAATAATTCCCTTTGTAGCTATGAAATTATAACTCTTTTATTTCTTTAATTAATCATTTTATTAATTTCGAGTGTCTATAAATTTCCAATTTTGATTAATTTTGGATGTTGTTAGTTATGGGATTTTTCTTTTAATTCCGGAATTATTTTTCTAGTTCTAGTTCAGGACATATTCCAACCAATTATTATGAATTTTTATTAGTAAAATGTTTCTTTGTAGTTCTGGAATTATTTCTTTCCTTAATTCAAGCACTCCATTGAAATAATGGGTAAAGATTAAGTATTTTGACATTTTTTTGGTATTTGTACAACTCAAGGCAACCGAGATGTTTTTCTTAAGGCGCTTCGCGTATCACCCATAACTGTGACAAAAATGATTGATTGACGTTTTTAAGCTGTGGTTAATATTTGTGGTTATACCACTTGGCAATTCATAAAGGAGGAAGCCAAGAATTTTCCAAGAATTCGGAAAACTTGATCTCTCTCTCATATATAGATCATGTAACCACAAATGGCCTTGGCGGCAGCGATTAAATTCAGGAGACAGGCTAGATCGTCCTTTTATAAAATAATTCAGTTATTACTGGAGGGGGATGTGGTGGTGATTCCTCATTGTTTTCATCATATTATAGCCGAAATGCCACGAGTTTCCAAGAAATTACTTGTATTTCTTAGGTGATTAAGTGTCTGACGTTCACGGTAATAGCACTTAATTTCAAGAATCAATCTCAGTTGTTCCCTGAACAGGGTGCTGCGACGCATTGAGGTGCCTCAAGATCAGCCAGTAGTGCTGCGAAATATTTTGGGCATAACTCAGTGCCAAAAATTCTAGCATAATTAAATTAATATAATGCTTATAGAGCAGCTGTTCTTAACCGTGTTCATGTCAACCATCCTGAAGGTCGCCGTCGGGTCCCAGGTTCCTGGGAAGAATAAAAATAAAATATTTTCCTTAACGCTCTCGAGGCGAGCACCGATAGATGGCACCTTCATTTCCAACCCAACTCGTTAATGGCAGTAAATTGCGTATAACGATATGGTAGGAGGTCTTTCTTTTTTCTTTAAAACCAAACACGGTTCTTACGGTCAAGGCTCTATCGTCGTCGGGCAATATATGGTCGGAGCTGGTGTGTGGTAAAGTAGTCTAGTTGTTCTTAACCTGTGTGTGTCACGCGAGGTATTTTAAATCCGATTCTATGTCATAAGAATGCCAACCAACATGAAAAAAGGTAATATATATATATTAATCTATTAAAGAAATGTTCAAGCGTGGCCCGAGCCCAGGGACATGGTAAGCTCCTAGTCATTTCAAGGCTCTCCAATTATTGAGGCTTTTGTTGATTTTGATGTTACTTCATTTATAAATTTTGCATTTTCATTTGTTCTGGATTCATTTCTTTCCTTAGTTCTCGATTTATTTATTTCCTTAGTTCTCGATTTTTTTCCTCCATTAGTTCTGGAACCATTTCTTTCTCTATTTCTGTATTATTTCATTCTATATTTCGTGAATAATTTCTTTCGTCAATTTCGAATTTGTAACACAGTATTTTTATTGTTCTTTTCATATCCAAATGTTAATAAACTGTGGAATATAATGTGATTGTTTTTTTTTTCAAGAATTCCGAATTCCATTAATTTACCATTTTGTATATACATCATTATTGAGCAAATTCTTTTCATGATATTATGCTTTTCGAATGCCCTCCTCTCCCTAAAGGATATAAAATCGTAGCCAGAAGACGCCAAAAACCATGGATGAACCAAAATTGCTGCCCGATAACTGTCCCGTATTGTTATATGGAATATATACATTATCCGGATGACACAGCGACAAAGCTGACAGTAATAACTCAAATATTTGGCAGGTTGACCAGATGTGGCATCAATAGGTTTCATACTACAATCATAATTAAAACTTGAGAAACACAGAAAACAATGCATATTTATGCTTCCAAACAATACCAACCGAATTAATTATTTTCGCCGTAACAATTGGATTGGCAAGAAAATGTCTTCTAACGGTCATCTCCAAGGGACTATTTGTACGGTAACAAAATATGAATGAAAATTATTCAAATGATATCTCTTATGAAACCTTTGTAACTATCCCATTATTAATAAGATTGAAATTCAGATAAACCTCGTTGAAGAGAGACGAATCGTGAAGAATTGTGCCATCAAATCTCTTTACGAAAATGTCGGAAAAATCAACCCCGAGGTAAAAACTTGAATGAAAAGAAAAGAAAAGAAAACTTGAGAAAACTTATCTTTTGGTAGAAAACCTTTGTATTCGGGCGCAGGAGTCGCATTTAATACAATGAAAGGGTTTTGTTCTCACGAGGAGTTTCTTTTCTCCTGATTTTCTTAGACAAAAGGATTCACAATACTTATCGAAGACGAAGTAAAGTTCGTTTCCCGAGGGAGAATATCAGCGACAATTTTTCTTTGGCATTTGATAACAAATAATGAAGTTTGTCATGCCATCCGGAGTAGTCAATATTATACTAATTTTTATTTTAAATGGGGAAAAAAATTAAAGATATGTTAGATTGCTACATACATGTGAACTTTACGATGAAGAATTAATTCATCGCAAGGAATAAGATAAACGTTAAAATAATTGGATTAAAGAGTCGCAAGTGGTTCGAATTTTAATGGTGCGTATACGCGTTTGATTGGCATCATGGCTTACCCATATTTTCACGTGGACTCTGTTTTCTAATGATATATAGTCGGTCTAAGAGCATCTATAGCAGAAGGATTTCGCGCGAAACTCGTGACGTCGCTGAAGAAACTATTTCACGTGTAGCCATTGGATGCAGCAGACCGACGCATGCGATATCTTTACCTTTTTCTGCAGTATATCCAATGATTACGGGGGGAAATAACTTCTTCAATGACGTTACGAGCTTCGCGCTGAGGCCTTCCGCTATAGATGGTGTTGCCTATAGTCATTGGATATAGGGGCTGTTTCATCCCTTTGAAGTTGCTATTGCCGCTTTGGCTCAGTGGGCGTTATTTCGGATCAGGTGCGTGGCGTTATTGCTCTAATACTTTATAACTATTTACCTTATGACTGTTGGGATTTGCTTGTACGTGTTGTGAACCTAACGGGAAGTTAGTTTCCGTTTTGATGCTTGTTATGTGTAGTGTTGTGCCATCTGCCATCAATTTTTCTAGCAATGAATGAAGTGTAGTGATTCGATAATTGTACAATTGTCGGCTTGTTGATCTATGTGGCGAGACGTGAAAGTTCGATTCACCGTGGTAACGATAGGGTTCGAATACTTTTTAACTGAGGCGCGACCTTGGTACACCGGGGTAGGCAATGAGAATTAACCACACAGGCCTTATCATGCGGCCCTACTTTATCGCACACAAATTCCGGTCATATATCGCCGTAAGGCAATTTCCAATCGGTGGAGTCGGGTGGGAAATGAAGGGTCCATCCATCGGTGTTCGCCCCAGACTCGGTAGGTAAAGAACTTGCTTCTGACGTTCAATGCCCGGATTCGAACCCAATGGACGTTGACAGTAACCTTCATAGTGGAAGACGAGCATCCTACTATACTGCACCACTTGGGCTGCCGCAGCCATGGTACAGTGTCAGGCTCTGGTAATCATGTGGCCCTGGTATAGCACCCCAAATGGAGAAGATGTAGAAATGAATATGGAAGAAAACCACGGTAACATATAAAAGAAATTGTAAAATTGTAGTAAGATATATAAAAATAACTGGGGTAAAATATATATATATATATAAGAAAATTGGGGGGAAAATATGCCCAAATATGCGTGAAACAAGGTGAGAATAGTGTGTGCAAAAAGTAAGAATGTCAACATGTGTGCGAAAAGTTTTGATCAAACAGCATGAATATCATAAAAATCATCGAAAATTTATCTATGGAAATCTCACTATGTACGTGAGGGGTAAAATCACTGTCGGAAACATAGCAGACAACTAGATTACAGAATTTAGAACATAGTTCAATCTATAATTAACATGTACAGAAATATATATACATTCGGCATGCGTGACGGAAACGATAATGAAACGCTAATCGACTCGAATCACGTCATCGAATGACGTAAATCCACGAATATTTACGTAGGAAAATATCATTCCCTCTAAAAAAAAAAAAAAAATCCAGATTTTTCCAGGAAAAAAATATTAATTTCTTCACAAATATCCAGGTCCCAAGTCCCAGGAAAAAAAAAACGGTCGAGTCTCTTTTTCCAATGAAATATATAAAAATTTCTTTTTTCTTCATACCTAGAAAAGTTGTATAAAGTGCATCAAAATTCTTTCCCAAAACGAAAAAAATATATAAATATATTTTCCCAATATTTTTATATCCATAGAGCGGAAAATTCTTAAAGTCAAAACTAGAAAATTAAAGAAAATATTATGAAAATACACACAACAACAACAACGACGACGTCTAAAGGATACATGTTGCACGGGAGAAATTTTTCTTATTTTACTTCGCTTTTTTCCTTCAAAAATATATTTGAATAGATTTCCAATTCTTAGCTTCCACGAGAAAAAAAAAAAAAAAAAATTTCTTCATTTCAGGGAAATTCAAACTTTTGAAATTTCATTTTTAAATAAATATAAAAATACATGCATAACTTTTTTTCTTTTTCGTACCGGTTTTAGGGAATATTAATTCAAAAAGTGAGAGGGTATTCCCCACAAAACTTTTTTGACAGTTCGTTGCTTTTTCGAAAATATATCTTAAAATATATTCCGGAGAAATGTATATTTTTCCAGGATCATCTGATGATTATTTTAAATTGAAACCCATTGTGAAATGTATATATATTTTTTTTATAAGGAAAAATATATTTCAATATTTTTCTGGGATAGTTCATCTTTTCAAAATTCATATTTACGAAATATTTTTGTATTTTAAGTCGATTATAATATAGGGAAAATATATCAAAATTTTATTTTATTTTTTTCTAATTTGGATTGCGTTTAAGATCAACACAAAGAAAAGTTTGGAAATTTCTATTATGTTTTCTTCGAAGTTTCGGAGAGTTGTTCGTAGGTGCGTGATTCGGTAACTGAAAAAATGTTGTTGTTATTGAAATAAATATCATCATAAACGCATTTTGTGACATTACGGGTAAGCTATAATTCCAGCGAAATGTCCAGTTTGACCTTGATCCCGAGAACTCCTGTAGATCTTATATTTTGGATATTCTTTACACTGTCCAATATCACATACGTGAAATCATTCATTCAAACATTTCCTAGGATGGGAAATTCACTGAAATGCAAATTCATTCAATCGGTAAATTCCCCGAAAGGAAAATTTGTTGGCAGGAACATTCATCGGCAATAAAATTCACCGAAAGAAAAAAAATCCCCAAAAGAAAAATTCACCGAAAGAAAAAATCCCCAAAAGAAATATTCATTTCACCCAAATGAAAATTCATCGAGAGGAAAATCCACTTCACCGAAATGAGAAATCATCTACGGAGAAGGCCTAAGGAGAATTGATTTAAAGGAAAATTCATTGAAAAAAGAATTCATTAAAAGGAAATTCCCCTTGGCAGGAAAATTAACCAAAAAGTTCACCGAGACGAAAATTTATGGACAGTTAAATTCACCGACAGGAAAATTCATAGAAAGTTAAATTCACCGACAGGAACATTCATAGACAGTTAAATTCACCGAAAGGAATATTCGACAAGAAAATTCACCGAAAGGAAAATTCATCGATTGATGAATTCTTCCGGAAAAATTCAACAGTTCATCTTCGAGAGATGGAATGAGTGACCGAGTCAGTGAGAAAATTTGAGAATGAATAAGTGAGCTGTTGACCGAGTAAGTACGAGACGTTTTCCTTCCGTTGAATTGCGTGGCGGTGAATTTACCGATTTTCCAATAGTATGTTTTCTGTTCTTGATTTTTTAGGGAGTATGTACTGTATACTAAATGGTAATGTGCGATGGACGGTGACCGCAATCGGCTAATGCAGGGGTCTTCAACGCATGGCCCGCGGGCCCAACGTGGTCCTCGAAGCTTTTTGCAGTGGTCCGCAGACATAAAGGCTTACATAGTTACAGAATTTATAGAAATGCTTGAAAAAAAAACGCGCCAATGAAAAATTGCTATAAAATTGCTGAAAAAAAACCAATTTCAAAATGACTTTTAGAAAACATTTCAGAACGAATAAGAGAAAATAATTCCAGATTTAATAAGAAATGATTTCATAATTGTTGAATAAAATAATTTCAGAGTTTTTGAGAACAATTTTCTTCGCAATTCATGTAAATTGAATATTTACGTAAATATATTTCCAGAATTTTAGTTTAGTTACAATTTTTTTTATATTTGAAGAAATATTTTCAGAATTATTTCTAGAATTAGTGAAAGAAATAGTTCCAAATTAATTTAAAATCCATATTTGATAACAAAAATTCTCAGAATTGATAACACAAATGGTGATGAAAATTCGTATTTGATGAAGAAATAATTTCAAAACCAGTGAAAATTCATACACAATTCATATTTTCGCAGAATAATTAAAATTATCCACTGATGTAGGTCTTCCTGTCCGACTCGTAGTAATGGGCCCCATTAAGGTGAATTTAGATATCGCAATATATAACGTATCGGGCCCCTACATGGACTTTTTTGCCGCGCAATATCTGGAAGGCTGAAGACCCTTGAGGTAATTTCTCGGAAGTCTTGATAGTCTTCAACTTTTATTCTTTTGCTATAAAAAGAAGAAGAAGAAAACGCTCAGAAATTTTTCATTACAAGACCCATAAATTCCAAGATATTTTGATTAATTTTATAACCATAAATATTCCAGAAAATCCCAATTATATAAGATTTTCCCCCCGAAATCCCAAAACTCACGACTCATTCATTATTCGATTCCGATTATTCAAAGAGCACCTACTAATCGCGCATCACTACCTACCACTACTGCATTCCGATTCTCAATCATTCCTCGGGAAATTCCTGAATTCTATTTTGCTCCAGAACAACAGTAGGAGTGGGGAGATCGATTTTTCTTGAAAAGTGTTGTGCGATTTCAATCCCAGAGATAGGCAAGTTGTGCGGGATACGGTACAGCGATACGTGACGGGATCGATCCAATGGCCTTTTATGTACGGTTACCCGCTTTTACACAAAAGGTTTGGGAACCCTATGGGAGAGGAGACGAGTTTGGCCCGTCGAACTATCGATTTTTCGGGGGAAATGTTTGTCGTGTTGATTGAAAAAGTGTCATAGTCTCGTGTTGTCGTTACTAAACATGTTAAGAAAGCATTTCCTGATGAGAATTCGCACGTAATGTGATTTCCAAACCCAAAGTTCATTTCGGTGAAATTAGCTTTACATATTTCGATTAATCGGGCCTTGTTACTTCTGATTAACATTCTTGATTGACGAAACAGTAAAATATGCTAATGCGTAATTTTATTGGTGTTCACACATTTCTAGTTGTAAGCGAATTCATATTTTGAGTGTTGCATCAATTTACTAACAATATGTAATACAATTCTTTTATTTGCATTTACGTCATATACTGATTTTTATACTGAAATATATAATCTACAAACTCTCTCGTGATAACAAGTGTGTTACAGTGCATATAAAATATATGTAAATACCCAATACTGTAGATTATGTATGTAATAATGCATATCGGGCCCCTACAAATATAACATGGAAAAAATGATGAATCTCTAATATAAATAGGCCTATATTTTAAGAAATGTATCACAATTTTGTTCAATCTCGTGAGATGTTAGGTAATTGATTAAGTTACGCGGAATGCAAGACGGCCAGGGTTCGAGTCCCGGCAGTGGCCAGATGACTTTTCTTTCCGGAACCCCCCAACTTTATGGGGGCGGGGATTCTGTATGCTTACTTTTCATGGGTACAAATGCTAGATTTGTATATTGAAGGCAGTGGGGGGGGGGGAGAGGAAAAAAAAATTGAAAATACTACAGGGGACAACAGAAAAAAGACAATCCACGGGTTCCCAACTGGTGTTCCGTGACAGTTTCTTTGGGGTTCCGCATGATCAAACGCCACTGAACCCTTAAAAACCCTGGATCACGGAGAGAGAGAGCTTTCAAAGAAGAAATCTTTCTTGTTTCTGATATTCGCATAGCTGCTCTTTGTTTTGAATTTTAACGTGCTGGTGTCGCGTTTAAGACAAATCCAGACCACTTGAATGACTAATTTGGAGACTGTGGAAGCGTGCGAGTGACCAAAACAGTGTGCTAGTATGTGAGTGACTAAAAGAATGACCTAGTGAGTAAGGGACTAAAACAGTGACCTAGACGGTGTGAAAGCATATGAGCGACCGAAAGATAGTGACACAGGGACGCATTATGGGAGGGGGGTAAATAAATTATGTGGATAGGGTGACTACACCAGATGAGGTGCCTGCAAACGGGATAAATCTCAGAAATCATTGTTATAAACCGGGACAAAACCGGACATTCCTAAAACTCTCATTGGGTGAGCATTGTAAAATTGCAAACTAACAATGCATTACAATAATATTGTCACACTACTTCTACACAAAAGTGTAAAAGCAAGTGAAACATCAAGATTGGCTCCATGGTTATCAGACGTCCCGTATATATCTGACTGAAAGGCGTATGTCATGAAGGGTGAGATGTGTTACTTGTGCTCATAAATTGCTGGGGAGGAAGAAGGAACTTTATTACTCCCATATTCTCATAACGTCTACGCTTCTACGAACAATCGAGCTTCCGCTTACGAACTCACTAATTCGTTCCGGAAG
The DNA here is from genome assembly GCF_987345545.1 of Pholcus phalangioides. Taxonomy (NCBI): domain Eukaryota; kingdom Metazoa; phylum Arthropoda; class Arachnida; order Araneae; family Pholcidae; genus Pholcus; species Pholcus phalangioides. The sequence continues at coordinate 23,601,456 of NW_028301605.1, forward strand.
CCCTTTCGTAAACCGAATTATTCAGAAATAGAATTTTTTTTTTTTCTCCGTTAAGAATCAATGTAAACTGATTAATCCGTTCCAAGGATTCCGAGTATTCTTAGAGCGCACTGTCACAGCAGTGCTTTGTGTGTGTGCGCGTGTGCTCAGCTGCATAACGTAAAACCGATTTAAATTATTACATTACGCTGAAATCATTTGATAATCCCGAGAAAATAGAATCCCAACGTTATGAGATAACGGGCTTATATCCCATATAGGAGCAAACGCGAGGTCATGTCTGGTTCCTTTAATATCATCTGTGATCACAGTATCGAAGTCCTCGAAACTCCTGCCTGCAAGGCCACACTCGGCAATGGAGAAACATCGCAGAGGATTATGGGGAAAGGAGCACGAAACTGCAAAGATCCGTGTGGGTGTAAATCTTTTTTCCTATGCTTCCTAGGATGGAACAAAATGCCAAGCAGGTTTATATCCACGAAATACTCCCAAAACCCAATATGACACATGTAAAGGGGCTTCAGTGGTTCAAAATGGTTTCAGCGTCCTTTGGTTACACATAAAATATTAGCCGGCAAAAATATAACAGTGAAATAATAAATTATTATGCATAATATCTAACTTAGCTAAAAGTTAGATTGGAATAAACATTGAAAATAATTCTATTTCATTGTGCAAGCAAAAAATCAACAAACAGGCTCCCCGAAAGAATTTTTAAGGACAGGGCGAAAAATAGTGGAAAACCGGGGGCATCTGGCCACCATAGTCCACGGAAGCTAATTTGGAGGAATGAGTAGTCAAGAAAGTTAGATTAGAATAAATGGCGGCAAAACCATTTGTATTTCCCGCAGGTCAAAAAACGATAAACCGCATCCGGAGAGGAGGCTAAAATTATGCGGTCGTTGTCAATTGCTCGAATTTTGTGGAAAAATGAGGGGGCTGTGAGCTTAATTAATTTTTTTGTCTGTTTAGGTGGCACCAAGGATTTTTTTTTTTCAAATAGTTGACATATCCTCTTCAATATTTCCCCTCCACAGATCTGTTGTTTCTCTGCGCACAGAATTTCGATATGTGTGTAATAAAAAAATATCATTCTACCTGATACAATATGGGAAATATTTTTCTGCATAGCAGAAACTATGTATACGGAAGTGTTATCGTTCTTAGTCATTCTCAAACTCTGAATGTCCGTATTTTGTAAACTTATTAACCATGAAAAAATGGTGCCTTTCTTCGTTATTTTTGTGCATAACCAACAAATGGGTAGAAAATTTTATCAGCCGAAATATACCCTTTTAGACATAACTATATAGTACAGGATGCATTATAATAAGAAACATAATTCACAACTAGAATCCCCTTTCGCCACCTATAGAATAAACAACCCAACTGTTAATGATCCTTTGAATTACAAGTGGTAAATAATGACGTGTTGTGTGTAAAAGCAATATAACATGATATTAACATATATTTTTTGACAAATAATATATATTAAGTTATCAAGGTTCTTGCAAAACTTTAACAGTTGATATGTGTGAAAAGTAAAACAACATTAGTAATAACTCAACATAAAGTCGTCCATGGCTTCTTGTGATTATAGTCAAAAAGCATATAAGCACCAAACGTATCTAGTTCAGTATTATATGCTTTTGGAGTATAATTAAGAACTTACAGACAGAATTTAATTTTTCTCGTCGCTGCCCAGCCCAAAGGGGCTGCCTGGCGACTTACAGACTGCTCTTGCTAGCTATGAAGAGGGTTATAGACAAGTTTGTGTAGATGTGAAGTGCTTGTAAGTTAATAGAGAAAAAAAAAAAAAAAAACACATACAGTCCGATAAACGCTACCATCAGAATAGCAAAACACACAAAGATCAGACAAACTTCTCCAAAATGGCACTCTATGCAATAGAGCAGTTGATGAGTAAAATCAATAGTAGTAAAAAAAAAATAATATATATATACATATATATATATACACATACATATACACACATACATATACACACATACACACACATATATATACACATACATATTATGCGATAAATGTATATTATAATGGACACAAAAATGAAATTACTTATGTACAATTCACCAAAACGCTACATAATGCACTAATGAGAAAATAATAATAAAAAATAAATCTAACATACAAAAGAAGTCATAGAAAAACAAGTGAGTTAGCCGAAATTATACAAATTGGTGCAGTGCAAGATCAGTCATGTACATCAAACCACAATGCCACTCTATGCAATAGAGTTGATCGATTATTTCGATAGCAAATTAAAAGTACAAAAATATTATGATAGACAAAGATTATACAGCTCAGTAGTTCAGAACTTAACGCACCGACCATGGCACATGCAGCACGTTTTGAGGCCTAAGAAATTTTAGTCTTTCACGTGGGTTGTAATCGACCAGCTCTCTCAGATGCTCGTATTCTGAGTTCCTCATCCTTTCAAAGTGATCCTCTGAGATTTGTTGGATGTAGCTGAGGATGGTTGGAATCTTCAGGTCTTTTCTAATGTCAGCTCCTCTGATGTACTTTGGTGCACGCACAAGAGTTCTCAGTATTTTATTCTGTTGACTTTGCAGACGCTGCATGTTGGTTTTTGAAACATGAGCCCATACTGGGGCAGCGTAGGTCATGATAGGTCTAATGATTGATTTAAACAATATGACTTTGTTTTTAAGAGTTAGTCTTGCACTTGGAAATGTAATGCGTGACATCATTCCCATGGTTTGGGTAGCCTTAGTTCTTACGTGATTTATTTGAGGAACGAAGGATATAATGATCGGTTTAGAATACATTACGTATATTTCACTTCTTTCACAGGTGTTATGGCTTCTCTGCCCAGGTAGACTGGTGCTCTAGTGAATTTGGTTCTTCTTGTTAACCAGATGAACTGACACTTGGCATGATTAAGCTCGACAGCATTATCCTCACACCAGTCTTCAACCTCCTCTAGAGTCTCCTGAAGATTTTCTCTGCATTTATCAGATTTTCTGTTGTTGGTGATAATAATTGCATCATCCGCAAAGAGTCCCAGTATGCCCATTTGGGGGACAGGGAAGTCATTGATGTAGATGGAGAAGAGCTGAGGCCCAAGAACTGTAATTAAGAACTTGTATTTTACAAATAATATTAACATTATTTAACTTTACACAACCATCAATTGTTAAAATTTAGAAGAAAATTTGAAATTTTAATTAATAATATTGCTTAAAACATTTTTATTAGTATCACGCTGTAAATCGCTTTTTTATTTTGCACATACATCAAAATCAGTTTTTTTTTTCAATTCCAATCGAATAGCTGTGTTTTTGATTTGATAGATGGCGGAGCAAGTTCCCAGTTAAAGTTTGCAATTTAACCATCATCCTATATCCTATAGTATAGTTATTTTCTGAAAGACATAACTTGAGGTTGATGAATGGTCATGGACAAAGGAAAAGTCACCAACTAAGGCTTAATAAACTAAGCCTTCACTAGGCGCAGTGAAGCAGGTAAAGTGAACAAAACGGGAGGGCACATTTTCTTAATGCATGAATAAAATTTTTCCCTTCCCCCGAGCCTTCTCCTGTTGCTCATCATGACCTCCACTGCCCCATCCTGGAGCCAGGTTCCGTAGACTTAGATTGTTGGTCGGGACACCATAGTGAATTTATAGTGTAAAATAATTCGACAACTCAGATAAACATCCCATGGTTCAATGATTAGCATCATGATTATTTCAAGCATTTTAATGACTATCTAAAAGCGCATGCTTGAGCTTTTGTACGGGAGCTCTGGTGATGGTTATAATTAAAGCCCTTGATTCTGGAATATGCCTCTCAATAGGATCACTGGACTTCAACCTCGAGTTCAACCAGGCACGGCACGGAGATCCATGTCCTCCCTCCCCCCCACTTCCCCTCTTATAGTAGAGTCCTTTGTGGGCTCTTAGGCAAGAGTCTCCACGCTCCCCCCCCCTATTATGAAGTTTTAATGGAAAATAAAAATTATGAAAATAATCTCAGAACCCCGTGTTTGAGCTCGCAACACACAGGGTCAGAATACCCAGGGCGTGGCACTGCACATATACCTTCATGGGGAAGTTAAAAGGTTTCATTACCGGGGGCGTTTGACGGATCTCATTGTTTTCTGCTTTAACATTGAAAAATTTGCAATAGCAGAAGCTCAAGATATATCCAGTCCGGGGGCCTCATAAAAATCTGCGTATCAAGTCCCATGTAATTGGTTGGGGCCCTGGATTTTATTCGCTTTTAAAATGAATGCAAATGAAAATTTTTCTTTGCCCTCACAGAGTGGATGCCCGACAAGCTTCCAGGTCGGCGGCCCCATGTGGTAGTTGACAGGTTTAATTTTGGGGGCCCTGGATAAATCGCATTGTGTTTTTTTTTTTTTTTTGTTGCTTTACACTGTAAAATTTGCAATAGTGGAAGCCCGAGGTAAATCCAGTCTGGGCTCCGCTAAAATTCTGCGAATTGGGTCCCGGGTCCTTGATTGGGGCCCTGGAACTTATTTGTAAGTAAATTGAATACAAGTGAAAATTTTTCGGGTCCCTCGCAGAGGGTATGTCCGACAAGCTTCCAGGTCGGCGGCCCCCATGGAGAAGTTGACAGGTTCCATTTAAGGGACCTGGATGAATCTCATTGTTTTCTATTGTTTAACATTGTAAAATTTGTAACATCGGGAGATCGAGATAAAGCTAGTTTGAGGAGCTCCAGGGTCCGGGAAATTGGTTGGGAGGCCCTGGATTTTATCCGTAGTTAGAATGAATACAAATGAAAAATTTTCGTGGCCCTCGCAGAGGGGATGTCCGACAATCTTTCGGATCGGTAGCCCCCATGTGGTATACAAATACAAATACAACGCCACAACAGGCAAATTGCCCAACGAGGTGGCTGACTTAAGAACATCATGGATCCCCGAGCCATTTTTTGGAGTCCCTACCTACTACTGCTACACCACACATGAACCCCCCCCCCCAATGAACCCCCAACGAATCGGTACATGCGGGAATGTGCGTGTACGTGTAGTGCAACCTGACGTAAAGTTTGTTTCGGTGTAATGCTTGTTATGTGTAGTGCTGTCATCTGCCCCCAGTTTTTCTAACTATGAGTGAAGTGTTATGGTTGAATTATTTACCGTTGTAGGACTGTTGCTCTCTGTGGCGAGACTTTTTAACGGGGAGATCGGCTCGCATTTGCGCCTTGAAGTTGGGAACCACAGAAAACCAACTTCAGCCGACCACCACTGTGGGGTTCGAACCCGGATCCTCGCATCACGAGTCCGGCACTATAACCACTCGACCACCACAGCGGCTGTTAACAGAAATTTTTTTGGGGGCCCTGGATGAATCGCATTTTTTTTTTTTTGTTGTTTTACACTATAAAATTTGCAACAGTGGAAGCCTAAGATAAATCAAGTCTGGGCTCCGCTAAAATTCTGCGAATTGGGCCCCCGGAATGAATTTGTTGGTAAAATGAATACAAGTGCAAATTTTTCGTGGTCCAACAGGGCTTTATTCTGGGAACCCCCATGGAGAAGTTTTCTGGGGGGTAGCCTACTTGATAATCACTTTTCCCCCTTTATTACTGTAAAATTCTTCAGTAAGCTGATGCTTTGACACTTTTTATGACACTCTTATGAAGTGGGACAAAATAAACAATATATGTTGTGAAGAGAAGGGGGGGGGGGGGTTGTTCGCCACACAGGCGGAATTTGATATAATCAATTGTATAACTATCGAATCAGTTACAGAATGGATTGTCATTTCACATAGATCGTAAATTTGAGTGTATTGTTGTTGTTTTTTTTTCAGAAATAAAAGTATCACTCCCAATAACGGTCACCTCCCAATAGCGGCCACACACATTTTCACGGTCCTGTCAGTGGCCGTTGATGGGAGGTTTTACTATACCTGTTTCCTTGATATACTGATCGAGGACAAGCCGTCTCTATCTCAGTTAGAATTTTTTTTCCCCTTCAAAATAGGGAATGAGCTTGAATATGCATAATTTTTGTTGTATATATAAGTGGCCATTAATTACAATCCATTAATTCTTTAACGCCTTATACTCGACTAATACCGTTACATTGTTCTGTACATAACTTGAGACACAAGAGAGTCTCTTATCTTTTGTCCGCTTGATAACAGTACGTGTATGCATAACCGAACATGCCTAAGTACTTATTGTGTTGCTGAGTAAGCGCTTGGTAGTGAGAGCTCTTCAAAGAATGAAAGGAAAGATAATTTTTTTTCTCCCTCTAGGATGACGTGAGTTTGCGTGTCTTGAAACGGTATCTAGTGCAGTTGTGTTTTGGTGTATGTCATCATTTTCTTCTTCACAAGATATCGTTCTGGTGGCTGTTCTTTATGAGTTCTGAGGTTTTTATACAGGTAAAATGACACGCATACCAAACTAAAAGTCAATTCTATGCATGGAAATATTTAAATTCTGTGACATTTTCTCCGATATTTAAAACGTTAAGAACCTTTCGAGGTCTCATACTGAGATGATCGCTCGCGTTAGTAATGTTCGATTGCCATCAATTTTATCTCATCAGAATCAATAATTATTAATTTATTTTTTGGGTCATTATTTTCCCACTGTCTTCTCTCCAGCTTCCCATTTTTCACCACAAATGGAGCCGCTTCCCTACGGGTTGAAAATCACTGATCTGTGAACTATAATGATCATAATCCACAACATGGACCAACGGGCATAATTACATCGTGAATAAATGGATCCGAAATTGGTGTCCATTTCATTGACGAACTTCTTGTGTATTTACGGTCTCCCTTATGAATCTCTCTTGCCAATCGGACGGTCTATTTTTGTATTCCATTGACAAAGCCTTGTGACAATCTCTTTTTTTTCGTTTTCACTGGCCAACTTGTGACGATTTTTTTGTGAATTTTCACTGTCAAACTTCTGATGATGTTTTAATCAATTTTCACTGTCAATCCTCTCTCTCTCTCTCTTCATTAATTAATCAATTTTCAGTTTTGATTTTACAATTGTGACGATTTTGCGTCATCATCGATGGGGGAAGGGGGTTTCCGATTTGCTGACTTTTGATGACAAGAGGGGGGGGGTGGGTTTTCATGATGCTTACGTCATCAACCACCCTTTATGAAAGTATGAAATGTTCTTAATGGCATCTTACCCGGTGCGCCAAAAACGAGAAAAACCTCTCGATAGTTTGTGGGCTTGAAGTAACACCCCCCCCCCCCACTATTGATAAGTGCCCTACGCAGTCACTTTAGTGATCTCTAAATTTTTCGCGAATCCAAGTGATCTGGAATTGTGTCCGGGCCGCTTAAGTGCTCTGGAACTGTGACACGCATCACGCAAGTGATCCGTAATTATGTGCCGCAGATCACTTAAATAATCGGAGAATGTGCCGCTGGTAACTTGAGTGATGTAGAACCGCACTGGGGGCCACTTAAGTGCTCTAAAACTACGTCACATGTCACTCAAGGTATCTCTAAAAATGTCACGGATCGCTTAAGTGTTCTGGAACTGTGTCCCGGTCTTTTAAGTGATCTGAAAATGTGCTACGGGCCGCTCAAATGTTCTGGAATTGTACCACGGGACATTTAAGCTATCTGTAAATGTGCCGCTAGTTCATTTTTATAAAATTGAGGAGGACAGGCCACATCAGATAACCCTCAGGACCATATTTGGTCCGCAGGCCAAGGGCCTTTATGCGATTTATCATTATATGGCTTAGAGGGTGGGTCGCAATGAATTTATTAAAGATAAATTTTGTGAGAGTTCATAGCCCCTTCAAATAACATTGAAATATTAACAGAAATTGACTATAATTGATAATTATAATAATATATTGATTATAATAACATATAAGGGTGTCTTCTGAAATTTCAATTAAAAACATATTCTTTTTGCAATACAAAAATAAATTTTTGATCGTAGGGAGGGGGTGGGGGCACGAGCCCCCTATTCTATGTCACCGTGTATTTGAAGATGATTATAGAATTTGCATTTGTGTTGGCGTGGCTATTTTTTGAACCTCTATTTTCTTCACATATTCTTATTCTATTCATAGGTTAGAATAATTCAAAAATTATTTGTACAATGAAAATAATAAAACTCTTTAAATAAACAGCTACTGCTGAAGATTCAACTTTTGCAATAATTGTATTTTTGAATGGGTTATTTAAGTGTTGATGAAATTCGTGCAAATGTTATGAAAAGTTTCGATCCATTTTCACTGTATGTATCCATCAAGCGGTAAAACACATCTGCGGTAGAATCATTCTTGGTCTATCGTATCTGAGACTCCGTTTCCTGTCGACGGTGTTCAGGAATCCGTAATCTAAGAGTATATGGTTTAGAGAGATTCAACAATATCCGGAACATAATCAGGGATGATATGCATCTCTAGTCGCATACCACTCCCATGTCTTTCATCATCAATACAACTCGATGGTATACAACCACAAATAATGTCCCTCATTGAATTTTCCGATAAAAAAAAAATAAATTACGGCACAATATTTCGCAACACGTAACGCACATTATGAAGTATTGCACACCATTGTGAGCTATCAAATAAAAAAATAGATTCCTTGATCCAATTGGACCCCGATATTCAACTGATTATGGATCATGAACCCTACCGTCTCTCCCCACTTCAGCCTGATGTGCGTTCAATGCAAGAGAATCGCACCTCAGGGGCCATAATGGCAAAATTCTCTAGATAATACGCCCACAGGAGGGGGGGGGGAGGGGGTAGAAAAACCGATATTTGTTTAGAAAATTTCTTCCGATGGAAATAATGAGAGCTCATTTAAATTCTATTCCGGAATGGACCGTTATATCATTTCCCGATAAAACCTCGCAGAGACTTTTCTCAATTACGCCATTTTGAACTCACATATTTCATTCGCTCTATAAAATAGCATTGCCGAGGATGGAGAGCGATTACTTACTTTCTTCGGTTCGCCCGAGGTAAGTTTGATCAATGCCGATGAACATTAACTAACGATTCCAAGTTCCATGACTCTCACGTGAGAAAATTACGAATTTATTTCCCTTACTAAACCGTCCATATTCCCACAAAGAATTTAATTCCAATATTTCCAGTATGAAGTTTCCTCGAATCAATGAAGACCTAAAAACAAATCTAAATCTCTTATGGCAGTATTATGAAGTAATTCATATTACTGTATGATAATCGCACTAATCTGAGCTAGTCGTGTGCAACGTCGATGATGATTTATGCATCTTGGAATACAGGCCAAAAATTGGTTTGTAAAGTAATCCACGATAATGATTCACGAGGTGAACAGAAAAAAATGAAGAAAAGACCGTGGAACTTACAGGTTAGACTGAGGAAATTCAAAAATAGATCATCCTATCACAAGATGGACAGTAGGACATCACAAGGTTGGAAGAAGGAAATTCGAAAAAGGATCAGCAAAAGATGGACAAAAGAAATAGTCACAAGATGCATTGCTGTGATTTACAAGGAGGACAGTGGGAATTAAAAACAAAAGAGATCGTCACGAGATAGATAATGGAAATTCACAAAGCGAAGTAAGGAAATTCACAACAATAGATCGATACAAGGTGGCCACTATAGATTCAGAAAAATATCCTCTTAGTTTTTACAAGTTAAACAATGGAAATTCAATAGGAGATTGTAAGAAGGTGGAAAGAATAGATTCGCATAGCAAACAGAAGAGATTTTACAAGTTAGACAATGAAAATTCAAAATAGATGGTTACAAAGTTGAAATTCAAAATAATTAGATAGTCAAAAGGTGCACAGTGAAAATTCAAAATGGTCATCACTATATGGAAGGAAGAGATTCGCAAGGTAGACAACAGATTCGTATGGTGGACAGAAGAGATTTGCAGTGATGCAATCAGCACAACCACTATTAAACCACCAGTTAAATCAGCAGATGGTAGGTATAACACATGCTCCACCAAATGGAAATCGGAAGCTAAAGACCAATGAGGCTGTCATTGCTTAATGCACCTGATCTAGCTCAACATCTTACATAGGCCGGTATTACACTATAAAAGTTTGATAAAAACTATTTTATAAAACTTGAAAATGTAACCAATAAGCACATTTGTTACATTCGAGAGAACTTAATTGATCCGCCTATTAGTTGCGTTTTTCAAGTTTTATCAAACTTTTATAATGAATCCCGGCCACAGACCTTAAGAACACAGCATATGAATCATCGACGATCAGGACGAGAAGAATTAAGTTCGATGAATCCCGTTCCCAATTACGCCATACCCAGCCTCCTAATGCTTTCAGGCCATGAACCTTATCCTGCATGGAAACTGTTTAAAGACCGAGATTGCACTATAAAAGTTTGATAAATGCGTTTTTATCAAACTTGACAAATTCCACCAATAAGCGCATCGGTTACATTTGAGCGAACGTAACCGATGCGCTCATTGGTTGCATTTTTAAAGTTTTATCAAAGAGCTTTTACAAAGCTTTTATAATGTATTACCGGACTCACAAAGATTAGGTGGTTCAATAACGGCTCTGATATGCTTTCTATTACATGTGTTTTTCCTCCTTTCGTAAATATCAAATCGTTACTCTTCTCGGTAAGTACTGTCACTGGTCGAACTACTTACAAGGCAGGTATTCCCACAATTCGTTGACTTTCCAGTGTAAGTAAAATTTTCTATAAATATTATAGTCCGGGGATTTCCAGATATACTGGATAAGAGAAAGGAATAAAAGAAGCTGTATTTGTGGGGAATAAAGTAAATTAACATTTCATAGGAGGGGGGGAGTGAAAACTATATGATGTATCCATTTTCTTCATAGTAAATTGAATTCTGTGTTAAAAAATACTTCCTTTTTGGAGTAAGAAAATATTCGGAATTCCTCCGGAACTCGCCCAAAAAGGATTTATTTCCTGGATCGGGATGCAGTTTCTGACTGCTATACTGCTGTTATCGTTATTATTTCTTCGGTTTATCTTTGAACAAACGGGTCGCTCTTCAGGTGGAATCAAAAATTAGTTTATGGAACGCTCTTTCCTAAGATTCCACGCATACAAAGAGGAGAAAATCCTTTTCTAGAACATTCTATCAATTCCACATGTTTCTCCGGGTATTGGAAGGTAACTAGATAGTACGTGAGTCTTATCTGATTTCACGCAAAATGTTTTCTCGAAAATTATTTGCACAGAGAGAAATTTGTTATCTCGCCCCCCACCCTCTGTGTTTATATATATCCAGATTTTCCGAAACAAATTTACTTACTCTCTACCCGGGAAGTAAATTGATCACGTGAATGTTGTCATGCCCTTTAAAAATACGTAATCTAATTCAGCAGAAGCTAACATTGCAGAAAATTCCTGGATATGAATTTTATCTGACTTTTATTTTTCTAGCTTTTTTCCACATAAATATTTTCTGAAAACAAATGGCGTTTATAAAATTGAGTTTTCTCAGAGTTTTGTACTTTTTGTTGAAAGTGATAATGAAATGCATTATTTACTCGTGACTTTTGACTTGACAAAACCTGATTTAATAAAAAACAATTCTCGATTTTTTTTTAGTGGAATTTCAAATTTATTGTCTTTTTGATTCAATTTAACGAATGAAATTTGGTTTGGTGAAGTATTGAATGTTCTTTGTAGCATGGATTGTGATTTTTACATGAAGATTTTATTATAAACAATCGTAGAATATGTATGCATAATGCACAGTTTATATAAAATGGTTATAGTTCTTGAATATAAATGGTGACAAATGATAAACCCTTAACTTTTCTAACAAAATAGCAAATCCCTAGAGTGATAAATTCTTCTTGAATTTGCTCAGCTTAAAAAAATCGCTTATTCATTCCTTTCTTCCACTCGAGAACGACAGTCTGGAGCTTGATTGTTATCCCTTGAAAATTCAATGAACGACTCTAAACCACGGATTTCCAAATGCAGGTGAAACAAAAAAATATGAAACGTAGCAATATGAAGACCCTAAAATGATTCATGATCCCCTTGACCTGATTTTTAAATTTTCCGTGACCTTCTGATGGGAAACTATAACAAATCACGACCCTCCGATGCGTTACTCAAAACAATTAATGACTCTCACACGTGGTGCTGAACCTTCATGTGACACTAAAACCATTCTTGAACCTCGGACGTTAGTTACACTTAAACAAATTGTAATCCTCAAATGGGAAAATAAAACAAATCATGAACTTCAGGTGTGACACTAAAATATTTCTTGATCCAGACACGACACTAAAACAATTCGTGACTTTCACACACGACGCTCAAACAATTCATGAACCTCAGACGTCACACAAGAACAATTACGACCTGCAGACGTGACATTAGTACACATACAAAGGACACAACAGAAAATAATGCCCAACGAGGTGGATGGAAAAAGATGTCCATAAAAATATGGTTGTCAATTGGTTGTCATACCAATAGGGTATATGGTTGTCATACAATTCATGACCTGCAGATGTGACACTAAAAAATTCTTGAATCTCAGACGTGACACTAAAATAATTACTCAACCTTAAACTTGGCATTAAAAAAATCACGATACTACGACAGAACGCAAAATTATAAGAAACGATCTTCTTCGGGAGTATATAGCTGAACTATACTTGCTGAACTGAACACATCACCATTCTCTTCAGAATTTCTAATGAATTGGATATGACGGAAAATGCTGTGTGTATATGTCCTAGCATTTTTGTGATATCTGAGTTTAGTGCTACAGAGTTATTCCCATCTGTGTTCCATATTATGTGTGAAAGTAGCAGATACTTGAACTTACGTGTAAAATGCAGCTATCGATGTAAGCATGGTTTTTAAATACTATTACTTAACTGTGCATTCACGTCACAAACATATTTTCTGCAAATGAAATGCCTGAATTTTCATGAAAATATTTGAAGTACTGTCATGTTTTATGTGCATCCGATATTCTTGAAATGTTTGCGTTCATGAAAGTCATGGGAATATGATCAGAATTCTCAAAATCTCTTGGCAGTCCGTCCTGACTTCAATAAACTTCAGTGGTGATGCTAGGATCTGATTGAGAGCTATATACAGTCGGCGCTCATTATAACGATCCCATGTTATAGCGACGATTACATTATAACGATCCCATGTCATAGCGACGATTACATTATAACGATCCCATGTCATAGCGACGATTACATTATAACGATCCCATGTTATAGCTATAACGATCCCATGTCATAGCGACAATTACATTATAACGATCCCATGTTATAGCGACGATTACATTATAATGATCCCATGTTATAGCGACGATTACATTATAATGATCCCATGTTATAGCGACGATTACATTATAACGATCGGTAGGATAAGTCCCAAATGTTTTATATGATAACTATCACATATATGTCTTCCTTTCGATACAACCAACACCCGATGCATTGTTCGTTTTCAACGGGACGATAGGGGTCGTTATATCGAACGTCCTGTATATATACAATTAATTTCAACATAATTTTATCTCTAATTAATCTCTCTTGGAACGTCCAACCGATTTTGTAGCACTCTACGGTGGCGCGGCGCAATTCATGATTTTGAACTTTCTATACAAATTCGAATTGCTTTTTGAAAATCTTCGGAATTCACTATGGTGAAATGCATAAGCAAACACAGTATATGAAGTAAAGAAGCTCAACTGTGTGTGTGCGCTCATCAATGCGTATATTATTAAAGTGGGAAACATGCATGCACAGTTTATTTTCAGTTTCGAGAAGATTCGAACTTGAAAATATAAAGTAGCTAGTTTGAAAAGTAGAGTCGGCATCTCATAGACCGAAGTTAATGACAGGGATTTTCTGAGTCAACATTTGGTGCTATCGAAATCAATATTTGAAGAGCTAAAAAGTACATTTGATGAATAGAAATTGCCTAATCAAAGACGAAACGTGATGACACCACCACCCATAAATTCAAAACTGTCAAATCTTCCAACTTGTTTCATGTTCCACCGATTTCAACGACTGTTGCACAAGAATCGCTTCATTTACAGACACTGGTTCCGGGAACTTGATCGAAGCCTTTGAAGTGATATAATGACGATTTTAAATCTGAATTGAGAGCATCTATTCACTATTTATCTTCATTCGAGAGGCAGAGAACTTTCAAACGCTCTGAATGTTTGAAACGTAATTTATAGCGCGTAACATGATAATGTGTGATGTGACAAAATGAATGACATCAAATTTATCTCTCGGTTATTCGTGTTCAATATAACACCATTGTTAACAAATGAAATTTTTCTTTGTTCGTGGTAAAAGTTATTTCTGTTTTAGCTTAGTGTCCCCGAATAATTATGAGAGTTATAATTATTCCCCCTAGAACTTTGCTTTTATGGTAAGGGGATCGATATTTGCGAATAGACCATTTACCATTGGCTGATTAGAATTGTGGAATTGACAAAAAAAAGACTTTTCACACCGATAATCATTTTAAAAATTATAAATAACTTCCACACTATAATCCATGTATCTAGAAGTTTCACAGATAATAAAATTAGAGTTGAAATGAAATTTCAAATTTGAAAAAAGTGGGACTTTTCCAATCTTTGTTCTCATATACACTTCGTTTTCACGTTTTAGCCCCTGAAAGCAACCTCCATGTCACCTTTAATGTGTTCTCCCTGATATAGATGTTCTAAGTCGAGAATTTCTTAGTGAAAGTGATCTTCTTAGTAAACACCCATGCTTTCTTTGAATTTTTCGAGATGAGTGTGATGGACATGGGCCACTTGGAAAGACATTGAGCTTTAAATTTTTTAATACAGTACATTTTTGTTTTTCCGCAAGCTTAAAGTGGGTTTTTGGTTCTGCGATTGTCTAAGAAGCCATTAAGCATGCACGAAAATATATCCCAAGTGTCTTTTACGGTCTTCAAGTTCTTTGGGAAGTTCCTTGTATTCAATATTCTTCACTGTAGTCTGATAAAAGCCCTCTTTTAATCTCTGCCACAGAAACCGTAGGGGCATGTTGCAGGAATTTTAATGCCGCTGATTTCTCTTATAGAAATGTGACAAAATATTTATTGCGACCAATTTTTATGTGTAATATTGGCATTCGTACTTTTCGGAGATCAGTCACGTGAAATATAAGCAGAATGTTAGTATTTCAAGTGTAAAATATATATATGTATATTAATATATAGTCTTAATATATATATGTATATTGGGTGACACCATTCCGAAAAAAGAGAGGCTGCGACTACGATGATATATACCGTTGGATATCATCAGGTTTTGGTTTCAAAATTAGCATTTTTTTGCTTTGGCGTAACTTTGGTTCTGTTAATGGGAGGAAATTTGACCTATCTGATGCTTTCTGATTAGCCAATCGGCAAATTCGATTGTCAATTGAACACATCAATTGTCATTTTGCAACGTTAGTACAGTTAGTATATTCGAAAACTGATGAAGGATAAATATTAATAAAGCTTCTGGAATAAAGCAGACATCACAAAAAGTAAATGGGAATAATATTTAATTACTATGAACACAAAATACCTAATATTTTCATTAGAAAACTTGCGCCCCCTATTTCCTTAACAGATAACAAAAATTAAATAATTAAATGTACGTATTGAAGACAGCTTGGATACTTGGAGGCCAGTACTTCCTCTTGAAATGTAATTATACATCTTAATCTATAGTGTAAAATATTTTCCATTGATTCTAAATGTTTCACTCAATAAAAACATTTATGTGTAAAGTAGTGATGTGTATTAACAGTTGACGTGTGAAGCGAAGCGTATCATTCGATTAAGCAGGGAAATGTCGAAACTATCTTATTAAGCGGGGATCTACTACATAAACTCTATGGAAGAAATTTTGGTTAAGAAGAATTTTATCCGTTTAGCGATGGTATTCATTTATCCGTTATCCGATTAAGCAACCCGACTGTAACTGGAAATTCTAAGAAAAATCTGTTATTCTTCGAATATTATTTTCGAAGTACTTCCTTACAACTAACATGGTGTTGGTTTTTAGGTATCTAATGTGCAAAATAACAAATATTCACTCTCCCTAGTCAGAGAAAGCAAAGTTTGAAACATAAAATTTCCATTTTTATGGTCTTTGTAGTCGTAAATCATTAGGAAATGAGGTTGGTTACGCAGAAACAAACTCGTGCTACACATAGTGTTATCAAACTGAACGGATAGTGGCGATGTCTGTAAAGCCAAATTCTCCAATATCACCAATTTCCTTTGATGTTCTCATACACACCACCGTACGTTTAGTGAAGACCACCCTCGACGGAACCACATAACTAGAGCCAATTTCGAGATCAACCAGTCCCCCCTAAATAACATCCTACAGGGTCTGATGATATCATCGGATTAACAACCACCAGCCTTCGTTTGATCATAAGGAAGGAGTCCAAGGGAGAAGAAAAGATGCGAATGACAAGTCCAGGAAAATCAGAAAAAAAAAGGAACCAACCATTCAATAAGGGTTCTCCTTCCGTCTCACAACCGGAATATCGTATTTCTCTCAATCTCTTTTTATTCCTGATGACTTTACCACCGCAATCAATCTCAATCTCAACTACAGGACGCACACGCCACGATTGAATTGCTGGCTGCTGCTGCACAGTATACCCCCCTCTTCCCTCCAACTGTCTCTCTCTTTTCTGAAACTGCTGTACCAAATACTCTTCTGAAAACTCTCCAAAAATCGCAGTTTTAGGAAGAGGCGCTCCCTCTCGCTCTCTCTTTTAATCAGGCACGACGACGTTGTGCCCATTATTCTCGCCAGTCAAAGAGCAACCCCCTCCCCGGTCCGCCTGAAAAGCAGAGGAAATAGACAATATCTCCTCTGATGTGTATGCGTGTGCATGTGCCGAACAACCAGAGTCGGATGATGATGGTTGGGCGAGACATGGGGGCTCAAATTTGAAAGAGGAGTGGTAGCGAATCTGTTCTTGACGAAGTAATTTCAGACAAATTTTTGCCTCTCTCGCTCCCCCTCTTTCAGAACTCTCTTTTAATCTCTTATACAATGATGATATCCAGAGAGAAAAGTCATCAGATGGTTAAACTTTTAAAGATCTACTTTTCTCTCTCCCATCAAAAGCAATTTCAATGAAAATGAACAAGGCAGAGACGGAAAAAGAATGAGCTGTCTATACATACCGGTTCCTATTCATCATTCAGAGATAGTATCAGATCTTTTTCCTTCAGACCATAGCAGGTGTAATAGACTCGACCAAATATATTTTTTATACTTTATTGTGTGTGTTTCCATCATTCATGTTGGTAATGGATGTGAATGGTACTTGAAGTACCCAGTCGATAATGAGGAGAAAATCTTCACACAAGTTGGACATGAAATAATAGGATTGAATTTTTATACAATGAATTGAATGTTACTTTTGATTAATTTTATATGTGAATGAACTATATTATTGATCAATTTAGAAAATGTTATTTTTGATTAACTTTAGATGAGAATGAACAAATTATGACCCTTGCGATGCGAACTAAAATAATTAATGACTCTCAAACGTGATGCTAAATCGATCCATGACTGTCAGGTGTGACACTGAAACCATTCTTGAACAGCATACGTGATACTTAAACGATTCTTGAACCTCATACGTGACACTTAAACGATTCTTGAACCTCAGACGTGACACTGAAACAAATTGTAATCCTCAGACAGGACAATTAAACAAATTTTAATCCTCAGACGGGACAATTAAACAAATCATGACCTTCAGGTGTGACACTAAAATAGTTTTTGAATCAGATTCACGGCACTTCGCGACTTTCAGACATGCCACTCAAACAATTCATGCACCTCTAACGTCACAGTAGAACAATTTAAGACTTGTAGACGTGACACTTATTCAATTTATGAACTTCAGAAATGACGCTAAAATAATTCTTGAACCACGAACGCGACAATAAATTCCCTTTTGAATCTGACACGTGACACTGAAACAATTATTGAACTTTAGACATGACACTGAAACAATTATTGAACTTTAGACATGACACTGAAACAATTATTGAACTTTAGACATGACACTGAAACAATTATTGAACTTTAGACATGACACTAAAACAAATCAGATCCTATGACAGAACGCAAATTATGTGAAACGACATTCTTCTGAAGTGCATATATCTGAACTGAGCGTACATCTATTTTACCGGCATTACACTGTAAAAATTTTAGAACATATCTTTTATAAAACTTGAAATATATGCAACCAAACAGTGTATCGGTTGCATTCGAGCAAATGCAACCAATAGACCTATGGGCTGTTTGTTTTTCAACTTTTGTGTAAAATATCTTTTATCAAATTTTTATAGGGTAATCTTGGCTTTAGAATAAATTTCTGAATTAATGAGAAAAGTAATTTCAGAGATCGTGACAAATTATTTTAGAAATCATGAGAAATGTAGAATATAAAAATCAAGAGAAGCAACATTGCTTTAACCGGGAAGTATTCGTTGCTACTACAAAAACTAGGAACCCTTATTTTTTATCGGCAGATTTCTGAGTAACTCTGTAAATATTATAACCTGTATTTAAATATTTAATTACTTTAGCAAAAACAAACACAAAATTGCACACGAAGGAATGCATAAAATACGCGTATATATTTTGTAAAAAAAAGATTCTTTTTATTACATTCATGCCTCTGCTGTATCGGAAAAAAAATTAAATACGGTCTCTTTAATGGGATACGGTTAAAAAAATACGAGTAAAAAGTAATTAAAAACTGGAATCTGGATACACGATAAGCCACGAAGAGAATAATAATACTATATATATATATGTATAAGGTAATTGAAATTAATGACTGTCGTAATAAGAAAAAAGTGATTAAATTTCCGCCCTTCATCAATGATAAATATAGAAAAAGAACCGAAATTCGGGTTTTTTTACAGCCATTTCGGACTATAAAAAAGTACGCTATACGCACAATTTAGCGTTTTTTTGCTCCGTACGGAAGCAATTATAGTTGAGGAAAAAATATTGATTTTTTGTTAAAATAATTTCATACATTCAAACATTTGGAAAAAGAAATGCCTATAAATATATAGAGAAGAGTAATTTCGTTAATATGCGTATAAAATATCTTATTTCTATTAAATAAAATATAAAAAAAAAAACGACAAAAAATCGTGATAATTGATCGTATCTAGACTTGGAAATTAGATTAAGTCATTGATGTTGCAGATGAATTAGAATAAATCCACATCTTTGAGGTTAATTTGGAATTTTTAGTAATTGAATCATATTTTTAATGAATATGGGGATTGAAAGTATTTTTTGTGTATAAATGGATTAGCGGGAATTGATGTTATGAAATGAATTATTCATAAATTATTTTGTGTGCGTGTGTAATGATTATTAAATTAGTAAAACAGATTTAAATTATTGTTTTATCGTGTAGTATTTTATAGCTGTTTCGATGGGAAATGATTAAATTAATGTTATCTAGAGCTATTTGACATTCACAATTTGCCTCCAGGCAGTCTTTTTGGGAGATTATCTTATTAGGCGTAAATCCCCCCCCCCCACCTCTCTCGTGTGGTAAATTTGAGATAGGGTCTATCAAAGGTAGACGTTCGCAAATACTTAGTATAAGTCCAATCTACGCAAATAATATTGTTTCGTCGCGAGGTCATGGATTGTTTTAGTGTCACGTAGTAGGGTCGTGAAAGGCTCTGGTGTGATTTATGAGTATGAGGATTTTAGTGTCATATCCGTCGTATCATGGATTGTTTTAGTATTAAGTCAGAGGGTAAGTTGTTTTAGAACCAAGTTGGATGTTATGGATTGAAAGTCAGGAATCGTTTAGTGTTGCATTTGAGTGTCGTCAATAGTTGCAGTTTTGTTTCGGTATGTCAATGGCTTTAGTGTCACTTCTAAAAGTCCTGAATGGCTTTAGTGTTGCTTCGTAAAGTAATGAAGGGGGTTTCACTGTTGCGTCTATAGGTCCTTAAATGTTTTAGTGTCATGCTTAAAAGTCACGAAAGGCTTTAATGTTGTGTCAAAAGGTCATGAATGATTTTAGCATCACGTTAGAAGGTCATAAATGTTTTTAATTGTCGTATCTAAACAGCCATGAATGGTCTTAGTGTCGCAAATGAAGGTCATGAATTGTTTCAATATCCCGTTGAAGAGTCTTGAGTTATTTTAGATTCTCGTTAGATACTCACAGTTAGCAAATCACGATCATTTAATGACACTTCGGATAGTCATAGATCGTTTTGGTGTCCCATCTGACGGGCATGATCCATGCTTTGTTTTAGTTTCACATCGGACGGCTATGAATGATTTTGGAGTCGCATCCGAATGCCGTAATTTGTTTCAGTATCATAGTAGGAAGTCTTTGATCATGATTGACCATGAGATTTTGGCCATTTGATCATGAGCACTAGTAAAGCGTCAGAAAGTCACGCATTGATATAGTGTCGCATTTAAGAGTCGTGGATTCGTTGTATTTTCGAGTTGGTGGGACGTGGATGATTTTAGCTCTGCATCTGAGGGTCAGTTAATTGTTTTAGTATCACGCTGAAAAACGAATCAGGATATGCACCAACGCCATGCTGGAGTGTCACTAATCTTTTTACTTTCGTGTTATATTGATATGTTCTTTTTTATCTCATGTTTCACTAGCACGTTTTAAATTACTTACCTGACTTCAAGTTTTACAAGTGATGAGTCATCAAATTTGAAACATCTAATACTTCTGTAATACATACAGGGTGCATAGGTGACAGCATGCACGGCATTTTAATGGCGAACTGCTAATCCTAGCGGCACACTGGGAGTTAGAAAAATCATACAAATAACGTGTAGGACTCAGATACGTCATTCATGTTGCAAGGTGTTGTATAGTTATTAATAGGGCTTTTTATGGTCAAAAGATGAAATGTCGTTACTGATAGGTTAAAAAAACACCCAGGCGTTTTATCTTCAGGTCATAAAGACCCGAGCTGTAGTTATTAAAATATAAAAATAAACTTTTACACGGGCCTGTGCCCAAAACCCAGTTAGAAAGTTGTTTCCCTGTCTCTCCAGATGCCAGAAAAACAAAAATAAAATAATAATCCCCGTATCCAAGTACGATATTGACTGAAATGTTTGAATTCGAAAATTTCGGGAAGTTAGGGAAAGAAAAACAGTGTAAGAAACGTGGAAATTTCTTTTGTTGGCATCAGGAGAGACAGGGGAACAACTTTGTTATTGGGTTTTTGCGCACAGGGTGTTCATATAAAAAGTGTATTTTATTTTATTTTAGTAACTATACAACCCCTTGGAACACGACTGACGTATCTGAGTTCTACACTTTATTTGGATGCTTTTTCCAATCGGAGGTATGTCTATCGATTCGCCAGTAAAATTCCGTGTGTGTTGTTACCTAAAAACCTTGTATATGGGGCTGATGTGATATAAACTTTAAAGTGCCGCAAGACAAGACCGTGAGCAGCCTCACTGCCCGCATGCCATAAATTGTTTAGGAAAATCTTCTTATATATATTCTTCAGCTTTACAAAATATTACCTGATGATGAAAACGCGTCCAAATCGGAAATTAATCTTCTTCATTCAAGTCCAGCATGTAAAAGTTAACGCTATAGTCTTTCAATATTCTAAGTGAAATGAATTCATATCGCATGGCTTTCAACGAGCCGCTGATTGAGAGATTTTAATGTCAAAAACCCTCACCAAATCATCAATTTCCATCGAATTCCATCGAAAACCGAAAACATAATCAAAATAACGATTCCAAACACGGATGTCATCATTTTCCATCGTCGTCTCCTAAATCGCATGGACTTAATTATTCGAAAGTTGATTATGGAATCCTCCGAGATAATTATCCAACAAACCGATCACGATTGACCCTCAAAGTTGGGCATCTCTCTCTCATAATGAAGCAGCGCATCTCCATTCGAACCAGTCCATTTAAACTGGAATTTCGCATGGCCAATCTTATAAAAGCTCTTTCAATCAACACAGACATTTGTTTGAATTAGTTGGAACTCTTGGTTCTTGTTTAAATCCTACGACCCGGGGTGAAAGTCGCACATGCGAGTCCGGAAAACGGAATAGAGAGCGTTGAATGCCACACTAAAGAGACAAACAGACGCTATAGAGACTCTCTGGACTGCTGAAGACAAAGAGTGTGCGGGCTAAGGGATTGGGAGAAGTGGGGAGAGTGCTAATTTTCTGAACAGAGGGCTGTTGTCACCAATGCTAATCAATGGAATAAGAGCTCAACTCTTCCCTCCAATTTACTCCTACTCTCTCTCTCTCTCTCTCTCTTTCTCAGTGCCGTTCTCGAACCCACCCCCCCCCCACCTCACGTCCGCAAACATCATTTGCAGAATGGATTTTCCCCCAGACGCAGTATTGTAATTAAGCAAGGACAGCCAGATGAACACGTTCGCGTTACTGAAACGGGCTCCTGTAGGAAGAGCGGAACAAGACACACACAGACCGTACATGCGTTCAATACACTGATACACACATACGTGTGTGTACACGAGGTAGATTGTATATATGTGTGTGTGTGTGTGTGTGTGTGTGCTCAGTGAAAGCGAGAACAACTTGAAATTAGAACCGGCGTTTCACTATCATGTCCCAAAAGGAACTTACCCTCCACTCTCGTACCCATTCTCCTACGTCGGAATCAGCAAATCTTCGGTAGGGTGCTAATTGTGCTGATTCTCTCGTTCAGATGATGGTACATCCGCTAATGGGCCCAGCTACTAATTGCGACTTTGTCCATCGACGTTACAACTACTGATACACATTGTATAACGACCGAGCGTATAACTCCATTATTCAACATTTCCGGGTTTCAACAATGAGGAACTGAATTCCCCACATCCGGTGAATAAATAGTGACTATGTCACTACGGCGACGACGACGACGATGATGATGATGACGACGACGATAGTCGTGGTAGGAGCAACGACGGATGATCATGAGAATTCTAGTGGAATTAGATTCTAGTAAAATTTACTTGAATATATATATGCGCGAAGTTCAATTCTAATGGCATGGCCATAACACTCTGTAATTATTGCGCATTAGTCAACGGATGTCTCTGTATTTCATCAGGAGGGATTCGAGCTCGGGGAATAAGCTTCAGTCTATTATTACAGCATGGTACGTATCGCTGATGTAATACCGAGATTTCTGAGACGAAAAATAGACGCGTACAGAGAGCGAGCCATACGCGTAATCTGAAGCATTGCAATGGTCAAATAATTATCATGTCGATAGTAACTCGAAGCTTGAAGGGAGGTTGGAACATGCCTGTGATCGTTGGAAATAGGATTTTCTCTGGCACAAGAAGGCTTTATCTTTCTTTGTGGAAATGGAATAGGAAGTATATTGGTTCAATATGTATATTGGCTCGATCATACAAGCGATGGATTTTGAACAGAAGCTCTCGAAGATTAAAAGTAATGACGATTTCAGCTTTGATGTTCGTGTCCGGAAAATTCACACGCTATCCGTCGGAAGGAAAATTCACCACAGGGAAAATTAACGACAGAAAATTTATCGAAAAGAGTTAGTGAACCTAGTGGGCGAAGAAATAAAGTTGAGTTCGGTTATAACAGACCCTATTGGTGATTCGAGAAGTGTATGTTATAACTGACGTGAATTTTATAAGCGAGGTCTTCAAATCAGCTTACGTAGCAACAAAATGTATGCATAAAATGCATGTATGCGGACAAAATAAGCTTATGCAGCTTGAAATTGAAATTTTATTTTCGATGAATAAATAGTAGTTTTTGATTGATATCTGAAAATTTTTGAAAATTTATTGGAAATGGAAATAACACAACATGCATAAATTTTTGGCAAATGTTAATGTTTTTTTTTTGTTTTTTTTTTGAGTTTATGTTAACAGTTTTACATTTGAAGTTGAAAACGTAAAATTTATTGAGAACAAAAAAACATAGATGTTAATGATTTTTACATGTCACCAATCAATAGTCTAGCATAGCTATGCGATAGTGAGTGGATTTAACCACTTTACGATCAAAGACGTAATATTGCGTCCAAACACAATACGTTTGGAATAAAGTCAAACAAGCTCTCTCTGCTTTCTTTCTTCTGTTATCACCGTCAGGCTTTGTTGTAACCCTACGGAGTTGTTCTTTTACCTTCCTTTTATTTCTATACAATTATTAGTGACTTCCCCCCCCCCAAGACATATTATGTATTCTTCTGCTATATACATATAAGAGCAAAATAGAACTGGTTGGGTGAGGATGAAAAGAGAAACCTACTTCGTATAACTACACACACACTCTCTCTCTTATTTCTGTCTCTTCTCTGCAGTTACGTATTATACTCTGACTTCCTTTTTCATTTTGTTTTTTCCCTTCAACTTCTTTCCCTTTCTCTAATATGCGGTTAGGTTAGGACGAGGTTACCATATTTTCGCCTATTCGCCATCCAAATTTCTCGCCGAAACCTTGTTAGGGAAGTAGTTAAATCAGTTGTTCACTGCCAATCATATGGTGATCACAAAGAAACAAAACAAGGGAAAATCCAATAATTCGGGGGGGGGGGGACATATAAGACAGAGAGGATTTTTTAAAATTAAAAATAACTGTTTTATTTTCAAAATAGTTACATTCATTGATGAAAGGTGACGGTAGAGTTTGAAAAAGTTCTTGCGTCATCTGGTGATGAAAAATGTAACAACTGTGGCAATGCAATTATTGCAAAAATTCACGTCTGTTTGTGAGAAAACGCCAAGATATCACTAGCATACAACAAATGTTGTACAAAAAAACTTGTTTTTTTAACTAAATTTTTTTAGATTTATTTTGCAATATCTTATATCCAGAGGTGTCGACATGAAGAAAACATTGAGATTGATGAAACTTGTGGGCCGTCCCGTATACACTGGATTCAAGCACGTACGCAAGAGGGGGAAGGTGCATTGATTGTTTTTTCAGAAATTATTGGGGACTCAAATGGCCTCAGCCCCTAAGTTCCGGTGCCTATGGGTATATCCGAATTAATTTGTTGGTTGAGATTATATTTTTGGTATGTTATATCCACAGTGTATTTATTAAGCGGTATGTTATTACGTAGGTAAAAATATATAGAAAACAATGGGTGAAATATTTTAAGGATTAGACAACCGTACGTGATATCCACGGCGTATGCTATATCCAGGGTACGTTATAAGTGTACTCCACTGTATTTGAGTAAGTGAGAGAGTGAGTGAAAAAGTGAAGCAAGGATTATTATCAAGAGAATTAGGAAAAACCTTCAGTAAAAACACTCAGTTGCTCAGTGTCAACTCACTCACATAGTCACTGAATCCTTTGCTTCTTTCACTCGTTCGATCACTCACTCTCTCAAGGAATTGGACTGGCGTAGAGACTGATTTTTCGATGGGGAAGGTATTCTAATACCAATTGTTTCCAGCTCATCAGCTAATGGGTTTTGATACATCCAGTTACTTACCTGTTTTTACCTAAAAATTCCGATGATTCATAGCCGAAGTGCCAGTGATATATCTCCTAGACTGGTATAGTTTGAAAATTCATAAAAATTGAAGAAACTGGCACATTTTAAAGCGTTTTGCAAAGTAGTTATTCTCATAAAAGGGTTTCTTTTGGTACAGAAAAAAAAAAAAAATTGAACCCAAATTTTTGTTGATAGACAGCGCTATACAAAAGTGAATACGGAGTGATTGGACCTGAGCTGTTCTTCAATTTCTTCTGTGCCCAAACCGTTTGTAAAGTTTCCGCCGACAATTCGTGGCTGAGATAAAACAACTTCACCAACAGTGCTTTATCCCGCCAATGTCTACATCACAATGAAAACCTTATGCAATGCAGTAACAGGATAATTCAGAAATTAGCTACTAATCGTGCACCCTGCATTTTATAGGACTTAGATTTGCATATTGCCAGTGGTATGCTTTCGTGCAGTGCCCTCTACTGACGAAAATTTGAACAATTTTCTTTTATATACAAGAAAAAAGAAACTTCCGTTAGAATAACTTTTTAGCAAACCGCATTAAAATTTACTGATTCATAAAATTTTGTTTATGCATTTGTAATAAAAAATGGATGAACTTATGGGACACCCTGTATTTCTTCCTCCTGTTCCAGCTCTATTTTCATCCAAAAAATCCATTAACGCAGAAATCAATCAAGGATCAAATCTGAGACCTATTTTACACAATACTTTTATGGATGATTATTCATATGTTCCTAAACGAATTCTCTCTTTATATGCTGACGATGTCCTAATGATTTGTACAGACAGGAGAGCTTCTAAGGCTTCTAAGGCGTCCGAGAGCTGATGGAATATTGGAATTTAGTGAATAGGCCCAAATTAAATGCCCAAAAGTGTGTTTTTATGTGTGTGACACATAAAAGATTCCACAAATTTCTTACGTGATCATTGAACATCAAGAAATTGGGCCAAGCTCAGTGACAAAGTACTCAGGAATATATATAGACACTCGCCTGAATTCCAACTATCATGTCGAGCAATTGATAAAAATAATCACAAATTGCAATAGAAAGCCCTCTCCGTTTTTGCTACCCAAAGTCACATGTATCACTAAAAAACAAGAAAATAACGTATGAACAAATAATCAGGCCTGTTCTTGCATATGGTATATTTACAAGCTCCACAAACATGAAAATTATATTCACGGGTGCTCCAAAATACTTATGGAGTGGCCAACCTGCACGTTGATCGTCAAATTCCATCTTTCTATAAATATGAAGAAACTGACCAAGAATTACTTTGAGAAGCAAGATGCTTCAGAAGTGGATGTCATGGGCGGAGATACGGTGGAGGAGGGGCGAAGCGTGGGGGGGGGCAATCCCAGCGTCAACGGTGAAGTCGACTGATCTAACGTATAAATGTATATATGAATTGACATCATCATCATCGTCGTGCCCCCCCCCCCGGCAATAATGACCGTGCCCCCCCCCCCCAGACTTCCAAGTCTATCTCCGCCTATGGTGGATGTTATCAGTGCAGCATCCAACTACTCAGCAGACGAGAAATTAGCACAGCCAAGACCAAAGAATATCCTAGTTACAAACTTTCGAAAGGAATTTTTATTGTTATGGAACAAGTAATAATGGTTAATCATACTGAGGGGTGTAATTTTGGAGAGAGCGATCCTGTATCTTTTATTAATAATATACCAACAACATAATATGGACAAATATTAATGTAAATAAATTCTATAAATTTTCATGAAATGCTGCAAATAATGGCAATGTCAACCACTATAAAGAAATTAGGGTGTATATATGTGATCTGTATGTTATAATAACCATACGAATAGTAACCATTTGTAACCATCCACTCTATTTTACCTGTGTCTAATATATTTGTCAAATGTTCAAAAGTCACATCAAATGTTTTTGATGACAATGTGAGAGATTTCATGTATATGCATTTCAACTTTTTCTCAACTGAAATATGCTGTAAACTTGTAAAATAATAGTAATTTTGGTAAATTGTGACAAGGTAAATCATTTTAGTAAAATAGGGTTATTTTATATTGTAGATAATGAGAATATTTG
Organism: Pholcus phalangioides; assembly: GCF_987345545.1. Taxonomy (NCBI): domain Eukaryota; kingdom Metazoa; phylum Arthropoda; class Arachnida; order Araneae; family Pholcidae; genus Pholcus; species Pholcus phalangioides. The sequence goes on from NW_028301605.1 coordinate 23,629,077, forward strand.
TAATTTCCGAGATATATATTAAAAATATGTGTAAACTAATGCAAATTGTGACAACGTAAATCACTGTACTGACTGATTTGATTATTGTAAAGTATTGAAAAAGCACATAAACGATAGTTTAATTTTGTGTCAAATGTTCGACGTTTTTCATACCTGAAGAACGTTTCCTATAATATTTAAAGAAAAAAATCACCGAGATTGTTGTTTTTAAGCAACTATTTTACCGTTGATTGATAGATATCTCTACCAAAGTAGAGAAGCCAAGACGGAGAATACGAGAGCTGAATGCTCGGTACTTCGCACCAACTAGCAACGGCAACTCTAGGTCGAGATATCTCACCCTCGTAAAGCAAGAGGCGAAGGTTCTGGATTTCTCTCTTTCTCTCTCTCTGAAAGACCTGTCGAATCCGTCTTAGCTAAGCAATGGGAATTTCACCCTTCAATGTTCTGATACCTACTAAAGCTAGAGAATTGACGAGAAATTTTAGAAACCTACATAGATCTAGTTTGAGTCGCTAGTTCTATCGCTGGTAATAACTTTCAAGACTGACCTACAGCCTGGAAAAAATTACCGCTTTTAAAGCAAGTTTTACGATAAACAAAATTATTGTAAAACCACTCCTTCGTCATTAAACCTAGTGGTATCCGCTATAAGAAAGCTGAAAGCGTTAGTAATAAACAATATATCAATGTCGATACTATCAACGACAGAAAAACAAAATATAGACTAGATAATAACAATAATTTGACAGTTTTTTTTAAAATAAAACTTCAATACGCAATTCATTATCATTAATAAAAACTTAATGTTCATACAAAACCTGTCGAGTGTTTTTTTCTAAGAAAACAATTTGTTTTTTGCTTCAGTCTAAGAGATAAGTATGAGCCTCCATGATGATGTATTGCAAAAAGATCCCAGCAGATGCTCTCAGTAAATAATTACCTGTCGTTATCATGTAATCAATTAATTACTAACTTATAATGAGCTCATTACAAAAAACTTTCGCGGGGAAAAAAACAAGGGATATTTTTTTAATTTTTTCCGTGTTTCTAACTTATAACTATCCATAAAATTTGATGCGAAAATTTGACCGATTAGATAGGATCTTGGTAGGTTCTTTCTAAAAGAATATTAATAAAGTTTAAAAGGAGAAGGCGTTGAAATTTATTTCTCTTTAGTTATTCACTTGATAATAATAAGATGATATAGTATTACATGGGAAACAGATAACTTGAGAGGTTTGAAGGAAGAAAAACTGGAAAAAAAAAGGTTTTTTTTGATAGTTTGGAAAAATTTTGTGGTTAGCGTCGCAAGGTAATCAAGTAAAATTATTATTAGTTTTTTTTTGGAATTTTTTCCTAACCCTTTAATTTAAAAGACAGCCGCCTTGTCTTTAACTATTCATTAACAATCATGCAAGGCATCGTATACGATGTATATCGCTTGTCAGAATATGATGACACTTGCGCTTCTGAATTAAGTTTCCCTTTAACATGCGTGTGTGTGATTTAATAATGCATATCTTAAATAAGTTTTTTATTCAGGTATTATAGAGTACATATTTTTAGTTATGTTTTTAAATTGTTTTTTACCTGGTGGCATTTTTATTTGAAAATAATTTCTATCGTTTCCTTGCTTTCTTTCCAATGTCATACCGACTTGTATAAGTTTTGAATTTATTGTATTGTTTTGGTGGCTTTTTGTAATTTTATCGTGAAGGGAATACGGTGGTCTGCTTGCGTACTGTCTGATTATGACCACTTGCACCGTAAACGTGGGCTATTTTTGGCCCATTTAAAAAAAAAATTCAATTTCCAACATGCCCAATATTACTACTTCTTTTAAGTTCTTGTAACTTTATATATCGATAGGTTATCTTATATAATGTATCCGTAAATAAAAAAACACATTTTTTTCGATTTAAGCTAATTAAAAAAAATTGAAACATTTCAGCCAATATGTTACCCTTGTATGAGCCTAACTTTGTTCTTACCTCACTTTTTTCTATCTTAAAGCGTTGGGTAAAAAGTGTTTTGAACCTGGGCTCGTAATGAAACTTCAACTTTTGAAATAAAATTTATATTTAAACTTGTATATTGATCATAAAAATATCAATACCTGTATATTTTTTTTACTTAATAATCTTATGTTTTACAAATTGACCAAAAAAACGACTTTTTTTGAAGGCTCAACTATATTAGGAACCAATAATCACACATTACTAGTTAGTCATTACACGTGACTAGCAACAAGACTTTTGTAGTTCTTCCTCGGCAGTAAAAAACCTTGAGATGACCTGGTTCGCTGGAAAGTGCATTTTAAGTTTGCTTTTAATTGTGCTTCCAGGTAGTTTGTGCAGCTTGCCTCAGGCAAGCAGCACAAGCTGCTGGGGGGGGGGGGGTAGTGAATTGGGTTGGTCATAAATTCCGGAAATTGCTGACCAACCCAATTCACTATTCATTCATTTCTATGTGGCTGGCATAGCTGTAAAACCTGTCAATTTGGCCACCTAGTTGTCTCCCTACATTGAGTGGTTTCGAATGAAACTCGGCTATAATCTTAGAACGCCAAACGTCGACAATACTGCACCTCCATATCTTGAACACGTCTGTAACCTAACACGTAATGAAAACGTAAGTGCCCATCACGTGTTGAATTTTAGAGTAATAAAAGCGAAACTGATGAGTGATTGGAAAAGTTTCATTTTATCTTCACTACATCCTCTTTTGAAAGAGGTCTCAAATTTCATCACGATATTCCAGTAATTCCGACCACCAGAGAATATAATACAGACACGAGACCCACCTGTGTAAACTAATCTTACAGATCAAGCCATGTAATACAAGTGAAATCAGCATGAAATATCGACATGCGTACAAGTAACCAAAAAAATTGTCCTTTGATTTGCCCGATTCTTCTCGCCCAATTAGCGAAATTACACACCTCATAGAAAACAAGGCTTCAGTCCGCAATCAGTCCTTAAGTAATCGCGATAACTTCAGTTTGGTCACGCGATAAGCTAAACCCGTAGCATATCAATCAACGCTAACATTCGGTCTCTTATCCGGGACCTCAAAGCCACGAATTCGGACGTGTAGTTGTGTGTGTGTAGATTGTGTGGCCGGAGTTAGCATCTTGGTAAGCCCGTCACGTTCTTAGGTTGGGACTGACGAGTCCGCAAACAACACGTGAATGAGAGCTCCTTGCACGGTAAACTCTATATTAGGAGGAAACGCATAAATTTCCAATGACAGCCACAAAAAAATAAAATAAATAAAATTGTGTGTGTGTGTTGCCCTTCTGCGGTATTCAAATAGTCGATATCGACCATTGCTGAAGTGGTTGGTGCCGTGTGCACTGCGGAATAAGGTAATACTAAAACACTACTGAAATAAATAAAATAGAGAAGTATTTTCTGGGACCGAAATAAGTGCTTGTACTATTAGATTGGTCTACATGGATCCCGTTCGATCGGGTTTATCAAGACAGATGAAAAAGCATATCCCATAGTGTTATAGAATTAAAATAATCCGATGTAGAATGACAGAATCCACTTGAGCTAAAAGCCACCACGGGCATTCACCAGACATAACATACAACGCCTTAAGAACAATTGTGGGTACCATCTTTAGATATGGGCTCTTGGTAGTTCTCACTGCAACCGTGGTTCTCGACGTTGACCAATAAATACTAAGCCAGAGAGAGAGAGAGAGAGAGAGAGATTGCACTGGTGATTCTCTCTCAAGAAAATTCATCATGGGCTGATGTACAACTTCTTGAGAGGAGAATTGCGGATACCATACTTGAATAAGGACTTTGGTTGGTCCGTAACGACAATGGTTCTATGCCTGGATACATATGGTATCCACGGATAAAAATGACATGCGGTTAGGGAGGCCACATAGAGTGTGAGCAAAAAAATCGGATGCGAAGAAAGAACAGTTTATGTTGAAAGGGACTATTTTCAGAAAAAAAAAATTCAGAACTGCCCATTAAACCAGAACCATCTCAGCGCATGGGCAGGACCGTCTGAACAGCATCTTATGCTCTGGGTCTGGGTGATGCTCTGTCACCCCCGCACACAAGACTGTAAATACCTACCAATTTAATTTTTACTTTTGAATAATGTACTGGATCACTATGTGGCCCCTATCCATTTGAGGTTACCAGGCTGTGACTTGGTGGATCTATACATTAAGACAGCGCTGAGGATGGGACTCATTCAGGAATGGTTCAGAGTCCTTATGAGGGGGGATTAAATGGTGAGATCTACTGTAGTTCTATGATTTTTTTGTTTGACAATTCAATGAAACCTGTGCATAACGACGCCTGTCTATAACGATATTTTTGTTCAATCTCTGCGGAATTCTTATTCAGTATGAAATAGCGCAAATGCTCAAACTGTCTACAACTATGGCCTGTCTATGAAAATATTTTTCAGGTCCCCAATATCGTTATAGACAGATTTCACTGTAGTATGTAAATATGTATAAATTTTTTTCCAGATAAGTACGGGGACCGCAGAATATTCACTTTGCTTCGTCGGATCGGCATAGAACCTCCCCAGAAGGGTAGTTCACTTAACTGTAGCCCAGTGGACAGGACGATCTGTCATCCTGTGACTTTAAGCAACTTGTCCAAAGTCATTATTTAGGACCATGGGTCCTCAATTTACAGACAGTGCTGGCAAAAAGAAAACTTTCCTGAAGCCCGTGGCCTAACAAGTTATATTGAAGTGTTTAGAATTCTAAGATACGCCCAGATTCACAATGACTTAACTTGATGTACAACGTCCACGACGGATAGGTTCACGGGTCAAATAAGGCCTGGGATTGTTGAAGACTTTCCATTTTTTTAAATATACTAGACGCTATTTTATTCTAGCAAATGCTACGACATTTTAGTTTATTTTGAGAGATTGCTAGACTATGTGATGGACTCTGTCGCCTATCATTGGATATTTTCGTCTATATTAATTGAATTCAGTCAAATGGGTTCCATATGAAAACATCTGTTTAATTCATTTTCGAACGAACTCATTAAACTTTAAAGATACATAATTTCCATTCACATATTCGGTGCGAACAGACCAAGATAATTCAGTAAACAATGCTTGAATCAGCTCCATCACTGTTATTAACTTGTCCAGCATGGCTTCAGGAACCTATTAACCCAACCCAGCCTCTTCATCTAACCTCAAGACCACTCAGTATCTATTCCTAGCGGTGGTATCTCTCTCTCTCTCTTCATGTGACCAAAGTCAACTAACTCTATCTCTCGCTTTCTCTCTCTCCAAAGTTTCCCAATCAGTTAACATCGACTCATTTCACGAAAATTAACTATAGCGTCGCTCTGTTGGTATTTGCTAAACGAAGCATAAATCACTCAGAAAATGGAACTCACCTAAGCAATAAACCATTAATCAAGCCACAGAAATCTTTGGGAAACACTCCTCTGTATGTTGGAGGTATAGTTTAGTCAAGTATCGTCACACACACGTACAGAGTGAGAGCGAGGCAATACGCGGCGATGTGTATGTACATGTATGTCCCACATTATGCTAAAATGATACATTATCAGTTGGGGTTGTATTAGCCTGAGCAAAGAGGAAATTACATTTTCGCCAGTCGGTGGTACCTACGCCCAACCCTTTTCCTCTTGTCCAGGACACAGGTTGATAAGTCACTTACTAAACCATGCCGGAGAACGGATGCCATTAATAAGGCTGGGGGTGGGAGAATGCGAGTCTCAGTCGGGGGTGATTCGGTATTGGGACCAGAGAACGGACGAGATCTAGGTTCCTGAGTATGAGGTGTGCGGACGTTTACGTTCCGTCAACATCAGGCAATTTGACTACATAACAAGCTTTATAACAACACCAACCTCTCTCTCTCTCTCTCTCCGTCACCGGCTATTCACCAAAATCCGTATTCGAATTAGGAGAGAGAGAGGCATCGATTAGTTAATGAGAGGAGATGAATCCGTCAATGGAATCTGACGTTTCGGTTGAAATTTTAATCACTTTTGGACTCAGATGTGATTCCTGCTTATTGTGATTTTCGTTTAAAGAGCGATAATTTCGCCTGAGAATTATCGGTTTCCGATATTTGCTGATGATATGGGGCATGTTTGGGGGATTGTTTCGGTCGCTTTTGAGGGAGGGAAAAAGCATTTAAAACATCGCACAGAACGAGCAAATCGATTCTAATCCACGGGGAATGAGACTTATACTTATTTGCTGATAATATAATAATGAAGCATTCTTTTTTTCTCTTTCTGGATTGGAATCATATCTGAAAGGCTAAGAAGAAACCAATGAGATTTTCTGGTGTGATATTTGTGTGTGGTCTTAATTTATTTCGCTCAATTGAATAAATATTGGAAGTTTAAAGTGTCTTTCTTTTGGTTTTTGACAAGAATTATTTCAGAATTTTTGAAAGAAATTAGTAAAATAAAGTATTTCATAATTAATGAAAATTCATAACTAATAAAAATTAATTTTAGAATTAATGAAAAACATAATTTTAGAATTAATGAAAAACATAATTTTAGAATTAATGAAAAACATAATTCTAATCAATTGTTGTTGTCGTTAATCAACAACATCTATAGCAGAAGGCCTCAGCGCGATGCTCGTGACGTCACTGAAGATGGTCATCTCACCTATAGAGACGCGACCGCATGCGCCATCTTTACCCTTTTCTGTAGTATATCCAATGGCTATAGATGAGATGACAGTCTTCAGTGACGCCACGAGCTTCGCGGGTAGGTCTCCTTCTGCTACAGATGGTGTTGCGTTGATACGCCACTCTACATGACACATACTGATACTTGTGAACGCACAAACACTCATATACACTCACACAATTCCAAATACTACTGCAGTGTGAGTTGGCGGCCCGCGGGCTTCATGGGAAGCTTCAATTCAGCCAATAAGGTACGAAAGGTTGAAGAAACCTGCGGTAAAGCGACCAGGCTTCGGTACCTCTCGGTTTCAATGTACCCTTAAAAGAGCGTCGGCTGCAATCACACTTTCATCAAAAATGCAAGAAAGATTACCCACATACACTCGTATATTGTGCTGTAGCACAGCGGTTCACAAACTTTCTGAAGCGCGATTTCCCTTTTAACAAGATTCTTTTCGACAACCCCCCCACACCCCCCCCCCCTATACATGGGGTGACCACGTACTCCGGTTTCCTGAGGCATTGCTGATTGAGGCATTGTCATGGTATTTTTATGGAAAAACTCAACAGCCATCCTTGCTTTGTTATGCATAATTATTTTTCAGTTACAACTTTTTTTTGCTGTAGGGTCGTGACCCACACTTTGGGAACCACTGCTTAACAAATGTCTCATATTTTCCTACTTTTTACGCTTTTCGCTGATTATTTTTCAACTACTATTTAAATTCCCTTCACGGAAATTACGCACAACGCACATTGATAGCCACAGCGTAAAACATTGTTATATTTTACTTATAAAAGTAAAAGTATTCCTACAAGCACTAAATTGATGTTTTAATCAGCCAGATAAAAATAGTCCAGAACAAATCGATTAACAACAAAAACCAGAAAACATCTAAAACTTTCAGGACGGCTTATACTCTATATCAGCGTTTCTCAACCTTTCTGAACCCAAGGACCAGTAAAATGTCTGAAACAAATTGGTGGACCACTTATTATGATAATTATTGCAAAAAAATATAAATATGCATCTAACGTATTTGTCAAGTTCAACGCTTTTTCCACAATTTTTCAGCAATTTTAAATAACAATTGGTAAATGTGTCTACTTCTGGCACGTTTTTTGGCGATAACTTGCGATGTGCCGTATTTTACTCCATTTAAGAGATTCCAGTTACCGCATTTTTATCACTGAAATAAGGGGATTTGCTCATTTGAATAATGTTTATTGTGCACATTTTTTAACTGTGATTTGTAGCAGCCGTTTATTTCCCCACACTTCAGCAGTATCAGCAATTTGCACGTGAAGTCATGAAATGCATTTTTTGGCAAATTTTAGAGTTATCCCGTGATTGCATTTTCCTAGGGGATGTATGGTGAAGAAGATATAATTTTAATTTGACTCCGTATTGCGTTATTACTAATAGGCCTATCAACCACAATGGTTGAATAATTTTTCCTTCAGTTCCAATTAAATTATCAAGTTTGCTTGCGGACCACCTACGCCATCGTCGCGGACCATAGGTTGAGAAACGCCGCTCTATATCCATTACTTCACAATTATACAAATACAAATACATGGCCACAACAGGTGAAATGAAAATGAGGTGACCGAGAAAAGACGCCACCAAGTTAATTAATTAATCTCCATTAATCTATCAATAACCTCCGATTAATCTCTTATAATATAGTGAAGAAAAAATGGATTACAAGTACAGAAAAATCATGGCTTTTGGAAACCGGTGCCTGTAAACCTTCCTGTCTCGAAACCACGATATTTGGAGTGAAAAGAAACTACTTTTCAGGTGGGATCATACGCAAGGCTAGACCTGAACAGCACCGACGCGAGTGACAAAAGATAACATCGACGGGTACGGATAAGGTTCAGTGAAAGGGAGAGAATAAGAATAACCGAAATTCGTTGTGAAAGTGTGAAGCGAACTGTAATGATGGACCATTGAGTCGAAAAGAAAATGTTAAGTGAAGTCGAGTGTTACGTATATAACGCGGTTACTTCAACAAAATATGGGACGGGGACGACGGACTTCCATTCCAGAATAGGACCCAGCGCACACCCCTGGCGCACTGACATCACTGTAACGTAAAATGTACGGTATTTAGCACCGCTAAAGAAAGAAAAGGTGTCAAATATCTTTAGCGGGGAAATAAATGTTCTTATTTTTTATTTTCCTATCGTCGGAGAGGAAATTCCGTTTTGGCCTGGCATTCGGCAGCAGAAATGGATTGAGGACTGATTCTCCTATCTTTTAATATGGTAAAAACAACAGTTCCTTGTAATTCTTTTAATATGGTAAAAACAACAGTTCCTTGTAATAGAAATATTATTAAAAATATTATTTATTTATTGATTTATTTCAAATGTTTACCACATATATTTGATTACTTATGTCAGTACAAAATTTTATATATCTTTATTATGCTTGATTTCTCATAAGTTTTTTTAAAAACACCCGTATAAAAGTCATAATAATTTTTTATAACATGAGGTCAACGGAATAAAAATTAATTTAAAAAAAGGAAACTGCTCAGTTCACATAAAATGACGAAAAATATTAATAAACACTTGGGATGCAAGTTTTTTAAACAGTTTTTTCAATTTCTTTAAATTTTATTTTTTTTTTAATTTTAGTTTTTTTTAAATTTTAATTTTTTAAATTTTATTTTTTTTAAATTTTAAATTTTTTAAAATATTTATTTTTCTAGTTTTCAATTTTTTAAAAATACTAATTTTTTCTTAATTTTAAATTTTTAATATATAGCAGATGCTACTTCAAGTACGGGGCCGTGGAACATCATTTTACCCGAGGGCCCATGGTGTTGAGATGGCTTTCTATTGCATGGACCCTCCATTTTCCCAAGTACTCTTAATCCTTCATAGTTCTGGAGAACGACATTATTTATAAAATTTTTGTTCACTGTAAATTTACACAAAAAATCAATTCAATAAGTAGGAAGTTTTCGTGGATGAAGGTGAATAAGGGCCTGGATTATACCATTGGGGAAAGAGAAGAAATTATGGTCCGGGCAAGGCATGAATAGAAAAACAAGAAGACACGTAGCGAAACACTGCTCTATAGAACAGTGTTTCTTAACCTTTCTCAAGACAAGGACCAGTAAAATGTTTGAAACAATTTGACGGACTGCTTGTATCTCGTATTAGGGTATAAACATAGTGCGTCCGCATTTCAACTTTGAACATTTTTCGAACTCCCGACTTGGAAAATTTTTTAACTTGAAATTCGGGTTTTTAACCAATCAGAGACGACGCGGGTTTCCCAGAATCTGAAATACGAGCGCACTATATTCATACCCTTGCGTGACATTCCTATATAACATTAATTCATATTACGATATAATTATGGCGAAAAAATTAATTTATCTCACATATTTGTCATATTTTACGATTTTTCACGATGTCTCAACAATTCAAATAACGAACGGTGAATGTGCATACATACTTTTGACAATATCTTTTGGTGATTATTGGCGATGTCCCGTATTTTATGGATTATTATGTAGGATCCCAATTTATCGTATTTTTCTCAATGATGATGGTCATCAGATCATTTGCATATTTCTTTCGGGAAATACTGAATAATTTTGATAACTGTGATTTGTAGCAATCCATTGTTTCCACACTCTTCAGAAATTTTTCATCGCATTTAAAGCAATAAATAGCAATATTTGGAAAAATTTAGTAAGATCTAATATATATAACAATCCTCTTTATTTAAGATCGCAATTTCTCCTGCGTTCTCTTCGATGATTTGTAGTGAACCTAATTATGTAAGTATAATTTTATTTGAAACCCGTATTGACATTACTAATATCAATTAAAACGGATGAATAATTTTATCGTTTTGCCTGCGGACCACCTATGTCATTGTCGCGTACTATAGGTTGAGAAACGCTGCTCTAGAACAGGGATCTTCAACCTTTCTCGAGTCACGAGCACTGCCTATACTTATTAACAAACAAAGAGAACTCTTTACAGCAAGGGCGCTCAACCTTTGGGAGAGTGCGGGCTACTTCATTGGTTTGAAAACGTGTCACGGGCCACTTAAGTACTCCACAGCCACTTGAGTGATCTGTGAATATACCACGGTACGCTTATGATGATCTGGAACTGTGAGGTGGGCTTGATGTCACGGGCTACATCATATTACTTCGAGGGCCACCCCAGGCCCGCGATCCGTGAGTCGAGCATGTATGCCTTACGGCAATGTATGCATGAAATCTGCATCATAATTCACGAATGCAATTTTTACGGGGTACTTAATTGAAAAGTTGATCAATTGCTCGCGACCAGGAAATCTGCATGAGCACTCCTGGTGCTTCATGAGTAGACCATGGTGCTCGCGAGAAACAGATTGAAGATGGATGCTCTAGAACATTGGTGAATTTAGTATCACATATTTTAGCTTTTTAACAGCCGTAGCCGCTCATAATCGAAATGGGTACACCCTCCTTTATTTTCTTGGCCCCGTACAGGGCTCACATGAAATTGTATATGTTTGACAATAATGACAATGTCACCAATCCAATATTTTGAAATTCCTTATCCCGCTGCAATCTAAGATTTCCCGGGTCCCATTCAGGCGATAATCAGCCACGTATTCATACCATACAAACTCCAGGGAACAGGGTAGGGTTGCACAAGCAATGAAGAATGTATTCCAGTGGGAAAAGTACAAAAATGGAAAATGGGTGCACTGCACACCCCATCGTTGAGAGAGATCCATTGTCGATACTTCCTAACACCTGGTATTAGGTATCCCTGAATGGACATCGAGACGGAGTTCCCCCATACAATAACCGTAAAAGGGGGAAGGGACCGTGCTTAACACGGGGCGGTTGAGGGGGGTTTCTCAATCCACCGACGATCTACATACTGTATAAAGTCGGCATTATTTACGGTCAAAGTTGGCGTATATCAGTAGCATGGTTGTCAATGGTGCACTTTGTAATGTCATTGTACTTATTATTACAATTCTTTAAGGGCTAAGTACGGGAGTGCGTTTTGTGGCCGGTGGTGCGTTGTACCTCTTATGCGTTAATATATACTGGGTGCAAAAAAAATGGTTTTGGCTTTTTCCCGTAAAATCCTGTTGTCAACGCTGCTGTATCCTCGCACGACGTTTACGGTCTTATGGGTTTCTATTACATTTAGGGGGGTATGAGTCAACCATCTGTACGACAACAACACGGTGGCTTGCTTGTAACCATTCAAAAACAGCACCCCGTACATTACCTAAATTGAGTATAATTGTGTGAATTATAGGCTTGTCCGTGGTGAGAAATCCCTGACGAAATAGACTCAGTTATAACGACATTGAAGATTCTGTGGAATTTTGTCGTTATAACCGAGGTTGACTTTTTTCGAGACCTCTCAAAATATAATCAGATGCAATCAAATTCCGAACATGAACCTGGAATTTCATTATTGCTATGGGGTGACCGTATTTTAGCGAGAAAAATGATTTACTGAGAATTCACCGAAAAGTATTCACCGCCGGAAAATTTACCGACCAACAATTCACCGACAACAGTTCGACACCAGTCAGTGATCAAAGAAAAGGCCATAGTGAGGGACTCAGCGAATGATACAGTTGCTAGTGAGTGAAAGAGGTTAATAAATGTGTGTGAGCGAGTGACCTAGAGATAGGGTAATTGACCGATTGAGTAAATGGGTGACGTAGTGAGTGAGTGAGCCACCCAGTAGTATACCAAGTGATCTAGTGAGTGAGCGAGTGAAAAATTGAGCGACCTAGTGAACAAGTGAGCGATTAGGTGATTGAGTGTGCAACAAAGTGTTCAACCTAGTGAGTTGATAATAGAATGATCGACCAGGTCAGTGAGTGGTAGAATGAGTGACCTAGTGAGTGAATCGCAAAGTGAGGGATCTAGTGAGTGAATCGCAAAGTGAGGGACCTAGTGAGTGAATTGCAAAGTGAGGGACCTAGTGAGTGAATCGCAAAGTGAGGGACCTAGTGAGTGAATCGCAAAGTGAGGGACATAATGAGCAAATGAGTGACCTACGGAGTGAATAAGTCATTCATTCACTCACTGACTCGCTCATTCATTCACTCCCGTCGAACTTTTGTCGACGAATTTTCCCAGAAATGAATTTTCCAGACACGGAGAAAAATATAGGGATTGCGGTCATATATATATTATTATATAAACCACCGTTTCTCAACCCACGGTCCGTGGACAAAAGGTAGTCGGCAGGCAGACTTGATAATTCAATTCAAACTGAATGCAATAGTATTAAATTTTTTTTTAATTGATATTAACAATATCTATATGGGTTCAAATAAAAATTTCATATTAATGCTTAGGACCATACCTCATCAAGGAAAATGCGGCAAAAATTTTCATGCTAAATACGAGATATCACTAATTGCAGCCAAAAAATACAATCTGCGACAAATGTGCTTATTGGTGCTTAAATGAGTGAAGAGTGGGGGAAATAAAGGTCTGCTATAAATTGCAGTAAACAAAAATGTATTTGGCGAAAAAACATTCAAACGACACGATGACCATATTTCATTCAGAAAAATAAGGGGAACTGGAATCTTCCAAACACGAGATGTCGCCATCAAAACCGTTGTCATAATTCTTCAAAATCCCCAGTTGTAGTTAAAATCGCTGAAAAATTCAGGAAAAAAATTTGAACCTGACATAAATGCAAGATGAATATTTGTATTTATATCTATAATTATCATAATATCAACAAGTATGAAACCCTGTTTATTCACGATTTTATGAGTAAACATTGCAAATTCAAACAAGCATCGTTGAAAAAAAAAACGGGACACATGTATGGAAAAAATTTGGAACAACCAAAAATACAGGAATGTCCCGTAATACGGGACACAACAACTCCATCGAATTGTTTCATCCATTTCACTGGTCTATGGGTTCAGGAAGGTTGAGGAAACACCGATATAAACGCAAGAGATCACCCATTATAGCCAAAAAAGTGTTGCTAATTGTCAGCAAAGAGTGCCAATTATTGCTTATAGACATAAATTGAAGCTTTTATATCTAAAAATACCGACACTTTTGTTTACGGATGATATAAATGAGAAACACGTCAAACATGTAAAATGCCATGCATTTTTTTATGGAAAACACCATATAAATGGACGAAAAATGAGTTGTTATATCCGAGGTCGTTCATAAAGTCCATTTACTCCATTCCCTATGAAAATAATCGTTCAATGGGGCCAATAGTTCGTTGCCGGGGCCACCAATTATTGACGTTACCACGGAGTGTGACTGCACGTTAAACTCAACACAAAATATGGAAGACAGATGACACCACCATCGAGAGCACGAATTAAGCACAACTCTAATAACAGTAATAGGTTAGAAGCTCCACAATACGGGATCCGGAAATTTTGCCTCCGACATTTCGTCCCCGGAAATTTCGCCCCTGATATTTTGCCCGCTCTGACTGTATGAATGACCAATTGATTGGGTGAGTGACCGTATGAGTGACAATGAGTGAAAAAATCACATCTTCACATGTAAAAACACCATAAGTTTCAGAAATTATTTTTCCAGTATTCAAATACCTCAAAATGCAAATGAAAATCAGAATTTTTCTTTCCAATAACTTACCATACAAATAGCTTACAGACCTCACATATGTATAAATCGATAAACAACATTAATTTAGTTAATGCATATTAGTACTATTTCCATATTCATGATTCCAGAACGTGATTAGAATTTCAGATTTGTTGTTATTTCAAGGTTGATATTCTCTGCATGCAAATCAACACAAAAAAATTCCTAGTTAGATTATTAGTCGTTAATTGTTACGCTACGTAAAACAAACTATATCGATGCATCATCGACAAAAATCGACGCTAGACTATCTTTTGATTAAATTTTAATGTTAATTAAAAATTGAATTTTTACGATTTTTTTATGTAAAATTTTATCTGAAAGTTTTTTTTTTTTGCCAAATGACTTGAAATGGTATTTTAATTTTAAATTTGTTTGACTAAATTGTTTGTAATGAATGATAATTTCTTGAATGAATACTGATTTAGTTTTACTTAATGAGAACCAATTTTATATAATGTGAATACGGATATAATTTTCTTTAATTAATTTTTATTTTATTTTATTTTATGAATACTCATTTATTTTTAGTCAATACAACTTGATTTATTTCTGAATGAACACTAGTTTAATTTTTTGAACGAGTATTTATTAAATTTTTTAATGAATACTATATAATTCAATTTTACAAATGAATACTAAGTTGCTTTTTTGAATGAAATTGTAATTTTTTTTTTGAATGGATAATAATAAATTTTTTCCAATGGATTCTACTTGAATTTTTCGAATGAAATCAATTTAACTTTTTGAATGACTACTAATTTTGTTTTTTTAAATGAATACTAATTTAATTTTTTTAAATGAATACTAATTTAATTTTTTTAAATGAATACTAATTTAATTTTTTTAAATGAATACTAATTTAATTTTTGTAAATGAATACTAATTTAATTTTTTTTAATGAATACTAATTTAATTTTTTTAAATGAATACTAATTTAATTTTTTTAAATTAATAATTTAATTCTATCTATAATGGATACTCATTTAATTTTCTTTAGTGAATAAAAATTTTTTTTGAATGAATACTAATTCAAATTTTTGAATAATATATATACTGATATTTTTTTGAATGAATACATTTTTTGAATAAACATAAACTATATTTTTTGCATTAATAAAACTCTAATTTTGTTGAAAATGAATACTAGTTTTACTGTGTGAATCTCCAATAATTTAATTTTTTTTAAATAAACCAATTAATTTCTTATTATATGCCAACTCAATTTTTTATTCGATATTCATAGTTTTTCTCTCTGAAAAGCTTCGAAAATTGAATTAACATTATTTTATTTGTATTTCAAAATGAAATCCATCATTATGTTGAATTAAACTGTTTCGAATTAAGACTAAGCTTTTGAAAAAATTAAGAACTATTGTTCTAATATCTAAACTATAAATATATTTATCACACTTGAATTCAATCCTTTTAAACCAGTAGTTAAATTTTTGAGACAATGAATTTCTGTGAAATATTGTTATTTTATTTCATGGAAAACATTAAAAACAAAACAGTTACATCTTTACATTCCGAAATAAAACTGTTTTAAAAACACCACCACATATCCATTAATTCAAATATTTTCATTCTTCCATACCTAACCAAATAAAAGAACAAGTAAGGACGAAAAAATTAATCTGCATACAAATTGAATCATCCCAGTACGTTAGACATTAATTAAATTTAGAATGAAATTTCTTTTCCAGTATTTCAATACTAAAAAAATTAAATATAAATGGAAACTTTAATTTCATCTCAATTCCAATTACAACTTGTTACTGAAATGAATTAGTTTAATATCTTTCATAACAAAACGAAACAAAAAATAAAATAGGAACAAACTAATTCCTGTTTTTCAAACAATAAGATAAAATACAAAGTCAGTAGGTATTGCAATGTAATAAGCACCGTAAAAAGGGGAGGAGAAAAATTAGTGAAAGAAATCATTCCTATGCCAGCAAATGCCGAGATGGAAAACAATCAGTAGAAACTAATTTTCTTTGGAGACATTTTTCTTGTTTTTGGTGGAATTTTTCTGAAATGTACGAAAAAAAATTCTTTGCAATTCATAAAAAAAAATATGGCGGGCTTACAGCGACACCGTATTTGCTTAGTTTTGCGTTTCATTAACCCGCTCCCCTCATTTTTGCTAATTAAAATCGGGAAAGAAAAATCGGGAATAACCAAAGCTAATTTGTTCGGTGAAAACCACTATTTTTTATTTAATATTCATGGATTGTTCGTAAACATTATAATTATTTTTTCTCCAGCTTTGTATTACAACAAATGTAATTATTATTTTTTTTGGATAATTTTAAGGTATTGTGCTCGAAAAAAATTGTGCATTTCATTTTAAACGTTTCAGTTTTTGTAATTATTATAATAATTTTAAAAAAATGGCCGTGGTGCGACAAAAATGATCAATGATTATAATAATTTTTTTTCTTGGAGGGGCTAAAACTATTAACGACAACAAGATATTTTCGATGTTAGTTTCTCGACTCAATAGCTCTCGAGACAACGCAAATTAAATTGACTATCCCTTAAGAAATTTGAAGAGCTTTCAGAAAAGTAAGAAAAAATTATCTCAAAAAAATGTTGGATTTATATTATGTTAAAATAAAAATATCAGTGAAATTTAATAAAGGATTAAGAGCTAAGAAGTTTTTTTAGTATGTTGAGGGAAATAGTTATTGGTTTCATTGACCTGTTGTGACCTGGATCGGGAGACGGCGTTACGAATAGTTATAATTTTGGTGAATATGTTACCGGTATTTTACATTACTGTACCTTCATATGCAATGTTTGCTGCGTCTACATTTTTTATATTACGAAATTTATATAATACATTTTAATAATACATTTTTTTCTAACATTTAATTTTTTTTATATGTTATTGCATATTTAATTTTTTTTATATGTTATTGCATATTTTTTTTTTCATATGTTATTGCATATTTTTTTTTTTTTTTTTCATATGTTATTGCATATTTTTTTTTTTTTTTTCATTTACTATTTTATAGCTTTCTCGTTGGGCATTTTGCCTGTTGTGGCCTTGTATTTGTATTTGTATTTAAAACAAGAATAGGTTCTAACATTCCAAAACATAATTGGTTTCTAAACATTCCACACACATTAAATCAAAAATTTTTATTCTTCCATATCTTACCAAAATAAAAGAATTAGTAAACACAGAAAAACCAATCTGCATACAAATGAATCATCCCTTTACGTCAAATATTAAATTTGGAATATTTTTTCCTTTATTTCAGTACTGAAAAAATTAAATATAAATGAAAACTTTAATTCAATTTCAATTCTAATTAAAACTTGTTACTGAAATGCACTATAGTCCGTTTCAGGTTAACTTTGCAGTGAAGAGGAAGCTACGAGGAAACCTCATCACTCGTTGCTATGGCAACAAAAGCCTCTTAACCAATGTATCGATGCGCGGCCTGGGTAAGGTATGGACGATTTCTAGGATACCGCGAAAATGTCGTTGTGGTTGCTATAGATTTTTTGGATAATGGTAACCAATATTTTTTTCTAATTTAAAAATTTCAAACGAAGAAACATCGGTTCAAAACGATATTTTTCCTTTCTTTTTCACAAAATCATTAAAAAAATTGAAATATTCTGTATAAATGATCATCATAAAACTCCGATTTATGGGAACTTTATTTTGCGGCGGAGGAGTACACTCTCTACCTTTCTCTCCACTGCAAAGTTAACCTGAAACGATCTATAGTTTTATATCCTTTCACACACATAACAAAACAGGAAAAAAAGGACAAACTAATTCCTGTTTATCAAACAATAACATAAAATACAAAGTCGGTAAGTATTACAATGTAATAAGAGTCGTAAATACATTACGAAAAGAGGGGACAAATATTAGTAAAAGAAACCATTCCTATGTCAGCAAATACCGACATGGAAAACAATCAATCGGAACTAATTTTCTTTTGGAGAAAATTTCTTGTTTTTAGGTGAATTTTCCTGAAATATGGGTAAAAGAAATGTTTTGTATTTTATAAAAAGTAAATTTTTTGGGGGGGGGGCTTATTCTTGCGACGCTACATTTGTTTAGTTTTGCTTTTCATTAACCCGATGCCCCTAATTTTTCCTAATTAAAATCAGGAAAAACCGAAGCTAATTTTTTCAGTGCAAACCGCTATTTTTTCTTAATATACATGGTATTGTTCGCAAACATTATAATAATTTTTTCTCTACTGCTTTCTATTCTAACGCATGTAATTATTTTTTTTTGTCTATAATTTTAAGGTATTGTGCACGAAAAAAAATTGTAATTCGTTTTCAACGCGGAAGTTTCTTGCTATTATTATAATTATTTTTCTTTGGAAGGAATTAAACTATTAACGACGCGAAGATCATTTGATCATTTTTGTCGCACCACGGTCATTTTCTGCACACTAGGGCTAATTAGACCGGGACCTACAATTTATTGCCGATTCCGAACGGCAGGCTTGTTTTTTATACTCGTCGAGGGATTGGTGCGCTAACCCCTCGATGGGGGACTCCCTGCGGTAGCAATTTTTGCTGCGGTCAAATCGCCGTTTTTTGTTGTACCCCTGTGTCGGGAAAGTTTTCTGACAAGGACGAACTGGGTATCGAACTCGCGACACCTCTAAACATCCTTTGGTACTTTAGGCGAGCATCTTATCGACCGGGCTACCGCGCCCGACGCGAAGATTACTTTCGATGTTAGTTTCTTGGCTCAATAGCTTTCGAGACAATTGGAAACTAAATTTTCTATCCTCTAACATATTTGCATTTTTTTCGAAATAATTTTTGTAACTTCCTTTCGAGGAAGTTACAGAAATTATTTCGAAAAAAAAATTGCTGTTTTTGTTATGTGAAAATAAAAATATTGGTGAAATTTAATAAATTATTTAGCGCTGGTGAATATATCACCAGTATTTTACAGTATTACTGCAATTTCACGTACTTTTTGCTGTTCCTACATTTTTTCATGGAAATTGCCCCGTTTATCTAATGAAGTAATACATTCTTGAATTCGAATTGTTACTGAAATCATTTTTGTAACGCAAATTTTATTATGATAATTTTGATTGCTGGAAATATGAATAATTATTATCAAATAATTGTAGTGTTCAACGAGAAATACGTTTCATTTCACTGTAATTGGCAGTAAGCCTCGATTTCCTGCTATTAATAATATTTGTGTTGCAATATAATTGGCGATATACTATACTTTTTATTTTAACCTAAAATAAATTATAAAAAATTGTGATATCATCATCAACCACTTTCAATCCACTGCTGGATGGAGGTGTCCTTTAAATTTTTAAATGTCACTCTATCCGATGCTTTAGCCATCCATTTTTCTGATGTTGTTGAGCCATCTTCAGTGGGTGTGCTTTCGCGGATGTTCGGAGGTACCAATCCAGAATACTTGTGGTCTATCTGTTGGCCTGTCTTCTTGCAATATGTCCAGCCCATTTCCATTTTAATCGCTTAATTTTTTGCAGGATTTTGTGACTATATATATTAATATAAATACAGTGAAACACCCCGCAAATGCGTAAATAATAAATACGTTTGACTAAGCATCTCCTGATCAAAAAAACTGTTAAATAAGGAATCATTGGTCGCACCCCACTTTTACGGAAGATTTTTTTACAGAAAAGAGGGGTTTTTACTGTATTACTCATCCTTTTTTTATAAATCATAATCGAGTCTGATATCACGCTCTTTGAGATCGTCCATCCCTTTGGGAAAGAGCGCAAACCATCCCAAGATGGTCTCTGATGGTCAGCGGTCATGTCCGCCTGTCTGTACTCACCTCACATAATGGTAGTGTACTCCTCCCCCCTCCTATGTAAAAGGTCTATATAGAGTAAACATTGAAACGTCATTTCCCACGTTCCTTTTTTGCAAGGACATTGCACATTCGTGATTCTGGCATGACGGAGCCGATATATTTGTTATTGTACAAGTAGAATTTGATAAAATTACATGGTATTATACATGACAATTAGCTCAGCTGAATAATGACATTCTTTAGTTTCGACATATTTTTAAATAAAAATGAATTTCTTATTCGGAAGTTTTTATTTTGGAGAATTTCTGTCGACCCCCCCCCCACCCCCCCAGTTCATTGACGTGAACCCGCAGTTGGTCGTGGCCCACGGTTTGCGCACCGCAGCTATAGTTTACACGTTTGTTTAAAAAAAATTAGAAACTCGTTCATAAAATGCTCAAATTTCAAATTACATATTCAAAGTAATGGCTATAATTTTGCATTTCCATTTTCTAAAAAGTTTTTCTGTAGCATGTCGGAGGTAAAAAGAAAAATGCCTAATGTATAATACTGAATGTCTGTTAAAATATTAGAAACAAACAGCAAAAAATGATTTTACTTGCGTCATCTGCTGTTGATTCAAGACACCAACTTTGAATTAAAGGATATTTTTGCAATATCTTATCGCTTTTTTTTTCCGGAAAACTTTAATTTTTGAGTAATTATGCAGTTCAAATTTATCAAAATTGATCTTAATGAGACTGAAATTCGAAGCATTGAAATATCGGTTGAAACAATTTTTATTTATTTTGTTCCCGTGGACCTAAATCATCGCAATCACTATTAACGTCCGTTTTTAGCTTCGTTTTCGTTAGTTATGCGTTCCAATTAATAATAGTTTCTGTTTCTTTAGAAGCATCTATTGTGTGTGTGTAATTATGGATGATATTTTCTGGTTTTAAATCAGAAAATATCCATAATTCCAATAGATGCCTCTGTAGTAGGTGGACTGTGTTTATATTTTATCCTGGAAAATAATTTGTTTTTGTATGTACTGTAATTTATCTTCAAACAATATTTTTAAGGTGGGGTTGGTGCACGCAAATTTTCCAAAAAAACAATTTTAGAATTTTTCAATCTTTAAATACTATGAAATTTTCTGCTTTTCTAACTGTGTTCAAGGTTTTGTTCTACCTGCGCTAAAAGTATTTTTAAAATATTTTAATATAAACTGCTGGCAAGCATTATACTCATGCTAATGTTTTTCACTGAAATGAGTTTTTCTCAAAACTAAGTTTTTTAGATAAAAAACATTTTTTCGAACACCACTCATTCAAATGTATTAAAATTTTGCGTGTCTCTCAACACTATAGTGATATACACGATGATTTTTTATTAAAATTATTTAAAATATTTTGACACAAAGTATGGGTAAATATTGGTGATGTTTGAAAAAAGTTACATGTTAAAGTTAAAATTCAAGGAAAAAATAACGAACAATTAAAATCCTAAAATATTTTTAAAATACTTTTAGTACAGGTAGAACAAAAACCTGCCCTTTACCCTCTTTCTCCTGACCAGAACATTGCCCGCTGCTCTGTCTCGACGAAGAGATATGAACATGTAATTGTAGTGTCCAGAATTTTGTTTCTTGTGAAATAAGTTTCAATTCACTGCAGTTGGAAAAGGCATTGATTTGTCGCTATTGATCATTTGTTTGTGATCTTTAGCAAACATTTAAAATTTTTCTAGAAGTCGACAGTTTTTTTTTGGTGACAATTAGTTATGATCCATATTTTAACCTATGTGTAATATCAATCTCTCGTATTCCCCTCTGAAATTCGGTCAGCCTTGCTACACATGGAAATCTAATTTCGATATATTGGAATTAAATTGGTGTGTATTGAGTGAATTTGAGAGATGCGGCATAAAACCTAGTTACCTTATAACGCCATGGCAATAATTGACATATATGTTACGATAAATGTGATAAATTTGTTATTATGCATGCTTACCAATCGTCTGGGTAATTTTAATACATTTATTACTTTTATCGGGGAATATGCATAATACCCAAGCGCAGTCGGTAAATTTGATAAATACTAAAAAAGTTATCACTTTCACCCGTTTTTATGAAAAATAACCAAGTGCCGTTGGTGAATTTATAAATACTTGACGTTTATGGCCTTTACTTGTGATTATGAATAATATCCAAGTGAAATTAGTGAATTTTATAAATATGAAAAATAAAACCAATTGAGTCTAGTATGTGTGATGAATATAATCGGACCTCGTGATAACAAATTTTACGATCGCGCCCGGATATAATGAACAATGCATGTGCGAATTATCATGTGCAGTAGGTATATCAGATAGTACGATTTATCGTGTTTACCAATGGCGCGACGCTCGGGTACTATAAATTTATCACTTTATCCTAATCGTTTACTATCCTAATCCTTTAATACATAATTGCCAGTAAAAAGGGATTAATTTAGGAAAATCTATTAAATTTACCAACGACAATTGCATAATCACTGGGATATGTGATAAATTTGGGGAAATTTATCAAAATTTTTAAAATGATTGGTAAGTATGCATAATAACCGGCATATATATATATATATATATTCAATTTTGAACTTTCATATAAATTCGAAATTTTAGAAAACATAATCAGAGAAAGATTGTAGATAAACACACCTTAAAAATAGGGCTTGAATACGTATTTCCCAGAAATTACAGTAGATATAATGATGATAAGAAATAATAACATTCAATCCACATGGCAATTCTACCATAGTTTCCAAGACGATTCTCTTATACACCAAAAAAATGAAATTTATTTTTTTGAAAACGAAAAATTCACAAAAAAAAATCAATTTCTTCCGAGCAGTAGAACGAAATGATTCTTTTTTGCTTATGATGAGAGTATAGGGCCATGAGAACATATCGTCATCATCATAGTGATAAATTGTAGCGATGAATGTTTGAATCATTTTCAATATTACTTTCCAAGAGAGAGAGAATCATTTTGTAAGGAAAATATTTCTTGTTTTGATGGGGTTGCTGAAGGGAAAAAAAATGCATTTGTTTTTCCATGATTCTCCTCCATTTCCCGCTATCATCATAAACATACTTAAACTCGAAACAAGCGTATATTTGTGTTCGATAGCTATTGTCGATCATTTCTATGAAATATATATATATACATATATATTCCTACGTTATATTGTTTTTGAAATATATATTTTAAAGCCGTAGTAGAAATGAATTCTTCTGAAATATACGCAAATGCAAGATTGAATGTTTTGTTATCTTCATTTTTTGGACCATTTCTGAAATTCTTATATATATATGCACAAGAAATATAAAAATGGACAAGTACATACACCCACTTTGTGACCTGCAAGGGACTTCTCGTCCTTCGAGAAAGTCAATAATAATTAATAATAATCGTTTTTCTATTTCTGTTAAAGCAACCTGCATAGCATTCGATATTTGCAGTATACATTTACACCCGCATGCACACACAACATATTTTATAATGTATCACAAAAAATATGTCATCAGAAACTACAAATCAAAACAATTATACACTGCTCATAGTATGATCCTTTCACACTTTGATAGAGAGCCGCCCTTAAATGTGTGCGGCAGGTGCGGTAGCACCGGGCTCCGCACTCACGTTAAATTATTGAGAGGTTTCATCAATATTCTAAAATTTTTTTCTTGCATTAATTCTAAAATTTTTTTCTTGAAGTTTCACCATTCTGGAATGACAATTTTCAGTAAATCTGGATATTCATCACAATTCTGGAATAGTTTCTCTTCCGTTAATCATGAATTTCCATCAGTTATTTCTTCCATTAGTTCTCAAATTTCAGTTGTGATGGAATTGCTTTTTTCTATTATTTTTGAACACGCATGCACGCACGCGCGCACACCCCCCCCCCCGGAGTTATAATTCCAATTAGAAGTTTTCAAGTAACGTGCAGTACTCAGATGTGCCATTCATGCTTCAAGGAGTTGAATACAGAGCCGGTCCTAGAAATTCTATCGCCTGAGCCGGATAATATTTTGCCGCCCTTAAGATACGACCATTTGAAAATAGTTTTCTTTTTTTCACCTATATGACCTTGATACAGTGGTCCCCAAATTGTTGGTCATGGCATCCTTAAAGAGGGGGGGGGGGTAATGCTTAACCCCCCCCCCCCACCC
Source organism: Pholcus phalangioides (assembly GCF_987345545.1). Classification (NCBI taxonomy): domain Eukaryota; kingdom Metazoa; phylum Arthropoda; class Arachnida; order Araneae; family Pholcidae; genus Pholcus; species Pholcus phalangioides. The sequence continues at coordinate 23,653,428 of NW_028301605.1, forward strand.
GGTACAAGGGACCGAAACTTTTTTCCGTTGAACAAGGGTTTCCACTTAATAAAGGTTCAACCGAAATAATATGTAAAATTATGTAATGATCTCGTGTGCGATTGAAAAAATAGAATAAAAATAAGTTAATTGAAAAAAACATAAAGAGTGAATAATTTAAAAATATATAAAATAAATAATTAATTAATCTGTAATTACTAAATACTGCATTTAGGTATCGACAGGATCTATATGAAATTCCAATCTACACTATTATTATTATAAGTCCCTTTTAACTACCTGAAAAATTTCCAATTAGGGGTGTCAGTATCTGTCGTGTCAGATTCAGTTTGTAAATTATCGTCTATGTTTATGTAATCCGCAGCATCAAGGCCATAACTAGGAATTTTGCGAGGGAAATAAAGCAACATGATTTTGTTGCCCCTACCACTGTAAAATTCGATGATTTCATGACGGTGTTTTTGTTTCTATCTAAATTTTGTCGTCAGGGCAGTTGGCCCCTTTGCCCCTCTCTGATTAATTCCGGCCCTGGTCAGCCTTGTGATCACGGAAGGCACGCAGCTTGCATACAATTTTGTAAGTCTTGCATATCATTCGGAAATTCAACCCATACACTGATTTCTTCCGTGGAAAGGCCTGCTTTTCCGGAAAAAAAATTATCACAGTTTCAGAAAGCAACTGCTTTACTACACACGGCAGAAACGGATTTTCGCTAATCTGAGGGTGAAATGGATGTAGAACTCACATTTACAAACAAATAGATTGCGTAGAAAGTTTTGGTGGAGCACTTTAACATTTTGCATGATCCTTTGGTCTGTTCGTCGCCAAACATTCACAGTGTTTCTGTGAAATGTTCCGTTTTTTTTTTAAAGGGTACAATTTTCCTTTTCCTTCCTTTTAGACAGGTTCCGTTCAATCCAGGTTTTTTAACGCGTATTTTATCATTGAAATCACGGGACCGATTTTTTTCCCGTTGAAGATAGGCTTCCGCTTAATACAAGTTCCGTTAGAGACAGGTTTTACTGTAAATCATATATAATATAATATAACTCTTCTTTGAAGAGAGGAGAAACCCATAATTGGTGCACCTATTTTAATTTTTTCACATGGGTTTTAGAAACATGTCTGCTCTTTAAAGGGTTAACTGAGCTATTTGGCATATATATATGTATAAAAGTATTTTAAGTATGGGAAAATTTATAACCTTTCGGTAACTTCATTAAATCAGTTAATTATTTTTCCCCGTTTTTTTATACGTGCACTGTACACATTTTTCAGTAAAAATTAAAATAAAAGTGAAGAAATGAACGTTCATAACAACATTATCAGTTATGTTAGCTTTCTTCACACGTATCAACATGTGCAAACAAAACCAATTACCATTCAAAATCACCATCCTCTGGACCATAGTTAATCTTGCTCACAGTGGAATGCTCGGTTAATCAGGTAATTAACTGACGGATTATCAAATTTACCAATACGAGCTTGGAATTATATATAATCACAGTTAAAAAAATTTGATAAATTCTCAATTTATGAACAAAAATGTACAAATTAGGAAAAACTTAGAGTTTGCCTGACTTTAGTGTCAGCTATCGAGAGTATCCGCTAACGGGAGATGAAATACTTTAAATCCCTATTCCACGGGACCAGGCATGAGAAAGTGTCCGTTAACGGGATGTGTCCACTAATAGGGAGTGTGCGTTAATGGAGGTTACACTGTATCAATTAGATTACAAGATTATATATCTAGATATCATTATATTGCTGTTGCATGAAGTCATATCGTTTGTGCATATTTAGATAAATCTTCATTTTGTTAGCGCCCTCTAGGGGCAAAGATTACGATGCCCGTACTGAAGATGGGCAAGTGAATTTCGAGGTAAAGAGGATGCCCGTGTGAGACACAAGCAAATGATTCATGTGTTGCAGAAAAAAATATAATATATTATTTTTTAACATTTTATAACCAATTATATTATTGTAAATTGACAAATTTCCTTTGAAATTTTAATAGTTGATATTTGAAAAAGGTATAATATTACCGGCAAAACATGCAAACTTAGCTGTACACAGTGAGTGAGGTGTTTAGATTTCGTCACGATCGGTCGCATATAGTTTTCTCTCCGTCAGTAGTATAACGGAAGTCTACGGCAACGACCAACCGTTGGCCTAATGGATGTCTGCAATGCGGCATAACGGTCATCTGGAGTCTTCGCTTGCTAATTGTGTTACCCCCAGTGTTACGTCTGCCCTCTTTTTAATTTTTTTTTTTTTGAGTGCAATCTCTGTGGCTATTTAGCTGCTAAATTACTGGATTTCAAGGTAAGTGGTATTGTATGCGTCTAAAATGGGTCGTACTTGCCCTTTTGTGAACTCAAATCAGGTGGTGGTTAAGAATTTGTGTGTATGGGCTAGTAATGCCTTAGAATGTAGTGTCACTAGAGAGAAGTTTGAAAAATTACTGGTTGACTTTGTTGGGGAAAAAAAACGTTTGGGAGATAACCTGAGCCATGTGAGTGATAAGTGTACTCTGGCTCGAGAATTCGATCTCATTGTGTTAGCTGATTTCATTAACTGGGAAAATGCAGTGTCAAAGCAGAAGGAAACATTTTTTGAATCTTTTGTAATGAATTCAATTACTTTTTTTGACGCCCTAAATTTTGATTCTTGTCGACATGCAATGTCACTCACGTTCAGGAAAGATGCTGTGACTTCCACTCCAGTTAGTGGGGGTGCAAGTAATAATGGGAAGAAGGGAAAAAAGAAGAAAATTAGGACCAAAAACATTCACAATGATGGAAATACCAACTTTCAATTATGTAAATCTTTTGATAGAAACATCTCCAAAATTGGTCGATGTAGGGAGGATGAAAATCCTGTACAAGATAAAAACGTTAAATCTAGTGACTCCTTAAATACTTCTAACGAGTCAACTTCGGGATCATCTACACAAAATTTGAGCCATCGTGATAGTAGTAATGAGTCGACTTCTACTGGTACCATAAGTGATTGCAGTTTAACGATAGAAACTGTGAATGGTTCCTTCGAAACACAGCTTGATGTTGTACCAAAATTCCCTAAAAATATTACTTCTTGCGGTAACAAGGATGTAGAAATTACACAAACGGTAATATCACAGGAGAAACAAGAAAGTAATTTGAATAAGAAACAGGTAACACCCTCCAACACTCACGAATATAAAATTACAACAAGTAACGAGGTCTTCCCGGTTAATCTTGGGCCTTGCACTTCCGGACAAACAAATGCATCTAATACACATAATAAGACCACTCAGGACCCCATTGAAGCACATATGCTCACGAATGCTGCAAAAAAAATCGCACCGGGAAACGCTTGTATAAGTAATGCATCTGATAAATCAAGTGATGATAAGGGATTCAAGGTTGTTACTCGGAAAAAAACTAAGACACATAATTACAACATTGATATTAATAAAGGGACAAACAACGGAAACATATCAATCTCTAACCCAACTGGAAATGCCCCTAACTTCTCACGTAAAATTAATATTCCGTCCATTATTCTCACAGAATGGGGTGGAAGCTGGATTTCTGACTTTGCAGCTGCCAAGAAAATATGCGAAATACCTCCACAATTTAAAGCAACGGAAAACACAATTGTATTTCAGGTCTTCACTGAGAAAGACCATCGACAAATTACGAAATTTTTTGATGACAAAAAATTTCGATACTTTACATATAACACTCATTCGGAACGAACACTAAAGTTTGTAATTAGGGGACTTCCAACGAATGTGAACCCGTTGGAAATTATTGCTGATTTGGAAAAAAAACAATTTAAGCCGGTTAAGGTGTCAAATATGAAAAATTACCATACTGGTAGATGTCTTCCCCTTTTCTTAGTTGAGGTACCTATTGCTGACAAAAACATTGCTAATATTATGGAAATAGCTGAAATTCCAATAGAAATAGAAAGATACAGAGGCGCTCAAGGACCCATTCAATGTAGGGTCTGTCAATTATATGGGCACAGTTCATATAGATGTAAAAATACACCTACCTGTGCATTTTGTGCCGGATCACATGAGACCAGAGATTGTAGAGTTAAAGGTAACTCAAGGATGATTAAATGTTGTCACTGTGGGGGTCCTCACACATCGACGTTCTCTGGATGTAAAGCCCGGCCAGCATTAAATAAAAATAGAGGAAGATTATTCCTTCCTACAATTCCGCCAGGGCTGCAAGGATCTCCTATTAGGAGAGTGCCTTTGACTGAGAAAAATCTTCGCACTGAAGATGGAGATGTTGATAATTTGGACACAGGGATAGGTCCAATTACAATTACTCCACAAGCAACTAAAAAATCATGGAACATTACTATAAATAACAATATTTCTGATGAGCAATCTCAAAATGAGAATTTGGAAAAACAAACAATTCTACACAACACAATTAGGAAAGGAACTCATCCATTTGCAAAAAATAAGGGCAATATCCCAACAACTGCAGAAATTAAATTGGATCTTATTGAAGCACATTCACGATTAATTTATAGGAATGTGTTACATCAATTGATTACACAAACTTATAGACACAATATTACTTCTGACTCTGAACTATATGTTGATGTAATGGATAACAGAAATAATACAGAAACAGAGGTAAATGAAGAACTGTATAACAATCCTCTGAACGCGGAATCAAACACAAATAACACATACACAATTAAGTCTATTGATGAGGTAAAGTCCTTGAGTAAGTCAAATTTACCAAAGGGTAACAATAATTCCAACTCATCAGCTGTTCTTCCTGAAATTTTACAATTTAATGACCTACTCAACACTGTTTTGAGTGCCGCTGGAATATCTAGTGACAAAATAAGTCAAATAAATAAAGCTTTGATTGACATTCTTTCACAGCCCAACAATTAGCACAAGAAATATCTATACCAGGCCATTACATATTATGGCCTGGAATGCTAATGGTCTCAAAGTCAACTTAAGGGAATTAAAAGAAGAATTATTCAATTATCAAGTGGATATCTTACTTCTATCAGAAACATGGTTATTGCCCTCACAAAAAATCAAAATTAATGGTTACACTGGCGTCAGAAAAGACCGATTACATGGTAGGGGGGGAGGAGTAGCTGTATTTGTGAAGTCTGATATTCCATTTCAAGAACTACAACTTCCCCCTTCCACTCAAATGGAAGCTACTGCTGTCACTGTTTACATAGATAGAACACCCATTTCTTTCTGTGCAATGTATAAGCCCCCCAATAATTGCATAGATATTTCCTTACTAAAACACTTATTCAGAACAGGGCTTCCAATTTTTGTAGGGGGCGATTGGAATAGTAAAAACGATCTATTCTTTAGTAAAAAATCCAACAGATGTGGTCGAGTGTTAAGAAAATTCTGCCTTGATAATTTCCTAAATATACATTCATCCACTACACCAACACATGTACCACCTCAAAATATATATCAACCTGATGTAATTGATTTTGGCATCTCCAAAAACATTCTCTTTGACGTTCAAACTTACACAAAGTCAATTCTCAGCTCACCGCACAATCCAGTATTTTTTATTATGGATTTTCTTCGCTCTTGCACCAGGAGAACAATTAAACGTATTAATTGGGACATGTATAGACAAATTTTGGAAACAAATCAAACAGCAGGGCTGACACTGAACAACGCTCAAGATATAGATGAGGCGGTATCACATTTAACACAAATAATACAAGCTGCATTAAATGATTCATCTACAGAAGTGCTACAGCCTGAAAATAAATATGGACTTTCTAGAGAAATCATGCAAAAGATTAGACACAAAAACAAAATACGTAGTAATTGGCAACGCTTTCGTAGACGTTCAGACAAAATTACACTAAATCGTCTCAATCGTGAGATTAAAGAAGAAGTGCAAAATTTTGTAAATGGTAGGTTTACCGAATTTGTAGAGAATGCTACCTCAGAAAATGGAAACATATGGAAAGCATGGAATCTTTGCAAACCTGGTGGTACTCGTATAATCAATAAAATACAAGGCCCCAATGGTCTGGTTTTTTCAGCAGAAGAAATAGCTGAAACCTTTGCTACCGCCTATGAAAAGCAATTTACACCCAATCACGTACAACCGTTAACGACTCAAGTTGAGCTCCGTCGTAGAGTTGCTCGTTATATACACTTTCACATTAATAATAATATTTCCAGCTTTGAACCCACAGACTTGGCTGAAGTCACTGACATTATAAACAAATAAAACAACAGAAAAGCTAGTGGCTATGATGGTATAAGTAACAAAGCTCTCAAAAATCTGCCTTGTCATATTATTTTGACATTCACGAACATTATTAACGCAGCATTAAAATTTAACCACTTTCCAAAGATATGGAAACATTCACTCATTAGAACAATACCCAAATCAGGAACTGACCCGTTACTTCCTGAATCGTTCAGGCCAATTAGCCTTTTATCTAATTGTTCAAAAGTCTTCGAGAGGATTTTAGCTCCTAGATTTCAAAAATATCTGGATGACAATAACATAATTCGAAAAGAACAACATGGCTTTAGACAGGAACATTCCTGTGTCACTCAATTGATTAGGGTGACTGAATATATAATCGATGCATTCAACCATTCTGATTATGTGGTGGCCGCCTTTTTGGATATTAAAAAGGCCTTCGATAAATGTGACCACCCCACTTTATTAGCCAAAATGATTGATCTCAATTTTCCCCCACACTTTATACTTTTCTTCTACAGTTATTTGAACGGCAGAACATTCCAGGTAAAAATAGGGGACTTTAATTCATCTGTTAAGAACATCAAAGCATCAGTACCACAGGGTAGTGTTTTGGGTCCACAGTTGTTTTTAATATATAACAATGATTTTCCAGCTCCTCAAGTGGGTATACTTGCCTTGTTTGCCGATGATGCGGCTATACTATGTGATAACCGAGACCCCTCCAAGGCCCTGGAAAATCTGCAGGAAACCACAGAAGGAATTATGGACTGGTGCAAGAGGTCGGACATTGTATTGAACCGTGAAAAAACACAATTTATATGGTTTACTAGGAAACATGGTATACCGGATAGGCATTTATATATAGATAATCACCAGATCAGTCCGGTTAGAAAAATAAAATACCTGGGATGCATTTTAAATAAAACAATGTCATTTTTACCGCACATTAATTATGTACGTAATAAAACAAACAATGTAATGGGTGCTCTTAACAAAATTACATTTCCCCAGGCTAAGCTATCAATTAAAAATAAAATTCTTTTATTTAAGTCAATACTTCGCCCTACGATGCTTTATGCCTCACCTGCATGGGCCCATGCATGCAAAACCAATATTAAAATCTTGCAAACTGAACAAAATAAAATTCTAAGGAGATTTTTGAATGCACCTTGGTTCATCAGAAATATTAATATTCGCCAAGATCTGGGCATTCCTCATATATTCAAATATATCAAAGAAATTAATAAAAATCAATTTGAGAGAATGAAAAATTCCAGCCATCAACATATCAAAGACTTGGTTGATTATAGTTCAGCACCTACACCAAAAACATCGGCTCGAACAGTGTATAGGAGACCCCAGCAGATTTTCCACCTCCCTTGGGAGGAGATTGGATAATGCAGGAATAACTTGGAAGCCTCCTAGGCTATAATTAGGACTGTAAATATTATATATATACGCTTATTCTCTACTAATGTGGCACCTATTTTAAACGCATTTATCTATGTGGCACCTATTTTAATCGCATTTATCTATTTGGCACCTATTTATTCACTTTTTTCCGCATCTAATTATCGTATTTAATTAACACCTTGTACATATGGAAATTACTATAAGGCACATATATTGGAACTTGGAAAAAAAATAATAAAAAGCCACCCGGACGAATGGCATTTAATTTGACGAATGTATAAATTAAAGCTTTGGATTTTAACCACCATTCTTTTATTCTGATTGAGTTCACTTTGACGCATGCAGTTACCACTAAGATAAATATGTGGGTTGGACCTCTCTCCATCCGGCAGTGACGTGTCATCGAAGAGTTGTGGTGGCATTTTCTTAGTGATTTATCTGCATTTAGGCTAAATTCTGTATAGCTATGACCGTGACCTGGATTTGACTATGCTTTCTTTCCCACACAAAACACATACATGCACACACACTAATTATCTTACAAAACTGACAGTCTATTTTTTTTTCCCCTTCTTCATAGGCCTTACTGGGCCCGTTCGTAACCCCACAATCAGCCAAGAGCTGGGCATGGGGGGTAACAATTTGATTCTGTTCTGTTTAGCTGTACACAGTTCAAACTTACACAAAATCAATTCTCAGCTCACCGCACAATCCAGTATTTTTTATTATGGATTTTCTTCGCTCTTGCACCAGGAGAACAATTAAACGTATTAATTGGGACATGTATAGACAAATTTTGGAAACAAATCAAACAGCAGGGCTGACACTGAACAACGCTCAGGATATAGATGAGGCGGTATCACATTTAACACAAATAATACAAGCTGCATTAAATGATTCATCTACAGAAGTGCTACAGCCTGAAAATAAATATGGACTTTCTAGAGAAATCATGCAAAAGATTAGACACAAAAACAAAATACGTAGTAATTGGCAGCGCTTTCGTAGACGTTCAGACAAAATTACACTAAATCGTCTCAATCGTGAGATTAAAGAAGAAGTGCAAAATTTTGTAAATGGTAGGTTTACCGAATTTGTAGAGAATGCTACCTCAGAAAATGGAAACATATGGAAAGCATGGAATCTTTGCAAACCTGGTGGTACTCGTGTAATCAATAAAATACAAGGCCCCAATGGTCTGGTTTTTTCAGCAGAAGAAATAGCTGAAACCTTTGCTACCGCCTATGAAAAGCAATTTACACCCAATCACGTACAACCGCTAACGACTCAAGTTGAGCTCCGTCGTAGAGTTGCTCGTTATATACACTTTCACATTAATAATAATATTTCCAGCTTTGAACCCACAGACTTGGCTGAAGTCACTGACATTATAAACAAATTAAACAACAGAAAAGCTAGTGGCTATGATGGTATAAGTAACAAAGCTCTCAAAAATCTGCCTTGTCATATTATTTTGACATTCACGAACATTATTAACGCAGCATTAAAATTTAACCACTTTCCAAAGATATGGAAACATTCACTCATTAGAACAATACCCAAATCAGGAACTGACCCGTTACTTCCTGAATCGTTCAGGCCCATTAGCCTTTTATCTAATTGTTCAAAAGTCTTCGAGAGGATTTTAGCTCCTAGATTTCAAAAATATCTGGATGACAATAACATAATTCGAAAAGAACAACATGGCTTTAGACAGGAACATTCCTGTGTCACTCAATTGATTAGGGTGACTGAATATATAATCGATGCATTCAACCATTCTGATTATGTGGTGGCCGCCTTTTTGGATATTAAAAAGGCCTTCGATAAATGTGACCACCCCACTTTATTAGCCAAAATGATTGATCTCAATTTTCCCCCACACTTTATACTTTTCTTCTACAGTTATTTGAACGGCAGAACATTCCGGGTAAAAATAGGGGACTCTAATTCATCTGTTAAGAACATCAAAGCATCAGTACCACAGGGTAGTGTTTTGGGTCCACAGTTGTTTTTAATATACATCAATGATTTTCCAGCTCCTCAAGTGGGTATACTTGCCTTGTTTGCCGATGATGCGGCTATACTATGTGATAACCGAGACCCCTCCAAGGCCCTGGAAAATCTGCAGGAAACCACAGAAGGAATTATGGACTGGTGCAAGAGGTCGGACATTGTATTGAACCGTGAAAAAACACAATTTATATGGTTTACTAGGAAACATGGTATACCGGATAGGCATTTATATATAGGTAATCACCAGATCAGTCCGGTTAGGAAAATAAAATACCTGGGATGCATTTTAAATAAAACAATGTCATTTTTACCGCACATTAATTATGTACGTAATAAAACAAACAATGTAATGGGTGCTCTTAACAAAATTTCATTTCCCCAGGCTAAGCTATCTATTGAAAATAAAATTCTTTTATTTAAGTCAATACTTCGCCCTACGATGCTTTATGCCTCACCTGCATGGGCCCATGCATGCAAAACCAATATTAAAATCTTGCAAACTGAACAAAATAAAATTCTAAGGAGATTTTTGAATGCACCTTGGTTCATCAGAAATATTAATATTCGCCAAGATCTGGGCATTCCTCATATATTCAAATATATCAAAGAAATTAATAAAAATCAATTTGAGAGAATGAAAAATTCCAGCCATCAACATATCAAAGACTTGGTTGATTATAGTTCAGCACCTACACCAAAAACATCGGCTCGAACAGTGTATAGGAGACCCCAGCAGATTTTCCACCTCCCTTGGGAGGAGATTGGATAATGCAGGAATAACTTGGAAGCCTCCTAGGCTATAATTAGGACTGTAAATATTATATATATACGCTTATTCTCTACTAATGTGGCACCTATTTTAAACGCATTTATCTATGTGGCACCTATTTTAATCGCATTTATCTATTTGGCACCTATTTATTCACTTTTTTCCGCATCTAATTATCGTATTTAATTAACACCTTGTACATATGGAAATTACTATAAGGCACATATATTGGAACTTGGAAAAAAAATAATAAAAAGCCACCCGGACGAATGGCATTTAATTTGACGAATGTATAAATTAAAGCTTTGGATTTTAACCACCATTCTTTTATTCTGATTGAGTTCACTTTGACGCATGCAGTTACCACTAAGATAAATATGTGGGTTGGACCTCTCTCCATCCGGCAGTGACGTGTCATCGAAGAGTTGTGGTGGCATTTTCTTAGTGATTTATCTGCATTTAGGCTAAATTCTGTATAGCTATGACCGTGACCTGGATTTGACTATGCTTTCTTTCCCACACAAAACACATACATGCACACACACTAATTATCTTACAAAACTGACAGTCTATTTTTTTTTCCCCTTCTTCATAGGCCTTACTGGGCCCGTTCGTAACCCCACAATCAGCCAAGAGCTGGGCATGGGGGGTAACAATTTGATTCTGTTCTGTTTAGCTGTACACAGTTCAAACTTACACAAAATCAATTCTCAGCTCACCGCACAATCCAGTATTTTTTATTATGGATTTTCTTCGCTCTTGCACCAGGAGAACAATTAAACGTATTAATTGGGACATGTATAGACAAATTTTGGAAACAAATCAAACAGCAGGGCTGACACTGAACAACGCTCAGGATATAGATGAGGCGGTATCACATTTAACACAAATAATACAAGCTGCATTAAATGATTCATCTACAGAAGTGCTACAGCCTGAAAATAAATATGGACTTTCTAGAGAAATCATGCAAAAGATTAGACACAAAAACAAAATACGTAGTAATTGGCAGCGCTTTCGTAGACGTTCAGACAAAATTACACTAAATCGTCTCAATCGTGAGATTAAAGAAGAAGTGCAAAATTTTGTAAATGGTAGGTTTACCGAATTTGTAGAGAATGCTACCTCAGAAAATGGAAACATATGGAAAGCATGGAATCTTTGCAAACCTGGTGGTACTCGTGTAATCAATAAAATACAAGGCCCCAATGGTCTGGTTTTTTCAGCAGAAGAAATAGCTGAAACCTTTGCTACCGCCTATGAAAAGCAATTTACACCCAATCACGTACAACCGCTAACGACTCAAGTTGAGCTCCGTCGTAGAGTTGCTCGTTATATACACTTTCACATTAATAATAATATTTCCAGCTTTGAACCCACAGACTTGGCTGAAGTCACTGACATTATAAACAAATTAAACAACAGAAAAGCTAGTGGCTATGATGGTATAAGTAACAAAGCTCTCAAAAATCTGCCTTGTCATATTATTTTGACATTCACGAACATTATTAACGCAGCATTAAAATTTAACCACTTTCCAAAGATATGGAAACATTCACTCATTAGAACAATACCCAAATCAGGAACTGACCCGTTACTTCCTGAATCGTTCAGGCCCATTAGCCTTTTATCTAATTGTTCAAAAGTCTTCGAGAGGATTTTAGCTCCTAGATTTCAAAAATATCTGGATGACAATAACATAATTCGAAAAGAACAACATGGCTTTAGACAGGAACATTCCTGTGTCACTCAATTGATTAGGGTGACTGAATATATAATCGATGCATTCAACCATTCTGATTATGTGGTGGCCGCCTTTTTGGATATTAAAAAGGCCTTCGATAAATGTGACCACCCCACTTTATTAGCCAAAATGATTGATCTCAATTTTCCCCCACACTTTATACTTTTCTTCTACAGTTATTTGAACGGCAGAACATTCCGGGTAAAAATAGGGGACTCTAATTCATCTGTTAAGAACATCAAAGCATCAGTACCACAGGGTAGTGTTTTGGGTCCACAGTTGTTTTTAATATACATCAATGATTTTCCAGCTCCTCAAGTGGGTATACTTGCCTTGTTTGCCGATGATGCGGCTATACTATGTGATAACCGAGACCCCTCCAAGGCCCTGGAAAATCTGCAGGAAACCACAGAAGGAATTATGGACTGGTGCAAGAGGTCGGACATTGTATTGAACCGTGAAAAAACACAATTTATATGGTTTACTAGGAAACATGGTATACCGGATAGGCATTTATATATAGGTAATCACCAGATCAGTCCGGTTAGGAAAATAAAATACCTGGGATGCATTTTAAATAAAACAATGTCATTTTTACCGCACATTAATTATGTACGTAATAAAACAAACAATGTAATGGGTGCTCTTAACAAAATTTCATTTCCCCAGGCTAAGCTATCTATTGAAAATAAAATTCTTTTATTTAAGTCAATACTTCGCCCTACGATGCTTTATGCCTCACCTGCATGGGCCCATGCATGCAAAACCAATATTAAAATCTTGCAAACTGAACAAAATAAAATTCTAAGGAGATTTTTGAATGCACCTTGGTTCATCAGAAATATTAATATTCGCCAAGATCTGGGCATTCCTCATATATTCAAATATATCAAAGAAATTAATAAAAATCAATTTGAGAGAATGAAAAATTCCAGCCATCAACATATCAAAGACTTGGTTGATTATAGTTCAGCACCTACACCAAAAACATCGGCTCGAACAGTGTATAGGAGACCTCAGCAGATATTCCACCTCCCTTGGGAGGAGATTGGATAATGCAGGAATAACTTGGAAGCCTCCTAGGCTATAATTAGGACTGCAAATATTATATATATACACTTATTCTCTACTAATGTGGCACCTATTTTAAACGCATTTATCTATGTGGCACCTATTTTAATCGCATTTATCTATTTGGCACCGATTTATTCACTTTTTCCGCATCTAATTATCGTATTTAATTAACACCTTGTGCATATGGAAATTACTATAAGGCACATATATTGGAACTTGGAAAAAAAATAATAAAAAGCCACCCGGACGAATGGCATTTAATTTGACGAGTGTATAAATTAAAGCTTTGGATTATAACCACCATTCTTTTATTCTGATTGAGTTCACTTTGACGCATGCAGTTACCACTAAGATAAATATGTGGGTTGGACCTCTCTCCATCCGGCAGTGACGTGTCATCGAAGAGTTGTGGTGGCATTTTCTTAGTGATTTATCTGCATTTAGGCTAAATTCTGTATAGCTATGACCGTGACCTGGATTTGACTATGCTTTCTTTCCCACACAAAACACATACATGCACACACACTAATTATCTTACAAAACTGACAGTCTATTTTTTTTCCCCTTCTTCATAGGCCTTACTGGGCCCGTTCGTAACCCCACAATCAGCCAAGAGCTGGGCATGGGGGGTAACAATTTGATTCTGTTCTGTTTAGCTGTACACAGTTCAAACTTACACAAAATCAATTCTCAGCTCACCGCACAATCCAGTATTTTTTATTATGGATTTTCTTCGCTCTTGCACCAGGAGAACAATTAAACGTATTAATTGGGACATGTATAGACAAATTTTGGAAACAAATCAAACAGCAGGGCTGACACTGAACAACGCTCAGGATATAGATGAGGCGGTATCACATTTAACACAAATAATACAAGCTGCATTAAATGATTCATCTACAGAAGTGCTACAGCCTGAAAATAAATATGGACTTTCTAGAGAAATCATGCAAAAGATTAGACACAAAAACAAAATACGTAGTAATTGGCAGCGCTTTCGTAGACGTTCAGACAAAATTACACTAAATCGTCTCAATCGTGAGATTAAAGAAGAAGTGCAAAATTTTGTAAATGGTAGGTTTACCGAATTTGTAGAGAATGCTACCTCAGAAAATGGAAACATATGGAAAGCATGGAATCTTTGCAAACCTGGTGGTACTCGTGTAATCAATAAAATACAAGGCCCCAATGGTCTGGTTTTTTCAGCAGAAGAAATAGCTGAAACCTTTGCTACCGCCTATGAAAAGCAATTTACACCCAATCACGTACAACCGCTAACGACTCAAGTTGAGCTCCGTCGTAGAGTTGCTCGTTATATACACTTTCACATTAATAATAATATTTCCAGCTTTGAACCCACAGACTTGGCTGAAGTCACTGACATTATAAACAAATTAAACAACAGAAAAGCTAGTGGCTATGATGGTATAAGTAACAAAGCTCTCAAAAATCTGCCTTGTCATATTATTTTGACATTCACGAACATTATTAACGCAGCATTAAAATTTAACCACTTTCCAAAGATATGGAAACATTCACTCATTAGAACAATACCCAAATCAGGAACTGACCCGTTACTTCCTGAATCGTTCAGGCCCATTAGCCTTTTATCTAATTGTTCAAAAGTCTTCGAGAGGATTTTAGCTCCTAGATTTCAAAAATATCTGGATGACAATAACATAATTCGAAAAGAACAACATGGCTTTAGACAGGAACATTCCTGTGTCACTCAATTGATTAGGGTGACTGAATATATAATCGATGCATTCAACCATTCTGATTATGTGGTGGCCGCCTTTTTGGATATTAAAAAGGCCTTCGATAAATGTGACCACCCCACTTTATTAGCCAAAATGATTGATCTCAATTTTCCCCCACACTTTATACTTTTCTTCTACAGTTATTTGAACGGCAGAACATTCCGGGTAAAAATAGGGGACTCTAATTCATCTGTTAAGAACATCAAAGCATCAGTACCACAGGGTAGTGTTTTGGGTCCACAGTTGTTTTTAATATACATCAATGATTTTCCAGCTCCTCAAGTGGGTATACTTGCCTTGTTTGCCGATGATGCGGCTATACTATGTGATAACCGAGACCCCTCCAAGGCCCTGGAAAATCTGCAGGAAACCACAGAAGGAATTATGGACTGGTGCAAGAGGTCGGACATTGTATTGAACCGTGAAAAAACACAATTTATATGGTTTACTAGGAAACATGGTATACCGGATAGGCATTTATATATAGGTAATCACCAGATCAGTCCGGTTAGGAAAATAAAATACCTGGGATGCATTTTAAATAAAACAATGTCATTTTTACCGCACATTAATTATGTACGTAATAAAACAAACAATGTAATGGGTGCTCTTAACAAAATTTCATTTCCCCAGGCTAAGCTATCTATTGAAAATAAAATTCTTTTATTTAAGTCAATACTTCGCCCTACGATGCTTTATGCCTCACCTGCATGGGCCCATGCATGCAAAACCAATATTAAAATCTTGCAAACTGAACAAAATAAAATTCTAAGGAGATTTTTGAATGCACCTTGGTTCATCAGAAATATTAATATTCGCCAAGATCTGGGCATTCCTCATATATTCAAATATATCAAAGAAATTAATAAAAATCAATTTGAGAGAATGAAAAATTCCAGCCATCAACATATCAAAGACTTGGTTGATTATAGTTCAGCACCTACACCAAAAACATCGGCTCGAACAGTGTATAGGAGACCTCAGCAGATATTCCACCTCCCTTGGGAGGAGATTGGATAATGCAGGAATAACTTGGAAGCCTCCTAGGCTATAATTAGGACTGCAAATATTATATATATACACTTATTCTCTACTAATGTGGCACCTATTTTAAACGCATTTATCTATGTGGCACCTATTTTAATCGCATTTATCTATTTGGCACCGATTTATTCACTTTTTCCGCATCTAATTATCGTATTTAATTAACACCTTGTGCATATGGAAATTACTATAAGGCACATATATTGGAACTTGGAAAAAAAATAATAAAAAGCCACCCGGACGAATGGCATTTAATTTGACGAGTGTATAAATTAAAGCTTTGGATTATAACCACCATTCTTTTATTCTGATTGAGTTCACTTTGACGCATGCAGTTACCACTAAGATAAATATGTGGGTTGGACCTCTCTCCATCCGGCAGTGACGTGTCATCGAAGAGTTGTGGTGGCATTTTCTTAGTGATTTATCTGCATTTAGGCTAAATTCTGTATAGCTATGACCGTGACCTGGATTTGACTATGCTTTCTTTCCCACACAAAACACATACATGCACACACACTAATTATCTTACAAAACTGACAGTCTATTTTTTCCCCCTTCTTCATAGGCCTTACTGGGCCCGTTCGTAACCCCACAATCAGCCAAGAGCTGGGCATGGGGGGTAACAATTTGATTCTGTTCTGTTCTGTTAGCTGTACACAGTTTCCTTTGATTATAATCGAAATTAATATGTATGATTATGTTTCTTATTTATGTTCTGTTTGTATGCGTTAAACAAAGCTGTAGACGGCAACATTTTTTACCCAATTATTTTACCTCTAACATATAACAACTGTTAAAATTTCAAACCAAATCCAGTAATATTATTGTTTTTATAAAATCAGTTAATCCCATATTGGTTTTTCCATGCGTTACGTTAGTTCGATACCAATTGCTGATTTCAATTGGGGGAATTATAAAAGTTTTTTTTGATGAATGTGTGTGTGGCGGAAGGGGCTTCAGTTCATTGATGTTTCTCCGAATGTAATGTATACCGTATTTACCTGCGCATAATCCGCATGCGAAATTTCAAGAAAGGAGAAAAGAGCAACGTATAATCCACAGCGGTATATCCTCAATATTCAATAAATAATAAAAACTTACCTTTGTGTGTCATTTCAATAACCAATCCATTGGTGCGCTAATTATTGAAATTTATTTGCGAAACTAGCATTATTTACACATAAAACTAAATTACAGTTCAATCAAAAATCTTCACAATCAGACTCATCAGAATATTCACCAGATTGATAACATCATTTTCTGCAAATTGTAGATAATCCGCATTTTTCAATGTTTAACCACTTTTTTTAACAGATAATCCGCGTAACATACGGAAGAAAATACGGTAATTATGTATGGATTTGATAATAATATTCGGCAACAAGAAACAACGAAAAAGAAATGACTAACTAGAATATCGGTCTAGGGATGTGTATATTTGTATATATTCGAATTTTTTATGTCAAAGGCACACAATCCTCCATGTAAGAATAATTAAATTTTTGGTTTCAAAACACCCTGGGGACCGGTTCACGGGGTGTGTGGCAGAGGAAACCAGCGGCCGTTGTTTGGGCCTGTGGGTCCCTACTGGGATTCTCTGGGGTGAGGGTGACGCTGCTGTGGGGGGGGGGCAAAAACCCCAAAGACCAGGCTCTATACCTGCAGCTAGGATTCAAACAGAGGGTAGGGGTGTAAGGATGGGGCACTTGCTGGTGGAAAGAAATGAGCAGTTTTTTTTCCGTTTTTAGTCGAAGTTTTTTTTTATATTTGTTACTAAATCAAAAATATTCATACAAGTAATTTTCAACGGATTAATTTAATGCAATATTATAATATTCACATTTCACTTGGGAGCATTAATCACCTCCCCCCCATAGATCCGCGCCTGTATGTCAGAGTTCTTTTTCGGGTGCTTTTCTTCTGGTGATGATGTTATAATCAACGCTCTTGATTCGTGAATGTCTCCCAATAGACCGACAGGGTTCCAACCTCGTGATTCCTAACCATGAGTTCAACTGACCACTCTAATACGAATTTGAAAATAGAATCATATTAGAATCAGCTCTTGCAATGCAAAGCAGGGCCCGAATAGGAACCCTGCCAGACCCACCCTGCTGTGGGTCCCAACACATGCAGGGACCTTAGTTGAATAGGAGCTTCCGCGATAATGTCCGGCACAATGATTTTTCCTAATCAATGTGTAAATAAAGAGTTGGTGCCTAAGCCCTCTTTCATTTTGCCCTGGTGAATGTGCCCAGACGTGAAGTCTGTTTCTGTATTATGCTTGTTATGTGCAGTGTTGCTATCTGCCATCAAATTTTCTTACTATGGGTAAATCGTAATGATTTTACTTTTGCAGGCCTGATTTTCTCTAGCTATCATGTTGTTAAAACGGCAGTAGGGACACACATTTATCGGATAAATATTCAAAAATTCGTTTGAGTTGTGTAGAACGGCTCTATCGAGGGTTCCGCTAGAAAATTTACATTGGAAACTCCTAAGAGAGATATAGAGAACCGCTAAAGGTATATAGAAATGGGCAGTCAGAACATTCCGGAGCCAAAACCACACTACACCAGAGGTTTTTCTAGTTTCTAGTATGGTGTTGGCTAAAAGAGGTTTTGCCGGAAGGTGAACCAAGAATCAAAATCAATTAGAAAAATGTTGATAAAGAGTGAAAAGACCCTTAATTTAAAAAAAAGAGAAGGAATCTAATTTTTAAGCGATAGCCGGCACTTTTTGGAAGGGAAAGAAAAGAGTTGTGTTGATAGAACCGCTCACAACCCCGGACTGATGCAAAGTTGGAGTTGTGTTGAGATGAATTAAGTATTGAACAGCATTTCAACACTGAAAATTATTATGTTTACCTGAGCGTACAAGTATTTATATATCCATTGGTGCTCTCCCTTCAAAACTATTTCGATGTGTAAAAATCTGCGAGACTGAAAACCCCGTCATAACAAATCTGTCATAAAAAATGCCGCCCTAGGCGGCCGCCTCGTTGCCTGGTACCGACCTTAGTTTTATAGTTATTAAAATAAAATATAAAATAAATTTTTTTATACAGTTCCCGTATGCACAAAAACCCAATTAGAAAGTTGTGGCCCTGCGTCTCTTGAATCAAACAAAAAAGAATTTCGTGCCTTTGAGTGCAATATTCACTGAGATACTCAAATTCGATAAACGGAGGAAAGTTGGAAAAAAAAACAAAAAAAACAGGTCTATATATATGCATAAATCTGGAAAAACCGTTTTACTCGGTTAGAATCTGGACTATCTGACCGAATGTGGTGGAAGGGCGGGCCGAATAACAGAAAAGCAGGACAGGCCGGAGTTCTATAATTGCTCACTTGATACTCCCACCATACCTCAAAAACACCATTTTAATACCAAAAACCACTCCTATTCATATTTTGTAAACTCTTGGTGCAGGTCAATACTTCATGTAATGTCTTTATACATAAATATCTGTGTTACTGCCAAAGCCCGAAGTTCACCCGGCCAATGTCCGGAAGTCGGGCTTCCGACGTGCTTTGGCCGGCCCCTATATATCGATATCTATATGTCCCTAAAAAATCGATCCATGTGATTCGGGGGGGGGGGGGGGGTCATCGTCACGTTGGTGTATTTTTTGCGTGATAATTATGGACATTTATAATTAGCCATTATAAATATGCTTATTTATGACAATTAACCCGTAACTGGCGTTGTGAAAATTATGTGCGTAAGTGGCGTCGTGGGGCCATTTTGAGCCCAGCAATTATTAATGCATTATGAAAATCAACAAAAAAAATTTCCATAAAAGCAGTGGGTTTTTACACGACATCATTCATCTGTCAATTATAATTCACTAAATAAATTTTCAAATTCTTATAATTATTTCGCAAAAAATTTCTTTTGTTAAGGCATACATTCGGGAAAAATGGAGCGATGCATGACATTTGAAATTTTTTAAAATTATATATTAAATTTTTCGAACGCTTCTTTCAGGATTGAAAGATGAACAGATATTGAAATATACTCAGAAAATAAATTTTAGAAATTAAAATAGTATTTACTTCGCTTTCACAAGCACCTAAATTAGTGTAATTCCAACCATAAATGCGACTCTGCATGCTTGAGGGGAAAAAAATCTTCAGTCTGACGGAATCTGAGAATTAAATCAATTGTTACATTTTTCAAAATATCCACCATTTACACGCAGTGGTCTTCAACGTTTTTCCAGTCGTGAGCACTGCCTGTATACATCATCGAAAGAAGAGCACCCTCACGACAAGTTTAACATACGAATGTATGGAATGACAATGATTTCAAAATCCTTGAATGCAATTCCTCCGAGGAACAATAATCGAGTGCTCGCGAGCACGAATTGGGACACGAGCATCGAGCACTCTGGGTACTTCAGGGAGCACCTTGGTGCTCGAGAGCAATAGGTTGAAGATGCCTGATTTACAACCGCGGCATGGTTTAGGGCCTGACTGAAATTCTCGCAGAAATCCGTGCGAAGATTAATTGCTAATGCAATAGCGCGCATACCAGTTAAAAATATACTATTTTAGTTTCACTGACTGCAGTGCCATCTGTTAACAAACTTTGCAACTGATTTCGAAGTTCTGATGAAATTCGATTCAGGCCATCCCGGCTGAGAGTTTCTGAGAAAATGTTTTGAAACTACGCACATTGTTTCTGTAAATTTCCAAAATATTGTATTTCAGTTAGTTTGTTTTCACGTCAGCGCTATTTGTTACCAGAATGCCTAACTAATTTCGGAATTTTGTCCGGCTATAAATTTCCCGTTTTCCTAAGCGCAATGTAAGCAGTGCATTCCTAGCGCTCCCTATTTTTTCTTAAAATCGTTTTTTTTTCAAATGGCCCCGTCTACATTGGGACATCTGGTATGTATCAATGATTCTCTGTTGAGGGGAAAGGGCATATAGTTTCCTGGTGTTGCTGGGTTATTATAAAGTCGCCACCGGAAATCAACTGAAACTAAAATCACGATCAGACAAGGCCGCAACTAGTAGCAAGAGAGTCTGGTGTCCCGGGAGCCGGATCAGAGAGAGGGCACAAATTTCATCCTTCAAACTCTCCTTCAACATTACAAGGTCTTCGCCAAAATGCGTGCTTGCCCCAGCTGATTAAGCATCTACTTACGGCCTTGTGGGCAGGGCCGTCTTAAGAAAGCATCATGTGCTTCGGGCCAAGTAATCTTCTGAGTCCCTTCCCGGTAAGTTCTCGAAAATTTCAACCAGATCTAATTTTGTTATACCACCGGACCGTGCCCGGATTTGCCCTTGCGTTAAGGCAGCACAGACCTTCGGGGAACCCCGTATGGTGAACTCTGTTTGCCGGGCCGGGGTTATATAGTATCTCTTAAGACAGCACAGAGTACCATGCGCAGGATGTAGTCTACTGTACGCGAGTACCGTGTGTACAGGAACCGTGCTACTACATGTTTCTTCAAGCATGGTATAGACTTGCATATCGGCAGCCACTCCCATCAACTGTTTAAAATTAATAAAAAGTGTAGATTAGGCAAACCGTGGAATTTTGTCCAATTCATCAGATCTTTTAGCTCTCCACTTAGTTACGGCGTTTGTCTTTACCAATCATTTGAAGATAATTCCTCATGTGTCAACTAGAACTTGGCAGAAAAAATTTCAGAGGGTAAAGTTGTGAAACTGAAGTGCTAGATACGGGACATTGCTAATTGTCACCCAAAATTACAAAAAATTGTCAGATTTTTAAAAAAAATTATAGATTATTTCTGAAGCTCACCTAAAAATTATCAATGCGGAAAATAAACTCTCACTGCAAATTGCGATGAATTGGAATGGATTTCGGGGAAAAAACGTTCGACACTATACTTATGCGAGATGAATATTCATATTCATAGCCACAATTATCATGGTGTAATTTACATTATAAAAATTATCTTATGCAATTATTAAAATTGTAATAATTTTTAACATAATTCGAATAATATTTAGAACAATTCACATACATGAATTTGTTTTAAATTAAGATATAGGCCCTGTAATTATTTTAAAAAATTTAACTACATTAGAATTTTTAAAACGGAATCAGATTATAGTCGAAATCTGATTTACAGTTGAATCCCGTTTTAACGAATACAGTTATAGCGAAAATCTCGTTTTAACGAACACTTTTCTAATCCCCCAGATAAGTTTACATAGGGACATTTTTAAATAACTTGGAATTCCTTTATAACGGAATTTCGTCACAACGAAGTGATTCTACGGTCTTTTGGATTTCGTTATACCGGGACTCGACTTATTAAATTTAACTATGAAAAATCAGTCAGAGTTATCACGGTATAACTTACATTGAAAGCATTTCTTCATACAGTAAAAACAAAAAATCCACACAAATCAACTTTATCAAAATTAACGGAACATTTTATTTAAGATAAAAAAAACGTAGTAAATATCTACGACAAAATATAGTACAAAAAAAATCCATATGAAGGGTACAGTAATGTCCCGTAAAATACGGGTATGTATTCATCCAAATGATAAATATTCTCTGAAGACGTCTCCCGATATTGGTCACAACACATCATTGAAACTAATTATTATTTCTCAAAAAACAAAACAAATAGGGATCCTCAAAAAGTTCTTAATTCTTTATTAAATGTCACCAATATTTTTATTTTTACATAATATCAGTGAAATTTTGTTTTCAAGATAATTTTTGTTTTGGTACTTTGTTGAACGCCCTTCAAAGATCTTATGGAATAGAAAATTTAATTTTCGTTGTCTCGAGAGCTATTGAGCCGAGAAACTAACATCGGGAGCGTGCACAATACCTTAGAATTATAGAAAAAAAATCAATTTTATCCGTTAGAAAAAATATTTTTTTACGAACAATACATAAATATTGCATTGAAAAATAGCGGTTAGCACCGAACAAATTAGCTCCGGTTTTTCCTGATTTTTCTTTCCAGATTTTAATTTGCAAAAATGAGGGGGAGCGGGTTAATAAAAAGCAAACTAAGCAGATATTTCATCGTTGTATGCCCCCCACCCATAATTTATTTTATTATCATTTGATAACATATACATAATATTACTTTTTCCTCCATTTCAGGAAAATTCCACCAAAAACAAGAAATTTCCTAAAAAGAAAATTAGTTCCACTGATTGTTTTCCATCTCGGTATTTACTGATATAGGAATGATTCCTTCACAATTTTCTTACTTTTTTCTTTCCATTTTTCAATGTATTTACAGTTCTTATTATAATGTAATTCTGACTTTGTATTTTATGTTACTGATGGAAAAACTGGAATTCGTCTGCTATTTTTTTTACTGTTTTGCATGAAAGATATGACTAATTAATAACTAATTCCCATTTCGGTAACAAGTTGTGATTGTAACCGAAATGGAATTGAAGTTTTCATTTGTGTTTTTGATTGTTTTTAGTATTGAGAATGAAGAAAATATCTTTTATTCTAAACTTAATCAATATGAAATGCAATGGGATGATTGTGATTTGTATACAGATTGTGTGATAGAGACAGTGTTTGTTTATTACTTTATTTTCGTAATATGTGGAAGATGAAAATTTTTGAATTAATGGAAGTGAGATGCTTCGGAGATATTTATATTTTGTAATGTAAAAAAATTTTCTTTCAAAATTTTATGGAATTTTCATTTTAAAAATTTTAGTTTTTTAAAACTTAAAATTTTTTCGAATATGATTTCAAGATATATGTAATAACATACGAAATTTTTAAACATTTTGGATCGTATTTGGTATATTTTTCCGAAAGAATCGAATTCGATATTTTTCTTCTTTTAAACATATGTACGAAACAACATATGAATATTTATTTTTGAACATCAAATTTAATTAGAAAGGTTAAAATAATTTTGTATTGAAAAAATATATATATTTCGAATACAACATTTGATGTGGTATTCACTTGTTTAGAAAGTTCATTAAAATTATTTGATTATATTAATTATTTTTATTAACCAATTATTATTTTTCTTTTCTAATTGCGGGAAGGAGTATAAATATGTTTATAATCTGTGATTTATTCTTTTTTAATTATATATGAATATACTGGGTGATTACATAATTCCCTTTGCCGCATTTTACTGGCGATCCTAGAGAACTTCCAATTAGAAAAATTATCATCAAAATAAAGTGCGGAACTCAAATACGTCATTCACGTTGCAAGGGGTTGTATAATTATTGAAACATACAAATGGCTTTTTATACGGACACCCTGTCCTCAAAAACTCAACTAGAAAGTTGTTGCCCCATCTCTCCTGAGTCCAAAAAAAAAAAGAAACATCTATGTTACTAAATGTGATATTCTCATTCATGTTTGAATTCTGGAATTCAAAAATTGGAAGGTTGGATAAAAAAGCATAAACCAACGGACAACGCTTCTTTTTCTCATTTTATGCTGTTTTTTCCCAACCTTTCTCCGCTTTTTGAATTCAAATATCATAGCACTTAGAAACCAAGAATTTTTTTTTTGTGGTGGGGGGGGGGGGGTTGACCTACCTCGGTGTTCATCAAATAAATTTCTTGGGTATAAAAATATAGAAAAATAACAATAAATGCGAAACAGGTGTATGTGACAAAAGAAATTACCAACTTTTTCCGTTAACTGTTTAAGCCACTGGCATTCAAACATCAACATCAAAATATCGAGAAACACACTCATTTCGCAAATCTGTAGATTCGGACGCATTTGTAATAATAAACAGGAATTCAATGAAACTTCTCAATCTTTTCAAAGCTGTATCTGGCTACAGCATTCCCACCACCTTCAACGACATTTCCAAAAAAATATTAAAAACAACGACAGTTTCCCAATTCTTTAGGTATGTCTGGTGATTTTTAACTAGATTTTTGACTACTGTTTGGACTTTTTAATTTATTTTTTTGAGATTTTCTGTAATCTCTGTAAAATATTCCCTTTAATTTCTATATTCTTGAATTTTGTATATATATATTTCTCATGCTTCATTTTGCTTATAATCTGAAGCCCTGTATATATTTTTTTTCTAGTATTGTATTTCTTCAACATATTTTTTTCATTGCCATTTCTTCGTCCAATATGTTTCTTGAGATAGCAGGCGTCGCGGAACCAGGGTTGTCATTTTTAATGCAATCAGGCATAGCCACCCTTCAGAAAGGCCTACTCTTTTCGAACCATGCATGGGGTTCCTCCTGATGAAGACCCATGACTGCATAGGTTCTATTTTCCTCTCATAAAATTCCACCTTGTGTGTGTGTGTATTAATTTTTTCTTCAAATAATTTCATTTTAAGTATATATATATATATATATATGTATATAAAATTAAAAATATAATTTTTTATATAAATTATATATAAGAACCCAGGTGCTGGCTTTGGTGATTTTCAATTTCGTCAGTTTTCATATTCTGATAAAATCGATCATCTGAAAATTTTGCATTCATATTGGTGTCTTGTCATCATCTATTTCTCCTATATTAATTTTATATTAGATTTCAACCAAAATTATGATGTATATGCATCACACTAAAGATTTCAGATGCCTATGACTCTGGCATACATATTGGTGTGATTGACTATTATATTCGAATCTTGTATTCAAAACTTTCAAGTTAATTTTCAACATTCATGTATTTGTATTTATTTATACCTTGCGCTATCTGTTGTTGTTTTTGAGAAGTAATTTATGTTAGGTTTAAGTTATATCTGAGGGGAAAAATATCGATATTTGTTAGAATACATGCATGACTTTTTCATAACTGTTGTATAAAAAGTTATTTTTGATATTTATATTATATAAATAACATATATATAAAATATTAATATATAGAATAATTTCAGGTAATTGCGTACTGTTTAAAACCTTAACAAGCTTCGTGTTGTATAGCGCCATTCGAGATGACCTCACAGGGCTCTATCCTAGTATCTCTGCAGTAATAAGATGCTCGTTTCAAGTGCCTCGGACATAATTGAAGGTTTTCATGAAGTCCGCGGGACACCATGTCATACCGTGGTACTATCCATTGTTAAAGTGAAATTTCTAAAAAAAAGTTTCACCAATTTCCAACCTTTTTATTTAATATATCTTATATACTAATTCCGAAATTACTTACTTCTTTAATTATAAATTTTCATTAATTATGAAATTTTTTTTCCCAACTCTTTATTTTTTAATGAATTTTATTACTTTCAGCAACTCTGAAATTTGCTCCCAATATTCTGAAATCATTTCTATCAGTTACTATTTACTGTTACTAATACTGTAACTATTTTGTCGTTAATTACAAATTTTCATCAATAATGAAATTATTTTTTCTTACTAGTTCTAAAATTATTTTTTTTTTCATTGATTTGTTTTTCAGAACTTCTGTAAATTCCTCAATTATGTATATGTTTTGGAAGCCGAATTTTGCCCCTTGAAATATTAAGCCCGTATGAAATCAAAGGTCTCTAAAAGTGTTTTGGCACCAGGTCCCCCGAATACGTTACGACGGCACTGTTAAGATCCGTTTATATGGGAAATAGGAGAAAAGCGGGCTTAAAACCCACTTCAAGAATTTTCACCGATGACTGCTCTCCATTTCTTTCCTTACGAAGGAAAAACCGTCGTCAAGGGGTGCTAGAACTCCCAATGCTATCGCAATATGCACATATAAACGGGGCTATAATGTATCAAGTGCACGGCATTACTATTGTGTGTGCATGAGTCTGGAAAGTATTATCATAATCCTAAATACAACAGTATAGAGAGGCCGCGCTTTTAAACGATTTTTTTTAAATGTTAAGTAGCTATTTTCTCAAAATGGTCGACGGACCACGGCAAAAAAGCTCGGATGGCTAAATTTGGCCTGCGGGCCATGGGTTGAAGACCCCTTGTATACGGGTTCCAACCGGGGGGGGGGAAGAACGTAGAAAAAACGTCTTTACCTCCGAGCATGGGGTGACTTTCGATAGGTGACACCTTCATTTCCCCACCGAACTCCAATAGTAGTAAACTGCCATATAGCGATATGACCAGAGTTGGTATCCGGCAAAGTAGCCCGAGAGCGATATATATATGAAAAAAAAATTCAACGTTAAAAATAAATTATTTGGGCTCGGAATCGATTACAATTTTCAAGTGGTTAATCAAAAAGTTTTGATCAATAAACTGACTGATTAATCGAATTTTTATCGGATATTTTTGCAATCATATAATCATATGAATAAGATGCTATAAAAATATAATTTAATCATTTCACGCACCTATCCGGCAAATTTAAACAAATATAACAATAGATTAAGGAATTAGGGCTGGCCGCTTCAAGCAATTTAATATGCTGAACATAATTTCGTCAAGACGTGTAATTTCTTCACTTGAATCTTGTGGTTTTTTTTTAATCGGTTGATGTTACTCATCGGATGATGATTTCGAAACTAATTTTTATCATCCTGTTGTTTGCTCTGCTTCCAAATGGCTGCTGAAACTGTTCTCAAGTGATACATGAAGGAAGAGGAGCTGGTGCTTTCAAGAAATTAAAAACTATTGCTCATAGTGGGGACGATAAATTTTGGTCATACTTTCTAAAACTCCCATCAAAGTCAATTTGAAACTTAAATTATCAGTTTTCGTTGTATTGACTTGTCAAAAAATTTGATGAAATTATTGATTCAAACATTTTTTAATATGGTCAGTAATACAAAATATTATGTATAAGAACGTAATTTGTGAAGCAACTAATTGTTTTTTTCAAGTTTTTCGAACAAATCAAGTTGATTTACAAACTTTTGATAAAATTTTAATCAAATTGATCGATTAACCGACTCTATTAATCGGACCAGCCTTTTAAATTATATAATTTTTTTAAGCACAATACGTCAAACTTATAGACAAATAATAATAATAATATACGTTCAAATTTCAGAGCAAAGTACGAGAAACCGATTTCTCAAACGAGTAAAGATACGGGTATTGCCAATTGTCACTAAAAACAAAACAAAAAAATGCCAACTCTCAGCAAAATTGCCAATTGCTAAAAATCACCAAAAAATTATCAATGGTTGGGAATCAGTGCTCACTGACAATCAAATTAGCACATTCATCCTCACAGTAACTCACAATTACAGCGAATAAAAAAATATTATGCGGACATTTTTATGACACTACAAATTATGTGAGAATAACCATTTATTTTTAGTTTAAGTTATCGTAAAATAATGTACATTATAATAAATATATTCATACAGTGATGTTCCGCAAAATATATTACCCCGAAAGATAATAATTCCTAAATCCATCTCCCAATCAAGATCAAAACACGCCAATGAAAATAATTCACCATTTCACTCAATATACCGAAAAAAAAGCCTGAAAGGACTTAAAGTTCTTTATCAAAAATTCAACTAATATTTTTATTTTCACATCATATAAATAACATTTTTTTGAAAATAATTTTTTCTCGGAAGCTCTTCAAATATCTTAGTGGATAGAAATTTAATTTTCGTTGTCTTGAGAGCTATTGAGCCGAGAAACTAACATCGAAAGTAATCTTCGTGGCGTTAATAGTTTTAGCCCTTCCAGAAAAAAAGTAAATGTAATAATAAAAAAAAATTCCACGTTAAAAATGAACTCTACAATTTTTTTTTTCGGGCACAATACCTTAAAATTATAGACAAAAAAAAATTAATTACATACGTTAGAATAGAAAGCTGTAGAAAAAATAATTATAATGTTTACGAACAATCCATGAATATTAACAAAAAAAATAGCGGTTTGCACCGAACAAATTAGCTTCGGGTTTTCCCGATTTTTCTTTCCCGATTTTAATTAGTAAAAATAAGGGGGGAGCGGATTAATGAAAAGCAAAACTAAACAAATATATCGCGACGTCGTAAGCCCTCCATATTTTTTTTATCAAAATACAAACGAAATTTTTTCTTCGTGCATTTCAGGAAAATTCCAACAAAAACAAGAATTTTTTTTTTTTCCCAAACAAAATTAGTTTCCACTGATTGTTTTCCATCTTGGCATAGGAATGATTTCTTTCACTAATTTTTTTCCTTCCTATTTAATAATGTATTTACGGTTCTTATTACATTGTAATACTTACTGACTTTGTATTTTATGTTATTGAGGGGGAAAAACTGTAATTAGTTTGCTCTTTTTTCTGTTGGTATGAACGATATTAAACTGATTCATTTCAGTAACAAGTTGTAATTGGAATTGAGATGGAATTTAAGTTTTTAGGTTTATTTAATTTCTTAGTATTGAAAATTAAGGAAAGGGAATTTATTCTAACTTTAATTAATATTAAATGTAATGGGGTGATTCATTTGTATGTAGATTGTTTTTTTTGTTGTATTTAGGCCTATATATTTATGCTATTATTTTAGTAAGATGCGGGAAAATTTTGAATTAATGGATGTGAGATGTTTGGAAACAAAAATATTTTGGAATGTTAGGACTTATTGAGTTTTTTTTTTTTGGTATAAAATAATTGCCGAAAGAAATAATTCAATAATTTTCCAAAAGATATAAATATATTTGTTTAAATAATTGAATTCGATTTTTGCCTTTATTTTAAACATATGTATGAAAAAAAAAGATATTTATTTAAAAAAATTTAAAATTTTTTATTTTAATTTTTTAATTTTTATTTATTAAAATTTATATTTAAAATTTAAAATAATATATACATAGAAAATATAAATTATATTACGAATTTTCAATTTGATGATTATTTTAAGAATATTTAAACCTTTTAAAAATTTTAATCGAGATTAATTATTATTTTTTTAATTTTTTTTCTAATTGCGGAAGGGGGGGGGGTGAGGGGTGTGAATATACAAAAAAACTGTACCACAAGTGTGTTGAACCTTTACAAAAGTGCGTGCCACTCAATTGATTTGAAAACGTATCGCGGGCCACTCAATTGTTTTGGAACTGTGCCGTAGGTTACTAAGTGATCTATACATGTGTCCATTGGTGCGGAACCTAGAGGACTGAGGCGTATGGACTTAAGTCCCGTATGTATGGGTCGCCTGCATCTTTCAGCCTCTTCAATGTTTCTTTTTCATGTCGTCTCCTCTGTGCCGCTGGCCGCTTGAGTGATCTGGGCATGGGCCGCGGATCGCTTAAATGATCTGTAAACATGCCGCCAGTCACTAACGTTATCTGGGACAGCCAACCTGTTTTAATGCATGGGTCCACCAGGGCAGGACCTGGGGAGCCTCGTAATAAAGAGATCTCGTTAAAATTCTCAATTTCTAGCATATCAATTGGTAAGTTAGTATTTATAGTCAGATAGGACTGGGGGCTCAGGAAAACAAATTTACCCTGGGACTCCACGATGTGGGTTTGGCCACAGCAATAACTAGGATTTTTGCAGCCCGGGACACACAATACTTTGTCGCCCTCACAACTTCAAAATTCGGTACTTTTGTGATGGTGTTGTTTGTTCCTATTTAAAATTGCTGGCCCCTAAATTTTCCGGCTGGAGCAGTTACCTCCGCTGCCCCCTGTAGTTTCGGCCCTGGCCTTGACCGTGCCATGGATAATACCGCGGCTCTGAAATTGTGCCGCGGAGCAGGACGTTTGTATGATCTGTAAATGTTCCACTTAGTTCGCTTTTACAAAATTAGGCTTGAGGTCACGGTCCACATGAGATGACTCCGGCAGCCACATTTGGCCCGCGGACCATTTAATTTCATTTCACACCGTGCACCGCCCAGGCTCTATCGATGCGGGCCATAGGTTGAACATGTATGCTGTATACTGACTTCTCGCTTTCATAATGGGTGAAGTTTTTTTCCCCATGCGTGAGAGAAAGCGTGCGGTATGGCCCTCACAAGGGTGGAGCCAGTAGGGCTAAATCTCGGGGTCGGGACGATACTGATCTTTAACACTGGAAATTCACTGTAGTGGGTCTACTGAAAAATTTTATCACACAAGGCCTGCCAAATGTCGTATCTGAGGAGCCATGATGCAGTATGAGAGGAGGGACCGTGCGAGTGGACCTCAAAATGTGCGTTGTTGCTCCAGGGTCGTCAATTTGTTCCTGTCCAGTGCCATCAGCGGTTACAGTCTCCTCGATCATGATTATGAGGTGGAATATGGTTTGAAACGTGAGACTGTTTTCAGTATTCAGCAGATGACTGTTTTCAGTATTCAGCAGATGACTGTTTTCAGTATTCAGCAGATGACTGTTTTCAGTATTCAGCAGATGACTGTTTTCAGTATTCAGCAGATGACTGTTTTCAGTATTCAGCAGATGACTGTTTTCAGTATTCAGCAGATGACTGTTTTCAGTATTCAGCAGATGACTGTTTTCAGTATTCAGCAGATGACTGTTTTCAGTATTCAGCAGATGACTGTTTTCAGTATTCAGCAGGTGAATGCCTATAGAACGAATGCCATCTTAACGCATGGGCCAACCTGGGAGAAATCATGTCCATAGCGAACCTACCTGATGATATCTGGTTCTATGACTTTTAAGAGTAAGGATATGAATATGTAAGCTGTTACTTCCAATTGCGTACGAGAACCCCAGAATTAATACCTATCATTTACCCTTTTAAAGGTACCCTCTTCTCCTGGTTCCACGTAAGACAATCTCAACATTGCACCAGGAGAAGAGGGTATCGCACTCATCTCTATCCCAGAGGCTCAGGATAACGACCATAGGTCAGGGTGAAGAGATGGGGAGTACCAGGACAGTCCTAAGAACCTCGTGGGCCTTCCGGGCTCAAGCATTTTCTGGGTCCCAACATGGCAAATAATACTTGCCTACAAACTTATTCGCCTTTCGAAAATTTTAATCAGGTGTCATTTTTTGTGTGCCTACTACCCCCCCCCCCCCCACATTGAAGTTCCCGACCTCCAGACCAACCGTGACCCCCGCTGTCCCCCCTAGCGGATATAAACTGGTTCATCTCAGGAGACGGGGAGACTCCACGATGGAGAAGTTCCCAACCGTTTCCCGGTGGGCCCTTGTGTTAATATGACACCGAAGTGGATTAGATATTATAGGAGGTCCACGAAAAGAAAATGTAGAACAAAAAGGGATCATGGGCAAAAAATATGTTAAGAAAGACAGAAGGAGATTCCATATACCTAGTAATACGTACTCCGTATACGTAACATTGTATATACTTATTTATTTATTCGTATGTAGCGTCATCTGTTATCGTTTTTGAAAAGTGCTCTCGAGAGAGTGTTGAAAATTATGAGTAGGAAAAAAAATTCCATATTGTAAATGAATACTTGCAGTATATATTTATTCAACAAATTCATACATTTTATTTCTCATTATTATTTATTGTGTATCATGTACATAAAATATTGATATATAATAATTTCACACATCAAAATGATGGAATATAGTGGCACCGTACGAAATTAGATAATAACAAAATGCCGTCACTATTGAGGGCAAAACTGGGTCAGAAGGCTTGAGACGTTGGAAAGTTGGTGAAAGGACTCAGGCAGAGCTCCAGCCGGAACGAGCGAGCAGAGGCCATAGAAGAGCTCTCAAGGACGGAACCAAAGTCCCATTGGTCGGTGCCTAACAAGAGCCTGCTGGCCAAATTTCACGAAGCAGCTCTGTGTGTATTTACATATTTTCTATCGTATACTGGGTTCCGGGGGATTCTGGAACTCGCACTTCCGGCACAAATCAATTGGTAGTAAATTGCCTATGGTGATAGACCGAAGTTAGAACAAATGAGCCTAAGATTCCCTACAAGTGGCTTCCACCATTGAGGTTACCATCAGTCCACGGTTTCGACCCGTGGGAAGAATATATATATATTAGTTTTATTACTATAATTATACCTACATTAGTTTTATATATATATATATATATATATATATGACCGGAGGTGGGTGCGATAATATAGTCTGGGAGCGCCAAATATCCAAGTCACACAATCTCTGCTAAAGAATGAAAGGGCTATACTTGTGGACTAATGTTCCTTTGATCTCTGCGCGAGGAAGAGTGCCCACAAATCCTAACATTTCGCATCTATGTGCTCGACAAATTGTCATGTTGCGCACGGAAAAATCAGTTCCACGCAGACAAAATAGAAAAAAAAAAACTAAGGAACAGCAACAAATACGTATTAAGGTACAATTATGTACCGTAAAATACGAGGTCCAGTTTTTTTCCTAAATGGTAACCATTTCTTAAAAACCGTCTCCCAACCAAGGTCACAAAACACATCATTGAAACTAATTATTATTTCACTCAAAAAGCAAAACAAAGGAGCCTAAAAAAGCTTTTAATCCTTTATTAAATTTCACCAATATTTTTATTTTCACTTAATATGAATGCAATTTTCTTTGCTATACAATTTTTTTTGTTACTATCTTGAAAGCTCTTCAAAGATCTGAGAGGATAGAAAATTTAATTTTCGTTGTCTCGAGAGCTATTGCACCGAGGAATAACATAGCAACTTATCTTCGTGTCGTTAATAGTTTTAGCTCCCTCTAAAAAAAATATTTATGCATATAATAGTAACAAAAAAATTCAACGTTAAAAATAAATTATATAATTTTTTATTATAGCAAGAAAATTATAGACAAAAAAAAATTAAGACTACGTACGGGGAAATTTTTTGAAAACACTGATTTTTTTCACAAAACAAGTGGGGGGTTTGAATCAAAATAATGTATGAAATAAGGAAATCCAGTGAAGTTTGTGAAATATCTGCAAAACTTTTTGAAATATTCTTAATTATGTCGTCAAAATTGGCTCATTTTACGTAGGACTGGCGTCTTGAATCGGTATAGTGGTTAAACCAGAGGACGCGCATAACGAAGGTTGTGGGTTCGATCCCTCAAACCCGGCTAAGATTTTTTTTCCTATTCATTACCATCTTCGTTTTTAAATGTGTGCGTAATCTTAAATTTAGATTTAATTTTTTTAATTTTTTCTTTTTTTTGCTACATTAGTTTTTTAAGCCATTGCACAGGTTAAATGCGATTCGTTGTATTATATTTTACCACCAATCGCCAGATGCACGGGACTAGGGAGGTTGTTTTCCAAACAATGAATGTGGGGCAAGACGGGGCCACACCCGTACAATAAATGATCATTTATTGATTCACTAAAAAAATAATTTCATATTATCTGATTTAATCCAAATGAGGCGCTGCATCAAGTTGGCAATAATAACGAAGCTGGGGCCTGCTATCATTTATTAATTCACTAAAAAATGTTCTCATTTTTTTTAACTTAATCCTTTTCTCACTTAATTTAACTGAGGTTCAGCTGCATCAAGTTGACAATAATACAGCTCCTTATAGTTTACAGGGGGTTCTGTTAACGGACCGACAAACTCAGAGGGTTGTAGCTGGCAGACATCAAGAGGAACAAAAATTGCAATGCAACATGGTGTCACAAACCACGCTGAGAGGGTGAAAATCGCGAAAAACGCATGCAGGCTCTGAGACCAGAGGGGAGACGAAAGGTGGGTGTCAGTTGATCGCTGTATGCGTTCGTGGGTTCACTCACCATATCTGACGTTAGCAGCGTCGCGAAACGCATGCGCTGGGGTAGGATTACGCGCTGTGGACGACAAAACGGACATCAAAAGCATACCTGGTATCTTCGAGAGCGACCAGGAATCGTTTTTACGTTGTTGTAGAGTGTGCAATGACGTCAGCGGCAACCACTTCCAATAACTCTTGTAATATTTTATCAAATAAGTATTTTTGTAGTTATTATTATACTTTTTGTCGTTCCAGCGTGACGTCGAAACCTGCATGCGTTTTTCGCGATTTTCACCCTGTCAACGGACTCTATGTTCCATTGCAATTTTTGTTCCTCTTGATGTCTACTAACAACACTCTGAGTTTGTCGGTCCATTAACAGAATACCCTGTATGGTGTAGTATATATACTATATATTGTACGTTTAGCGATAAGTGTTGCCAAAAGTAACAGCCGGAGACACACTGTGTGTACTGGAAGAAAAATCACCTCCTCTCATATCGCGCATGCGCGTTCTGACAATGCTCAACCTTCTGACCCGCTCAACCGCTGCAGCGAAACTCTCATAACATGAGCAAGCTTTGCTATGCAGTACGAGCTGATGTCAGATCATCCGGGCAACGCGCGATGAGGAAGTTTCACCATCACTTAGATCAATTTTGAAAATAAATATTCGTTTCTGGTGAGTTTTTATTTTAATTTATTTTTTGTAAATTTTTGATTTGTAGAGAAAAAATTACACAAGCGTAAATTAATTTAAGCAATCAAGTAATATATTTTTCAAGTGTGCAAAAATATGTTTGTTAGTTTCGAATAACCTGTAGTTGTTGTTAGAAATCTCTTATTTTTTTTTGTTAGAAATTCCATTATAACGTGAAATATCTGATCGAAATCGAAAATACAAACTATATTTTGTAATTTTACAAAGTTTATTTTGAATCGTTGCGGTAGAGAAAAAAACTATTATTGTTGTTTTTTTAACGAAAAGCTTCGTTTGCGCATGCAAACATTGAATTATGTGTGAAAGGATATATTTTCACTGTGACATTTTGTTAAAGATACATTACTATTGATTACTTCAATTCTTTCCTTTTGATGTGAGGGATATATCATTATTTTGAGTATAATCAAGTAAGCATATTCAATATTTGAGTGTAATTCTCTCATCTCTGAGGTTTCCCATTAAAAATACCTGAAATCTTCACGTTGATTATATTTTTAATAAATGCCTCCAAAAACTCTTTTTCCTTCGTCGTAACGAGCGAATGCGAGTCGATCTTCCCGTTAAAAATGTCTCGACACAGAGAACAACAAGCCTGCAACGGTACAAATATCCATTCATGTGACTTCACTCACAATTTGAAATATAGGTGACAACACTCAACAAAAAAAAAAATTAACACAACACCAGATACACTGTTATCTACAACACTAGATACATAACTGTTAGACATCCATAAACACATCCAGAAGGTGGGAATGATTATCCCTCCTAAGACCTGAGTTGTATGGGGTATAAGGGTCTGTGTAAAATATGGAACGATACAATGAACATCATTGATTCCGAGACATCACCCTGGGTTCACAGCTACCCTGAGCAAGTAAGTTGAAGGCTCTGATTCTTCACCTCTCTTCCTCTGTGTGTGTAAGACCCCTTCAGCACTTGCCGTGGCTTCCCTTTCCATTTGTGATTCCCCTTTTAGAGTATCCCAGGGCCACAAATGTGTATATAGCATCCGGTATTTTAACATGCAAAAAAAAAACATTTCACTGGAAGTTTTGCTGTCACCTATCGAATAAAACTGCTATAATTTTCCGATTAAAGTTGCAGATTGACATCTGAATAACCTGATAAAATAATAAAAAAAATATTGTATCATATTTTTAATATTCTAAAAAATAATAATATATACAAAATTTTGAAATTTACTGAAAAATGTTTACCAGTTAATATTTATACACGGTAATATAATATAATAAATTTAATTAAACTTAGTCGTCCTTAAAGTGACATCCTGGTTACTTCAATTAGTAATTCAGATAAAATAAGGATGTTGAACCAGATTCCACTTGTGTTCTCATAAAGCCAAGGACGACTCTTTTTTGCCATAATACTGATGTTATTTTACTTTACAAACATATCAACTGTCAAAATTTTTCATCAAATTTGATAATTTAATAAATATTATTGTTTATAAAAATAATCTACTACACTATATTATATTGTTTTGTCAATATAATTCATCAAATAGAAAATCTTTTACCAATGTCAATGGAAAAATTATATTAGTTTTATTCGCTAGGTGGCAGCAGATATTTCAAATCAATGATTTGTTATTAACATGGTGCCATATGGCCCTTTAGCGTCTCTGGGATATTCTGGGGGGAGTACAGGTGAAAATCAGATGAA
This sequence comes from Pholcus phalangioides, assembly GCF_987345545.1. Taxonomy (NCBI): domain Eukaryota; kingdom Metazoa; phylum Arthropoda; class Arachnida; order Araneae; family Pholcidae; genus Pholcus; species Pholcus phalangioides. Next base: position 23,690,388 of record NW_028301605.1, read on the forward strand.
GGTGAATCAAGACAAGTGCAGCATGGAACCAGGTCCATCTATATCCGCAGGCCCAGGCCTTCATATCCATGAGGGGGCACATGATGAGATCTGGTACTACGATTTCTGGATGTAATTATGTAAATTAATATGTAAGCTATTACTTCTCTCCAGCCAAGTACGGGGGACCTCAGAACATTTTGTAAGTGCCATCTTAATACGTGGGCCACCACTGGAACGGCCCGGGGGCCTAGGATTTGAAAGGGGGACATGACAACGATATTTGGTCAAAATTTTCAAAGCTTCAATATGTGAATAGCATACTAGACAGGCATTTCTATCCAAGTACGGGCATTAGAAAAATTACTGTATCCGGGGGAGCCCACGGGGCTCTTAAAACGACCCTGCACTTTTCCTTGGGACCCATGATGTTGAGAAGCCCTTCCCGCAAGAGGGAAGTTCACTGATTTCTAGCCCAGGATAGGCGCGGGCTAAGGTCGATATTTCTGAAAATTTATTGGTTCGTCCAATTCACATCAATTTTTCCGGCTCGTGGTTAAAATGAGGCGGGGGTACCATGAGAAGGAAATAGTGTTCAAAGGGGCTGTGTAGGCTGGAAAAGGTTGGGAAACACTGAGACATAACACCAAATATGGACGTTTAAAGCAAGGCTCAACATTTAGAATAATGCGGGCCACTCCATTGGTCTGAAAATGTGCTGCGGACCGCTTTAGTGACCAGCATGGGCAGAGATACGGGGGGGGGGATTGCCCCCAAGGTCAAAGGTGGAGTCCACTGATGGGGGGGGGGGATTGCCCCCAAGGTCAAAGGTGGAGTCCACTGATCTAGTGTATGCGTGTATATTCTCAATATATTCTCAGCAACCTAGTTGGGAATTTTGCCTCTGTTGTGGCGTTGTATTTAAATTATAAAATAATTTCCCTCATTGTGTGTGATTTATAACTTTATTTTCAATATTCGTGAAATTATTTGTTTCAAAAATGCTAAAATTATTTGTTTCATTAATTCTGAGTTTTAAATAAATTTATTCTTGAATTCATTCTTCATTTATTCTAGATAATTATTATTTCTTTTTAGTTATTTCATAAATTATTTTTCTAACTAACGCCGAAATTATTTCCATAATTAATTCCGAAATTCTTTAATTAATTCTATAATTATTTACTTATCTAATTCTTAAAAAAATTATTGTTTTATTTAATTCCGATATAAGTTATTTCGTTTATTCTAGAATTATATCTTTCATTAATTCTGAAATTAATATTTTTCAATGTTTTCAACCATTTTCTGAAAATGATCGTCCTCCGGCCGCGACAAAGAGCTACGAGGGTCAGATGTGATCCCGCGGGCCTTAGAGGCCGCTCAAGTATTACACTCGTGTGCAAAATTAAGAGAATTTGCACATTGTGTGTGTCTATTTTCACAAAAAGTACTGAACCAAAGGTACTAATAATGCCAATGAAGAAATATGCAAATATTCAGTGTCGAATGTGACGGTGGCGGTGCTGTGTCCACGGAGGGGGATGATAAGGGCACGGGCATTTCCCACGATTCGTGTGGTCGCACTCTTCGGCGACATTCGCTTTGTTTCTTGCAAGAGTTTGGTAAATTTTATAAGCTATCAAGTAAAATGAATAGCCACAAACGTGTGGATGACGGAATGAGATGGAGAATCATCCCTCGATGGGAGGCAATGAATGAATGAACGGCCGATGCTAGCGGCAATGAATGTTCCCGGCCGATGCTAGATGGGAGGCAGGGCAATCCTAAGTGCAGGTGGCTACAGATCCCACGTCGAGCCAGTGTCGTCTGCTATTTGTGGAAAGAGTTTCAGGACACTGGATCCACATCGAGACGAGCTGGACAAGGTCGTCGAAGAGCCACGACGACCAATGAGGATCGTTATTTGGCACGCGGTGCCACAGGACTGCTGCAGCATCGCAGCTTTCACGTGAGCTGCATGTTGCCACTGCAACTCGAGTTTCACGGTTTACTGTTGCCCGAAGGCTTTCTGAGAGAGAGGTCTTAAAGATCCGCTGTTTGCGTCCCGCTAACTGCAGCACACAAGAGAGTGCGTTTAGCATGGTGCAGACAACATCAGCCTTGGACCAGACTTCAGTGGAGCACCGTGCTCTTCACAGATGAGTCGAGATTCAGCCTGGACACTGATTCTCGACGTACACTGATCTGGAGAGAGCCTGGTACCCGATACCATCCCTCACACATCAGAGAAATGAACCACTATGGTGGTGGAGGGCAGGCATCATGTTGGACGGCCGCAAACAACTCCATGTGTTTGGCAGAGTTGTCCGCGATTGCTAGGAGGTATAGAGAAGAGATTTTAGAGCCCTATGTTCGACTTTTCAGAGGCGCAGTTGGCACTCGGTTCCTGTTCGTGGGCGACAACGCTCGGCCACATCGGGATCACCTGGTCAACGATTATCTGGAAAGTGAGGATGTTCGTCGTATGGATTGGCCAGCCAGATCTCCTGACCTAAACCCTATAGAACACGTCTAGGACGCTCTTGGGAGGGCAATTGCATCTCGCCCCTCCGAGAACCATCCCGGAACTAAAAATTGCGTTGCTACAGGAGTTTGACCGATTGCCACTGGGACGCCTAAACTGCCTCGTGTCCAAAATGCCGTCGCGCTGTGCGACCTGGTCCCATCTCATAGTCAGCTATGAGATGGGACCATACCGCATATTAGACGCATTTTCGGCTCGATCTCGCAACGTGGATTTCGGGCATTCCTGTACTGATGAGATTTATTCTGTGCGTACTATGACTTTAGTATAGCGCATCTCTTTCTCTGTTATAACTGTGTATTCGTACCAAATTTCATTAAAATCCGTCTACTAGTGTTTTAAAAATTCGACATAATGTGCTAATTCTCTCAATTTTGAAAATACGAGTGTAATTAAACCCCCAAATTTCTCTGTAAGACTCAACCATTCCCAGAAAATTACAGCCCATCTTCGCTTCTTCAGATTGTCACAAATTTAGCTTCTTTCCAAGAACTATTATCGACTGGGACAACTTACCATTTCGCCCACGACATTTAACCCCTGGAACGTTTCGTCCCCGTCACATTTCTTCCTCGGAAATTTCGCCCCTGGGTCGTTTCGCCTCCGAAATTTTCGCACCTGATATTTCACCTGCTCTGAGCGCATGAGCAACTGTATGAGTGACTGAATATGTGAGTGACCATATAAGTGGATGAGTGACTATGTGAGTAACTAAGTGAGTGTGAAATCGGCCTTGGGGGGAGTTAGTAACCGTACAAATGACTAAGTGAGTGACAGAATGACTGACCACGTGAGCGACAATATCTATGATCGTGGGATTGACTGTATGAGTGAGTGACAGTATGTGTGTCGAAGTGAGTGATTGAGTGATTGAGTGATTGACCATATGAGTAACCGAGTATTTGACGGTACGAGTGACAGAGTGACTGACCATATGAATGGCTGTATGAGTGGCGGTATGAGTATCCAAGCGAGTGAATAAGTGGTTGACCGTATGAGTGACCGACTGAATGCTTGTATGAATTGCAAAGATTCCGTGAACCATCAACACAATCGCCATTTTCATCATACATATCTTCCGCATTCTCTTGTATAGGCCTCGGCCGAACAATATTGAACAAATAATCAATCAAAAAACAAAAAAAAAACAAATATCGGCAATAACTAAAAAAATTAATTAGAAAAAGTGATTCTGGCTTTAAAATGAAGGGAATTGTAAGAAATTAGAAAATGTGTTAATCGTGTTAAAAAAATTTAAAAATTACCGAATGCTGAAAATTATCCATTCATACTTTAAAGCGTGTGTAGATCTATACTTGCAATATGAATATCAAAAAAGGATTTTCGGAAAATATGCATTACTTTTTGAGGGAATATTTTTTTATTCCAGCTAAATAACTTCTATTACGCGAAAAGTAGCAAAAATGAGAAATTAAAATCTCAGCCGATATCTCAGCCAGTTTTCATTTCGTTGTTACGGGATAAATTTCTCCTTTCATAGTACATTTACTTTTGAAACTCGTGAATTTTGTGAATGTGTAATGCCAATTGGATGCATAAATTGGCAATTTTTTTATTGGACATCGTACGAATGAATAATATTTATTCCTATATTTTCTATAACAATAATTTTTTAAGATTCAATCTCATCACATCAGATTCTTCTCTTTTCAATAAATATGCATATTTTTTGATACTCCATTTTTCTAATAATTTTTGATATTTCAATTTTTAAGGTGATTGCCTACTTTCAAATTACGAATTTCACAAAAAAATTTGAAATAATTTTATGCGTTCGTTTTGAAATGCAGTTATTCTCAAATCCGATACTATTTTGTGTTTTGATCTCTACAATTACATGAAGAAATGTTTTATTGCTAATAAAAGTTATTTGTTTTTGCAGCTAAATTCGCTATATGGACCGGTGTGCTTTGTGAAGGTATAGCTTCAATTTAAAAGTTGTTCAAAAGGCGTTGAAAAGTTACCCCTGTACCAGTTCTGACAGTGTAAATACAGTGTGTAGCAAAAAAAAAAAAAATTTATGCGGTCCTGCTTGTCTTCCAGTTAGAGAATTGTTTCCCTGTCTCTCCTGAGGTCAACAAAAAAAAAAAATTCCAAGTACAATATTCACTGAGATATTCGAAATCGGAGGAAAGTTGGAAAAGGTCAGCATAATAAGTAAGAGAAAAGAGCGTTGTCCGTTAGTTATTTGCTTCTCTTTCGTAACTTTTGCCCGATTTTTGAATTAAAATGTCTTAGCGAATATTGGAACGATGGAATTTGTTCTGTTTTCCTCAGAAAACACAGGGCAGCATTTCTCTGATTTCAAGTTAGTGCAGGGGGGGGGGGGGCGTATAGAAATTTAGATTTTTTTACTAAGTCGCACACTGTGTTCTCACTCTCAAAACTGTTACCGGTTAATTTTTGAACGCCTTTTGAGCATTTTTTAAATTGGAATCGTCCACGTCTACGATTGATGGGATAAAAACCACATTGCCAGTTACGGGACACACTGTATGCATGTATAATATCTGTGGTGTTTGGTCAGAATATGATATCTCCAAAAAATGGCTTTTTGATCCAAAAGTAAGTCTAGCTAATTATAACTAATTAGAAGTGAGATGAATGTATAAATACGTGCATACGGCTAAACAACGTTCTGATGTATGATATTTTCATTTGTATTTGTGCGTATGCTTTATTTTTTATTTTTAAATTACAATGAAAATGCTTATATCTCAAAAATGTCATTTTGGAGTTATCATGTTCTGACCAAACACCATAACTATAGTTTTCATTATCGTAACACAATTTGTATTATAAAATTTACCTTTATACAGTAAAGTCCCGTAAAATACGGACCATATATTTTCACCATAACCATTCCGTAATGTCGTCGGCCGATACCGATCACAACAGGTCTTAATGGAAGTAATTACTGTTTCACTCAGCATTTCGCCAATATTTTTATTTTCACATAAATACAATTTTTTTTTCAGACGTTTCTTGTTATTTTCTTGAGAGCTCTTCGAAGATTTTTAAGAGGATAGAAATTTTAATTATCGTTGTCTCGAGCGCTATTGGGCCGAGAAACTGACATCGAAAATAATCTTCGTGTCGTTAATAGTTTTGGCCCCTCCAGGAAAGAAAAATATAATAATGATAACAAAAAACTTTCACGTTAAAAATGAATAATACAATTTTTTTCGAGCACAATACCTTAAAATTATAGACAAAAAGAAAATTAATTACATGCGTTAGAATGGGAAGCTGTAGAAAAAAAAAATTATAATGTTTACGTATAAATTAAGAAAAAAAAATCGCGGTTTGAGCCGAACAAATTAGCTTCGGTTTTTCCCGATTTTTCTTTCCTGATTTTAATTAGAAAAAATTAGGGGAGAGCGGGTTAATGAAAAGCAAAACTGAACAGATATGGCGTCGTTGTAACCCCCACCCTGCAATGTTTGTTTTATGAAACACAAAAAAAAAATTTTTTTTCTTACATTTCAGGAAAAATCCACCGAAAACAGGAAAAATTTCCCCGAAGAAAATGAGTTTCCATTGATTGTTTTCCATCTTGGTATTTACTGGAATATATATATAGGAATGATTTCTTCACTAATACTTTTCCTGTCTTTTTATAATGTATTTACGGTTCTTATTACATTGTAATACTGACTTTGTATTAAATGTTATTGAGGCAGAATCTATAATTAGTTTGATTTTTTTTATTTTTTGTTTTGTATGGAAGATATTGAACTAGTAATTCTCATTTCAGTAACAAGTTGTAATTGGAATTGAGATGGAATTAAAGTTTTTGTTTACATTTAGTTTTTTTAGCATGGAAATTAAGGAAAGGAATTTTATTCTCAATTTAATTAACATCAAACGTAGCGGGGTAATTAATTTGTATACACACATTCTTTTTTGTTTTATTTATTTATTCTATTATTTTACAGTAAGGTATGGAGAAGAGGAATTTTTTAAATATTGATGTGGAAATTGATTTTGGAAACATTTCTTATTTTTTGCAATATTAGAAATTAAACATTCAATGGAAAATTTCAATGCTACTTGAAAAAAAAATTAAATACATTGAAATTATATAATTTGATTTTTTAAAATATAAATTATATATATATATGTATATATTAATTCAATGGTACTACAGCAGAACGTCGGGGGATTGAGCAACTGTTTAGGTCGCTTCGAAGGCCAACGAATAATCTCAGAAACGTTCTGTGTTAAGCCAATGTCAAGGTGGTTCCCCCCCTGATGAGAGCCCTCGACATTTGGCTACGATTTTTTTCATTTTTGAATTCTTCGATTTTTTTCGTTCTAAAGTTTTGAAATTCACGTAATTAATTTCTCTTCATTTTAACAAAGTTTTTTCACTACACTGCATATCAGAGCTGCCTATGGCGCTGGTATTGGTGAGTTTCGAGAAAAATCAATTCATAATGTACACTTTTCTATGTACAAGACTTTTTCTAGATCATGGCCCTTCCCACGGTTACTAGGTCCTTTTCTGTATCGCGAATACACAGTGACAAGGCCGAATTAGCCAAGGATGGCTTCAAATCGATTTGCATTCATTAAAACTAAAAGCTTCTTTATCCGCCCCCTTCTCCCCAGAAGGACCGCGGTGTCCAAACTGTTCAAGGTACCTGTGGTGTTTGTCCGAGAATGCTCTTAAAAGTTCTCGAAGTCGAATTTTCGAACTGGCTGGGATAATTTTGCATCCATACATATCCACACATTTCTTTCATTATTATGTGGCGTGAGCGCCATCTATCATTTCTAATGGGAGTTTTAATTTTCCAAGAGTTCTATAATGTTCAATAACATTTGCAGCTGGTTTCGAACCCACGAAATCGTTTGATGTCATTCTTTGATTGATTTATGACCTATTCAGCGATAATCCGTGGTGAGACAAAAATTATGAAACCTATTCAGCGTATAATGTACTTTGAACAACTTCAATAATTTAGTGGGGATTTAGGAATAAATTTCACGTAAAAGTTGCTTTAAAAATTACGGCTGGAAAACATAGTTGTTAAAAAGTTATAATTTGTATAAAGAATATTCCCATCTGAAAAATTTTCTGAAAATTTTTCATCGTTAACATTGGCGTTTAGAATAAATTTTAATTTTTCGCGTAGCATGGCTGCAGGTGGATGCATAAAATTAATTTAAATATTCAGAAATTTCAAAGAACATTATTATTAAAAGAATTTTGTTATACATTTTTCATAAATATTAAAAATTTTACCAGCCATATTAAAATTCCACAAAATATGAAGATCAAAGGGAGATTTCAAGAGATACGTAAATTGGGTTGTATTTGCTACTTCATGAAGATTTCAAAAATTTTCTAGCGACATGATGCTTTTTAATGCTAATGCTGTATATTATTAATATTGAATCGAAACTTCGGAATTTAACGGCAAGACGGTACTTCAAAGATTCGTATACTTTCTTGGAAAACGTGTATTCATGTTAATAAATATTATAAAAATATGTCAATATAAAATGTCTTGTTGCATTCACACAATGTATTCCAAAAAGAGTGGAACCTCACAGATCAATATGAATATTCGTGAAAATATGGTCGAGAAAATTTCATTGATCGGTGACAGATAATATTGAAATTATAATGGTCCCTTGAAATATTTAGAATATTTGGTAATTGATTTAGTATTGATGAACATTGACGATTTGTTTGGCATTAGGAATAATTTGACATTAATTGACGTTGTCTCTGATTTTCAACGCTAATACTAAATGTTTATTGATAAAAATATTGTAAAACTTTTGTGGTTGAAATGAAATAGTCAACGCTCGATATAACGACCCATGTTATAGCAATCATTCCATTACAACGACTGGTAAGATAAATCCCTAATTTTTTCTCAATAGGACTACCACATATGTCTTACTTTCGATATAACTACACTCGCAATATAACGCCCGGAGTCGTTATATCTATTGTGACGACTGTACTATAAAAAAAGAGAGAACTCGATTACTCTGTGGTAATTGAAAATTCACCGAGATATTCCGTGAGAGAAATTATTTATTCTTGACACTTTTTACTTGCTAAAATATGAAAAATGAATAGCAAAATAGTGAAGTTGTTTTGATTTGGTGACACATAGACCCTCAATTCTGCTTTAAGCATTTTCTCGCCAAAGTGATTATCATTAAACCGCCTATACAAGTATGATACTAAATGTCACTTCTTTTTTAATGAAGTAGGCTTTCTTCTGATTTTCAGTAGGTCCAAAGTAAGAGTTGTAGGTAAATTAAGTAGGTACTGCATAAGGAAAAGTGTTTTGTAAAAAAATTGACTTCACAAAATAACTGGGTTTGCAAATGCTCAAATAGGAGTCTTTCGAAGGGATATCAAGATATCTCGTAAATGCCGGTGGCAGGATTGAGAAAGGACCTCATTGGAGGTCTTAAAGAATTCAGAATTTAGAATTTCGATCTTTAAAATAAATTTACAATTTACATAAAATTTGGAATTTTAGGGCAGCATTACCACAAAGGTCGTGTCCACATGTTGCATTTGCATAAGCTACATTTTGAATGTCTTTGAAACCAATTTTGAATGTCTTTGAAAATAATTTCGAATTTCTTTAAAACAAATTTCGAAAAAACGCGAAAAGTAGCAAAAATGAGATATTAAAATCACTGATATCTCAGCCATTTTTCATTTCGTTGTTACGGGATAAATTTCTTTTATGGTACATTCATTTTTGAGCCTCATGAATTTTATGAATGACAATCGAATACATAAATTGACAATTTTTTGATTGGACACCGTATGACTGAACAATTTTTATTCCTATATTTTCTCTATAACAATCATTTTTTAAGATTCAATCATCACATCAGATTCTTTTCTTTTCAATAAATATGCATATTTTTTGATACTCCACTTTTCAAATAATTTTTCACATTTCAATTTTTAAGGTGATTGCCTACTTTTAAATGACGAATTTCACAAAACATTTTGAAAAAATTTTATGCGTTAGTTTGGAAATTCAGTTATTCTGAAATCCGATATTGTTTTGCTTTCATCTCTACAATAACCTGAAGAAAATTTATTGCTAATTAAGGGAAACTAATTCAATGCTCTTATTCTGTAAATGAAATCTTTGAATGTGTTTTCTGAAGATTAGAATATTTTCTTTTGCTTTTTCGCTTCACGAAAAAGTTGGGCTTTCAGGATATTTTCAAAATATCTCTATGTGAAACTTTCCCGCGCTGTTATTTTAAAGAGATTTGGGACTATGCAATAAACTTTATGCTCAGCAATATGTTTGAAACTTTTTCATTTACATGATTTTAAATTGGGAATATCACGTGTATTTTTTTTATGGAAAATGTGTATTTTTCCACGTAACCAATCACATCTCAAGAAGTTGTCACAGTATTCTAAAAACTTCAGTTTATTGCACAAAGCAATATCATAGGAATAATTTGTGTAAGGAACATGATGATACAAGCAATGGTTTTTAGTGTACCATATCTAAGAGAAGTATTGAAAATATGCTAATTTTACTAATAAAACTGTCAGTAAAAAATTTTCTGCCAAAATATTCTTGAAATAACATTTGTTTTCTTAAAAATTTATACCATATCCAAACCAAAACTCCCCTCGTTTTATAAGAGATGGCCTTTTAAAAAATGTACCCCGATGTTAGGCCGTCGCCCTAACGAAGTAGGCTTTCTTATGATTTTCAGCACTATAATTTCGAAATTTAGATCCAATTAATGATATACATAATTACATTTGAGAGCAGCATAATCATCATGAATGCCATTTCTGCATTCCGAATTTACATAAGACACATCGTGACTGTCTTAAAAACTTTTAGTACTTCGAAAATTGACAAAAATTAAGGCTATCTAATACCGATATTTCAGCAAATTTTCATTTAATTGTTACAAATTAATTTTTTTAGCAAGTACACCTTTTGAAAAGCCACGATATTTAATAATTGACATTTTTTGACCAGGTCCGTATAGAAACAATTTTAATTTTAATATTTGCAGTAATAATCATTTCTATAGGTTCAATCATCACATCAGATTATTTCTCTTCTTAATGATGATTTCCGATATTTCACTGTAATTTTTAAATTGTTCATCTCGCATACACCCCATTTATAGTGTTGGTTCACGGCCGTGTTAATTGATTAAGGAATACAAAAAGATACGGCCATATTTTTCTAGTTCCACCCATTCCTCCACACTATAAATTTATAAAACCTAACTTATAGGTATAGAACATTATCTCTTTGCAAATACCCATGTACATGTTCAAAGACTCCTTCTGCAATTGCGTCTTCATTCTAATGATATTTATGCTAAAGGGAAGTGTATGAAAATACGACCTGAAGGAACTGTTTATACTGCGCTCTGGAAACTCCCGGGACATGGATGGACTAAAGTAACCGTTGATTATCCAACATTTTTTACCGTCAGATATAACTCTGGCGTCTCAGTGGAAAGAATTTCAATGTTTTTTTATTTTTTTTTCAATTATAAGGTGAATACTAAACTAAATTTTAAAAAACAACTGATTTTTAGTTGGATTTATCGGTATTACAATTGAAATTGACAATGATTTTCCTCACACACGAGTTCTATTTCACTCAATTTTCTAGTGGCGGTGTATCCGTTTCAAAGGAATGCCGTTTTTTCAATCTTTATACACTGAAGTTTTTTTATTTTTATATTGAATTGTTTAGAATTTTTATATTGAATTGTTTAGAATTTTTATATTGAATTGTTTAGAATTTTTATATTGAATTGTTTAAAATTTTTATATTGATTTTTTAGAATTTCTATATTCAATTTTTTACATCTTTGTATTGAATTATATTGAATTGTTGTCCCCATGTAAAAGACCAATGCAATAAAAAAATTGAATTTAAATTTTTCGTAAATACTTTTTCGGTAAAATACCTCGTAAAATAATGAAAAAAACTCGAATTAATTCTGAATTTCAAGTTACACTGACCTTCTCTTTCTCACTTTTAGAAAATTTTAAATCGTAATGTGAGCAAGGGCAATAGATAGCTAATCTCTAAAAAAATAAGATAGTTAAAACCTAGAGTAGAACATTGCCCTGCCTGTTGCCAATAAAACCACAAAGTTATTGGGCGTGTGTATATATATGTATATGCGTTCATGATTTCCTCTGCTTAGAATTATTATTAATAATATTTTTTTTTCCTTTCTTTTTCCACCCTCAGGTCCCGTTTTTCCCGTGTTATCTACTCGGCAATTGCCGGCATGATTAATGCTGAGACTATTTTTGGTTAGTGAAACTCGTTTTCTGGAACAGCCGAAGTCGTGATAACAAAGTTATAGCCCAAAAGAGAGCGAGAGCGATCCAATCGATCATCGCTTCGGTTACGATGGATAAAAAAAAATGAAAATAAATCGTTAATAGCGAAAATTTTCATAGATAACGCGTTTTCGATGTTTTGAACTCGTTCCAAGGGAACAGCAGCAAAGCGCGGTCATTTGTATTGAGAGAGGAAACGTTAAAGTCCCTCTTTGTCTGATA